>NC_141882.1:20368333-20999444 GCF_030686135.1 Camelina sativa | reverse complement strand
AAACAGCTATGTTACTCTTTCTAGGGTCAAATTTGTAACAATCCAATGCATTTGACTAATTACAAGAGTTCAGGTTGAATTTGGAGTGTTTAGCCACCACTTATACCCATTTTGTCCCGAAAGAGGCTAAAACCAAAAAAACATTGATTCTAAGCAGTAAACAGGGTTGTTACTGTTTCTAGGTTCAGAATGTGTGACATTCCAATGCATTTGACTAATTGTATGAGTTTGGAATGAATTTGGAGTGTTTAGACAACAGTTAAACCCGTTTTATCCCAAAACAGGCTTAAACCGAGAAAACAGGCTAAAACCGAGTAGAAAACATTGATTCGAAGCAGTAAACAGCTATATTACTCTTTCTAGGGTCAAATTTATAACACTCCAATGCATTTGACTAATTACAAGAGTTCGGGTTGAATTTGGAGTGTTTAGCCACCACTTATACCCATTTTGTCCCGAAAGAGGGTAAAACCGAGAAACCATTGATTCAAAGCAGTAAACAGCGTTGTTACTGTTTCTAGGTTCAGAATGTGTGACATTCTAATGCATTTGACTAATTGTATGAGTTTGGAATGAATTTGGAGTGTTTAGACAACAGTTCAACCAGTTTTATCCCAAAACAGGCTTAAACTGAGAAAGCATGCTAAAACCGAGAGAAAACATTGATTTGAAGCAGTAAACAGCTATGTTACTCTTTCTAGGGTCAAATATGTAACAATTCAATGCATTTGACTAATTACAAGAGTTCGGGTTGAATTTGGAGTGTTTAGCCACCACTTATACCCATTTTGTCCCGAAAGAGGCTAAAACCGAAAAAACATTGATTCTAAGCAGTAAACAGCGTTGTTACTGTTTCTAGGTTCAGAATGTGTGACATTCCAACGCATTTGACTAATTGTATGAGTTGAAATGAATTTGGAGTGTTTGGACAACAGTTAAACCCGTTTTATCTTAAAACAGGCTTAAACCGAGAAAATAGGCTAAAACCGAATAGAAAACATTGATTCGAAGCAGTAAACAGCTATGTTACTGTTTCTAGGGTCAAATTTATAACACTCCAATGCATTTGATTAATTACAAGAGTTCGGGTTGAATTTGGAGTGTTTAGCCACCACTTATACCCATTTTGTCCTGGAAGAGGGTAAAACCAAGAAACCATTGATTCAAAGCAGTAAACAGCATTGTTACTGTTTCTAGGTTCAGAATGTGTGATATTCCAATGCATTTGACTAATTGTATAAGTTTGGAATGAATTTGGAGTGTTTAGACAACAGTTAAATCCGTTTTATCCCAAAACAGGCTTAAACCGAGAAAACAGGTTAAAACCGAGTAGAAAACATTGATTTGAAGCAGTAAACAGCTATGTTACTCTTTCTAGGGTCAAATTTGTAACAATCCAATGCATTTGACTAATTACAAGAGTTCAGGTTGAATTTGGAGTGTTTAGCCACCACTTATACCCATTTTGTCCCGAAAGAGGCTAAAACCGAGAAAACATTGATTCTAAGCAGTAAACAGCGTTGTTACTGTTTCTAGGTTCAGAATGTGTGACATTCCAATGCATTTGACTAATTGTATGAGTTTGGAATGAATTTGGTATGTTTAGACAACAGTTAAACCCGTTTTATCGCAAAACAGGCTTAAACCGAGAAAACAGGCTAAAACCGAGTAGAAAACATTGATTCGAAGCAGTAAACAGCTATGTTACTCTTTCTAGGGTCAAATTTGTAACACTCCAATGCATTTGACTAATTACAAGAGTTCGGGTTGAATTTGGAGTGTTTAGCCACTACTTATACCCATTTTGTCCCGAAAGAGGGTAAAACCGAGAAACCATTGATTCAAAGCAGTAAACAGCGTTGTTACTGTTTCTAGGTTCAGAATGTGTGACATTCCAATGCATTTGACTAATTGTATGAGTTTGGAATGAATTTGGTGTGTTTAGACAACAGTTAAACCCGTTTTATCGCAAAACAGGCTTAAACCGAGAAAACAGGCTAAAACCGAGTAGAAAACATTGATTCGAAGCAGTAAACAGCTATGTTACTCTTTCTAGGGTCAAATTTGGAACACTCCAATGCATTTGACTAATTGCAAGAGTTCGGGTTGAATTTGGAGTGTTTAGCCACCACTTATACCCATTTTGTCCCGAAAGAGGGTAAAACCGAGAAACCATTGATTCAAAGCAGTAAACAGCGTTGTTACTGTTTCTAGGTTCAGAATGTGTGAAATTCCAATGCATTTGACTAATTGTAAGAGTTCAGGATAAATTTGGAGTGTTTAGACAATACTTAAACCCGTTTTATCCCAAAACAGGCTTAAACGGAGAAAGCATGCTAAAACCAAGAGAAAACATTGATTTGAAGCAGTAAACAGCTATGTTACTCTTTCTAGGGTCAAATATGCAACAATCCAATGCATTTGACTAATTACAAGAGTTCGGGTTGAATTTGGAGTGTTTAGCCACCCCTTATACCCATTTTGTCCCGAAAGAGGCTAAAACCAAAAAAACATTGATTCTAAGCAGTAAACCGCGTTGTTACTGTTTCTAGGTTCAGAATGTGTGACATTCTAATGCATTTGACTAATTGTATGAGTTTGGAATGAATTTGGAGTGTTTAGACAACAGTTCAACCAGTTTTATCCCAAAACAGGCTTAAACTGAGAAAGCATGCTAAAACCGAGAGAAAACATTGATTTGAAGCAGTAAACAGCTATGTTACTCTTTCTAGGGTCAAATATGTAACAATTCAATGCATTTGACTAATTACAAGAGTTCGGGTTGAATTTGGAGTGTTTAGCCACCACTTATACCCATTTTGTCCCGAAAGAGGCTAAAACCGATAAAATATTGATTCTAAGCAGTAAACAGCGTTGTTACTGTTTCTAGGTTCAGAATGTGTGACATTCCAATGCATTTGACTAATTGTATGAGTTTGAAATGAATTTGGAGTGTTTGGACAACAGTTAAACCCGTTTTATCCCAAAACAGGCTTAAACTGAGAAAACAGGCTAAAACCGAGTAGAAAACATTGATTCGAAGCAGTAAACAGCTATGTTACTCTTTCTAGGGTCAAATTTATAACACTCCAATGCATTTGATTAATTGCAAGAGTTCGGGTTGAATTTGGAGTGTTTAGCCACCACTTATACCCATTTTGTCCCGAAAGAGGGTAAAACCGAGAAACCATTGATTCAAAGCAGTAAACAGCATTGTTACTGTTTCTAGGTTCAGAATGTGTGATATTCCAATGCATTTGACTAATTGTATAAGTTTGGAATGAATTTGGAGTGTTTTAGACAACAGTTAAACCCGTTTTATCCCAAAACAGGCTTAAACCGAGAAAACAGGTTAAAACCGAGTAGAAAACATTGATTCGAAGCAGTAAACAGCTATGTTACTCTTTCTAGGGTCAAATTTGTAACAATCCAATGCATTTGACTAATTACAAGATTTCGGGTTGAATTTGGAGTGTTTAGCCACCACTTATACCCATTTTGTCCCGAAAGAGGGTAAAACCGAGAAACCATTGATTCAAAGCAGTAAACAGCATTGTTACTGTTTCTAGGTTCAGAATGTGTGATATTCCAATGCATTTGACTAATTGTATAAGTTTGGAATGAATTTGGAGTGTTTAGACAACAGTTAAATCCGTTTTATCCCAAAACAGGCTTAAACCGAGAAAACAGGTTAAAACCGAGTAGAAAACATTGATTCGAAGCAGTAAACAGCTATGTTACTCTTTCTAGGGTCAAATTTGTAACACTCCAATGCATTTGACTAATTACAAGAGTTCGGGTTGAATTTGGAGTGTTTAGCCACCACTTATACCCATTTTGTCCCGAAAGAGGGTAAAACCGAGAAACCATTGATTCAAAGCAGTAAACAGCATTGTTACTGTTTCTAGGTTCAGAATGTGTGATATTCCAATGCATTTGACTAATTGTATAAGTTTGGAATGAATTTGGAGTGTTTAGACAACAGTTAAATCCGTTTTATCCCAAAACAGGCTTAAACCGAGAAAACAGGTTAAAACCGAGTAGAAAACATTGATTCGAAGCAGTAAACAGCTATGTTACTCTTTCTAGGGTCAAATTTGTAACAATCCAATGCATTTGACTAATTACAAGAGTTCAGGTTGAATTTGGAGTGTTTAGCCACCACTTATACCCATTTTGTCCCGAAAGAGGCTAAACCCGAGAAAACATTGATTCTAAGCAGTAAACAGCGTTGTTACTGTTTCTAGGTTCAGAATGTGTGACATTCCAATGCATTTGACTAATTGTATGAGTTTGGAATGAATTTGGTGTGTTTAGACAGCAGTTAAACCCGTTTTATCGCAAAACAGGCTTAAACCGAGAAAACAGGCTAAAACCGAGTAGAAAACATTGATTCGAAGCAGTAAACAGCTATGTTACTCTTTCTAGGGTCAAATTTGTAACACTCCAATGCATTTGACTAATTACAAGAGTTCGGGTTGAATTTGGAGTGTTTAGCCACCACTTATACCCATTTTGTCCCGAAAGAGGGTAAAACCGAGAAACCATTGATTCAAAGCAGTAAACAGCATTGTTACTGTTTCTAGGTTCAGAATGTGTGATATTCCAATGCATTTGACTAATTGTATAAGTTTGGAATGAATTTGGAGTGTTTAGACAACAGTTAAATCCGTTTTATCCCAAAACAGGCTTAAACCGAGAAAACAGGTTAAAACCGAGTAGAAAACATTGATTCGAAGCAGTAAACAGCTATGTTACTCTTTCTAGGGTCAAATTTGTAACAATCCAATGCATTTGACTAATTACAAGAGTTCAGGTTGAATTTGGAGTGTTTAGCCACCACTTATACCCATTTTGTCCCGAAAGAGGCTAAAACCGAGAAAACATTGATTCTAAGCAGTAAACAGCGTTGTTACTGTTTCTAGGTTCAGAATGTGTGACATTCCAATGCATTTGACTAATTGTATGAGTTTGGAATGAATTTGGTATGTTTAGACAACAGTTAAACCCGTTTTATCGCAAAACAGGCTTAAACCGAGAAAACAGGCTAAAACCGAGTAGAAAACATTGATTCGAAGCAGTAAACAGCTATGTTACTCTTTCTAGGGTCAAATTTGTAACACTCCAATGCATTTGACTAATTACAAGAGTTCGGGTTGAATTTGGAGTGTTTAGCCACTACTTATACCCATTTTGTCCCGAAAGAGGGTAAAACCGAGAAACCATTGATTCAAAGCTGTAAACAGCGTTGTTACTGTTTCTAGGTTCAGAATGTGTGACATTCCAATGCATTTGACTAATTGTATGAGTTTGGAATGAATTTGGTGTGTTTAGACAACAGTTAAACCCGTTTTATCGCAAAACAGGCTTAAACCGAGAAAACAGGCTAAAACCGAGTAGAAAACATTGATTCAAAGCAGTAAACAGCTATGTTACTCTTTCTAGGGTCAAATTTTGAACACTCCAATGCATTTGACTAATTGCAAGAGTTCGGGTTGAATTTGGAGTGTTTAGCCACCACTTATACCCATTTTGTCCCGAAAGAGGGTAAAACCGAGAAACCATTGATTCAAAGCAGTAAACAGCGTTGTTACTGTTTCTAGGTTCAGAATGTGTGACATTCCAATGCATTTGACTAACTGTAAGAGTTCAGGATAAATTTGGAGTGTTTAGACAATACTTAAACCCGTTTTATCCCAAAACAGGCTTAAACGGAGAAAGCATGCTAAAACCAAGAGAAAACATTGATTTGAAGCAGTAAACAGCTATGTTACTCTTTCTAGGGTCAAATATGCAACAATCCAATGCATTTGACTAATTACAAGAGTTCGGGTTGAATTTGGAGTGTTTAGCCACCCCTTATACCCATTTTGTCCCGAAAGAGGCTAAAACCAAAAAAACATTGATTCTAAGCAGTAAACCGCGTTGTTACTGTTTCTAGGTTCAGAATGTGTGACATTCTAATGCATTTGACTAATTGTATGAGTTTGGAATGAATTTGGAGTGTTTAGACAACAGTTCAACCAGTTTTATCCCAAAACAGGCTTAAACTGAGAAAGCATGCTAAAACCGAGAGAAAACATTTATTTGAAGCAGTAAACAGCTATGTTACTCTTTCTAGGGTCAAATATGTAACAATTCAATGCATTTGACTAATTACAAGAGTTCGGGTTGAATTTGGAGTGTTTAGCCACCACTTATACCCATTTTGTCCCGAAAGAGACTAAAACCGATAAAACATTGATTCTAAGCAGTAAACAGCGTTGTTACTGTTTCTAGGTTCAGAATGTGTGACATTCCAATGCATTTGACTAATTGTATGAGTTTGAAATGAATTTGGAGTGTTTGGACAACAGTTAAACCCGTTTTATCCCAAAACAGGCTTAAACCGAGAAAACAGGCTAAAACCGAGTAGAAAACATTGATTCGAAGCAGTAAACAGCTATGTTACTCTTTCTAGGGTCAAATTTATAACACTCCAATGCATTTGATTAATTACAAGAGTTCGGGTTGAATTTGGAGTGTTTAGCCACCACTTATACCCATTTTGTCCCGAAAGAGGGTAAAACCGAGAAACCATTGATTCAAAGCAGTAAACAGCATTGTTACTGTTTCTAGGTTCAGAATGTGTGATATTCCAATGCATTTGACTAATTGTATAAGTTTGGAATGAATTTGGAGTGTTTTAGACAACAGTTAAACCCGTTTTATCCCAAAACAGGCTTAAACCGAGAAAACAGGTTAAAACCGAGTAGAAAACATTGATTCGAAGCAGTAAACAGCTATGTTACTCTTTCTAGGGTCAAATTTGTAACAATCCAATGCATTTGACTAATTACAAGAGTTCGGGTTGAATTTGGAGTGTTTAGCCACCACTTATACCCATTTTGTCCCGAAAGAGGCTAAAACCGATAAAACATTGATTCTAAGCAGTAAACAGCGTTGTTACTGTTTCTAGGTTCAGAATGTGTGACATTCCAATGCATTTGACTAATTGTATGAGTTTGAAATGAATTTGGAGTGTTTGGACAACAGTTAAACCCGTTTTATCCCAAAACAGGCTTAAACCGAGAAAACAGGCTAAAACCGAGTAGAAAACATTGATTCGAAGCAGTAAACAGCTATGTTACTCTTTCTAGGGTCAAATTTATAACACTCCAATGCATTTGATTAATTACAAGAGTTCGGGTTGAATTTGGAGTGTTTAGCCACCACTTATACCCATTTTGTCCCGAAAGAGGGTAAAACCGAGAAACCATTGATTCAAAGCAGTAAACAGCATTGTTACTGTTTCTAGGTTCAGAATGTGTGATATTCCAATGCATTTGACTAATTGTATAAGTTTGGAATGAATTTGGAGTGTTTTAGACAACAGTTAAACCCGTTTTATCCCAAAACAGGCTTAAACCGAGAAAACAGGTTAAAACCGAGTAGAAAACATTGATTCGAAGCAGTAAACAGCTATTTTACTCTTTCTAGGGTCAAATTTGTAACAATCCAATGCATTTGACTAATTACAAGAGTTCGGGTTGAATTTGGAGTGTTTAGCCACCACTTATACCCATTTTGTCCCGAAAGAGGCTAAAACCGAGAAAACATTGATTCTAAGCAGTAAACAGCGTTGTTACTGTTTCTAGGTTCAGAATGTGTGACATTCCAGTGCATTTGACTAATTGTATGAGTTTGGAATGAATTTGGTGTGTTTAGACAACAGTTAAACCCGTTTTATCGCAAAACAGGCTTAAACCGAGAAAACAGGCTAAAACCGAGTAGAAAACATTGATTCGAAGCAGTAAACAGCTATGTTACTCTTTCTAGGGTCAAATTTGTAACACTCCAATGCATTTGACTAATTACAAGAGTTCGGGTTGAATTTGGAGTGTTTAGCCACCACTTATACCCATTTTGTCCCGAAAGAGGGTAAAACCGAGAAACCATTGATTCAAAGCAGTAAACAGCGTTGTTACTGTTTCTAGGTTCAGAATGTGTGACATTCCAATGCATTTGACTAATTGTGTGAGTTCAGGATGAATTTGGAGTGTTTAGACAATACTTAAACCCGTTTTATCCCAAAACAGTCTTAAACTGAGAAAGCATGCTAAAACCGAGAGAAAACATTGATTTGAAGCAGTAAACAGCTATGTTACTCTTTCTAGGGTCAAATATGTAACAATCCAATGCATTTGACTAATTACAAGAGTTCGGGTTGAATTTGGAGTGTTTAGCCACCACTTATACCCATTTTGTCCCGAAAGAGGCTAAAACCGAAAAAACATTGATTCTAAGCAGTAAACAGCGTTATTACTGTTTCTAGGTTCAGAATGTGTTACATTCCAATGCATTTGACTAATTGTATGAGTTTGGAATGAATTTGGTGTGTTTAGACAACAGTTAAACCCGTTTTATCACAAAACAGGCTTAAACCGAGAAAAAAGGCTAAAACCGAGTAGAACACATTGATTCGAAGCAGTAAACAGCTATGTTACTCTTTCTAGGGTCAAATTTGTAACACTCCAATGCATTTGACTAATTACAAGAGTTCGGGTTGAATTTGGAGTGTTTAGCCACCACTTATACCCATTTTGTCCCGAAAGAGGGTAAAACCGAGAAACCATTGATTCAAAGCAGTAAACAGCGTTGTTACTGTTTCTAGGTTCAGAATGTGTGACATTCCAATGCATTTGACTAATTGTGTGAGTTCAGGATGAATTTGGAGTGTTTAGACAATACTTAAACCCGTTTTATCCCAAAACAGTCTTAAACTGAGAAAGCATGCTAAAACCGAGAGAAAACATTGATTCGAAGCAGTAAACAGCTATGTTACTCTTTCTAGGGTCAAATTTGTAACACTCCAATGCATTTGACTAATTACAAGAGTTCGGGTTGAATTTGGAGTGTTTAGCCACCACTTATACCCATTTTGTCCCAAAAGAGGCTAAAAACGAACAAATATTGATTCTAAGCAGTAAACAGCGTTGTTACTGTTTCTTGGTTCAGAATGTGTGACATTCCAATGCATTTGACTAATTGTAAGAGTTCAGGATGAATTTGGAGTGTTTAGACAATACTTAAACCCGTTTTATCCCAAAACAGGCTTAAACTGAGAAAGCATGCTAAAACCGAGAGAAAACATTGATTTGAAGCAGTAAACAGCTATGTTACTCTCTCTAGGGTCAAATATGTAACAATCCAATGCATTTGACTAATTACAAGAGTTCGGGTTGAATTTGGAGTGTTTAGCCACCACTTATACCCATTTTGTCCCGAAAGAGGGTAAAACCGAGAAACCATTGATTCAAAGCAGTAAACAGCATTGTTACTGTTTCTAGGTTCAGAATGTGTGATATTCCAATGCATTTGACTAATTGTATAAGTTTGGAATGAATTTGGAGTGTTTTAGACAACAGTTAGACCCGTTTTATCCCAAAACAGGCTTAAACCGAGAAAACAGGTTAAAACCGAGTAGAAAACATTGATTCGAAGCAGTAAACAGCTATGTTACTCTTTCTAGGGTCAAATTTGTAACAATCCAATGCATTTGACTAATTACAAGAGTTCGGGTTGAATTTGGAGTGTTTAGCCACCACTTATACCCATTTTGTCCCGAAAGAGGCTAAAACCGAGAAAACATTGATTCTAACCAGTAAACAGCGTTGTTACTGTTTCTAGGTTCAGAATGTGTGACATTCCAATGCATTTGACTAATTGTATGAGTTTGGAATGAATTTGGTGTGTTTAGACAACAGTTAAACCCGTTTTATCGCAAAACAGGCTTAAACCGAGAAAACAGGCTAAAACCGAGTAGAAAACATTGATTCGAAGCAGTAAACAGCTATGTTACTCTTTCTAGGGTCAAATTTGTAACACTCCAATGCATTTGACTAATTACAAGAGTTCGGGTTGAATTTGGAGTGTTTAGCCACCACTTATACCCATTTTGTCCCGAAAGAGGGTAAAACCGAGAAACCATTGATTCAAAGCAGTAAACAGCGTTGTTACTGTTTCTAGGTTCAGAATGTGTGACATTCCAATGCATTTGACTAATTGTGTGAGTTCAAGATGAATTTGGAGTGTTTAGACAATACTTAAACCCGTTTTATCCCAAAACAGTCTTAAACTGAGAAAGCATGCTAAAACCGAGAGAAAACATTGATTTGAAGCAGTAAACAGCTATGTTACTCTTTCTAGGGTCAAATATGTAACAATCCAATGCATTTGACTAATTACAAGAGTTCGGGTTGAATTTGGAGTGTTTAGCCACCACTTATACCCATTTTGTCCCGAAAGAGGCTAAAACCGAAAAAACATTGATTCTAAGCAGTAAACAGCGTTATTACTGTTTCTAGGTTCAGAATGTGTTACATTCCAATGCATTTGACTAATTGTATGAGTTTGGAATGAATTTGGTGTGTTTAGACAACAGTTAAACCCGTTTTATCGCAAAACAGGCTTAAACCGAGAAAAGAGGCTAAAACCGAGTAGAACACATTGATTCGAAGCAGTAAACACCTATGTTACTCTTTCTAGGGTCAAATTTGTAACACTCCAATGCATTTGACCAATTACAAGAGTTCGGGTTGAATTTGGAGTGTTTAGCCACCACTTATACCCATTTTGTCCCGAAAGAGGGTAAAACCGAGAAACCATTGATTCAAAGCAGTAAACAGCGTTGTTACTGTTTCTAGGTTCAGAATGTGTGACATTCCAATGCATTTGACTAATTGTGTGAGTTCAGGATGAATTTGGAGTGTTTAGACAATACTTAAACCCGTTTTATCCCAAAACAGTCTTAAACTGAGAAAGCATGCTAAAACCGAGAGAAAACATTGATTCGAAGCAGTAAACAGCTATGTTGCTCTTTCTAGGGTCAAATTTGTAACACTCCAATGCATTTGACTAATTACAAGAGTTCGGGTTGAATTTGGAGTGTTTAGCCACCACTTATACCCATTTTGTCCCAAAAGAGGCTAAAAACGAACAAATATTGATTCTAAGCAGTAAACAGCGTTGTTACTGTCTCTTGGTTCAGAATGTGTGACATTCCAATGCATTTGACTAATTGTAAGAGTTCAGGATGAATTTGGAGTGTTTAGACAATACTTAAACCAGTTTTATCCCAAAACAGGCTTAAACTGAGAAAGCATGCTAAAACCGAGAGAAAACATTGATTTGAAGCAGTAAACAGCTATGTTACTCTTTCTAGGGTCAAATATGTAACAATTCAATGCATTTGACTAATTACAAGAGTTCGGGTTGAATTTGGAGTGTTTAGCCACCACTTATACCCATTTTGTCCCGAAAGAGACTAAAACCGATAAAACATTGATTCTAAGCAGTAAACAGCGTTGTTACTGTTTCTAGGTTCAGAATGTGTGACATTCCAATGCATTTGACTAATTGTATGAGTTTGAAATGAATTTGGAGTGTTTGGACAACAGTTAAACCTGTTGGGATTTATGAGACAAAGCTCACAAGAGAGGGTAGACAAACACTTGGTGAATGAATCCCCCTTTACCCACAACAAACTAACTCATTCTCAAGGGGGAGGAGAGAACATCAACTTGTGATGAACTCCCCATAAACAAGCTAGATAGAACCCAAATACTAGAGAGTAAGCGGATCCTAACTAGGAGAAGCACTAGTTTGAGACTTATCCTCTTCTAGTATCACAACACTTAGAGTTTGTGTACTTAGGAGAAGGAGGATTAAGAATCAGTAATCTAGGCTAAGTAAAGCAGTAAATAAGAAGAGTTTAGGTGGATTTGAGAAGAGAATAGGCTGCCTTAAGGGCAGCCTCTAACCGCTAATCTCCTAAACACTCTACATTGTTGATATGAACAAGAACACAAGTAGAGAGGGAAAACGGTTTCTCTTCTATTAGATAATATTGTGATGTATTTTACATATGAGAGATTACATCTTAATATAGGAAAAACAAGGTCATATGACCGTTAGACACAAAGAGAGAAGGGGAAGGTATGAAAGTGACTTGTAGCCGTTTGTCTCGAGTAGAGGAAGAAGAGAGCGACTTCTCTCTTCCTTCACCTAACCAAAAGCACACGTGAATCTCCCTTCCTTCCTTTTCCTTCTTCCTTCCTTTTCCTTGTGAGATGGGCCTTCTCTTCATTGTACGGACGGGCCTTCTCTTCATCGTACGGACGGGCCTGTACGGACGGGCCTGTACGGACGGGCCTGTACGGACGGGCCTTCTCTTCAATGTGTTCACGGCCTAACTGGCCGCTCACCGGACATGGGTCCGTTCACGGACACGGTACATGGTACCGGACACGGTACATGGTCGCTCACGGACACGGACATGGCCTTACCGGCCTTTACATGGCCTTTCCGGCCTTTCTTTTCTTCTTCCAAGGCTCGGCCTTACCGGCCTCTCCTCTCTCTTCCTCCTTACTCTCTAATACTCCCCCGCACGCTTGATCTGCAGGGCACCATGGGGACCAAAGATCAAGGGTGGACTAGTGTCATCTACCTCATTAAAAACCTCAACAAAGAAAACCTCTTGGGATAAAACTTTGTTAAGGGGAAAAAGAGTATAGACTCCACTATCCATGATGTCCCTTGACCTTGGTTTGCAAAGAACTAGCTCCCTTCTCTTCATGATTTGAACCGCTCCTACTCCTTAGCCCACCTTGCCTTTAGCACATTCCTTATGATCTCCATCCTTGCGCCTTTAGAGTTTCTTTGAGGCTCTCATAGTCTCCTTTACCCCTTAAACAAGTGATAAAGAAGAAAAGAATAAGTGTTTGCTATGAGGAATATCAAAGAAAATTTCTAAAAATGTGACAATTTAAGAGAACATATTAAAGAGTAAAGACTAGTAATGAAGCTAAGGTAATGAATTTAAGAAATTTAAATAGAGTAGAGTTTAGAGCACAGCCTTTATGGTGTTTTGATGGATAGGAAGAAGAGAGTTGATCACTGATGCGGTTTGGAATTCCTCCTTGAGACCGCTTCTCTAACCATGGTTTTAAACCCGGTCAGTTTTATTTGTCAGACTGACACATGCCCACTGAATCGGACATAACTTTCGAACGGCTGCTCGGATTGGTATGATTCCACTTCCACTGGCAAGATGACTCTGTGGTCTCGAACTTTAATGAAGAACGCGGAAGCCGAATCGCAGTGGAAGGGTTTCGTCCGAGTCGATCTTTGAGACGCTTCGGCTGAGCTTTAAGTAAAGACTTTTGCTTGTGGCCGAGCAGAATCTGTGAGGTACGGTCTGAAGTCACTTGATCTCCCCCGTAACCTTTACTTGATGATGGGCTGACACCTCATCACCTCAGTTGAAGCCTTGTGCATCACCGTTCTTGTGCACATCCAATCAACAGTTGAAACCTTGTGCATCGCCTTTCCTAAAGACCATTGTGCACATCCGATCAACAACTTGGCACTAACACACATGCTCTTGGACTGATTCATCACCTTCCACCAGCTTAACAAAGACTTGGTGGCCCTTGGTTCTAACTCCAGGCATTGTGCTGCGCTCTCCTCATGGCTATCTTGTAGCCTTCAACCTCGCCACTTCTTCTTCTTGAGATAGTAGGCGAGCTCCACACAATCTTCAAGGCTGAAGCTGAAACCAAATTCAATGGAACAGATTCTAAACAAGAGATTGTTAGAGATTAGAGAATAGAGAATATAGAATATTACTGAAAATAAAATAGAATTTAGAGAATAAGTAACCAGAGAATTAGTAACCAAGAGTATAGAGTATAGTAGAGTATATGGGCGGAAGTATAAGGTGAGTGGAGAGTAGAATAGAGAATTTGCTCAAGAGTTCTTATGGACAGAGTTATACTCTGTTTTCTTGAGTTTGCAGAAGCTTTGACAGCCAAGAGCATCCAACATTCAACAAGACTTTGGTGCTTTAATGGCTGAAACACATGGACCGTTTGGAAAATTAATTTCTCCAACGGTTTGGACCTAACTCATGGTAGAATCACTTAAACAGAGTGTTCTCCAAGATCTTAAGGCTTTAGATTCACGAAAATAACATATAGAAGATGTTTTTCGTGGTCCCAAGCAAAGAAGAAACAACAAAAGCCTTTGGAACAACCTATTGTCCAACGGTTAAAAGAATGCATCTTTGAACAGCTTTAGTCTAGTTGACCAAGCGGACATGAGATGCGAAAATTAAGATCTCTCTCTTCTTCAAGCTTGAATCTGGACACACCATAGGGCCAGAAACAAAGCTTTCTCAACATTGAGAAGAAGAAGTAGCGATTTAGTAATTAAGCCTTTAAAGGAAATTTAACAAAAGCAAAATTAAACCTTTAGAGGAAAAATTAACTAAATCCTAAGAGAGCTAAATCCTAAGAATTTCGTGGCTCACACAAGAACCGTGAATCCTCACCATGAACAACACAATTTGCTCAATGGTTCATCACTTCCCACACATCCCAAAATAAACAAAGCTATTACCAAATCGGTAAAGCTTAAGGATGGGGCTTGTAAAATCGATTTCTTTCCACACACTTGGTCTACAAATTCTAACAAGACAAGAGACCAAGCTTACTCAACAATGAGCTGCTAGAGAATCGATTTAATCAACAAAAGCAAAATTAAAGCTTTAAAGAAACTAAGCTAAGCGATTTAACACCTAAGCAAAGTCTAAAACTTTAACTAAGCTAACTCCTAAGAAAACGACTTTGAGAATGAGTTTAAATCACCAAGAACAGAACCTGCTCTGATACCATGTTGGGATTTATGAGACAAAGCTCACAAGAGAGGGTAGACAAACACTTGGTGAATGAATCCCCCTTTACCCACAACAAACTAACTCATTCTCAAGGGGGAGGAGAGAACATCAACTTGTGATGAACTCCCCATAAACAAGCTAGATAGAACCCAAATACTAGAGAGTAAGCGGATCCTAACTAGGAGAAGCACTAGTTTGAGACTTATCCTCTTCTAGTATCACAACACTTAGAGTTTGTGTACTTAGGAGAAGGAGGATTAAGAATCAGTAATCTAGGCTAAGTAAAGCAGTAAATAAGAAGAGTTTAGGTGGATTTGAGAAGAGAATAGGCTGCCTTAAGGGCAGCCTCTAACCGCTAATCTCCTAAACACTCTACATTGTTGATATGAACAAGAACACAAGTAGAGAGGGAAAACGGTTTCTCTTCTATTAGATAATATTGTGATGTATTTTACATATGAGAGATTACATCTTAATATAGGAAAAACAAGGTCATATGACCGTTAGACACAAAGAGAGAAGGGGAAGGTATGAAAGTGACTTGTAGCCGTTTGTCTCGAGTAGAGGAAGAAGAGAGCGACTTCTCTCTTCCTTCACCTAACCAAAAGCACACGTGAATCTCCCTTCCTTCCTTTTCCTTCTTCCTTCCTTTTCCTTGTGAGATGGGCCTTCTCTTCATTGTACGGACGGGCCTTCTCTTCATCGTACGGACGGGCCTGTACGGACGGGCCTGTACGGACGGGCCTTCTCTTCAATGTGTTCACGGCCTAACTGGCCGCTCACCGGACATGGGTCCGTTCACGGACACGGTACATGGTACCGGACACGGTACATGGTCGCTCACGGACACGGACATGGCCTTACCGGCCTTTACATGGCCTTTCCGGCCTTTCTTTTCTTCTTCCAAGGCTCGGCCTTACCGGCCTCTCCTCTCTCTTCCTCCTTACTCTCTAATAAAACCCGTTTTATCCCAAAACAGGCTTAAACCGAGAAAACAGGCTAAAACCGAGTAGAAAACATTGATTCGAAGCAGTAAACAGCTATGTTACTCTTTCTAGGGTCAAATTTATAACACTCCAATGCATTTGATTAATTACAAGAGTTCGGGTTGAATTTGGAGTGTTTAGCCACCACTTATACCCATTTTGTCCCGAAAGAGGGTAAAACCGAAAAAACATTGATTCTAAGCAGTAAACAGCGTTATTACTGTTTCTAGGTTCAGAATGTGTTACATTCCAATGCATTTGACTAATTGTATGAGTTTGGAATGAATTTGGTGTGTTTAGACAACAGTTAAACCCGTTTTATCGCAAAACAGGCTTAAACCGAGAAAACAGGCTAAAACCGAGTAGAAAACATTGATTCGAAGCAGTAAACAGCTATGTTACTCTTTCTAGGGTCAAATTTGTAACACTCCAATGCATTTGACTAATTACAAGAGTTCGGGTTGAATTTGGAGTGTTTAGCCACCACTTATACCCATTTTGTCCCGAAAGAGGGTAAAACCGAGAAACCATTGATTCAAAGCAGTAAACAGCGTTGTTACTGTTTCTAGGTTCAGAATGTGTGACATTCCAATGCATTTGACTAATTGTGTGAGTTCAGGATGAATTTGGAGTGTTTAGACAATACTTAAACCCGTTTTATCCCAAAACAGTCTTAAACTGAGAAAGCATGCTAAAACCGAGAGAAAACATTGATTCGAAGCATTAAACAGCTATGTTACTCTTTCTAGGGTCAAATTTGTAACACTCCAATGCATTTGACTAATTACAAGAGTTCGGGTTGAATTTGGAGTGTTTAGCCACCACTTATACCCATTTTGTCCCAAAAGAGGCTAAAAACGAACAAATATTGATTCTAAGCAGTAAACAGCGTTGTTACTGTTTCTTGGTTCAGAATGTGTGACATTCCAATGCATTTGACTAATTGTAAGAGTTCAGGATGAATTTGGAGTGTTTAGACAATACTTAAACCCGTTTTATCCCAAAACAGGCTTAAACTGAGAAAGCATGCTAAAACCGAGAGAAAACATTGATTTGAAGCAGTAAACAGCTATGTTACTCTCTCTAGGGTCAAATATGTAACAATCCAATGCATTTGACTAATTACAAGAGTTCGGGTTGAATTTGGAGTGTTTAGCCACCACTTATACCCATTTTGTCCCGAAAGAGGGTAAAACCGAGAAACCATTGATTCAAAGCAGTAAACAGCATTGTTACTGTTTCTAGGTTCAGAATGTGTGATATTCCAATGCATTTGACTAATTGTATAAGTTTGGAATGAATTTGGAGTGTTTTAGACAACAGTTAAACCCGTTTTATCCCAAAACAGGCTTAAACCGAGAAAACAGGTTAAAACCGAGTAGAAAACATTGATTCGAAGCAGTAAACAGCTATGTTACTCTTTCTAGGGTCAAATTTGTAACAATCCAATGCATTTGACAAATTACAAGAGTTCGGGTTGAATTTGGAGTGTTTAGCCACCACTTATACCCATTTTGTCCCGAAAGAGGCTAAAACCGAGAAAACATTGATTCTAACCAGTAAACAGCGTTGTTACTGTTTCTAGGTTCAGAATGTGTGACATTCCAATGCATTTGACTAATTGTATGAGTTTGGAATGAATTTGGTGTGTTTAGACAACAGTTAAACCCGTTTTATCGCAAAATAGGCTTAAACCGAGAAAACAGGCTAAAACCGAGTAGAAAACATTGATTCGAAGCAGTAAACAGCTATGTTACTCTTTCTAGGGTCAAATTTGTAACACTCCAATGCATTTGACTAATTACAAGAGTTCGGGTTGAATTTGGAGTGTTTAGCCACCACTTATACCCATTTTGTCCCGAAAGAGGGTAAAACCGAGAAACCATTGATTCAAAGCAGTAAACAGCGTTGTTACTGTTTCTAGGTTCAGAATGTGTGACATTCCAATGCATTTGACTAATTGTGTGAGTTCAGGATGAATTTGGAGTGTTTAGACAATACTTAAACCCGTTTTATCCCAAAACAGTCTTAAACTGAGAAAGCATGCTAAAACCGAGAGAAAACATTGATTTGAAGCAGTAAACAGCTATGTTACTCTTTCTAGGGTCAAATATGTAACAATCCAATGCATTTGACTAATTACAAGAGTTCGGGTTGAATTTGGAGTGTTTAGCCACCACTTATACCCATTTTATCCCGAAAGAGGCTAAAACCGAAAAAACATTGATTCTAAGCAGTAAACAGCGTTATTACTGTTTCTAGGTTCAGAATGTGTTACATTCCAATGCATTTGACTAATTGTATGAGTTTGGAATGAATTTGGTGTGTTTAGACAACAGTTAAACCCGTTTTATCGCAAAACAGGCTTAAACCGAGAAAAGAGGCTAAAACCGAGTAGAACACATTGATTCGAAGCAGTAAACACCTATGTTACTCTTTCTAGGGTCAAATTTGTAACACTCCAATGCATTTGACTAATTACAAGAGTTCGGGTTGAATTTGGAGTGTTTAGCCACCACTTATACCCATTTTGTCCCGAAAGAGGGTAAAACCGAGAAACCATTGATTCAAAGCAGTAAACAGCGTTGTTACTGTTTCTAGGTTCAGAATGTGTGACATTCCAATGCATTTGACTAATTGTGTGAGTTCAGGATGAATTTGGAGTGTTTAGACAATACTTAAACCCGTTTTATCCCAAAACAGTCTTAAACTGAGAAAGCAGGCTAAAACCGAGAGAAAACATTGATTCGAAGCAGTAAACAGCTATGTTACTCTTTCTAGGGTCAAATTTGTAACACTCCAATGCATTTGACTAATTACAAGAGTTCGGGTTGAATTTGGAGTGTTTAGCCACCACTTATACCCATTTTGTCCCAAAAGAGGCTAAAAACGAACAAATATTGATTCTAAGCAGTAAACAGCGTTGTTACTGTCTCTTGGTTCAGAATGTGTGACATTCCAATGCATTTGACTAATTGTAAGAGTTCAGGATGAATTTGGAGTGTTTAGACAATACTTAAACCAGTTTTATCCCAAAACAGGCTTAAACTGAGAAAGCATGCTAAAACCGAGAGAAAACATTGATTTGAAGCAGTAAACAGCTATGTTACTCTTTCTAGGGTCAAATATGTAACAATTCAATGCATTTGACTAATTACAAGAGTTCGGGTTGAATTTGGAGTGTTTAGCCACCACTTATACCCATTTTGTCCCGAAAGAGACTAAAACCGATAAAACATTGATTCTAAGCAGTAAACAGCGTTGTTACTGTTTCTAGGTTCAGAATGTGTGACATTCCAATGCATTTGACTAATTGTATGAGTTTGAAATGAATTTGGAGTGTTTGGACAACAGTTAAACCCGTTTTATCCCAAAACAGGCTTAAACCGAGAAAACAGGCTAAAACCGAGTAGAAAACATTGATTCGAAGCAGTAAACAGCTATGTTACTCTTTCTAGGGTCAAATTTATAACACTCTATTGATCAAAAAGAATAAGCCTAAGGCAGCCATGGCCGTCCGTACGAGTGTTGAATATGGGCTGTCCGTACAAGTGTGGTGAAATGGCCGAGTCTTCTAGTGATAAGGAATGGAGAGGAGGCCTGAAGCCCACTAGAAGGATCGAGAAGCACATTATAACCGTTAGAGAGAAGGGAAGGAAATAGTCACATGTTTGGTAAGGATGGGCTGTCGCTTTCACCTTGGGATGTAGTGTGTCTCTCTCCTAATGTCCCTATCCCACTTGTGTGTCTCGGTCAAGGGAGTAGCCCTAGTTTGTGTTTCCTTAAATAGGCTCATAGCCACCTTGTATTATTGATTCTAATGGAACAAGAACCTAATCTTTTCTTCTTCCTCATTCTCTTTGTCTACCGATATCTCTCATCAATCTCTTGATTCTCTTCTTTATTCTACAAAGTCTTACATGGTATCAGAGCAAGTTCTTCGATTCTCTACAGTCTAATCTCATTCTCCTACTCATTTCTACACGCTAGTCTCCTTATCTCCGTTTCTTCATACTCGCATCTCTTTTATTCTCCGGGTAAAAGCTTTACCCATCGGTCCATAGAAATCCGACCATGGAAAACGCCAAGCCCATTGTTTCACCGATTGTCCTAAAGGGGACAAACTACTTGCTGTGGACAAGAACCACAAGAACTGCCCTTGGAGGTCGTGGCCTTTGGAGTCATGTCGAGTCCGACTATGTCCCAAAGAAAAACCCCAAAGGAGAGGACGCTTCCGAGGCGGAAGCGGAGGAAGAGAGCGAGAGGAAGGCCAAATGGTTCCAAGAAGACCAAGTTGTCCTATCTGTTCTCCAAAACTCTCTGGACACGCCTATCCTTGAGGCCTACTCATACTGCGAGACGGCCAAGGAACTGTGGGAAACACTTAAAGGCGTGTATGGTAATGTCTCTAACATGACTAGAGTCTTTGAGGTCAAGAAGGCCATAAACGACCTTAACCAAGATGATGTGGAGTTCACTAAGCATCTTGGTAAGTTCCGTGCACTATGGTCCGAGCTTGACATGTTGCGGCCAAGTACACTTGAGGCGAGTGTGCTAAACGAAAGGAAGGAGCAAGACAAGATCTTTGGACTCCTCCTTACCTTGAACCCATCCTTCAATGACCTCTTGAAGCACATCCTAAGGGCAGAGAAGCTTCCCTCCTTTGAAGATATTTGCTCCCAAATTCAGAAAGAACAAGGATCTCTTGATTTGTTTAGCGGTAAGGGGGAGCTTGCTACGGCCAACAAAGGAGTGTACAAGCAAGAGGAGAGGAAGGTGTGGGTATGCGACCACTGCAAGAAGCGGGGCCACCTGAAAGACAAATGCTGGGTTCTCCATCCTCATCTCAAGCCGGCCAAGTTCAAAGCCAACTTCTCAAAGGAAGCGGTTAGCGACAAGGGAGCCGGATCATCAAAGCAGGGAGATGAGGTGGCCATGACCGCAGCCTATGGAGATGTGGTGAGGAAGTCAGACCTTGAGGCTCTCATCCGCTCCATTGCCTCACTCAAGGAGTCTGGTATCTCTTTCTTTACCTCTAAGCCTAGTAAATCGCTTGTTATTGACTCGGGGGCTTCACATCATATGATTAGCAACCCTAGGTTAATTGACAACATAAAACCGGCTTTAGGGAATGTTGTTATTGCTAATGGAGATCAAATACCAGTAAAAGGGATAGGGGACTTGAAACTTTTTGATAAAACCTCAAAAGCTTTCTTTATGCCTACATTTACCTCCAATCTTCTATCGGTTAAGAGGGCCACAAATGATTTGAATTGTTATGCAATTTTTGGTCCTAACAGTGTTCATTTTCAGGATATTGAGACTGGAAAGGTTCTTGGAGAAGGGCAAGGGAGTGGAGATCTCTATGTCCTAGAGAAAACCGATCCAAATTTATCTTCTATTAAGTCTTGTTTTGTTGTTGATTCGAATATGGTGTGGCATGCTAGGCTAGGCCACCCTCATTCGCGTGCTTTAGGACTAATGTTTCCCAATATTTCTTTTGATAATTCTACTTGTGAACCTTGTATTCTTGGAAAACATTGCAAGTCTATCTTTCCTAAGTCAACTACTATTTATGAAAATTGTTTTGATTTAGTTCACTCAGATGTTTGGACTTCACCATGCCTATCTAGAGATAATAACAAGTATTTTGTGACTTTTATTGATGAAAAATCAAAATATACTTGGATTACCTTATTGCCTTCTAAAGATAGAGTGTTTGATGCCTTTGTCAACTTTCAAAACTATGTGACTAATCACTTTAATGCAAAACTTAAGGTACTTAGGTCTGATAATGGTGGAGAATACACAAGTTGCAAGTTCAAAGAACATCTCTCCAAGCATGGCATTCTCCATCAAACTAGTTGTCCCTACACGCCACAACAAAATGGTGTGGCCGAGAGAAAGAACCGGCATCTCATGGAAGTGGCGCGGGCAATCATGTTCCACTCTAGTGTTCCCAAACGATATTGGGGTGATGCTGTGATGACTGCATGCTATCTCATCAACCGGACACCAACCCGAGTTCTTCATGACTTATCTCCATTTGAAGTACTAAACAAATTTAAACCATCCCTTGATCACTTACGCGTTTTTGGTTGTGTTTGTTTTGTGTTAGTACCAGGAGAACAAAGGAGTAAGCTGGATGCCAAGAGTACAAAGTGCATGTTCATTGGCTACTCTACCACACAAAAGGGGTACAAATGTTATGATCCGGCCACAAGTCGTCTATATGTCTCCCGAGATGTCCGGTTCCTAGAGAATGTGGGCTACTATGACAAGAAGGACTGGAACAACCTTAAAGACCTCTCTCACTCACCTAATGACCGAGCTTCAAGTCTAAGGTTCCTTCTTGATCACCTTGGCAACCCGTCTCCACCAACGGGTGTCGTGCAGCCTATGCTACGCCAAACTCCTACCGACGGTGGGTCTGACCAAGGAGATACGAATAACAATGTTTCAGCCCAAGATAGTGTGTCCCTTGAGTCTGGCCTACCCATAGCCGGTATTCCTGTTCCTGGCCCTACACCGGACACACATGCTCCGGCAGCGGCTCCTACCGAGGAAAACACGGAGACGGTTCTTACGGACGGTACGTCAACGGAGTTGCCTAGGACGGATCCACCTCCTGCACCAGTCCTGCGTCGGAGCACCAGACCTCGATCTGACCCCTCCACTTGGAAGAACAAGCGTGTATATTACAACAGTCAAGCCGTCGCTCATCCCATCCAGTCCGTTTGTTCCCTTGAGCTGTTACCTGCTGATCACCAAGCTTTCTTTGGCCGAGTTGACGTCAATTGGATCCCGCAGACATATGATGAAGCCAAGGAGCATCAGGTTTGGTTAGATGCGGTCAAGGATGAAACCGGCGCCATGATCCGGAATCATACGTGGGACGAATCGGATCTTCCTCAAGGCAAGCGGGCAGTTAGCTCCAAATGGGTGTTCACCATCAAGTATTTGAGCAATGGTGACATTGAACGGCATAAAGCCCGGTTAGTGGCCCGTGGCTTCACCCAAACCTATGGTGCGGACTACACGGACACCTTTGCACCCGTGGCCAAGCTCCATACGGTTCGGGTTGTGCTGTCTCTTGCTGTCAACCTATCATGGGACTTATGGCAGATGGATGTGAAGAACGCCTTTCTTCAAGGTGAACTTGATGAAGAAGTGTACATGACACCTCCTCCCGGCCTTGAAGACATGGTTACACCCGGAAAAGTCTTGAGGCTACGTAAGGCCATCTATGGCCTTAAGCAGTCCCCACGAGCTTGGTACCACAAACTAAGCTCTACTCTCAAGACTTATGGTTTTAAGCGATCGGAGGCTGATCATACTCTCTTCACACGTCGCACCTCTATTGGTTGGGTGGTGGTGCTCATATACGTCGACGATATCATCGTGACTGGTGATGATAAGGCGGCCATTCAGGACACCAAGGACTCCCTCAAGTCGGCATTTGACATCAAGGACCTTGGGGAACTCAAATACTTTCTTGGTATTGAAATTTGTCGCTCACCGGAAGGACTCTTCCTCTCACAACGCAAGTACACTCTTGACTTGTTAGAGGAGACTGGCAAGCTTGGTGTGTCTCCGGTCGCTACGCCACTTGATGAAGACTACCAGCTCAAGCGAAAGGGGGAGAGCTTACGGGAAAAAGAAGGCCGACCTAAGGAACCAATGGACGAGCCATTCTTAGACGTCACACGCTACCGCCGGCTTGTAGGTAAGCTAATATACCTTACTATCACACGACCTGACATATGTTATGCTGTGAATCAGGTTAGCCAACATATGAAGGCACCAAGCAAGTACCAATGGAGTCAAGTCGAGAGGATCCTAAGCTATCTCAAGGGCAGTCCGGGTCAAGGTATTTGGATGGGCAAGAATGACAACACCGAGATTGTTGGCTACTGTGATGCGGATTACAATGGCGACACGCTGGATAGAAGATCCACTACTGGGTACTGCACGTTCGTTGGAGGCAACATGGTTACATGGAGGTCTAAGAAACAAAAGGTGGTTTCATGCTCTAGCGCCGAGGCCGAGTATAGAGCTATGAGGAAGCTCACGAACGAGATGACATGGCTGAAGGGTCTACTCAAGGACTTAGGCATCGAAACAAAGCAGCCCATGACCATGCACTGCGACAATGAAGCGGCCATCCACATTGCCACAAACTCGGTCTTTCATGAGAGGACCAAGCACATAGAAAGCGATTGCCACAAGGTGAGAGAGAAGATTGAAGAAGGAGTGGTGTTACCATGCCACACAAGGAGTCAAGATCAGCTAGCTGACATCTTCACCAAGTCTGCAAGCTCCAAGGTTTGTGATCACATCTATAGCAAACTTGGACTTGTAGACATTACACGGCCATGATCAAGCTTCTCTAATCCGTGGACAGCACACTCTTTTTCCCTTGACTTGGTTTTGTCCCATGAGGTTTTCTAAGTCAAGGTTTTTAATGAGGTGCTGCTTCACGGGTTCCAAGCTTAGCCATTTCATTAGGCTAAGCTTGAGGGGGAGTATTGATCAAAAAGAATAAGCCTAAGGCAGCCATGGCCGTCCGTACGAGTGTTGAATATGGGCTGTCCGTACAAGTGTGGTGAAATGGCCGAGTCTTCTAGTGATAAGGAATGGAGAGGAGGCCTGAAGCCCACTAGAAGGATCGAGAAGCACATTATAACCGTTAGAGAGAAGGGAAGGAAATAGTCACATGTTTGGTAAGGATGGGCTGTCGCTTTCACCTTGGGATGTAGTGTGTCTCTCTCCTAATGTCCCTATCCCACTTGTGTGTCTCGGTCAAGGGAGTAGCCCTAGTTTGTGTTTCCTTAAATAGGCTCATAGCCACCTTGTATTATTGATTCTAATGGAACAAGAACCTAATCTTTTCTTCTTCCTCATTCTCTTTGTCTACCGATATCTCTCATCAATCTCTTGATTCTCTTCTTTATTCTACAAAGTCTTACACACTCCAATGCATTTGATTAATTACAAGAGTTCGGGTTGAATTTGGAGTGTTTAGCCACCACTTATACCCATTTTGTCCCGAAAGAGGGTAAAACCGAGAAACCATTGATTCAAAGCAGTAAACAGCATTGTTACTGTTTCTAGGTTCAGAATGTGTGATATTCCAATGCATTTGACTAATTGTATAAGTTTGGAATGAATTTGGAGTGTTTTAGACAACAGTTAAACCCGTTTTATCCCAAAACAGGCTTAAACCGAGAAAACAGGTTAAAACCGAGTAGAAAACATTGATTCGAAGCAGTAAACAGCTATGTTACTCTTTCTAGGGTCAAATTTGTAACAATCCAATGCATTTGACTAATTACAAGAGTTCGGGTTGAATTTGGAGTGTTTAGCCACCACTTATACCCATTTTGTCCCGAAAGAGGCTAAAACCGATAAAACATTGATTCTAAGCAGTAAACAGCGTTGTTACTGTTTCTAGGTTCATAATGTGTGACATTCCAATGCATTTGACTAATTGTATGAGTTTGAAATGAATTTGGAGTGTTTTAGACAACAGTTAAACCCGTTTTATCCCAAAACAGGCTTAAACCGAGAAAACAGGTTAAAACCGAGTAGAAAACATTGATTCGAAGCAGTAAACAGCTATGTTACTCTTTCTAGGGTCAAATTTGTAACAATCCAATGCATTTGACTAATTACAAGAGTTCGGGTTGAATTTGGAGTGTTTAGCCACCACTTATACCCATTTTGTCCCGAAAGAGGGTAAAACCGAGAAACCATTGATTCAAAGCAGTAAACAGCATTGTTACTGTTTCTAGGTTCAGAATGTGTGATATTCCAATGCATTTGACTAATTGTATAAGTTTGGAATGAATTTGGAGTGTTTTAGACAACAGTTAAACCCGTTTTATCCCAAAACAGGCTTAAACCGAGAAAACAGGTTAAAATCGAGTAGAAAACATTGATTCGAAGCAGTAAACAGCTATTTTACTCTTTCTAGGGTCAAATTTGTAACAATCCAATGCATTTGACTAATTACAAGAGTTCGGGTTGAATTTGGAGTGTTTAGCCACCACTTATACCCATTTTGTCCCGAAAGAGGCTAAAACCGAGAAAACATTGATTCTAAGCAGTAAACAGCGTTGTTACTGTTTCTAGGTTCAGAATGTGTGACATTCCAATGCATTTGACTAATTGTATGAGTTTGGAATGAATTTGGTGTGTTTAGACAACAGTTAAACCCGTTTTATCGCAAAAACAGGCTTAAACCGAGAAAACAGGCTAAAACCGAGTAGAAAACATTGATTCGAAGCAGTAAACAGCTATGTTACTCTTTCTAGGGTCAAATTTGTAACACTCCAATGCATTTGACTAATTACAAGAGTTCGGGTTGAATTTGGAGTGTTTAGCCACCACTTATACCCATTTTGTCCCGAAAGAGGGTAAAACCGAGAAACCATTGATTCAAAGCAGTAAACAGCGTTGTTACTGTTTCTAGGTTCAGAATGTGTGACATTCCAATGCATTTGACTAATTGTGTGAGTTCAGGATGAATTTGGAGTGTTTAGACAATACTTAAACCCGTTTTATCCCAAAACAGTCTTAAACTGAGAAAGCATGCTAAAACCGAGAGAAAACATTGATTTGAAGCAGTAAACAGCTATGTTACTCTTTCTAGGGTCAAATATGTAACAATCCAATGCATTTGACTAATTACAAGAGTTCGGGTTGAATTTGGAGTGTTTAGCCACCACTTATACCCATTTTGTCCCGAAAGAGGCTAAAACCGAAAAAACATTGATTCTAAGCAGCAAAACAGCGTTGTTACTGTTTCTAGGTTCAGAATGTGTGACATTCCAATGCATTTGACTAATTGTATGAGTTTGGAATGAATTTGGAGTGTTTAGACAACAGTTAAACCCGTTTTATCCCAAAACAGGCTTAAACCGAGAAAACAGGCTAAAACCGAGTAGAAAACATTGATTCAAAGCAGTAACCAGCTATATTACTCTTTCTAGGGTCAAATTTATAACACTTCAATGCATTTGACTAATTACAAGAGTTCGGGTTGAATTTGGAGTGTTTAGCCACCACTTATACCCATTTTGTCCCGGAAGAGGGTAAAACCAAGAAACCATTGATTCAAAGCAGTAAACAGCATTGTTACTGTTTCTAGGTTCAGAATGTGTGATATTCCAATGCATTTGACTAATTGTATAAGTTTGGAATGAATTTGGAGTGTTTAGACAACAGTTAAACCCGTTTTATCCCAAAACAGGCTTAAACCGAGAAAACAGGTTAAAACCGAGTAGAAAACATTGATTCGAAGCAGTAAACAGCTATGTTACTCTTTCTAGGGTCAAATTTGTAACAATCCAATGCATTTGACTAATTACAAGAGTTCGGGTTGAATTTGGAGTGTTTAGCCACCACTTATACCCATTTTGTCCCGAAAGAGGCTAAAACCGAGAAAACATTGATTCAAAGCAGTAAACTGCGTTGTTACTGTTTCTAGGGTCAGAATGTGTGACAGTTCAATGCATTTAACTAATTTTAAGAGTTTGGAATGAATTTGGAGTGTTTAGACAACATGTAAACCCATTTTATCCCAAAACAGGATTAAACCGAGAAAACAGGCTAAAACCGAGTAGAAAACATTGATTCGAAGCAGTAAACAGCTATGTTACTCTTTCTAGGGTCAAATTTGTAACACTCCTATGTATTTGACTAATTACAAGAGTTCGGGTTGAATTTGGAGTGTTTAGCCACCACTTATACCCATTTTGTCCCGGAAGAGGGTAAAACCAAGAAACCATTGATTCAAAGCAGTAAACAGCATTGTTACTGTTTCTAGGTTCAGAATGTGTGATATTCCAATGCATTTGACTAATTGTATAAGTTTGGAATGAATTTGGAGTGTTTAGACAACAGTTAAACCCGTTTTATCCCAAAACAGGCTTAAACCGAGAAAACAGGTTAAAACCGAGTAGAAAACATTGATTCGAAGCAGTAAACAGCTATGTTACTCTTTCTAGGGTCAAATTTGTAACAATCCAATGCATTTGACTAATTACAAGAGTTCGGGTTGAATTTGGAGTGTTTAGCCACCACTTATACCCATTTTGTCCCGAAAGAGGCTAAAACCGAGAAAACATTGATTCAAAGCAGTAAACTGCGTTATTACTGTTTCTAGGGTCAGAATGTGTGACAGTTCAATGCATTTGACTAATTTTAAGAGTTTGGAATGAATTTGGAGTGTTTAGACAACAGGTAAACCCGTTTTATCCCAAAACAGGCTTAAACCGAGAAAACAGGCTAAAACCGAGTAGAAACCATTGATTCGAAGCAGTAAACAGCTATGTTACTCTTTCTAGGGTCAAATTTGTAACACTCCTATGTATTTGACTAATTACAAGAGTTCGGGTTGAATTTGGAGTGTTTAGCCACCACTTATACCCATTTTGTCCCGAAAGAGGGTAAACCGAGAAACCATTGATTCAAAGCAGTAAACAGCGTTGTTACTGTTTCTAGGTTCAGAATGTGTGACATTCCAATGCATTTGACTAATTGTATGATTTCAGGATGAATTTGGAGTGTTTAGACAATACTTAAACCCGTTTTATCCCAAAACAGGCTTAAACTGGGAGAGCATGCTAAAACCGAGAGAAAACATTGATTTGAAGCAGTAAACAGCTATTTTACTCTTTCTAGGGTCAAATTTATAACACTTCAATGCATTTGACTAATTACAATAGTTCGGGTTGAATTTGGAGTGTTTAGCCACCCCTTATACCCATTTTGTCCCGAAAGAGGCTAAAACCGAAAAAACATTGATTCTAAGCAGTAAACAGCGTTGTTACTGTTTCTAGGGTCAGAATGTGTGACAGTTCAATGCATTTGACTAATTTTAAGAGTTTGGAATGAATTTGAAGTGTTTAGACAACAGGTAAACCCGTTTTATCCCAAAACAGGCTTAAACCGAGAAAACAGGCTAAAACCGAGTAGAAAACATTGATTCAAAGCAGTAACCAGCTATATTACTCTTTCTAGGGTCAAATTTATAACACTTCAATGCATTTGACTAATTACAAGAGTTCGGGTTGAATTTGGAGTGTTTAGCCACCACTTATACCCATTTTGTCCCGGAAGAGGGTAAAACCAAGAAACCATTGATTCAAAGCAGTAAACAGCATTGTTACTGTTTCTAGGTTCAGAATGTGTGATATTCCAATGCATTTGACTAATTGTATAAGTTTGGAATGAATTTGGAGTGTTTAGACAACAGTTAAACCCGTTTTATCCCAAAACAGGCTTAAACCGAGAAAACAGGTTAAAACCGAGTAGAAAACATTGATTCGAAGCAGTAAACAGCTATGTTACTCTTTCTAGGGTCAAATTTGTAACAATCCAATGCATTTGACTAATTACAAGAGTTCGGGTTGAATTTGGAGTGTTTAGCCACCACTTATACCCATTTTGTCCCGAAAGAGGCTAAAACCGAGAAAACATTGATTCAAAGCAGTAAACTGCGTTATTACTGTTTCTAGGGTCAGAATGTGTGACAGTTCAATGCATTTGACTAATTTTAAGAGTTTGGAATGAATTTGGAGTGTTTAGACAACAGGTAAACCCGTTTTATCCCAAAACAGGCTTAAACCGAGAAAACAGGCTAAAACCGAGTAAAAAACATTGATTCGAAGCAGTAAACAGCTATGTTACTCTTTATAGGGTCAAATTTGTAACACTCCTATGTATTTGACTAATTACAAGAGTTCGGGTTGAATTTGGAGTGTTTAGCCACCACTTATACCCATTTTGTCCCGAAAGAGGGTAAACCGAGAAACCATTGATTCAAAGCAGTAAACAGCGTTGTTACTGTTTCTAGGTTCAGAATGTGTGACATTCCAATGCATTTGACTAATTGTATGAGTTCAGGATGAATTTGGAGTGTTTAGACAATACTTAAACCCGTTTTATCCCAAAACAGGCTTAAACTGGGAGAGCATGCTAAAACCGAGAGAAAACATTGATTTGAAGCAGTAAACAGCTATTTTACTCTTTCTAGGGTCAAATATGTAACAATCCAACGAATTTGACTAATTACAAGAGTTCGGGTTGAATTTGGAGTGTTTAGCCACCACTTATACCCATTTTGTCCCGAAAGAGGCTAAAACCGAAAAAACATTGATTCTAAGCAGTAAACAGCATTGTTACTGTTTCTAGGTTCAGAATGTGTGACATTCCAATGCATTTGACTAATTGTATGAGTTTGGAATGAATTTGAAGTGTTTAGACAACAGTTAAACCCGTTTTATCCCAAAACAGGCTTAAACAGAGAAAACAGGCTAAAACCGAGTAGAAAACATTGATTCGAAGCAGTAAACAGCTATGTTACTCTTTCTAGGGTCAAATTTGTAACACTCCAATGCATTTGACTAATTACAAGAGTTTGGGTTGAATTTGGAGTGTTTAGCCACCACTTATACCCATTTTGTCCCGAAAGAGGGTAAAACCGAGAAACCATTGATTAAAAGCAGTAAACAGCGTTGTTACTGTTTCTAGGTTCAGAATGTGTGACATTCCAATGCATTTGACTAATTGTATGAGTTCAGGATGAATTTGGAGTGTTTAGACAATACTTAAACCGTTTTATCCCAAAACAGGCTTAAACTGAGAAAGCATGCTAAAACCGAGAGAAAACATTGATTTGAAGCAGTAAACAGCTATGTTACTCTTTCTTGTTAGAGTTGCGGAATGAACAAAAGAAGAATGGAGAGAATAAGAGATAAAAGAGAATGTGAATTCAAAAGACTTAATTAGAATAGTTTTTATGTTGTTACATGGCCTAATATATATAGGCAAAGAGAACATAGCCGTTGGATACAAAAGGAAGAAGATTAGCCACTTGCTTGGGCATGTCGTGATCATTCTTAATGGTGAAAGCGACATGCCATTCCCTTGTTTGACTCGCCAAGCTTCACCAACCGAAGGGACACGTGACTCTCTATCCATGGGAGATATTTCCTTCCTTCTAGATCCTTCTCCCTCATGAGCTTCTTTCTTATAAGGCCATTGCAGCTCATCTCATTCTTATTTCTCTTATGGCCTAATGGCCTAACGACCTGGCCTGTACGGACGCTTGTATGGACGTTTGTACGGACGTTCGTACGGACGGCCTTATTATCAAGTCCTCGATCAATACTCCCCCTCAAGCTTAACCTGGTGAAGTGGTTAAGCTTGGAGTCTCGTAAGCCATCACCTCATTAAAAACCTCAAAGTAGAAAACCTCATGGGACAAAACTACCTTAAGGGGAAAAGAGTGTGATGGTCACGAGTAGGGGACTTGATCAAGGATGAGTCAAGTCAACCAGTCCAAGCTTGTTATGAATGTGATCACAAACTTTGCGACTGGCTGCTTTGGTGAAGAGATCAGCGAGTTGGTCCACGCTTGGTGTATGGTATGGTAGTGTAACGCCTTCTTCGATCTTCTCTCGAACCTTGTGGCAATCCAACTCGATGTGTTTAGTTCGTTCATGGAACACCGAGTTTGTGGCTATGTGAATCGCAGCTTCATTGTCACAGTGCATAGGAATTGGTGTTGATGACTTGATGCCTAGTTCTTCCAGTAGTGCCTTGAGCCATGTGAGCTCCGTGGTCAGCTTCCGCATCGCTCTATATTCGGACTCGGCACTAGACATTGATACCACCTTTTGTTTCTTGGTCTTCCACGTCACTAGATTGCCTCCTACGAAGGTGCAGTAACCTGTTGTAGACCGCCTATCTGTCCTATCACCAGCCCAATCTGCGTCACAATATCCTACAACTTGATGATCAGCTGGTATAATAAGGCCGTCCGTACGAACGTCCGTACAAACGTCCGTACAAGCGTCCGTACAGGCCAGGTCGTTAGGCCATTAGGCCATAAGAGAAATAAGAATGAGATGAGCTGCAATGGCCTTATAAGAAAGAAGCCCATGAGGGAGAAGGATCTAGAAGGAAGGAAATATCTCCCATGGGTAGAGAGTCACATGTCCCTTCGGTTGGTGAAGCTTGGCGAGTCAAACAAGGGAATGGCATGTCGCTTTCTCCATTAAGAATGATCACGACATGCCCAAGCAAGTGGCTAATCTTCTTCCTTTTGTATCCAACGGCTATGTTCTCTTTGCCTATATATATTAGGCCATGTAACAACATAAAACTATTCTAATTAAGTCTTCTGAATTCACATTCTCTTTTATCTCTTATTCTCTCCATTCTTCTTTTGTTCATTCCGCAATTCTAACATGGTATCAGAGCAAGGTTTCTGTCCTTGACAAAACCAACTCCATTCTCTAAATCTCTAAGTCTTGATTCTCCATTCTTGTTGTTCGCTTTCTATTCTCTTTCATATTACCCACCGGTCAAAAACTTTACCCGGCGGTCAATAGCATACTACCATGGAGAACACCAAACCGCTTGTTCTTCCTACTGTCCTGAAGGGAGGCAACTACCTCCTGTGGTCAAGAACCACGAAAACCGCGTTGTGTGGCCGCGGACTTTGGAGCCACATCGAAGGTGGAAAAGCTCCAAAGAAAGTCACTCAAGAAGATGGAAAAGAAACCATCAAAGAAGATGAAGAAGAGGCCAAGCTTCAAGAAGAGGCTAAGTGGTTCCAAGAAGACCAAACTGTCCTCTCCATACTTCAAAACTCTCTTGAGGCTCCCATATTAGAAGCCTATTCGTACTGTGAGACAGCTAGCAAATTATGGGAGACACTTAAGAATGTTTTCGGCAATATCTCAAACCTCACCCGAGTCTTTGAAGTAAAGAAGTCTATCAATGACCTGAGTCAAGAGGATATGGAGTTTAACAAACACTTTGGGAAGTTTAGGTCACTTTGGGCTGAATTTGAGATGCTCCGGCCAAACACCATGGACCCGGCCATACTCAGCGAGAGAAGGGAACAAGACAAGGTCTTCGCCCTGCTCCTCACCCTCAACCCTACCTTCAACGACCTCATAAAGCATATCCTAAGGTCAGACAAGCTCCCAAGCCTTGATGATGTGTGTGCACAGATACAAAAAGAACAAGGCTCTCTCGGCTTGTTTAGCGGTAAGGGGGAGCTAGTCACGGCCAACAAAGGAGTCTTCAAGCAAGAGGATCGGAAGCCAAAGGGAGGATGTGAGCATTGTAAGAGGAAGAACCACACTAAGGAGAAATGTTGGTTTCTACACCCTCACTTGCGCCTAAGTCACCATCACAAAGATCTGAGAGCCAACGTGACTCACACCAAGGACGAACAAGTCCAGACCGGCAGTTCCTCGAAGAACGGTGAAGAGGTGGCTTCCGGAGACTATGTGAGGAAATCTGACTTGGAGGCCTTCTTTAAGTCCTTGGCTCTCAAGGAGTCAAGTGGTAAAACTTTTTCTACCCTAAAACTTAATAACTCCCTAGTAGTAGATTCGGGTGCCTCCCACCATATGATTAGTAACTCGAATTTGCTAAGTAATATAGAACCAACTAAGGGAAATGTTGTTATTGCTAATGGTGATAAAATACCAATTCAAGGCATAGGAAACTTAAAATTGTTTAACAAAGTGTCTAAGGCGTTTTATATGCCTAAGTTTACTTCAAATCTCTTGTCGGTTAAGAGAGCTACCAATGATCTAAATTGCTATGCTATATTTGGGCCTAATGATGTTTACTTTCAGGATATTGAGACTGGAAAACTGATTGGTGAAGGTGGAACCAAAGATGACCTTTATATTCTTGAAGATAGTTCACCAAAATCTGTTTATTTTAGTTCTTGTCTTGGAATTTTTTTGAATGCAATGTGGCATGCTAGGCTAGGTCATCCTCACTCTAGGGCTCTTGAATTAATGATTCCTAATGTTTCTTTTGATCACTCTAGTTGTGAGGCTTGTATACTTGGAAAACATTGTAAAACTGTTTCTCTAAGTCTACTACATGTTATGAAAAATGTTTTGACTTAGTTCATTCAGATGTTTGGACCTCTCCATGTGTTTCTAGGGATAATAACAAGTATTTTGTGACATTCATAGATGAAAAATCAAAATATACTTGGGTAACCTTACTTCCCTCCAAGGACCGTGTGATTGATGCTTTTATAAACATTCAAAACTATGTGACTAATTAGTTTAATGCTCAGATTAAAGTATTTAGAACAGACAATGGAGGCGAGTATACAAGCAATCGATTCAAAGAACACCTAGCAAAGCATGGCTTTATACATCAAACAAGTTGCCCCTACACTCCTCAACAAAATGGTGTAGCCGAAAGGAAGAACCGACACTTGATGGAAGTGGCGAGATCGATGATGTGCCATACTAATGTTCCAAGGAGATATTGGGGAGATGCAGTACTGACCGCCGGCTATCTAATTAACCGAACCTCAACGAAGATATTGGACGATAAATCGCCTTTTGAGGTACTAAACCAATTTAAACCGTCACTTAGTCACCTAAAAGTGTTTGGATGTGTCTGTTTTGTGTTAGTACCAGGTGAGCTAAGGAAAAAACTAGAAGCGAAAAGCACCAAGTGTATGTTCCTTGGTTACTCCATCACTCAAAAAGGCTACAAGTGTGTTGATCCAGTCAACAACCGCACTTTTGTCTCTCGTGATGTCAAGTTTCTTGAAGACCAAGGCTACTTTGACAAGAAGGATTGGGCTGGCTTGAGAGATTTGGCGACGCCTACGAATCAGTCAGCGGGTCTCAAGTTCCTCCTCGATCATCTTGGAGTCACCCCCACTCAGCCGTCTCAATTGTCCCAGGATTCTACACCTGACTCCCGTACCGACCAATCATCGGAGCCTTTGCCCGAACGGTCCGACATACCGGTTGATGTTGTGGCTCCGGAACCGGAGGGGGAGAACAGTAGGCTAGATGTGGAAGCTGCTGCGTCCGGGGACCCAATATCGACTCAGCCAGCTCCAGAACCACAACCGGTCTCTCAGCCGCGTCGGAGCACACGCGTCCGGTCACATCCATCTACTTGGTAGGACAAACGCGTCTACTACAACAACCAAGCTATGGCGCATCCCATACAAGCTGCATGTTCTCTTGCGCACCTACCAGCTGATCATCAAGTGTTTCTTGGGAAACTAGACGCACAACCGATACCAAACACCTATGAGGAAGCGAAAGAAAGCAAAGAATGGCTTGGAGCGGTAGACGATGAAGTTGACGCCATGATACGTAATCACACGTGGGATGAAGCTGACCTACCATTAGGGAAAAAGGCAGTGAGCTCAAAGTGGGTTTTCACAATCAAACATTTCAGCAATGGAGACATCGAGAGATACAAGGCAAGGTTAGTGGCCCGTGGCTTCACACAAACATATGGCCAGGACTACAAAGACACGTTCGCACCGGTGGCGAAGCTTCATACGGTGAGAGTAGTCTTATCCTTAGCTACGAACCTATCTTGGGAGTTATGGCAGATGGATGTCAAAAACGCCTTCCTACAAGGAGAATTAAAGGAGGAGGTTTACATGACACCACCACCGGGTCTTGAAGACATGATTGCTCCTGGGAAGGTATTGAGACTAAGGAAAGGTATATACGGTTTAAAGCAATCCCCGCGAGCATGGTATCACAAGTTGAGCACCACACTCTTAGGATACGGCTTCAAGAAGTCCCACTCGGACAATTCTCTATTTAGTCTTCAAAACAACAAAGATATAGTGGTTGTACTCGTCTATGTGGATGATCTTATCATCTCAGGAGACAACCAGAAAGGTATTAAAGACATTAAAACTCACTTAAACTCTGTTTTTGATATAAAAGATCTTGGTGAGCTTAAGTACTTCCTTGGGATTAAAGTGTGCCGTTCTCTGGAAGGCTTATTTCTTTCACAAAGGAAGTACACCCTTAATTTGCTTTGTGAGACAGGAAAGCTAGGATCCAAACCAGTCGACACTCCATTTCCTGATGGCTACCAAGTCGAACGAAAGGGGGAGAGGAATGACCTTCCATATGAAGATCCCTCTCGCTACCGCCGTCTTGTGGGTAAGTTGATCTATCTAACACTCACTCGACCTGATATCTACTATGCTGTGAATCAGGTTAGCCAATACATGAAAGCTCCAACAACCTACCACTGGAGTATCTTGGAGAGAATCCTCCACTATCTCAAGAAGAGTCCAGGCCAAGGCATATGGATGGGGAAGAATGACAACACCAAGCTTCACCAACCGAAGGGACACGTGACTCTCTATCCATGGGAGATATTTCCTTCCTTCTAGATCCTTCTCCCTCATGGGCTTCTTTCTTATAAGGCCATTGCAGCTCATCTCATTTTTATTTCTCTTATGGCCTAATGGCCTAACGACCTAGCCTGTACGGACGCTTGTACGGACGGCCTTATTATCAAGTCCTCGATCAATATTTCTAGGGTCAAATATGTAACAATCCAATGCATTTGACTAATTACAAGCGTTCGGGTTGAATTTGGAGTGTTTAGCCACCACTTATACCCATTTTGTCCCGAAAGAGGCTAAAACCGAAAAAACATTGATTCTAAGCAGTAAACAGCGTTGTTACTGTTTCTAGGTTCAGAATGTGTGACATTCCAATGCATTTGACTAATTGTATGAGTTTAGAATGAATTTGGAGTGTTTAGACAACAGTTAAACCCGTTTTATCCCAAAACAGGCTTAAACCGAGAAAACAGGCTAAAACCGAGTAGAAAACATTGATTCGAAGCAGTAAACAGCTATGTTACTCTTTCTAGGGTCAAATTTGTAACACTCCAATGCATTTAACTAGTTACAAGAGTTCGGGTTGAATTTGGAGTGTTTAGCCACCACTTATACCCATTTTGTCCCGAAAGAGGGTAAAACCGAGAAACCATTGATTCAAAGCAGTAAACAGCGTTGTTACTGTTTATAGGTTCAGAATGTGTGACATTCCAATGCATTTGACTAATTGTATGAGTTTGGAATGAATTTGGAGTGTTTAGACAACAGTTAAACCCGTTTTATCCCAAAACAGGCTTAAACCGAGAAAACAGGCTAAAACCGAGAGAAAACATTGATTCGAAGCAGTAAACAGTTATGTTACTCTTTCTAAGGTCAAATATGTAACAATCCAATGCATTTGACTAAATACAAGAGTTCGGGTTGAATTTGGAGTGTTTAGCCACCACTTATACCCATTTTGTCCCGAAAGAGGCTAAAATCGAAAAAACATTGATTCTAAGCAGTAAACAGCGTTGTTACTGTTTCTAGGTTCAGAATGTGTGATATTCCAATTCATTTGACTAATTGTATGAGTTTGGAATGAAATTGGAGTGTTTAGACAACAGTTAAACCCGTTTTATCCCAAAACAGGCTTAAACCGAGAAAACAGGCTAAAATCGAGAGAAAACATTGATTCGAAGCAGTAAACAGTTATGTTACTCTTTCAAGGGTCAAATATGTAACAATCCAATGCATTTGACTAATTACAAGAGTTCGGGTTGAATTTGGAGTGTTTAGCCACCACTTATACCCATTTTGTCCCGAAAGAGGCTAAAACCGAGAAAACATTGATTCTAAGCAGTAAACAGCATTGTTACTGTTTCTAGGGTCAGAATGTGTGACATTCCAATGCATTTAACTAATTGTAAGAGTTCGGGATGAATTTGGAGTGTTTAGACAACAGTTAAACCCGTTTTATCCCACAACAGGCTTAACCCGAGAAAACAGGCTAAAACCGAGCGAAAACAATGATTGTAAGCAGTAAACAGCTATGTTACTCTTTCTAGGGTCAAATTTGTAACAATCCAATGCATTTGACTAATTACGAGAGTTCGGGTTGAATTTGGAGTGTTTAGCCACCACTTATACCCATTTTGTCCCGAAAGAGGCTAAAAACGATCAAACATTGATTCAAAGCAGTAAAGAGCGTTGTTACTGTTTCTAGGTTCAGAATGTGTGACATTCCAATGCATTTGACTAATTGTATGAGTTTGGAATGAATTTGGAGTGTTTAGACAACAGTTAAACCCGTTTTATCCCAAAACAGCCTTAAACCGAGAAAACAGGTTAAAACCAAGTAGAAAACATTGATTCGAAGCAGTAAACAGTTATGTTACTCTTTCAAGGGTCAAATATGTAACAATCCAATGCATTTGACTAATTACAAGAGTTCGGGTTGAATTTGGAGTGTTTAGCCACCACTTATACCCATTTTGTCCCGAAAGAGGGTAAAACCGAGAAACCATTGATTCAAAGCAGTAAACAGCGTTGTTACTGTTTCTAGGTTCAAAATGTGTGACATTCCAATGCATTTGACTAATTGTATGAGTTCAGGATGAATTTGGAATGTTTAGACAATACTTAAACCCGTTTTATCCCAAAACAGGCTTAAACTGAGAAAGCATGTTAAAACCGAGAGAAAACATTGATTTGAAGCAGTAAACAGCTATGTTACTCTTTCTAGGGTCAAATAAATAACAATCCAATGCATTTGACTAATTACAAGAGTTCGGGTTGAATTTGGAGTGTTTAGCCACCACTTATACCCATTTTGTCCCGAAAGAGGCTAAAACCGAAAAAACATTGATTCTAAGCAGTAAACAGCGTTGTTACTATTTCTAGGTTCAGAATGTGTGACATTCCAATGCATTTGACTAATTGTATGAGTTTGGAATGAATTTGGAGTGTTTAGACAACAGTTAAACCCGTTTTTTCCCAAAACAGCCTTAAACCGAGAAAACAGGCTTAAACCGAGAAAACAGGCTAAAACCGAGTAGAAAACATTGATTTGAAGCAGTAAACAGCTATGTTACTCTTTCTAGGGTCAAATTTGTAACACTCCAATGCATTTGACTAATTACAAGAGTTCAGGTTGAATTTGGAGTGTTTAGCCACCACTTATACCCATTTTGTCCCGAAAGAGGGTAAAACCGAGAAACCATTGATTCAAAGCAGTAAACAGCGTTGTTACTGTTTCTAGGTTCAGAATGTTTGACATTCTAATGCATTTGACTAATTGTATGAGTTTGGAATGAATTTGGAGTGTTTAGACAACAGTTAAACCCGTTTTATCCAAAACAGGCTTAAACCGAGAAAACAGGCTAAAACCGAGAGAAAACATTGATTCGAAGCAGTAAACAGTTATGTTACTCTTTCTAAGGTCAAATACGTAACAATCCAATGCATTTGACTAAATACAAGAGTTCGGGTTTATTAGAATGTACCAAGGAGGAGAGAGGAGAGGCCGGTAAGGCCGAGCCTTGGAAGAAGAGAAGAAAGGCCGGAAAGGCCATGTAAAGGCCGGTAAGGCCATGTCCGTGTCCGTGAGCGACCATGTACCGTGTCCGGTACCATGTACCGTGTCCGTGAACGGACCCATGTCCGGTGAGCGGCCAGTTAGGCCGTGAACACATTGAAGAGAAGGCCCGTCCGTACAGGCCCGTCCGTACAGGCCCGTCCGTACGATGAAGAGAAGGCCCGTCCGTACAATGAAGAGAAGGCCCGTCCGTACGGTCTCGGCCCTTAGGCCTGCGCTCGGTCCAGTAGATAGAGAGGCCGAGTTTGAGAGGAGGAAAGCGAGGCCCTACAAGAGAGAGAGGCTTATGGGAAGATCACATGTGCCCTTGGTTGGTGAAGGAAGGAAAGGTCACTCTCACCAACACCAAATCGAGAATGTCACTTTCATCACTCTCTTCTTCTCTCTAACGGTCATATGACCTTGTATTCTCCTATATTAAGCATTGTATTTCACCTCATATGTAACACAAAAAAACACAACATTATTCAATAGAAGAGAAACCGATTTCCTCTCTATACTTGTGTTCTTGTTTCATATTCACAATGTAGAGAGTTTAGGATTAGCGGTTAGGGGCTGCCCTTAAGGCAGCCTATTCTCTTCTCAAATCCACCTAAACTCTTCTTATTTACTGCTTTACTTAGCCTAGATTACTGATTCTTAATCCTCCTTCTCCTAAGTACACAAACTCTAAGTGTTGTGATACTAGAAGAGGATAAGTCTCAAACTAGTGCTTCTCCTAGTTAGGATCCGCTTACTCTCTAGTATTTGGGTTCTATCTAGCTTGTTTATGGGGAGTTCATCACAAGTTGATGTTCTCTCCTTCCCCTTGAGAATGAGTTAGTTTGTTGTGGGTAAAGGGGGATTCATTCACCAAGTGTTTGTCTACCCTCTCTTGTGAGCTTTGTCTCATAAATCCCAACATGGTATCAGAGCAGGTTCTGTTCTTGGTGATTCAAACTCATTCTCAATGTCGTTTTCTTAGGAGTTAGCTTAGTTAAAGTTTTAATCCTAGCTTAGGTGTTAATTCGCTTAGCTTAGTTCTTTAAAGCTTTAATTTTGCTTTTGGTGTTAAATCGATTCTCTAGCAGCTCATTGTTGAGTAAGCTTGGTCTCTTGTCTTGTTAGAATTTGTAGACCAAGTGTGTGAAAGAAATCGATTTCAAAACCTCATCTTTAGGCTTACCGATTTGGTGAAAGCTTGGGTTTAAATGAGGTGGTGATGAACCAAGGAGCAAATCGGTTTTGTTCTTGGTTGAGAAAGCTTTGTATCTGGCCATATGGTGTGTCCAGATTCGAGTTTGGGGAAGAGAGAGTTCTTGTTTTTAGCATGTATGGCCCGCTTGGTCAAATAGATTCAAGTTGGTCCAAGATGCATTCTTTTAACCAATGGACAAAAGGGTGTTCCAAAGGTGTTTCTTCTTTTGTTTGAATTTTGAACATGGAAAGCATCTTCTATATGCTATTTCGTGATCCTTGAAGGCATTAATCTCTTGAAGAACACTTGTTTAAGTGATTCTACAAGGAGTTTTGTTGTTAAACCTTTGGAGAAACTAATTTTCCATAAGGTCCATTGTGTTTCAGCCATTAAAGCACCAAAAGAGATTGTCTTCTTGGATGTTCTTGGCTGTCAAAGCTTCTTTCAACTCAAGAAAACAGAGTTAAACTCTGTCCATAAGAACTCTTGAGCAAATTCTCTATTCTACTCTCCACTCACCTTATACTTCCGCCCATATACTCTACTATACTCTATACTCTTGGTTACTAATTCTCTGGTTACTTATTCTCTAAATTCTATTTTATTTTCAGTAATATTCTATATTCTCTATTCTCTAATCTCTAACAATCTCTTGTTTAGAATCTGTTCCATTGATTTTTGGTTTCAGTTTCAGCATTGAAGATTGTGTGGAGCTCGCTCACTATCTCAAGGAGAAGAAGTGGCGAGGTTGAAGGCTACAAGATAGCCATGTAAGAGCGCAGCACAATGCCTGGAGTTAGAACCAAGGGCCACCAAGTCTTTGTTAAGCTGGTGGAAGGTGATGAATCAGTCCAAGAGCATGTGTGTTAGTGCCAAGTTGTTGATCGGATGTGCACAATGGTCTTTAGGAAAGGTGATGCACAAGGTTTCAACTGTTGATTGGATGTGCACAAGAACGGTGATGCACAAGGCTTCAACTGAGGTGATGAGGTTTCAGCCCATCATCAAGTAAAGGTTACGGGGGAGATCAAGTGACTTCAGACCGTACCTCACAGATTCTGCTCGGCCACAAGCAAAAGTCTTTACTTAAAGCTCAGCCGAAGCGTCTCAAAGATCGACTCGGACGAAACCCTTCCACTGCGATTCGGCTTCCTCGTTATTCATTAAAGTTCGAGACCACAGAGTCATCTTGCCAGTGGAAGTGGAATCATACCAATCCGAGCAGCCGTTCGAAAGTTATGTCCGATTCAGTGGGCATGTGTCAGTCTGACAAATAAAACTGACCGGGTTTAAAACCATGGTTAGAGGAGCGGTCTCAAGGAGGAATTCCAAACCGCAACAGTGATCAACTCTCTCCCTCCTATCCATCAAAACACCATAAAGGCTGTGCTCTAAACTCTTCTCTATTTTAATTCATAAATTCATTACCTTAGCTTCATTACTAGTCTTTAGTCTTTAATATGATTCTTCTTAAATTGTCACACTTTTAGAAATTTTCTTTGATATTCCTCATAGCATACACTTACACTTTTCTTCTTTATCACTTGTTTAAAGGGTAAAGGAGACTATGAGAGCCTCAAAGAAATTCTAAAGGTGCAAGGATGGAGATCATAAGGAAGGTGCCAAAGGCAAGGTGGGCTAAGGAGAAGTAGCGGTTCAAATAATGAAGAGAAGAGAGCTGGTTCTTTTTAAACCAAGGTCAAGGGACATCATGGATAGTGGAGGCTATACTCTTTTTCCCTTTAACAAAGTTTTATCCCAAGAGGTTTTCTTTGTTGAGGTTTTTAATGAGGTAGACTACACTACTCCACCCTTGATCTTTGGTCCCCATGGTGTCCCACCGATCAAGCGTGCGGGGGAGTATTAGAATGTACCAAGGAGGAGAGAGGAGAGGCCGGTAAGGCCGAGCCTTGGAAGAAGAGAAGAAAGGCCGGAAAGGCCATGTAAAGGCCGGTAAGGCCATGTCCGTGTCCGTGAGCGACCATGTACCGTGTCCGGTACCATGTACCGTGTCCGTGAACGGACCCATGTCCGGTGAGCGGCCAGTTAGGCCGTGAACACATTGAAGAGAAGGCCCGTCCGTACAGGCCCGTCCGTACGATGAAGAGAAGGCCCGTCCGTACAATGAAGAGAAGGCCCGTCCGTACGGTCTCGGCCCTTAGGCCTGCGCTCGGTCCAGTAGATAGAGAGGCCGAGTTTGAGAGGAGGAAAGCGAGGCCCTACAAGAGAGAGAGGCTTATGGGAAGATCACATGTGCCCTTGGTTGGTGAAGGAAGGAAAGGTCACTCTCACCAACACCAAATCGAGAATGTCACTTTCATCACTCTCTTCTTCTCTCTAACGGTCATATGACCTTGTATTCTCCTATATTAAGCATTGTATTTCACCTCATATGTAACACAAAAAAACACAACATTATTCAATAGAAGAGAAACCGATTTCCTCTCTATACTTGTGTTCTTGTTTCATATTCACAATGTAGAGAGTTTAGGATTAGCGGTTAGGGGCTGCCCTTAAGGCAGCCTATTCTCTTCTCAAATCCACCTAAACTCTTCTTATTTACTGCTTTACTTAGCCTAGATTACTGATTCTTAATCCTCCTTCTCCTAAGTACACAAACTCTAAGTGTTGTGATACTAGAAGAGGATAAGTCTCAAACTAGTGCTTCTCCTAGTTAGGATCCGCTTACTCTCTAGTATTTGGGTTCTATCTAGCTTGTTTATGGGGAGTTCATCACAAGTTGATGTTCTCTCCTTCCCCTTGAGAATGAGTTAGTTTGTTGTGGGTAAAGGGGGATTCATTCACCAAGTGTTTGTCTACCCTCTCTTGTGAGCTTTGTCTCATAAATCCCAACAGGGTTGAATTTAGAGTGTTTAGCCACCACTTATACCCATTTTGTCCCGAAAGAGGCTAAAACCGAAAAAACATTGATTCTAAGCAGTAAACAGCGTTGTTACTGTTTCTAGGTTCAGAATGTGTGACATTCCAATGCATTTGACTAATTGTATGAGTTTGGAATGAATTTGGAGTGTTTAGACAACAGTTAAACCCGTTTTATCCCAAAACAGGCTTAAACCGAGAAAACAGGCTAAAATCGAGAGAAAACATTGATTCGAAGCAGTAAACAGTTATGTTACTCTTTCAAGGGTCAAATATGTAACAATCCAATGCATTTGACTAATTACAAGAGTTCGGGTTGAATTTGGAGTGTTTAGCCACCACTTATACCCATTTTGTCCCGAAAGAGGCTAAAACCGAAAAAACATTGATTCAAAGCAGTAAACAGCGTTGTTACTGTTTCTAGGTTCAAAATGTGTGACATTCCAATGCATTTGACTAATTGTATGAGTTCAGGATGAATTTGGAGTGTTTAGACAATACTTAAACCCGTTTTATCCCAAAACAGGCTTAAACTGAGAAAGCATGTTAAAACCGAGAGAAAACATTGATTTGAAGCAGTAAACAGCTATGTTACTCTTTCTAGGGTCAAATAAATAACAATCCAATGCATTTGACTAATTACAAGAGTTCGGGTTGAATTTGGAGTGTTTAGCCACCACTTATACCCATTTTGTCCCGAAAGAGGCTAAAACCGAAAAAACATTGATTCTAAGCAGTAAACAGCGTTGTTACTGTTTCTAGGTTCAGAATGTGTGACATTCCAATGCATTTGACTAATTGTATGAGTTTGGAATGAATTTGGAGTGTTTAGACAACAGTTAAACCCGTTTTATCCCAAAACAGCCTTAAACCGAGAAAATAGGTTAAAACCGAGTAGAAAACATTGATTCGAAGCAGTAAACAGTTATGTTACTCTTTCAAGGGTCAAATATGTAACAATCCAATGCATTTGACTAATTACAAGAGTTCGGGTTGAATTTGGAGTGTTTAGCCACCACTTATACCCATTTTGTCCCGAAAGAGGATAAAACCGAGAAACCATTGATTCAAAGCAGTAAACAGCGTTGTTACTGTTTCTAGGTTCAAAATGTGTGACATTCCAATGCATTTGACTAATTGTATGAGTTCAGGATGATTTGGAGTGTTTAGACAATACTTAAACCCGTTTTATCCCAAAACAGGCTTAAACTGAGAAAGCATGTTAAAACCGAGAGAAAACATTGATTTGAAGCAGTAAACAGCTATGTTACTCTTTCTAGGGTCAAATAAATAACAATCCAATGCATTTGACTAATTACAAGAGTTCGGGTTGAATTTGGAGTGTTTGGCCGCCACTTATACCCATTTTCTCCCGAAAGAGGCTAAAACCGAAAAAACATTGATTCTAAGCAGTAAACAGCGTTGTTACTGTTTCTAGGTTCAGAATGTGTGACATTCCAATAAATTTGACTAATTGTATGAGTTTGGAATGAATTTGGAGTGTTTAGACAACAGTTAAACCCGTTTTTTCCCAAAACAGGCTTAAACCGAGAAAACAGGCTAAAACCGAGTAGAAAACATTGATTCGAAGCAGTAAACAGCTATGTTACTCTTTCTAGGGTCAAATTTGTAACATTCCAATGCATTTCACTAATTACAAGAGTTCAGGTTGAATTTGGAGTGTTTAGCCACCACTTATACCCATTGTGTCCCGAAAGAGGGTAAAACCGAGAAACCATTGATTCAAAGCAGTAAACAGCGTTGTTACTGTTTCTAGGTTCAGAATGTGTGACATTCTAATGCATTTGACTAATTGTATGAGTTTGGAATGAATTTGGAGTGTTTAGACAACAGTTAAACCCGTTTTATCCAAAACAGGCTTAAACCGAGAAAACAGGCTAAAACCGAGAGAAAACATTGATTCGAAGAAGTAAACAGTTATGTTACTCTTTCTAAGGTCAAATATGTAACAATCCAATGCATTTGACTAAATACAAGAGTTCGGGTTGAATTTGGAGTGTTTAGCCACCACTTATACCCATTTTGTCCCGAAAGAGGCTAAAACCGAAAAAACATTGATTCTAAGCAGTAAACAGCGTTGTTACTGTTTCTAGGTTCAGAATGTGTGACATTCCAATGCATTTGACTAATTGTATGAGTTTGGAATGAATTTGGAGTGTTTAGACAACAGTTAAACCCGTTTTATCCCAAAACAGGCTTAAACCGAGAAAACAGGCTAAAATCGAGAGAAAACATTGATTCGAAGCAGTAAACAGTTATGTTACTCTTTCAAGGGTCAAATATGTAACAATCCAATGCATTTGACTAATTACAAGAGTTCGGGTTGAATTTGGAGTGTTTAGCCACCACTTATACCCATTTTGTCCCGAAAGAGGCTAAAACCGAGAAAATATTGATTCTAAGCAGTAAACAGCATTGTTACTGTTTCTAGGGTCAGAATGTGTGACATTCCAATGCATTTAACTAATTGTAAGAGTTCGGGATGAATTTGAAGTGTTTAGACAACAGTTAAACCCGTTTTATCCCACAACAGGCTTAACCCGAGAAAACAGGCTAAAACCGAGCGAAAACAATGATTGTAAGCAGTAAACAGCTATGTTACTCTTTCTAGGGTCAAATTTGTAACAATCCAATGCATTTGACTAATTACGAGAGTTCGGGTTGAATTTGGAGTGTTTAGCCACCACTTATACCCATTTTGTCCCGAAAGAGGCTAAAAACGAACAAACATTGATTCAAACAGTAAAGAGCGTTGTTACTGTTTCTAGGTTCAGAATGTGTGACATTCCAATGCATTTGACTAATTGTATGAGTTTGGAATGAATTTGGAGTGTTTAGACAACAGTTAAACCCGTTTTATCCCAAAACAGCCTTAAACCGAGAAAACAGGTTAAAACCGAGTAGAAAACATTGATTCGAAGCAGTAAACAGTTATGTTACTCTTTCAAGGGTCAAATATGTAACAATCCAATGCATTTGACTAATTACAAGAGTTCGGGTTGAATTTGGAGTGTTTAGCCACCACTTATACCCATTTTGTCCCGAAAGAGGGTAAAACCGAGAAACCATTGATTCAAAGCAGTAAACAGCGTTGTTACTGTTTCTAGGTTCAAAATGTGTGACATTCCAATGCATTTGACTAATTGTATGAGTTCAGGATGAATTTGGAGTGTTTAGACAATACTTAAACCCGTTTTATCCCAAAACAGGCTTAAACTGAGAAAGCATGTTAAAACCGAGAGAAAACATTGATTTGAAGCAGTAAACAGCTATGTTACTCTTTCTAGGGTCAAATAAATAACAATCCAATGCATTTGACTAATTACAAGAGTTCGGGTTGAATTTGGAGTGTTTAGCCACCACTTATACCCATTTTGTCCCGAATGAGGCTAAAACCGAAAAAACATTGATTCTAAGCAGTAAACAGCGTTGTTACTGTTTCTAGGTTCAGAATGTGTGACATTCCAATGCATTTGACTAATTGTATAAGTTTGGAATGAATTTGGAGTGTTTAGACAACAGTTAAACCCGTTTTATCCCAAAACAGCCTTAAACCGAGAAAACAGGTTAAAACCGAGTAGAAAACATTGATTCGAAGCAGTAAACAGTTATGTTTACTTTTTCAAGGGTCAAATATGTAACAATCCAATGCATTTGACTAATTACAAGAGTTCGGGTTGAATTTGGAGTGTTTAGCTGTAAGACTTTGTAGAATAAAGAAGAGAATCAAGAGATTGATGAGAGATATCGGTAGACAAAGAGAATGAGGAAGAAGAAAAGATTAGGTTATTGTTCCATAAGAATACATATTACAATGTAGGCTAAAGCCTATATATATCAAGGGAAAATTAGGGCTACACCCTCTACCAACCGATCGTATAAGTGATAGGGACAAGGAGAGAGATAGAACTAATCCCAACGGTGATAGTGACCCGTCCTAGTCTCCTTAAACACAACATAACCCGTGACTCCACTTGTTCCTCCTCTCTAACGGCTACAAGCGACATTCTAGATCCTTCTCATGGGCCTAAGGAGAGCAGGCCTCCTCATTGTCTTTACACACTTACATGACTCGGCCTTATTGCTTGGTTGTACGGACGGCCCCATAATTGTACGGACGGCCATGGCTGCCTTAGGCTTATTCTCTTGATCAATACTCCCCCTCAAGCTTAGCCGAGTGAAATGGCTAAGCTTGGAACCCGTGAAGCAGCACCTCATTAAAAAACCTTGACTTAGAAAACCTCATGGGACAAAACCAAGTCAAGGGAAAAAGAGTGTGCTGTCCACGGATTAGGGAAGCTTGATCATGGCCGTGTAATGTCTACAAGTCCAAGTTTGCTGTAGATGTGATCACAAACCTTGGAGCTTGCAGACTTGGTGAAGATGTCAGCTAGCTGATCTTGACTCCTTGTGTGGCATGGTAACACCACTCCTTCTTCAATCTTCTCTCTCACCTTGTGGCAATCGCTTTCTATGTGCTTGGTCCTCTCATGAAAGACTGAGTTTGTGGCAATGTGGATAGCCGCTTCATTGTCGCAGTGCATGGTCATGGGCTGCTTTGTCTCGATGCCTAAGTCCTTGAGTAGGCCCTTCAGCCATGTCATCTCGTTAGTGAGCTTCCTCATAGCTCTATACTCGGCCTCGGCGCTAGAGCATGAAACCACCTTTTGTTTCTTAGACCTCCATGTAACCAAGTTGCCTCCAACAAACGTGCAGTACCCAGTGGTGGATCTCCTATCCAGCGTGTCGCCATTGTAATCCGCATCACAATAGCCAACGATTTCGGTGTTGTCATTCTTGCCCATCCAAATACCTTGACCCGGACTGCCCTTGAGATAGCTTAGGATCCTTTCGACTTGACTCCATTGGTACTTGCTTGGTGCCTTCATATGTTGGCTAACCTGATTCACAGCATAGGATATGTCAGGTCGTGTGATAGTAAGGTATATCAGCTTACCTACAAGCCGGCGGTAGCGTGTGACGTCTAAGAATGGCTCGTCCATTGGTTCCTTAGGTCGGCCTCGGCCTTCTTTTGCCCGTAAGCTCTCCCCCTTTCGCTTGAGCTGGTAATCTTCATCAAGGGGCGTAGCAACCGGAGACACACCAAGCTTGCCAGTCTCCTCTAACAAGTCAAGAGTATACTTGCGTTGTGAGAGGAAGAGTCCTTCCGGTGAGCGACAAATCTCAATACCAAGAAAGTATTTGAGTTCCCCAAGGTCCTTGATGTCAAATACCGACTTGAGAGAGTCCTTGGTGTCCTGAATGGCCGCCTTATCATCACCAGTCACGATGATGTCGTCGACGTATATGAGCACCACCACCCAACCAATAGAGGTGCGACGCGTGAAGAGAGTATGATCAGCCTCCGATCGCGTAAAACCATCAGTCTTGAGAGTGGAGCTTAGTTTGTGGTACCACGCTCGTGGGGACTGCTTAAGGCCATAGATGGCCTTACGTAGCCTCAAGACTTTTCCGGGTGTAACCATGTCTTCAAGGCCGGGAGGAGGCGTCATGTACACTTCTTCATCAAGTTCACCTTGAAGGAAGGCGTTCTTCACATCCATCTGCCATAAGTCCCATGAGAGGTTGACAGCAAGAGACAGCACAACCCGAACCGTATGGAGCTTGGCCACGGGTGCAAAGGTGTCCGTGTAGTCCGCGCCATAGGTTTGGGTGAAGCCACGGGCCACTAACCTGGCTTTATGCCGTTCAATGTCACCATTGCTCAAATACTTTATGGTAGACACCCATTTGGAGCTAACTGCCCGCTTGCCTTGAGGAAGATCCGATTCGTCCCACGTATGATTCCGGATCATGGCGCCAGTTTCATCCTTGACCGCATCTAACCAAACTTGATGTTCCTTGGCTTCATCATATGTCTGCGGGATCCAATTGGCGTCCACTTGGCCGAAGAAAGCTTGGTGATCAGCAGGTAACAGCTCAAGGGAACAAACGGACTGAATGGGATGAGCGACAGCTTGGCTGTTGTAATAGACACGCTTGTTCTTCCAAGTGGAGGGATCCGATCGAGGTCTGGTGCTCCGACGCAGGACTGGTGCCGGAAGTGGATCCACGCTAGGCAACACGGTGGACGTACCGTCCGTAGGAGCCGTCTCCGTGTTTTCCTCGGTAGAGGCCGCCGCCGGAGCATGCGTGTCCGTTGTAGGGCCAGGGACGGGAACACCGGTTATGGGTAGGCCAGACTCGAGAGATTCACCATCTTGGGCTGAACCATTGTCATTTGCATCTCCTTGGTCAGACCCACCATCGGTAGAAATTTGACTTAGTGTTGGCCGCACGGCACCCGTTGGTGGAGATGGGTTGCCAAGGTGATCAAGAAGGAACCGTAGACTCGAAGCTCGGTCATTAGGTGAGTGAGAGAGATCTTTAAGGCTGTTCCAATCCCTCTTGTCATGGTAGCCCACATGTTCTAGAAACCGGACATCTCGAGAGACATATAGTCGACTTGTGGCCGGATCATAACATTTGTACCCCTTTTGTGTGGTGGAGTAGCCAATGAACATACACTTTGTACTTTTGGCATCCAGCTTACTCCTTTGTTCTCCTGGTACTAACACAAAACAAACACAGCCGAAAACTCGTAAGTGATCAAGAGATGGTTTAAATTTGTTTAGTACTTCAAATGGAGATAAGTCATGAAGAACTCTAGTTGGTGTTCGGTTGATTAGGTAGCATGCAGTCATCACGGCATCACCCCAATATCGTTTAGGAACACTCGAATGGAACATGATTGCCCGCGCCACTTCCATGAGGTGCCGGTTCTTCCTCTCGGCCACACCATTTTGTTGTGGCGTGTAGGGACAACTAGTTTGATGGAGAATGCCATGCTTGGAGAGATGTTCTTTGAACTTGCAACTTGTGTATTCCCCCCCATTATCAGACCTAAGTACCTTAAGTTTAGCATTGAAGTGATTAGTCACATAATTTTGAAAATTGATAAAGGCATCAAATACTCTATCTTTAGATGGCAACAAGGTAATCCAAGTGTATTTTGATTTTTCATCAATAAAAGTCACAAAATACTTGTTATTATCTCTAGATAGGCATGGTGATGTCCAAACATCTGAGTGAACTAAATCAAAACAATTCTCATAAATAGTAGTTGACTTAGGAAAGATAGACTTGCAATGTTTTCCAAGAATACAAGGTTCACAAGTAGAATTATCAAAAGAAATATTAGGAAACATCAACCCTAAAGCACGTGAATGTGGGTGGCCTAGCCTAGCATGCCACACCATATTCGAATCAACAACAAAACAAGACTTAGTAGAGGATAAATTTGGATCGGTTTTCTCTAGGACATAGAGATCTCCACTCCCTTGCCCTTCTCCAAGAACCTTTCCAGTCTCAATATCCTGAAAATAAACATTGTTAGGACCAAAGATTGCATAACAATTCAAATCATTTGTGGCCCTCTTAACCGATAGTAAATTGGAGGTAAAGGTAGGCATAAAGAAAGCTTTTGAGGTTTTATCAAATAGTTTCAAGTCCCCTATTCCCTTTACTGGTATTTGTTCTCCATTTGCAATAACAACATTTCCTAAGGCCGGTTTTATGTTGTCAATTAAACTAGGGTTACTAATCATATGATGTGAGGCTCCAGAGTCAATAACAAGCGATTTGCTAGGCCTAGAAGTAAAGAAAGAGATACCAGACTCCTTGAGTGAAGCAATGGAGCGGATGAGAGCCTCAAGGTCTGACTTCCTCACCACATCTCCGTAGGCTGCGGTCATGGCCACCTCATCTCCCTGCTTTGATGATCCGGCTCCTTTATCGCTAACCGCTTCCTTTGAGAGGTTGGCTTTGAACTTGGCCGGCTTGAGATGAGGATGGAGAACCCAGCACTTGTCTTTCAGATGACCCCGCTTCTTGCAGTGGTCGCACACCAACAACTTCCTCTCCTCTTGCTTGTACATTCCTTTGTTGGCCGAAGCAAGCTCCCCCTTACCGCTAAACAAATCAAGGGATCCTTGCTCTTTCTGAATTTGGGAGCAAATATCTTCAAAGGAGGGGAGCTTCTCTGCCCTTAGGATGTGCTTCAAGAGGTCGTTGAAGGACGGGTTCAAGGTAAGTAGGAGTCCGAAGACTTTGTCTTGCTCCTTTCTTTCGTTTAGCACACTTGCCTCAAGTGTACTTGGCCGCAACATGTCAAGCTCGGACCATAGTGCACGGAACTTACCAAGATGCTTAGTGAACTCCACATCATCTTGGTTAAGATCATTTATGGCCTTCTTGACCTCAAAGACTCTAGTCATGTTAGAGACATTACCATACACGCCTTTAAGTGTTTCCCACAGTTCCTTGGCCGTCTCGCAATATGAGTAGGCCTCAAGGATAGGCGTGTCCAGAGAGTTTTGGAGAACAGATAGGACAACTTGGTCTTCTTGGAACCATTTGGCCTTCCTCTCGCTCTCTTCCTCCGCTTCCGCCTCGGAAGCGTCCTCTCCTTTGGGGTTTTTCTTTGGGACATAGTCGGACTCGACATGACTCCAAAGGCCACGACCTCCAAGGGCGGTTCTTGTGGTTCTTGTCCACAGCAAGTAGTTTGTCCCCTTTAGGACAACCGGTGAAACAATGGGCTTGGCGTTTTCCATGGTCGGATTTCTATGGACCGATGGGTAAAGCTTTTACCCGGAGAATAAAAGAGATGCGAGTAAGAAGAAACGAAGATAAGGAGACTAGAGTGTAGAAATGAGTAGGAGAATGAGATTAGACTGTAGAGAATCGAAGAACTTGCTCTGATACCATGTAAGACTTTGTAGAATAAAGAAGAGAATCAAGAGATTGATGAGAGATATCGGTAGACAAAGAGAATGAGGAAGAAGAAAAGATTAGGTTATTGTTCCATAAGAATACATATTACAATGTAGGCTAAAGCCTATATATATCAAGGGAAAATTAGGGCTACACCCTCTACCAACCGATCGTATAAGTGATAGGGACAAGGAGAGAGATAGAACTAATCCCAACGGTGATAGTGACCCGTCCTAGTCTCCTTAAACACAACATAACCCGTGACTCCACTTGTTCCTCCTCTCTAACGGCTACAAGCGACATTCTAGATCCTTCTCATGGGCCTAAGGAGAGCAGGCCTCCTCATTGTCTTTACACACTTACATGACTCGGCCTTATTGCTTGGTTGTACGGACGGCCCCATAATTGTACGGACGGCCATGGCTGCCTTAGGCTTATTCTCTTGATCAATATTAGCCACCACTTATACCCATTTTGTCCCGAAAGAGAGTAAAACCGAGAAACCATTGATTCAAAGCAGTAAACAGCGTTGTTACTGTTTCTAGGTTCAAAATGTGTGACATTCCAATGCATTTGACTAATTGTATGAGTTCAGGATGAATTTGGAGTGTTTAGACAATACTTAAACCCGTTTTATCCCAAAACAGGCTTAAACTGAGAAAGCATGTTAAAACCGAGAGAAAACATTGATTTGAAGCAGTAAACAGCTATGTTACTCTTTCTAGGGTCAAATAAATAACAATCCAATGCATTTGACTAATTACAAGAGTTCGGGTTGAATTTGGAGTGTTTAGCCGCCACTTATACCCATTTTGTCCCGAATGAGGCTAAAACCGAAAAAACATTGATTCTAAGCAGTAAACAGCGTTGTTACTGTTTCTAGGTTCAGAATGTGTGACATTCCAATGCATTTGACTAATTGTATGAGTTTGGAATGAATTTGGAGTGTTTAGACAACAGTTAAACCCGTTTTATCCCAAAACAGCCTTAAACCGAGAAAACAGGTTAAAACCGAGTAGAAAACATTGATTCGAAGCAGTAAACAGTTATGTTTACTTTTTCAAGGGTCAAATATGTAACAATCCAATGCATTTGACTAATTACAAGAGTTCGGGTTGAATTTGGAGTGTTTAGCCACCACTTATACCCATTTTGTCCCGAAAGAGAGTAAAACCGAGAAACCATTGATTCAAAGCAGTAAACAGCGTTGTTACTGTTTCTAGGTTCAAAATGTGTGACATTCCAATGCATTTGACTAATTGTATGAGTTCAGGATGAATTTGGAGTGTTTAGACAATACTTAAACCCGTTTTATCCCAAAACAGGTTTAAACTGAGAAAGCATGTTAAAACCGAGAGAAAACATTGATTTGAAGCAGTAAACAGCTATGTTACTCTTTCTAGGGTCAAATAAATAACAATCCAATGCATTTGACAAATTACAAGAGTTCGGGTTGAATTTGGAGTGTTTAGCCGCCACTTATACCCATTTTGTCCCGAAAGAGGCTAAAACCGAAAAAACATTGATTCTAAGCAGTAAACAGCATTGTTACTGTTTCTAGGTTCAGAATGTGTGACATTCCAATAAATTTGACTAATTGTATGAGTTTGGAATGAATTTGGAGTGTTTAGACAACAGTTAAACCCGTTTTTTCCCAAAACAGGCTTAAACCGAGAAAACAGGCTAAAACCGAGTAGAAAACATTGATTCGAAGCAGTAAACAGCTATGTTACTCTTTCTAGGGTCAAATTTGTAACACTCCAATGCATTTGACTAATTACAAGAGTTCGGGTTGAATTTGGAGTGTTTAGCCACCACTTATACCCATTTTGTCCCGAAAGAGGGTAAAACCGGGAAACCATTGATTCAAAGCAGTAAACAGCGTTGTTACTGTTTCTAGGTTCAAAATGTGTGACATTCCAATGCATTTGACTAATTGTATGAGTTCAGGATGAATTTGGAGTGTTTAGACAATACTTAAACCCGTTTTATCCCAAAACAGGCTTAAACTGAGAAAGCATGTTAAAACCGAGAGAAAACATTGATTTGAAGCAGTAAACAGCTATGTTACTCTTTCTAGGGTCAAATAAATAACAATCCAATGCATTTGACTAATTACAAGAGTTCGGGTTGAATTTGGAGTGTTTAGCCACCACTTATACCCATTTTGTCCCGAAAGAGGCTAAAACCGAAAAAACATTGATTCTAAGCAGTAAACAGCGTTGTTACTGTTTCTAGGTTCAGAATGTGTGACATTCCAATGCATTTGACTAATTGTATGAGTTTGGAATGAATTTGGAGTGTTTAGACAACAGTTAAACCCGTTTTTTCCCAAAACAGCCTTAAACCGAGAAAACAGGCTTAAACCGAGAAAACAGGCTAAAACCGAGTAGAAAACATTGATTTGAAGCAGTAAACAGCTATGTCAATCTTTCTAGGGTCAAATTTGTAACACTCCAATGCATTTGACTAATTACAAGAGTTCAGGTTGAATTTGGAGTGTTTAGCCACCACTTATACCCATTTTGTCCCGAAAGAGGGTAAAACCGAGAAACCATTGATTCAAAGCAGTAAACAGCATTGTTACTGTTTCTAGGTTCAGAATGTGTGACATTCTAATGCATTTGACTAATTGTATGAGTTTGGAATGAATTTGGAGTGTTTAGACAACAGTTAAACCCGTTTTATCCAAAACAGGCTTAAACCGAGAAAACAGGCTAAAACCGAGAGAAAACATTGATTCGAAGCAGTAAACAGTTATGTTACTATTTCTAAGGTCAAATATGTAACAATCCAATGCATTTGACTAAATACAAGAGTTCGGGTTGAATTTAGAGTGTTTAGCCACCACTTATACCCATTTTGTCCCGAAAGAGGCTAAAACCGAAAAAACATTGATTCTAAGCAGTAAACAGCGTTGTTACTGTTTCTAGGTTCAGAATGTGTGACATTCCAATGCATTTGACTAATTGTATGAGTTTGGAATGAATTTGGAGTGTTTAGACAACAGTTAAACCCGTTTTATCCCAAAACAGGCTTAAACCGAGAAAACAGGCTAAAATCGAGAGAAAACATTGATTCGAAGCAGTAAACAGTTATGTTACTCTTTCAAGGGTCAAATATGTAACAATCCAATGCATTTGACTAATTACAAGAGTTCGGGTTGAATTTGGAGTGTTTAGCCACCACTTATACCCATTTTGTCCCGAAAGAGGCTAAAACCGAAAAAACATTGATTCAAAGCAGTAAACAGCGTTGTTACTGTTTCTAGGTTCAAAATGTGTGACATTCCAATGCATTTGACTAATTGTATGAGTTCAGGATGAATTTGGAGTGTTTAGACAATACTTAAACCCGTTTTATCCCAAAACAGGCTTAAACTGAGAAAGCATGTTAAAACCGAGAGAAAACATTGATTTGAAGCAGTAAACAGCTATGTTACTCTTTCTAGGGTCAAATAAATAACAATCCAATGCATTTGACTAATTACAAGAGTTCGGGTTGAATTTGGAGTGTTTAGCCACCACTTATACCCATTTTGTCCCGAAAGAGGCTAAAACCGAAAAAACATTGATTCTAAGCAGTAAACAGCGTTGTTACTGTTTCTAGGTTCAGAATGTGTGACATTCCAATGCATTTGACTAATTGTATGAGTTTGGAATGAATTTGGAGTGTTTAGATAACAGTTAAACCCGTTTTATCCCAAAACAGCCTTAAACCGAGAAAACAGGTTAAAACCGAGTAGAAAACATTGATTCGAAGCAGTAAACAGTTATGTTACTCTTTCAAGGGTCAAATATGTAACAATCCAATGCATTTGACTAATTACAAGAGTTCGGGTTGAATTTGGAGTGTTTAGCCACCACTTATACCCATTTTGTCTCGAAAGAGGATAAAACCGAGAAACCATTGATTCAAAGCAGTAAACAGCGTTGTTACTGTTTCTAGGTTCAAAATGTGTGACATTCCAATGCATTTGACTAATTGTATGAGTTCAGGATGAATTTGGAGTGTTTAGACAATACTTAAACCCGTTTTATCCCAAAACAGACTTAAACTGAGAAAGCATGTTAAAACCGAGAGAAAACATTGATTTGAAGCAGTAAACAGCTATGTTACTCTTTCTAGGGTCAAATAAATAACAATCCAATGCATTTGACTAATTACAAGAGTTCGGGTTGAATTTGGAGTGTTTAGCCGCCACTTATACCCATTTTGTCCCGAAAGAGGCTAAAACCGAAAAAACATTGATTCTAAGCAGTAAACAGCGTTGTTACTGTTTCTAGGTTCAGAATGTGTGACATTCCAATAAATTTGACTAATTGTATGAGTTTGGAATGAATTTGGAGTGTTTAGACAACAGTTAAACCCGTTTTTTCCCAAAACAGGCTTAAACCGAGAAAACAGGCTAAAACCGAGTAGAAAACATTGATTCGAAGCAGTAAACAGCTATGTTACTCTTTCTAGGGTCAAATTTGTAACACTCCAATGCATTTCACTAATTACAAGAGTTCAGGTTGAATTTGGAGTGTTTAGCCACCACTTATACCCATTGTGTCCCGAAAGAGGGTAAAACCGAGAAACCATTGATTCAAAGCAGTAAACAGCGTTGTTACTGTTTCTAGGTTCAGAATGTGTGACATTCTAATGCATTTGACTAATTGTATGAGTTTGGAATGAATTTGGAGTGTTTAGACAACAGTTAAACCCGTTTTATCCAAAACAGGCTTAAACCGAGAAAACAGGCTAAAACCGAGAGAAAACATTGATTCGAAGCAGTAAACAGTTATGTTACTCTTTCTAAGGTCAAATATGTAACAATCCAATGCATTTGACTAAATACAAGAGTTCGGGTTGAATTTGGAGTGTTTAGCCACCACTTATACCCATTTTGTCCCGAAAGAGGCTAAAACCGAAAAAACATTGATTCTAAGCAGTAAACAGCGTTGTTACTGTTTCTAGGTTCAGAATGTGTGACATTCCAATGCATTTGACTAATTGTATGAGTTTGGAATGAATTTGGAGTGTTTAGACAACAGTTAAACCCGTTTTATCCCAAAACAGGCTTAAACCGAGAAAACAGGCAAAAATCGAGAGAAAACATTGATTCGAAGCAGTAAACAGTTACGTTACTCTTTCAAGGGTCAAATATGTAACAATCCAATGCATTTGACTAATTACAAGAGTTCGGGTTGAATTTGGAGTGTTTAGCCACCAGTTATACCCATTTTGTCCCGAAAGAGGCTAAAAACGAACAAACATTGATTCAAACAGTAAAGAGCGTTGTTACTGTTTCTAGGTTCAGAATGTGTGACATTCCAATGCATTTGACTAATTGTATGAGTTTGGAATGAATTTGGAGTGTTTAGACAACAGTTAAACCCGTTTTATCCCAAAACAGCCTTAAACCGAGAAAACAGGTTAAAACCGAGTAGAAAACATTGATTCGAAGCAGTAAACAGTTATGTTACTCTTTCAAGGGTCAAATATGTAACAATCCAATGCATTTGACTAATTACAAGAGTTCGGGTTGAATTTGGAGTGTTTAGCCACCACTTATACCCATTTTGTCCCGAAAGAGGGTAAAACCGAGAAACCATTGATTCAAAGCAGTAAACAGCGTTGTTACTGTTTCTAGGTTCAAAATGTGTGACATTCCAATGCATTTGAATAATTGTATGAGTTCAGGATGAATTTGGAGTGTTTAGACAACAGTTAAACCCGTTTTATCCCAAAACAGGCTTAAACCGAGAAAACAGGCTTAAACCGAGAAAACAGGCTAAAATCGAGAGAAAACATTGATTCGAAGCAGTAAACAGTTACGTTACTCTTTCAAGGGTCAAATATGTAACAATCCAATGCATTTGACTAATTACAAGAGTTCGGGTTGAATTTGGAGTGTTTAGCCACCACTTATACCCATTTTGTCCCGAAAGAGGCTAAAACCGAGAAAATATTGATTCTAAGCAGTAAACAGCATTTTTACTGTTTCTAGGGTCAGAATGTGTGACATTCCAATGCATTTAACTAATTGTAAGAGTTCGGGATGAATTTGAAGTGTTAGACAACAGTTAAACCCGTTTTATCCCACAACAGGCTTAACCCGAGAAAACAGGCTAAAACCGAGCGAAAACAATGATTCGAAGCAGTAAACAGTTATGTTACTCTTTCTAGGGTCAAATATGTAACAATCCAATGCATTTGACTAAATACAAGAGTTCGGGTTGAATTTGGAGTGTTTAGCCACCACTTATACCCATTTTGTCCCGAAAGAGGCTTAAACCGAAAAAACATTGATTCTAAGCAGTAAACAGCGTTGTTACTGTTTCTAGGTTCAGAATGTGTGACATTCCAATGCATTTGACTAATTGTATGAGTTTGGAATGAATTTGGAGTGTTTAGACAACAGTTAAACCCGTTTTTTCCCAAAACAGGCTTAAACCGAGAAAACAGGCTAAAACCGAGTAGAAAACATTGATTCGAAGCAGTAAACAGTTATGTTACTCTTTCTAAGGTCAAATATGTAACAATCCAATGCATTTGACTAAATACAAGAGTTCGGGTTGAATTTGGAGTGTTTAGCCACCACTTATACCCATTTTGTCCCGAAAGAGGCTAAAACCGAGAAAATATTGATTCTAAGCAGTAAACAGCATTGTTACTGTTTCTAGGGTCAGAATGTGTGACATTCCAATGCATTTAACTAATTGTAAGAGTTCGGGATGAATTTGAAGTGTTTAGACAACAGTTAAACCCGTTTTATCCCACAACAGGCTTAACCCGAGAAAACAGGCTAAAACCGAGGGAAAAAAATGATTGTAAGCAGTAAACAGCTATGTTACTCTTTCTAGGGTCAAATTTGTAACAATCCAATGCATTTGACTAATTACGAGAGTTCGGGTTGAATTTGGAGTGTTTAGCCACCACTTATACCCATTTTGTCCCGAAGGAGGCTAAAAACGAACAAACATTGATTCAAAGCAGTAAAGAGCGTTGTTACTGTTTCTAGGTTCAGAATGTGTGACATTCCAATGCATTTGACTAATTGTATGAGTTTGGAATGAATTTGGAGTGTTTAGACAACAGTTAAACCCGTTTTATCCCAAAACAGCCTTAAACCGAGAAAACAGGTTAAAACCGAGTAGAAAACATTGATTCGAAGCAGTAAACAGTTATGTTACTCTTTCAAGGGTCAAATATGTAACAATCCAATGCATTTGACTAATTACAAGAGTTCGGGTTGAATTTGGAGTGTTTAGCTACCACTTATACCCATTTTGTCCCGAAAGAGGGTAAAACCGAGAAACCATTGATTCAAAGCAGTAAACAGCGTTGTTACTGTTTCTAGGTTCAAAATGTGTGACATTCCAATGCATTTGACTAATTGTATGAGTTCAGGATGAATTTGGAGTGTTTAGACAACAGTTAAACCCGTTTTATCGCAAAACAGGCTTAAACCGAGAAAACAGGCTAAAATCGAGAGAAAACATTGATTCGAAGCAGTAAAAAGTTACGTTACTCTTTCAAGGGTCAAATATGTAACAATCCAATGCATTTGACTAATTACAAGAGTTCGGGTTGAATTTGGAGTGTTTAGCCGCCACTTATACCCATTTTGTCCCGAAAGAGGCTAAAACCGAAAAAACATTGATTCTAAGCAGTAAACAGCGTTGTTACTGTTTCTAGGTTCAGAATGTGTGACATTCCAATGCATTTGACTAATTGTATGAGTTTGGAATGAATTTGGAGTGTTTAGACAACAGTTAAACCCGTTTTTCCCAAAACAGACTTAAACCGAGAAAACAGGCTAAAACCGAGTAGAAAACATTGATTCGAAGCAGTAAACAGCTATGTTACTCTTTCTAGGGTCAAATTTGTAACACTCCAATGCATTTGACTAATTACAAGAGTTCAGGTTGAATTTGGAGTGTTTAGCCACCACTTATACCCATTTTGTCCCGAAAGAGGGTAAAACCGAGAAACCATTGATTCAAAGCAGTAAACAGCGTTGTTACTGTTTCTAGGTTCAGAATGTGTGACATTCCAATGCATTTGACTAATTGTATGAGTTTGGAATGAATTTGGAGTGTTTAGACAACAGTTAAACCCGTTTTTTCCCAAAACAGGCTTAAACCGAGAAAACAGGTTAAAACCGAGAGAAAACATTGATTCGAAGCAGTAAACAGTTATGTTACTCTTTCTAAGGTCAAATATGTAACAATCCAATGCATTTGACTAAATACAAGAGTTCGGGTTGAATTTGGAGTGTTTAGCCACCACTTATACCCATTTTGTCCCGAAAGAGGCTAAAACCGAAAAAACATTGATTCTAAGCAGTAAACAGCGTTGTTACTGTTTCTAGGTTCAGAATGTGTGACATTCCAATGCATTTGACTAATTGTATGAGTTTGGAATGAATTTGGAGTGTTTAGACAACAGTTAAACCCGTTTTATCCCAAAACAGGCTTAAACCGAGAAAACAGGCTAAAATCGAGAGAAAACATTGATTCGAAGCAGTAAACAGTTACGTTACTCTTTCAAGGGTCAAATATGTAACAATCCAATGCATTTGACTAATTACAAGAGTTCGGGTTGAATTTGGAGTGTTTAGCCACCAGTTATACCCATTTTGTCCCGAAAGAGGCTAAAAACGAACAAACATTGATTCAAACAGTAAAGAGCGTTGTTACTGTTTCTAGGTTCAGAATGTGTGACATTCCAATGCATTTGACTAATTGTATGAGTTTGGAATGAATTTGGAGTGTTTAGACAACAGTTAAACCCGTTTTATCCCAAAACAGCCTTAAACCGAGAAAACAGGTTAAAACCGAGTAGAAAACATTGATTCGAAGCAGTAAACAGTTATGTTACTCTTTCAAGGGTCAAATATGTAACAATCCAATGCATTTGACTAATTACAAGAGTTCGGGTTGAATTTGGAGTGTTTAGCCACCACTTATACCCATTTTGTCCCGAAAGAGGGTAAAACCGAGAAACCATTGATTCAAAGCAGTAAACAGCGTTGTTACTGTTTCTAGGTTCAAAATGTGTGACATTCCAATGCATTTGAATAATTGTATGAGTTCAGGATGAATTTGGAGTGTTTAGACAACAGTTAAACCCGTTTTATCCCAAAACAGGCTTAAACCGAGAAAACAGGCTAAAATCGAGAGAAAACATTGATTCGAAGCAGTAAACAGTTACGTTACTCTTTCAAGGGTCAAATATGTAACAATCCAATGCATTTGACTAATTACAAGAGTTCGGGTTGAATTTGGAGTGTTTAGCCACCACTTATACCCATTTTGTCCCGAAAGAGGCTAAAACCGAGAAAATATTGATTCTAAGCAGTAAACAGCATTTTTACTGTTTCTAGGGTCAGAATGTGTGACATTCCAATGCATTTAACTAATTGTAAGAGTTCGGGATGAATTTGAAGTGTTAGACAACAGTTAAACCCGTTTTATCCCACAACAGGCTTAACCCGAGAAAACAGGCTAAAACCGAGCGAAAACAATGATTCGAAGCAGTAAACAGTTATGTTACTCTTTCTAGGGTCAAATATGTAACAATCCAATGCATTTGACTAAATACAAGAGTTCGGGTTGAATTTGGAGTGTTTAGCCACCACTTATACCCATTTTGTCCCGAAAGAGGCTTAAACCGAAAAAACATTGATTCTAAGCAGTAAACAGCGTTGTTACTGTTTCTAGGTTCAGAATGTGTGACATTCCAATGCATTTGACTAATTGTATGAGTTTGGAATGAATTTGGAGTGTTTAGACAACAGTTAAACCCGTTTTTTCCCAAAACAGGCTTAAACCGAGAAAACAGGCTAAAACCGAGTAGAAAACATTGATTCGAAGCGGTAAACAGTTATGTTACTCTTTCTAAGGTCAAATATGTAACAATCCAATGCATTTGACTAAATACAAGAGTTCGGGTTGAATTTGGAGTGTTTAGCCACCACTTATACCCATTTTGTCCCGAAAGAGGCTAAAACCGAGAAAATATTGATTCTAAGCAGTAAACAGCATTGTTACTGTTTCTAGGGTCAGAATGTGTGACATTCCAATGCATTTAACTAATTGTAAGAGTTCGGGATGAATTTGAAGTGTTTAGACAACAGTTAAACCCGTTTTATCCCACAACAGGCTTAACCCGAGAAAACAGGCTAAAACCGAGGGAAAACAATGATTGTAAGCAGTAAACAGCTATGTTACTCTTTCTAGGGTCAAATTTGTAACAATCCAATGCATTTGACTAATTACGAGAGTTCGGGTTGAATTTGGAGTGTTTAGCCACCACTTATACCCATTTTGTCCCGAAAGAGGCTAAAAACGAACAAACATTGATTCAAAGCAGTAAAGAGCGTTGTTACTGTTTCTAGGTTCAGAATGTGTGACATTCCAATGCATTTGACTAATTGTATGAGTTTGGAATGAATTTGGAGTGTTTAGACAACAGGTAAACCCGTTTTATCCCAAAACAGCCTTAAACCGAGAAAACAGGTTAAAACCGAGTAGAAAACATTGATTCGAAGCAGTAAACAGTTATGTTACTCTTTCAAGGGTCAAATATGTAACAATCCAATGCATTTGACTAATTACAAGAGTTCGGGTTGAATTTGGAGTGTTTAGCTACCACTTATACCCATTTTGTCCCGAAAGAGGGTAAAACCGAGAAACCATTGATTCAAAGCAGTAAACAGCGTTGTTACTGTTTCTAGGTTCAAAATGTGTGACATTCCAATGCATTTGACTAATTGTATGAGTTCAGGATGAATTTGGAGTGTTTAGACAACAGTTAAACCCGTTTTATCGCAAAACAGGCTTAAACCGAGAAAACAGGCTAAAATCGAGAGAAAACATTGATTCGAAGCAGTAAAAAGTTACGTTACTCTTTCTAGGGTCAAATATGTAACAATCCAATGCATTTGACTAAATACAAGAGTTCGGGTTGAATTTGGAGTGTTTAGCCACCACTTATACCCATTTTGTCCCGAAAGAGGCTTAAACCGAAAAAACATTGATTCTAAGCAGTAAACAGCGTTGTTACTGTTTCTAGGTTCAGAATGTGTGACATTCCAATGCATTTGACTAATTGTATGAGTTTGGAATGAATTTGGAGTGTTTAGACAACAGTTAAACCCGTTTTTTCCCAAAACAGGCTTAAACCGAGAAAACAGGCTAAAACCGAGTAGAAAACATTGATTCGAAGCGGTAAACAGTTATGTTACTCTTTCTAAGGTCAAATATGTAACAATCCAATGCATTTGACTAAATACAAGAGTTCGGGTTGAATTTGGAGTGTTTAGCCACCACTTATACCCATTTTGTCCCGAAAGAGGCTAAAACCGAGAAAATATTGATTCTAAGCAGTAAACAGCATTGTTACTGTTTCTAGGGTCAGAATGTGTGACATTCCAATGCATTTAACTAATTGTAAGAGTTCGGGATGAATTTGAAGTGTTTAGACAACAGTTAAACCCGTTTTATCCCACAACAGGCTTAACCCGAGAAAACAGGCTAAAACCGAGGGAAAACAATGATTGTAAGCAGTAAACAGCTATGTTACTCTTTCTAGGGTCAAATTTGTAACAATCCAATGCATTTGACTAATTACGAGAGTTCGGGTTGAATTTGGAGTGTTTAGCCACCACTTATACCCATTTTGTCCCGAAAGAGGCTAAAAACGAACAAACATTGATTCAAAGCAGTAAAGAGCGTTGTTACTGTTTCTAGGTTCAGAATGTGTGACATTCCAATGCATTTGACTAATTGTATGAGTTTGGAATGAATTTGGAGTGTTTAGACAACAGGTAAACCCGTTTTATCCCAAAACAGCCTTAAACCGAGAAAACAGGTTAAAACCGAGTAGAAAACATTGATTCGAAGCAGTAAACAGTTATGTTACTCTTTCAAGGGTCAAATATGTAACAATCCAATGCATTTGACTAATTACAAGAGTTCGGGTTGAATTTGGAGTGTTTAGCTACCACTTATACCCATTTTGTCCCGAAAGAGGGTAAAACCGAGAAACCATTGATTCAAAGCAGTAAACAGCGTTGTTACTGTTTCTAGGTTCAAAATGTGTGACATTCCAATGCATTTGACTAATTGTATGAGTTCAGGATGAATTTGGAGTGTTTAGACAACAGTTAAACCCGTTTTATCGCAAAACAGGCTTAAACCGAGAAAACAGGCTAAAATCGAGAGAAAACATTGATTCGAAGCAGTAAAAAGTTACGTTACTCTTTCAAGGGTCAAATATGTAACAATCCAATGCATTTGACTAATTACAAGAGTTCGGGTTGAATTTGGAGTGTTTAGCCACCACTTATACCCATTTTGTCCCGAAAGAGGCTAAAACCGAGAAAATATTGATTCTAAGCAGTAAACAGCATTTTTACTGTTTCTAGGGTCAGAATGTGTGACATTCCAATGCATTTAACTAATTGTAAGAGTTCGGGATGAATTTGAAGTGTTAGACAACAGTTAAACCCGTTTTATCCCACAACAGGCTTAACCCGAGAAAACAGGCTAAAACCGAGCGAAAACAATGATTGTAAGCAGTAAACAGCTATGTTACTCTTTCTAGGGTCAAATTTGTAACAATCCAATGCATTTGACTAATTACGAGAGTTCGGGTTGAATTTGGAGTGTTTAGCCACCACTTATACCCATTTTGTCCCGGAAGAGGCTAAAAACGAACAAACATTGATTCAAACAGTAAAGAGCGTTGTTACTGTTTCTAGGTTCAGAATGTGTGACATTCCAATGCATTTGACTAATTGTATGAGTTTGGAATGAATTTGGAGTGTTTAGACAACAGTTAAACCCGTTTTATCCCAAAACAGCCTTAAACCGAGAAAACAGGTTAAAACCGAGTAGAAAACATTGATTCGAAGCAGTAAACAGTTATGTTACTCTTTCAAGGGTCAAATATGTAACAATCCAATGAATTTGACTAATTACAAGAGTTCGGGTTGAATTTGGAGTGTTTAGCCACCACTTATACCCATTTTGTCCCGAAAGAGGGTAAAACCGAGAAACCATTGATTCAAAGCAGTAAACAGCGTTGTTACTGTTTCTAGGTTCAAAATGTGTGACATTCCAATGCATTTGACTAATTGTATGAGTTCAGGATGAATTTGGAGTGTTTAGACAACAGTTAAACCCGTTTTATCGCAAAACAGGCTTAAACCGAGAAAACAGGCTAAAATCGAGAGAAAACATTGATTCGAAGCAGTAAACAGTTACGTTACTCTTTCAAGGGTCAAATATGTAACAATCCAATGCATTTGACTAATTACAAGAGTTCGGGTTGAATTTGGAGTGTTTAGCCACCACTTATACCCATTTTGTCCCGAAAGAGGCTAAAACCGAGAAAATATTGATTCTAAGCAGTAAACAGCATTTTTACTGTTTCTAGGGTCAGAATGTGTGACATTCCAATGCATTTAACTAATTGTAAGAGTTCGGGATGAATTTGAAGTGTTAGACAACAGTTAAACCCGTTTTATCCCACAACAGGCTTAACCCGAGAAAACAGGCTAAAACCGAGCGAAAACAATGATTGTAAGCAGTAAACAGCTATGTTACTCTTTCTAGGGTCAAATTTGTAACAATCCAATGCATTTGACTAATTACGAGAGTTCGGGTTGAATTTGGAGTGTTTAGCCACCACTTATACCCATTTTGTCCCGAAAGAGGCTAAAAACGAACAAACATTGATTCAAAGCAGTAAAGAGCGTTGTTACTGTTTCTAGGTTCAGAATGTGTGACATTCCAATGCATTTGACTAATTGTATGAGTTTGGAATGAATTTGGAGTGTTTAGACAACAGTTAAACCCGTTTTTTCCGAAAACAGGCTTAAACCGAGAAAACAGGCTAAAACCGAGTAGAAAACATTGATTCGAAGCAGTAAACAGTTATGTTACTCTTTCTAAGGTCAAATATGTAACAATCCAATGCATTTGACTAAATACAAGAGTTCGGGTTGAATTTGGAGTGTTTAGCCACCACTTATACCCATTTTGTCCCGAAAGAGGCTAAAACCGAGAAAATATTGATTCTAAGCAGTAAACAGCATTGTTACTGTTTCTAGGGTCAGAATGTGTGACATTCCAATGCATTTAACTAATTGTAAGAGTTCGGGATGAATTTGAAGTGTTTAGACAACAATTAAACCCGTTTTATCCCACAACAGGCTTAACCCGAGAAAACAGGCTAAAACCGAGGGAAAACAATGATTGTAAGCAGTAAACAGCTATGTTACTCTTTCTAGGGTCAAATTTGTAACAATCCAATGCATTTGACTAATTACGAGAGTTCGGGTTGAATTTGGAGTGTTTAGCCACCACTTATACCCATTTTGTCCCGAAAGAGGCTAAAAACGAACAAACATTGATTCAAAGCAGTAAAGAGCGTTGTTACTGTTTCTAGGTTCAGAATGTGTGACATTCCAATGCATTTGACTAATTGTATGAGTTTGGAATGAATTTGGAGTGTTTAGACAACAGTTAAACCCGTTTTATCCCAAAACAGCCTTAAACCGAGAAAACAGGTTAAAACCGAGTAGAAAACATTGATTCGAAGCAGTAAACAGTTATGTTACTCTTTCAAGGGTCAAATATGTAACAATCCAATGCATTTGACTAATTACAAGAGTTCGGGTTGAATTTGGAGTGTTTAGCTACCACTTATACCCATTTTGTCCCGAAAGAGGGTAAAACCGAGAAACCATTGATTCAAAGCAGTAAACAGCGTTGTTACTGTTTCTAGGTTCAAAATGTGTGACATTCCAATGCATTTGACTAATTGTATGAGTTCAGGATGAATTTGGAGTGTTTAGACAACAGTTAAACCCGTTTTATCGCAAAACAGGCTTAAACCGAGAAAACAGGCTAAAATCGAGAGAAAACATTGATTCGAAGCAGTAAAAAGTTACGTTACTCTTTCAAGGGTCAAATATGTAACAATCCAATGCATTTGACTAATTACAAGAGTTCGGGTTGAATTTGGAGTGTTTAGCCACCACTTATACCCATTTTGTCCCGAAAGAGGCTAAAACCGAGAAAATATTGATTCTAAGCAGTAAACAGCATTTTTACTGTTTCTAGGGTCAGAATGTGTGACATTCCAATGCATTTAACTAATTGTAAGAGTTCGGGATGAATTTGAAGTGTTAGACAACAGTTAAACCCGTTTTATCCCACAACAGGCTTAACCCGAGAAAACAGGCTAAAACCGAGCGAAAACAATGATTGTAAGCAGTAAACAGCTATGTTACTCTTTCTAGGGTCAAATTTGTAACAATCCAATGCATTTGACTAATTACGAGAGTTCGGGTTGAATTTGGAGTGTTTAGCCACCACTTATACCCATTTTGTCCCGAAAGAGGCTAAAAACGAACAAACATTGATTCAAACAGTAAAGAGCGTTGTTACTGTTTCTAGGTTCAGAATGTGTGACATTCCAATGCATTTGACTAATTGTATGAGTTTGGAATGAATTTGGAGTGTTTAGACAACAGTTAAACCCGTTTTATCCCAAAACAGCCTTAAACCGAGAAAACAGGTTAAAACCGAGTAGAAAACATTGATTCGAAGCAGTAAACAGTTATGTTACTCTTTCAAGGGTCAAATATGTAACAATCCAATGCATTTGACTAATTACAAGAGTTCGGGTTGAATTTGGAGTGTTTAGCCACCACTTATACCCATTTTGTCCCGAAAGAGGGTAAAACCGAGAAACCATTGATTCAAAGCAGTAAACAGCGTTGTTACTGTTTCTAGGTTCAAAATGTGTGACATTCCAATGCATTTGACTAATTGTATGAGTTCAGGATGAATTTGGAGTGTTTAGACAACAGTTAAACCCGTTTTATCGCAAAACAGGCTTAAACCGAGAAAACAGGCTAAAATCGAGAGAAAACATTGATTCGAAGCAGTAAACAGTTACGTTACTCTTTCAAGGGTCAAATATGTAACAATCCAATGCATTTGACTAATTACAAGAGTTCGGGTTGAATTTGGAGTGTTTAGCCACCACTTATACCCATTTTGTCCCGAAAGAGGCTAAAACCGAGAAAATATTGATTCTAAGCAGTAAACAGCATTTTTACTGTTTCTAGGGTCAGAATGTGTGACATTCCAATGCATTTAACTAATTGTAAGAGTTCGGGATGAATTTGAAGTGTTAGACAACAGTTAAACCCGTTTTATCCCACAACAGGCTTAACCCGAGAAAACAGGCTAAAACCGAGCGAAAACAATGATTGTAAGCAGTAAACAGCTATGTTACTCTTTCTAGGGTCAAATTTGTAACAATCCAATGCATTTGACTAATTACGAGAGTTCGGGTTGAATTTGGAGTGTTTAGCCACCACTTATACCCATTTTGTCCCGAAAGAGGCTAAAAACGAACAAACATTGATTCAAAGCAGTAAAGAGCGTTGTTACTGTTTCTAGGTTCAGAATGTGTGACATTCCAATGCATTTGACTAATTGTATGAGTTTGGAATGAATTTGGAGTGTTTAGACAACAGTTAAACCCGTTTTTTCCGAAAACAGGCTTAAACCGAGAAAACAGGCTAAAACCGAGTAGAAAACATTGATTCGAAGCAGTAAACAGTTATGTTACTCTTTCTAAGGTCAAATATGTAACAATCCAATGCATTTGACTAAATACAAGAGTTCGGGTTGAATTTGGAGTGTTTAGCCACCACTTATACCCATTTTGTCCCGAAAGAGGCTAAAACCGAGAAAATATTGATTCTAAGCAGTAAACAGCATTGTTACTGTTTCTAGGGTCAGAATGTGTGACATTCCAATGCATTTAACTAATTGTAAGAGTTCGGGATGAATTTGAAGTGTTTAGACAACAGTTAAACCCGTTTTATCCCACAACAGGCTTAACCCGAGAAAACAGGCTAAAACCGAGGGAAAACAATGATTGTAAGCAGTAAACAGCTATGTTACTCTTTCTAGGGTCAAATTTGTAACAATCCAATGCATTTGACTAATTACGAGAGTTCGGGTTGAATTTGGAGTGTTTAGCCACCACTTATACCCATTTTGTCCCGAAAGAGGCTAAAAACGAACAAACATTGATTCAAAGCAGTAAAGAGCGTTGTTACTGTTTCTAGGTTCAGAATGTGTGACATTCCAATGCATTTGACTAATTGTATGAGTTTGGAATGAATTTGGAGTGTTTAGACAACAGTTAAACCCGTTTTATCCCAAAACAGCCTTAAACCGAGAAAACAGGTTAAAACCGAGTAGAAAACATTGATTCGAAGCAGTAAACAGTTATGTTACTCTTTCAAGGGTCAAATATGTAACAATCCAATGCATTTGACTAATTACAAGAGTTCGGGTTGAATTTGGAGTGTTTAGCTACCACTTATACCCATTTTGTCCCGAAAGAGGGTAAAACCGAGAAACCATTGATTCAAAGCAGTAAACAGCGTTGTTACTGTTTCTAGGTTCAAAATGTGTGACATTCCAATGCATTTGACTAATTGTATGAGTTCAGGATGAATTTGGAGTGTTTAGACAACAGTTAAACCCGTTTTATCGCAAAACAGGCTTAAACCGAGAAAACAGGCTAAAATCGAGAGAAAACATTGATTCGAAGCAGTAAAAAGTTACGTTACTCTTTCAAGGGTCAAATATGTAACAATCCAATGCATTTGACTAATTACAAGAGTTCGGGTTGAATTTGGAGTGTTTAGCCACCACTTATACCCATTTTGTCCCGAAAGAGGCTAAAACCGAGAAAATATTGATTCTAAGCAGTAAACAGCATTTTTACTGTTTCTAGGGTCAGAATGTGTGACATTCCAATGCATTTAACTAATTGTAAGAGTTCGGGATGAATTTGAAGTGTTAGACAACAGTTAAACCCGTTTTATCCCACAACAGGCTTAACCCGAGAAAACAGGCTAAAACCGAGCGAAAACAATGATTGTAAGCAGTAAACAGCTATGTTACTCTTTCTAGGGTCAAATTTGTAACAATCCAATGCATTTGACTAATTACGAGAGTTCGGGTTGAATTTGGAGTGTTTAGCCACCACTTATACCCATTTTGTCCCGAAAGAGGCTAAAAACGAACAAACATTGATTCAAACAGTAAAGAGCGTTGTTACTGTTTCTAGGTTCAGAATGTGTGACATTCCAATGCATTTGACTAATTGTATGAGTTTGGAATGAATTTGGAGTGTTTAGACAACAGTTAAACCCGTTTTATCCCAAAACAGCCTTAAACCGAGAAAACAGGTTAAAACCGAGTAGAAAACATTGATTCGAAGCAGTAAACAGTTATGTTACTCTTTCAAGGGTCAAATATGTAACAATCCAATGCATTTGACTAATTACAAGAGTTCGGGTTGAATTTGGAGTGTTTAGCCACCACTTATACCCATTTTGTCCCGAAAGAGGGTAAAACCGAGAAACCATTGATTCAAAGCAGTAAACAGCGTTGTTACTGTTTCTAGGTTCAAAATGTGTGACATTCCAATGCATTTGACTAATTGTATGAGTTCAGGATGAATTTGGAGTGTTTAGACAACAGTTAAACCCGTTTTATCGCAAAACAGGCTTAAACCGAGAAAACAGGCTAAAATCGAGAGAAAACATTGATTCGAAGCAGTAAACAGTTACGTTACTCTTTCAAGGGTCAAATATGTAACAATCCAATGCATTTGACTAATTACAAGAGTTCGGGTTGAATTTGGAGTGTTTAGCCACCACTTATACCCATTTTGTCCCGAAAGAGGCTAAAACCGAGAAAATATTGATTCTAAGCAGTAAACAGCATTTTTACTGTTTCTAGGGTCAGAATGTGTGACATTCCAATGCATTTAACTAATTGTAAGAGTTCGGGATGAATTTGAAGTGTTAGACAACAGTTAAACCCGTTTTATCCCACAACAGGCTTAACCCGAGAAAACAGGCTAAAACCGAGCGAAAACAATGATTGTAAGCAGTAAACAGCTATGTTACTCTTTCTAGGGTCAAATTTGTAACAATCCAATGCATTTGACTAATTACGAGAGTTCGGGTTGAATTTGGAGTGTTTAGCCACCACTTATACCCATTTTGTCCCGAAAGAGGCTAAAAACGAACAAACATTGATTCAAACAGTAAAGAGCGTTGTTACTGTTTCTAGGTTCAGAATGTGTGACATTCCAATGCATTTGACTAATTGTATGAGTTTGGAATGAATTTGGAGTGTTTAGACAACAGTTAAACCCGTTTTTTCCGAAAACAGGCTTAAACCGAGAAAACAGGCTAAAACCGAGTAGAAAACATTGATTCGAAGCAGTAAACAGTTATGTTACTCTTTCTAAGGTCAAATATGTAACAATCCAATGCATTTGACTAAATACAAGAGTTCGGGTTGAATTTGGAGTGTTTAGCCACCACTTATACCCATTTTGTCCCGAAAGAGGCTAAAACCGAGAAAATATTGATTCTAAGCAGTAAACAGCATTGTTACTGTTTCTAGGGTCAGAATGTGTGACATTCCAATGCATTTAACTAATTGTAAGAGTTCGGGATGAATTTGAAGTGTTTAGACAACAGTTAAACCCGTTTTATCCCACAACAGGCTTAACCCGAGAAAACAGGCTAAAACCGAGGGAAAACAATGATTGTAAGCAGTAAACAGCTATGTTACTCTTTCTAGGGTCAAATTTGTAACAATCCAATGCATTTGACTAATTACGAGAGTTCGGGTTGAATTTGGAGTGTTTAGCCACCACTTATACCCATTTTGTCCCGAAAGAGGCTAAAAACGAACAAACATTGATTCAAAGCAGTAAAGAGCGTTGTTACTGTTTCTAGGTTCAGAATGTGTGACATTCCAATGCATTTGACTAATTGTATGAGTTTGGAATGAATTTGGAGTGTTTAGACAACAGTTAAACCCGTTTTATCCCAAAACAGCCTTAAACCGAGAAAACAGGTTAAAACCGAGTAGAAAACATTGATTCGAAGCAGTAAACAGTTATGTTACTCTTTCAAGGGTCAAATATGTAACAATCCAATGCATTTGACTAATTACAAGAGTTCGGGTTGAATTTGGAGTGTTTAGCTACCACTTATACCCATTTTGTCCCGAAAGAGGGTAAAACCGAGAAACCATTGATTCAAAGCAGTAAACAGCGTTGTTACTGTTTCTAGGTTCAAAATGTGTGACATTCCAATGCATTTGACTAATTGTATGAGTTTGGAATGAATTTGGAGTGTTTAGACAACAGTTAAACCCGTTTTATCCCAAAACAGCCTTAAACCGAGAAAACAGGTTAAAACCGAGTAGAAAACATTGATTCGAAGCAGTAAACAGTTATGTTACTCTTTCAAGGGTCAAATATGTAACAATCCAATGCATTTGACTAATTACAAGAGTTCGGGTTGAATTTGGAGTGTTTAGCTACCACTTATACCCATTTTGTCCCGAAAGAGGGTAAAACCGAGAAACCATTGATTCAAAGCAGTAAACAGCGTTGTTACTGTTTCTAGGTTCAAAATGTGTGACATTCCAATGCATTTGACTAATTGTATGAGTTCAGGATGAATTTGGAGTGTTTAGACAATACTTAAACCCGTTTTATCCCAAAACAGGCTTAAACTGAGAAAGCATGTTAAAACCGAGAGAAAACATTGATTTGAAGCAGTAAACAGCTATGTTACTCTTTCTAGGGTCAAATAAATAACAATCCAATGCATTTGACTAATTACAAGAGTTCGGGTTGAATTTGGAGTGTTTAGCCACCACTTATACCCATTTTGTCCCGAAAGAGGCTAAAACCGAAAAAACATTGATTCTAAGCAGTAAACAGCGTTTTTACTGTTTCTAGGTTCAGAATGTGTGACATTCCAATGCATTTGACTAATTGTATGAGTTTGGAATGAATTTGGAGTGTTTAGACAACAGTTAAACCCGTTTTATCCCAAAACAGCCTTAAACCGAGAAAACAGGTTAAAACCGAGTAGAAAACATTGATTCGAAGCAGTAAACAGTTATGTTACTCTTTCAAGGGTCAAATATGTAACAATCCAATGCATTTGACTAATTACAAGAGTTCGGGTTGAATTTGGAGTGTTTAGCCACCACTTATACCCATTTTGTCCCGAAAGAGGGTAAAACCGAGAAACCATTGATTCAAAGCAGTAAACAGCGTTGTTACTGTTTCTAGGTTCAAAATGTGTGACATTCCAATGCATTTGAATAATTGTATGAGTTCAGGATGAATTTGGAGTGTTTAGACAACAGTTAAACCCGTTTTATCCCAAAACAGGCTTAAACCGAGAAAACAGGCTAAAATCGAGAGAAAACATTGATTCGAAGCAGTAAACAGTTACGTTACTCTTTCAAGGGTCAAATATGTAACAATCCAATGCATTTGACTAATTACAAGAGTTCGGGTTGAATTTGGAGTGTTTAGCCACCACTTATACCCATTTTGTCCCGAAAGAGGCTAAAACCGAGAAAATATTGATTCTAAGCAGTAAACAGCATTTTTACTGTTTCTAGGGTCAGAATGTGTGACATTCCAATGCATTTAACTAATTGTAAGAGTTCGGGATGAATTTGAAGTGTTAGACAACAGTTAAACCCGTTTTATCCCACAACAGGCTTAACCCGAGAAAACAGGCTAAAACCGAGCGAAAACAATGATTGTAAGCAGTAAACAGCTATGTTATTCTTTCTAGGGTCAAATTTGTAACAATCCAATGCATTTGACTAATTACGAGAGTTCGGGTTGAATTTGGAGTGTTTAGCCACCACTTATACCCATTTTGTCCCGAAAGAGGCTAAAAACGAACAAACATTGATTCAAAGCAGTAAAGAGCGTTGTTACTGTTTCTAGGTTCAGAATGTGTGACATTCCAATGCATTTGACTAATTGTATGAGTTTGGAATGAATTTGGAGTGTTTAGACAACAGTTAAACCCGTTTTATCCCAAAACAGCCTTAAACCGAGAAAACAGGTTAAAACCGAGTAGAAAACATTGATTCGAAGCAGTAAACAGTTATGTTACTCTTTCAAGGGTCAAATATGTAACAATCCAATGCATTTGACTAATTACAAGAGTTCGGGTTGAATTTGGAGTGTTTAGCTACCACTTATACCCATTTTGTCCCGAAAGAGGGTAAAACCGAGAAACCATTGATTCAAAGCAGTAAACAGCGTTGTTACTGTTTCTAGGTTCAAAATGTGTGACATTCCAATGCATTTGACTAATTGTATGAGTTCAGGATGAATTTGGAGTGTTTAGACAATACTTAAACCCGTTTTATCCCAAAACAGGCTTAAACTGAGAAAGCATGTTAAAACCGAGAGAAAACATTGATTTGAAGCAGTAAACAGCTATGTTACTCTTTCTAGGGTCAAATAAATAACAATCCAATGCATTTGACTAATTACAAGAGTTCGGGTTGAATTTGGAGTGTTTAGCCACCACTTATACCCATTTTGTCTCGAAAGAGGCTAAAACCGAAAAAACATTGATTCTAAGCAGTAAACAGCGTTTTTACTGTTTCTAGGTTCAGAATGTGTGACATTCCAATGCATTTGACTAATTGTATGAGTTTGGAATGAATTTGGAGTGTTTAGACAACAGTTAAACCCGTTTTATCCCAAAACAGCCTTAAACCGAGAAAACAGGTTAAAACCGAGTAGAAAACATTGATTCGAAGCAGTAAACAGTTATGTTACTCTTTCAAGGGTCAAATATGTAACAATCCAATGCATTTGACTAATAACAAGAGTTCGGGTTGAATTTGGAGTGTTTAGCCACCACTTATACCCATTTTGTCCCGAAAGAGGGTAAAACCGAGAAACCATTGATTCAAAGCAGTAAACAGCGTTGTTACTGTTTCTAGGTTCAAAATGTGTGACATTCCAATGCATTTGACTAATTGTATGAGTTCAGGATGAATTTGGAGTGTTTAGACAACAGTTAAACCCGTTTTATCCCAAAACAGGCTTAAACCGAGAAAACAGGCTAAAATCGAGAGAAAACATTGATTCGAAGCAGTAAACAGTTACGTTACTCTTTCAAGGGTCAAATATGTAACAATCCAATGCATTTGACTAATTACAAGAGTTCGGGTTGAATTTGGAGTGTTTAGCCACCACTTATACCCATTTTGTCCCGAAAGAGGCTAAAACCGAGAAAATATTGATTCTAAGCAGTAAACAGCATTTTTACTGTTTCTAGGGTCAGAATGTGTGACATTCCAATGCATTTAACTAATTGTAAGAGTTCGGGATGAATTTGAAGTGTTAGACAACAGTTAAACCCGTTTTATCCCACAACAGGCTTAACCCGAGAAAACAGGCTAAAACCGAGCGAAAACAATGATTGTAAGCAGTAAACAGCTATGTTATTCTTTCTAGGGTCAAATTTGTAACAATCCAATGCATTTGACTAATTACGAGAGTTCGGGTTGAATTTGGAGTGTTTAGCCACCACTTATACCCATTTTGTCCCGAAAGAGGCTAAAAACGAACAAACATTGATTCAAAGCAGTAAAGAGCGTTGTTACTGTTTCTAGGTTCAGAATGTGTGACATTCCAATGCATTTGACTAATTGTATGAGTTTGGAATGAATTTGGAGTGTTTAGACAACAGTTAAACCCGTTTTATCCCAAAACAGCCTTAAACCGAGAAAACAGGTTAAAACCGAGTAGAAAACATTGATTCGAAGCAGTAAACAGTTATGTTACTCTTTCAAGGGTCAAATATGTAACAATCCAATGCATTTGACTAATTACAAGAGTTCGGGTTGAATTTGGAGTGTTTAGCCACCACTTATACCCATTTTGTCCCGAAAGAGGCTAAAAACGAACAAACATTGATTCAAACAGTAAAGAGCGTTGTTACTGTTTCTAGGTTCAGAATGTGTGACATTCCAATGCATTTGACTAATTGTATGACTTTGGAATGAATTTGGATTGTTTAGACAACAGTTAAACCCGTTTTTTCCCAAAACAGGCTTAAACCGAGAAAACAGGCTAAAACCGAGTAGAAAACATTGATTCGAAGCAGTAAACAGTTATGTTACTCTTTCTAAGGTCAAATATGTAACAATCCAATGCATTTGACTAAATACAAGAGTTCGGGTTGAATTTGGAGTGTTTAGCCACCACTTACACCCATTTTGTCCCGAAAGAGGCTAAAACCGAGAAAATATTGATTCTAAGCAGTAAACAGCATTGTTACTGTTTCTAGGGTCAGAATGTGTGACATTCCAATGCATTTAACTAATTGTAAGAGTTCGGGATGAATTTGAAGTGTTTAGACAACAGTTAAACCCGTTTTATCCCACAACAGGCTTAACCCGAGAAAACAGGCTAAAACCGAGCGAAAACAATGATTGTAATCAGTAAACAGCTATGTTACTCTTTCTAGGGTCAAATTTGTAACAATCTAATGCATTTGACTAATTACGAGAGTTCGGGTTGAATTTGGAGTGTTTAGCCACCACTTATACCCATTTTGTCCCGAAAGAGGCTAAAAACGAACAAACATTGATTCAAACAGTAAAGAGCGTTGTTACTGTTTCTAGGTTCAGAATGTGTGACATTCCAATGCATTTGACTAATTGTATGAGTTTGGAATGAATTTGGAGTGTTTAGACAACAGTTAAACCCGTTTTATCCCAAAACAGCCTTAAACCGAGAAAACAGGTTAAAACCGAGTAGAAAACATTGATTCGAAGCAGTAAACAGTTATGTTACTCTTTCAAGGGTCAAATATGTAACAATCCAATGCATTTGACTAATTACAAGAGTTCGGGTTGAATTTGGAGTGTTTAGCCACCACTTACACCCATTTTGTCCCGAAAGAGGGTAAAACCGAGAAACCATTGATTCAAAGCAGTAAACAGCGTTGTTACTGTTTCTAGGTTCAAAATGTGTGACATTCCAATGCATTTGACTAATTGTTTGAGTTCAGGATGAATTTGGAGTGTTTAGACAACAGTTAAACCCGTTTTATCCCAAAACAGGCTTAAACCAAGAAAACAGGCTAAAATCGAGAGAAAACATTGATTCGAAGCAGTAAAAAGTTACGTTACTCTTTCAAGGGTCAAATATGTAACAATCCAATGCATTTGACTAATTACAAGAGTTCGGGTTGAATTTGGAGTGTTTAGCCACCACTTATACCCATTTTGTCCCGAAAGAGGCTAAAACCGAGAAAATATTGATTCTAAGCAGTAAACAGCATTTTTACTGTTTCTAGGGTCAGAATGTGTGACATTCCAATGCACTTAACTAATTGTAAGAGTTCGGGATGAATTTGAAGTGTTAGACAACAGTTAAACCCGTTTTATCCCACAACAGGCTTAACCCGAGAAAACAGGCTAAAACCGAGCGAAAACAATGATTGTAAGCAGTGAACAGCTATGTTACTCTTTCTAGGGTCAAATTTGTAACAATCCAATGCATTTGACTAATTACGAGAGTTCGGGTTGAATTTGGAGTGTTTAGCCACCACTTATACCCATTTTGTCCCGAAAGAGGCTAAAAACGAACAAACATTGATTCAAAGCAGTAAAGAGCGTTGTTACTGTTTCTAGGTTCAGAATGTGTGACATTCCAATGCATTTGACTAATTGTATGACTTTGGAATGAATTTGGATTGTTTAGACAACAGTTAAACCCGTTTTTTCCCAAAACAGGCTTAAACCGAGAAAACAGGCTAAAATCGAGAGAAAACATTGATTCGAAGCAGTAAAAAGTTACGTTACTCTTTCAAGGGTCAAATATGTAACAATCCAATGCATTTGACTAATTACAAGAGTTCGGGTTGAATTTGGAGTGTTTAGCCACCACTTATACCCATTTTGTCCCGAAAGAGGCTAAAACCGAGAAAATATTGATTCTAAGCAGTAAACAGCATTTTTACTGTTTCTAGGGTCAGAATGTGTGACATTCCAATGCATTTAACTAATTGTAAGAGTTCGGGATGAATTTGAAGTGTTAGACAACAGTTAAACCCGTTTTATCCCACAACAAGCTTAACCCGAGAAAACAGGCTAAAACCGAGCGAAAACAATGATTGTAAGCAGTAAACAGCTATGTTACTCTTTCTAGGGTCAAATTTGTAACAATCCAAGGCATTTGACTAATTACGAGAGTTCGGGTTGAATTTGGAGTGTTTAGCCACCACTTATACCCATTTTGTCCCGAAAGAGGCTAAAAACGAACAAACATTGATTCAAAGCAGTAAAGAGCGTTGTTACTGTTTCTAGGTTCAGAATGTGTGACATTCCAGTGCATTTGACTAATTGTATGAGTTTGGAATGAATTTGGAGTGTTTAGACAACAGTTAAACCCGTTTTATCCCAAAACAGCCTTAAACCGAGAAAACAGGTTAAAACCGAGTAGAAAACATTGACTCGAAGCAGTAAACAGTTATGTTACTCTTTCAAGGGTCAAATATGTAACAATCCAATGCATTTGACTAATTACAAGAGTTCGGGTCGAATTTGGAGTGTTTAGCTACCACTTATACCCATTTTGTCCCGAAAGAGGGTAAAACCGAGAAACCATTGATTCAAAGCAGTAAACAGCGTTGTTACTGTTTCTAGGTTCAAAATGTGTGACATTCCAATGCATTTGAATAATTGTATGAGTTCAGGATGAATTTGGAGTGTTTAGACAACAGTTAAACCCGTTTTATCCCAAAACAGGCTTAAACCGAGAAAACAGGCTAAAATCGAGAGAAAACATTGATTCGAAGCAGTAAACAGTTACGTTACTCTTTCAAGGGTCAAATATGTAACAATCCAATGCATTTGACTAATTACAAGAGTTCGGGTTGAATTTGGAGTGTTTAGCCACCACTTATACCCATTTTGTCCCGAAAGAGGCTAAAACCGAGAAAATATTGATTCTAAGCAGTAAACAGCATTTTTACTGTTTCTAGGGTCAGAATGTGTGACATTCCAATGCATTTAACTAATTGTAAGAGTTCGGGATGAATTTGAAGTGTTAGACAACAGTTAAACCCGTTTTATCCCACAACAGGCTTAACCCGAGAAAACAGGCTAAAACCGAGCGAAAACAATGATTCGAAGCAGTAAACAGTTATGTTACTCTTTCTAGGGTCAAATATGTAACAATCCAATGCATTTGACTAAATACAAGAGTTCGGGTTGAATTTGGAGTGTTTAGCCACCACTTATACCCATTTTGTCCCGAAAGAGGCTTAAACCGAAAAAACATTGATTCTAAGCAGTAAACAGCGTTGTTACTGTTTCTAGGTTCAGAATGTGTGACATTCCAATGCATTTGACTAATTGTATGAGTTTGGAATGAATTTGGAGTGTTTAGACAACAGTTAAACCCATTTTTTCCCAAAACAGGCTTAAACCGAGAAAACAGGCTAAAACCGAGTAGAAAACATTGATTCGAAGCAGTAAACAGTTATGTTACTCTTTCTAAGGTCAAATATGTAACAATCCAATGCATTTGACTCAATACAAGAGTTCGGGTTGAATTTGGAGTGTTTAGCCACCACTTATACCCATTTTGTCCCGAAAGAGGCTAAAACCGAGAAAATATTGATTCTAAGCAGTAAACAGCATTGTTACTGTTTCTAGGGTCGGAATGTGTGACATTCCAATGCATTTAACTAATTGTAAGAGTTCGGGATGAATTTGAAGTGTTTAGACAACAGTTAAACCCGTTTTATCCCACAACAGGCTTAACCCGAGAAAACAGGCTAAAACCGAGGGAAAACAATGATTGTAAGCAGTAAACAGCTATGTTACTCTTTCTAGGGTCAAATTTGTAACAATCCAATGCATTTGACTAATTACGAGAGTTCGGGTTGAATTTGGAGTGTTTAGCCACCACTTATACCCATTTTGTCCCGAAAGAGGCTAAAAACGAACAAACATTGATTCAAAGCAGTAAAGAGCGTTGTTACTGTTTCTAGGTTCAGAATGTGTGACATTCCAATGCATTTGACTAATTGTATGAGTTTGGAATGAATTTGGAGTGTTTAGACAACAGTTAAACCCGTTTTATCCCAAAACAGCCTTAAACCGAGAAAACAGGTTAAAACCGAGTAGAAAACATTGATTCGAAGCAGTAAACAGTTATGTTACTCTTTCAAGGGTCAAATATGTAACAATCCAATGCATTTGACTAATTACAAGAGTTCGGGTTGAATTTGGAGTGTTTAGCTACCACTTATACCCATTTTGTCCCGAAAGAGGGTAAAACCGAGAAACCATTGATTCAAAGCAGTAAACAGCGTTGTTACTGTTTCTAGGTTCAAAATGTGTGACATTCCAATGCATTTGACTAATTGTATGAGTTCAGGATGAATTTGGAGTGTTTAGACAACAGTTAAACCCGTTTTATCGCAAAACAGGCTTAAACCGAGAAAACAGGCTAAAATCGAGAGAAAACATTGATTCGAAGCAGTAAACAGTTATGTTACTCTTTCAAGGGTCAAATATGTAACAATCCAATGCATTTGACTAATTACAAGAGTTCGGGTTGAATTTGGAGTGTTTAGCCACCACTTACACCCATTTTGTCCCGAAAGAGGGTAAAACCGAGAAACCATTGATTCAAAGCAGTAAACAGCGTTGTTACTGTTTCTAGGTTCAAAATGTGTGACATTCCAATGCATTTGACTAATTGTTTGAGTTCAGGATGAATTTGGAGTGTTTAGACAACAGTTAAACCCGTTTTATCCCAAAACAGGCTTAAACCGAGAAAACAGGCTAAAATCGAGAGAAAACATTGATTCGAAGCAGTAAAAAGTTACGTTACTCTTTCAAGGGTCAAATATGTAACAATCCAATGCATTTGACTAATTACAAGAGTTCGGGTTGAATTTGGAGTGTTTAGCCACCACTTATACCCATTTTGTCCCGAAAGAGGCTAAAACCGAGAAAATATTGATTCTAAGCAGTAAACAGCATTTTTACTGTTTCTAGGGTCAGAATGTGTGACATTCCAATGCATTTAACTAATTTTAAGAGTTCGGGATGAATTTGAAGTGTTAGACAACAGTTAAACCCGTTTTATCCCACAACAGGCTTAACCCGAGAAAACAGGCTAAAACCGAGCGAAAACAATGATTCGAAGCAGTAAACAGTTATGTTACTCTTTCTAGGGTCAAATATGTAACAATCCAATGCATTTGACTAAATACAAGAGTTCGGGTTGAATTTGGAGTGTTTAGCCACCACTTATACCCATTTTGTCCCGAAAGAGGCTTAAACCGAAAAAACATTGATTCTAAGCAGTAAACAGCGTTGTTACTGTTTCTAGGTTCAGAATGTGTGACATTCCAATGCATTTGACTAATTGTATGAGTTTGGAATGAATTTGGAGTGTTTAGACAACAGTTAAACCCATTTTTTCCCAAAACAGGCTTAAACCGAGAAAACAGGCTAAAACCGAGTAGAAAACATTGATTCGAAGCAGTAAACAGTTATGTTACTCTTTCTAAGGTCAAATATGTAACAATCCAATGCATTTGACTCAATACAAGAGTTCGGGTTGAATTTGGAGTGTTTAGTGTAAGTTTGAGAGTAGAGTAATCAAGAGATTATGGAAGAGAGTGAAATCGTGTAAAGAGTGAGGAGAGTGAACGATTGAGAGAGAGAGTGTTGGAGAAAGAGAATAAACTCTTTTCTTACTTCTATTAGTATGATACTTACAAACTATTTAAAGACATATACAAATAGGATATTCTCTTAGGATCCTATGCACACTAATATGAGGAGAAAGCGACATCTCCTTATTCTAACATGTGATCTCCTCTTCTCTCTTACAACTTGCTCCAACGGCTACAAAGGAAGGATCGAGATGAATGGCGACCGTTGGAGGATCTCTTTGGTGGATTGGGCTCATGAAGACTTCTATTTGAGGATGGCCCGTTGGTTGGTCGTACGGACGTCCGTACGGTCGTACGGACAAGTGTGTGTGCCGGTTCATACTCCCCCTCAAGCTTGACTTGGGGAACTAGTCAAGCTTGACAACATAGGCACCCACCTCATTAAAAAAAACCTTAGTATAGAAAAACCTCTTGGGAAAACTATACTTAAGGGAAAAAGAGTGTAGGCGCCAAAACAAAGCAAGTCATGGCCGAGTGAGGTTTAGGAGGCCAAGCTTAGGATGGATGTATTCACACACTTGGGGGCTCGCAGCTTTAGTCAGGACGTCTGCAAGTTGTTCTTTGCTTTCGGTATGGCAAGGTAAGACAACTCCAAGCTTGATTTGTTCTCGGACCTTATGGCAATCCACTTCAATGTGCTTGGTCCGCTCATGGAACACTGAATTGGTTGCTATATGAATGGCTGCTTCGTTATCACAGTGCATGGTGATCGGCTTTGTTGATTCTATTCCAAGATCCTTGAGTAACATCTTCAGCCACATTAGCTCCGTCGTTAGCTTCCTCATAGCTCTATACTCGGATTCGGCACTTGAGAGTGAGACGACCTTTTGCTTCTTGCTCTTCCATGTGACCAGGTTCCCTCCAAGGAACGTGCAATAGCCTGTGGTTGAGCGTCGGTCCCCACGATCTCCGGCATAGTCAGCGTCGCAGTAGCCTACCAACTCAGTGCTCTTGTTGCGTCCCATCCATATGCCTTGGCCGGGTGAGCCCTTGATGTACTTGAGGATCCGTGTCAGCATGTTCCAATGGTGCACGGTGGGGTTCTTCATATGCTGGCTTACCTGGTTCACGGCAAAGCAAATGTCAGGCCGTGTGATAGTCAAATAAATGAGCTTACCGACTAGCCGCCGGTAGAGGCTAACGTCCTCGAATGGAGCGGTGTCAAGCTCCCCCTGTCCTCCATCCTTGTAATTCTCTTCTAGGGGCGTTGTTACTGCCTTAGCTCCTAGTTTTCCTGTTTCACTCAATAAGTCTAGTGCATACTTTCTTTGAGACAACAATAACCCTTCATTTGATCTATAAACTTCTATCCCAAGAAAGTATTTCAACTCTCCAAGATCTTTAATATCAAAAACTGATTTCAAGAATGTTTTAGAGTCTTGAATACCTACCGAGTCACTTCCAGTGATGATGATATCATCAACATACACTAGAATGACTACTATACCTTTGGCGCTTGGTAAGGTGAACAAGGTGTGGTCAGCTTCGGATTTGCGAAAGCCTTTGTCAAGGAGTGTGGTGCTAAGCTTGTGATACCACGCCCTTGGTGACTGCTTCAAGCCATAGATAGCTTTGTTGAGTTTCAAGACCTTTCCCGGACCAATAGTATCCTCCAAACCTGGTGGTGGTCGCATATACACTTCATCCTCCAGTTCTCCTTGCAAGAAGGCGTTCTTCACGTCCATTTGCCAAAGTTCCCAGTCGAGGTTGGTGGCGAGAGAGAGTACAACTCGAACCGTGTGAAGCTTAGCCACCGGAGCAAACGTATCAAGATAGTCCTCCCCATACGTTTGCGTGAACCCTCGTGCGACTAGGCGGGCTTTGTGGCGTTCAATCTCCCCATTGCTCTTATATTTGATTGTGAAGATATACCGAGAGGTGACAGCCTTCTTGCCCTTGGGTAAGTCAGCCTCGTCCCATGTATGATTTTGCACCATGGCCGTATTCTCGGCATCCACTGCATCTCTCCATACTTTGTGCTGCTTAGCCTCATCATAGGTCTTGGGGATCCAATCCTCATCAATATGGCCAAGAAACACTTGATGCTCTATCGGAAAATGAGCCAAGGTGCACACGGCCTGAATCGGATGAGCAACGGCCATGTTGTTGTAGTACACACGGGTGTTCTTCCAATGACTAGGAGGATACCTAATACGTTGGCTGCGCCGAAGAGGAACTATAGCCCCAGCTTCGGAGTTGGCTCGTCCTGGAGTAATGATCTCCTCAAGCTGTTCAGCCGTCTCCTCGGTTGTTTCGGCCGTGTTGTCCGCGAGTGACTCGGGTGCTTCCTCATGCTGCTCAGTATGGTCATCGGCATGTGTAGCAGGCTCAGGCTCAGTAAATGGCTCAGGTTGCTCTGGTGATGCTGGTCTGGCTGACTCGGTAGTGATCCGATCGTTTTCAAAACCTAGTCGCTCAAGGATTACTCGGAGGTTGCGCGTCCGATCAGATGGTGAATCAGAGAGGTTACGGAGCTCATCCCAATTCTTCTCATCGTAAAAACCTTGTGTCTCCATGAACTTGACATCACGAGATACTAGAACCCTCCTTGTTGTAGGTTCATAGCACTTATACCCCTTTTGTGTGGTAGAGTAGCCAAGAAACATAGCCTTTGTACTCTTTGCATCAAGCTTGTCTCTTAGCTCACCTGGTCGCAACACATAGCACACACAACCAAACACTCGTAAGTGATCAAATGTAGGTTTGTCATTCGTTAATACCTCAAATGGAGACACATCCTTTAGGATCTTTGTTGGTGTGCGGTTAATAAGATAACAAGCGGCTAGCACAGCATCTCCCCAAAACCTCTTTGGAACCCTTGTGTGAAACATCATAGACCTTGCTACTTCCATGAGATGCCTATTCTTTCTCTCAGCCACTCCATTTTGTTGTGGTGTGTAAGGACAGCTAGTTTGATGAAGAATTCCATGTTTGGCTAGATATTGCTTAAAGGCATGGCTTGTATACTCTCCACCATTATCTGATCTCAAAATTTTAATCTTGGCATGAAAGTGGTTAGTGACATAATTTTGAAAATTAGTAAAGGCCTCAAGGACTCTATCCTTAGAGGGAAGTAAAGTTATCCAAGTATATTTTGATTTTTCATCAATAAAAGTCACAAAATACTTTTGATTATCTCTAGATAAGCAAGGAGATGTCCAAACATCAGAATGAATTAAATCAAAACATTTTTCATAAATAGTAATAGATTTAGGAAAAACAGCCTTGCAATGTTTACCAAGAATACAAGCCTCACACTCATCATTTTGAAAAGAAACATTAGGAAATATTAAAGATAAAGCTCTTGTGTGAGGGTGTCCTAGCCTAGCATGTAAAATAGAATCACTAGGTTTCATAATAACCGAATTAAAACAAGATACATTAGAAGATAAGTTCAAGTCCTCAAGCACATAGAGGTCATCCTTGGATCCTCCTTGACCAAGAACCTTACTTGTCTCAATATCCTGAAAATGAACATTGTTAGGACCAAATATAGCATAACAATTTAAATCAGTAGTGGCTCTCTTAACTGATAGCAAGTTAGAAGTAAAGTTTGGCATATAAAATGCCTTAGTCTCCTTATCAAATAGTTTCAAGTTTCCAATGCCTTTAACTGGTACTTTCTCACCATTTGCTATTATCACATTACCATTAGCAGGTTTAATATCACTAATTAGCCTAGAATCACTAATCATGTGATGGGATGCACCAGAATCAACTATGAGGGGTTTAATTTTGTTTGAGGCAAGAAACGCCTTACCGGTGGCCTCTTTGATGGCTTTGATGAGCGCATCAAGGTCGGACCGCCTTACCAGCTCGGACGATGCTGCAGCAAGAGCAGTTCCACTGGTCACTTGTTGAGGTTGCTCAGAGATTGATGACTCCCCCATGGCTACTGCTTGATGAGCTCTCGGTGGTCCTCCGCGGTTTGGTCGTCCACCTCGGATGGTACCCGGCGGTGGTGCTAGATGAGGGTGTAGAATCCAGCAGCGGCTCTTGAAGTGACCAAGCTTCTTACAATGCTCACAAAATGGCGGGTTGTTCTTGTCCTCCGGCTTGTAGTAGCCCTTGTTTGCTGATGCCGTCTCAGCTTTGTTAGCGGTCACAAGTTCTCCCTTGCCGCCAAACAATCCCATGGAGCCATGCTCCTTTTGAATTTGGTTACAGACATCATCAAGGCTAGGGAGCTTGTCCGACCGTAGAATATGCTTGATAAGGTCATTGTAGGAGGGGTTCAAGGTCAAGAGGAGGCCGAACACCTTATCTTGTTCACGCCTCTCATTCAGAATGGCCGGATCTATAGTCGCCGGCCGGAGCATCTCTAGTTCAGCCCAAAGGGACCTAAACTTCCCAAAGTGCTTGGTGAACTCCATGTCTTCTTGGTTGAGGTTGTTGATGGCCCTCTTAATCTCAAAAATTCGGTTTACATTTGTAACATTCCCAAAAACATTCTTGAGGGTGTCCCACAAGTCTTTTGCTGTCTCGCAATAAGAGTAAGCTTCAAGTATAGGTGCATCTAGGGAGTTTTGAATGATAGCTAGGACTCCCTGATCTTCTTGAAACCACTTGTTCTTCTCATCGACAAGATCCTTGCCGTCTTTGGTGGTCTCGCCACTAGGAGCTTCGCTCGTCTCAACATGGGACCAAAGTCCTCGGCCGCATAGGGCTGTCTTTGTGGTTCTAGCCCACAGTAAGTAATTCTCTCCCTTGAGAGTAACTGGAACAATGAGAGTTTTGGTAGTTTCCATGGAAAAAGATGAAGAGACCGTTGGTTAAAGCTATTGTCCAACGGTTAAAGAAAGAAGATTCAAGAACAAGAAATTTCAAGAACAAGAAAGAGAATGCGGAAGGGAGTGATGGAGATTTGAGGCAAGAACAGAATCAAATCTGCTCTGATACCATGTAAGTTTGAGAGTAGAGTAATCAAGAGATTATGGAAGAGAGTGAAATCGTGTAAAGAGTGAGGAGAGTGAACGATTGAGAGAGAGAGTGTTGGAGAAAGAGAATAAACTCTTTTCTTACTTCTATTAGTATGATACTTACAAACTATTTAAAGACATATACAAATAGGATATTCTCTTAGGATCCTATGCACACTAATATGAGGAGAAAGCGACATCTCCTTATTCTAACATGTGATCTCCTCTTCTCTCTTACAACTTGCTCCAACGGCTACAAAGGAAGGATCGAGATGAATGGCGACCGTTGGAGGATCTCTTTGGTGGATTGGGCTCATGAAGACTTCTATTTGAGGATGGCCCGTTGGTTGGTCGTACGGACGTCCGTACGGTCGTACGGACAAGTGTGTGTGCCGGTTCATATTTAGCCACCACTTATACCCATTTTGTCCCGAAAGAGGCTAAAACCGAGAAAATATTGATTCTAAGCAGTAAACAGCATTGTTACTGTTTCTAGGGTCGGAATGTGTGACATTCCAATGCATTTAACTAATTGTAAGAGTTCGGGATGAATTTGAAGTGTTTAGACAACAGTTAAACCCGTTTTATCCCACAACAGGCTTAACCCGAGAAAACAGGCTAAAACCGAGGGAAAACAATGATTGTAAGCAGTAAACAGCTATGTTACTCTTTCTAGGGTCAAATTTGTAACAATCCAATGCATTTGACTAATTACGAGAGTTCGGGTTGAATTTGGAGTGTTTAGCCACCACTTATACCCATTTTGTCCCGAAAGAGGCTAAAAACGAACAAACATTTATTCAAAGCAGTAAAGAGCGTTGTTACTGTTTCTAGGTTCAGAATGTGTGACATTCCAATGCATTTGACTAATTGTATGAGTTTGGAATGAATTTGGAGTGTTTAGACAACAGTTAAACCCGTTTTATCCCAAAACAGCCTTAAACCGAGAAAACAGGTTAAAACCGAGTAGAAAACATTGATTCGAAGCAGTAAACAGTTATGTTACTCTTTCAAGGGTCAAATATGTAACAATCCAATGCATTTGACTAATTACAAGAGTTCGGGTTGAATTTGGAGTGTTTAGCTACCACTTATACCCATTTTGTCCCGAAAGAGGGTAAAACCGAGAAACCATTGATTCAAAGCAGTAAACAGCGTTGTTACTGTTTCTAGGTTCAAAATGTGTGACATTCCAATGCATTTGACTAATTGTATGAGTTCAGGATGAATTTGGAGTGTTTAGACAACAGTTAAACCCGTTTTATCGCAAAACAGGCTTAAACCGAGAAAACAGGCTAAAATCGAGAGAAAACATTGATTCGAAGCAGTAAACAGTTATGTTACTCTTTCAAGGGTCAAATATGTAACAATCCAATGCATTTGACTAATTACAAGAGTTCGGGTTGAATTTGGAGTGTTTAGCCACCACTTACACCCATTTTGTCCCGAAAGAGGGTAAAACCGAGAAACCATTGATTCAAAGCAGTAAACAGCGTTGTTACTGTTTCTAGGTTCAAAATGTGTGACATTCCAATGCATTTGACTAATTGTTTGAGTTCAGGATGAATTTGGAGTGTTTAGACAACAGTTAAACCCGTTTTATCCCAAAACAGGCTTAAACCGAGAAAACAGGCTAAAATCGAGAGAAAACATTGATTCGAAGCAGTAAAAAGTTACGTTACTCTTTCAAGGGTCAAATATGTAACAATCCAATGCATTTGACTAATTACAAGAGTTCGGGTTGAATTTGGAGTGTTTAGCCACCACTTATACCCATTTTGTCCCGAAAGAGGCTAAAACCGAGAAAATATTGATTCTAAGCAGTAAACAGCATTTTTACTGTTTCTAGGGTCAGAATGTGTGACATTCCAATGCATTTAACTAATTGTAAGAGTTCGGGATGAATTTGAAGTGTTAGACAATAGTTAAACCCGTTTTATCCCACAACAGGCTTAACCCGAGAAAACAGGCTAAAACCGAGCGAAAACAATGATTGTAAGCAGTAAACAGCTATGTTACTCTTTCTAGGGTCAAATTTGTAACAATCCAATGCATTTGACTAATTACGAGAGTTCGGGTTGAATTTGGAGTGTTTAGCCACCACTTATACCCATTTTGTCCCGAAAGAGGCTAAAAACGAACAAACATTGATTCAAAGCAGTAAAGAGCGTTGTTACTGTTTCTAGGTTCAGAATGTGTGACATTCCAATGCATTTGACTAATTGTATGAGTTTGGAATGAATTTGGAGTGTTTAGACAACAGTTAAACCCGTTTTATCCCAAAACAGCCTTAAACCGAGAAAACAGGTTAAAACCGAGTAGAAAACATTGACTCGAAGCAGTAAACAGTTATGTTACTCTTTCAAGGGTCAAATATGTAACAATCCAATGCATTTGACTAATTACAAGAGTTCGGGTTGAATTTGGAGTGTTTAGCTACCACTTATACCCATTTTGTCCCGAAAGAGGGTAAAACCGAGAAACCATTGATTCAAAGCAGTAAACAGCGTTGTTACTGTTTCTAGGTTCAAAATGTGTGACATTCCAATGCATTTGAATAATTGTATGAGTTCAGGATGAATTTGGAGTGTTTAGACAACAGTTAAACCCGTTTTATCCCAAAACAGGCTTAAACCGAGAAAACAGGCTAAAATCGAGAGAAAACATTGATTCGAAGCAGTAAACAGTTACGTTACTCTTTCAAGGGTCAAATATGTAACAATCCAATGCATTTGACTAATTACAAGAGTTCGGGTTGAATTTGGAGTGTTTAGCCACCACTTATACCCATTTTGTCCCGAAAGAGGCTAAAACCGAGAAAATATTGATTCTAAGCAGTAAACAGCATTTTTACTGTTTCTAGGGTCAGAATGTGTGACATTCCAATGCATTTAACTAATTGTAAGAGTTCGGGATGAATTTGAAGTGTTAGACAACAGTTAAACCCGTTTTATCCCACAACAGGCTTAACCCGAGAAAACAGGCTAAAACCGAGCGAAAACAATGATTCGAAGCAGTAAACAGTTATGTTACTCTTTCTAGGGTCAAATATGTAACAATCCAATGCATTTGACTAAATACAAGAGTTCGGGTTGAATTTGGAGTGTTTAGCCACCACTTATACCCATTTTGTCCCGAAAGAGGCTTAAACCGAAAAAACATTGATTCTAAGCAGTAAACAGCGTTGTTACTGTTTCTAGGTTCAGAATGTGTGACATTCCAATGCATTTGACTAATTGTATGAGTTTGGAATGAATTTGGAGTGTTTAGACAACAGTTAAACCCATTTTTTCCCAAAACAGGCTTAAACCGAGAAAACAGGCTAAAACCGAGTAGAAAACATTGATTCGAAGCAGTAAACAGTTATGTTACTCTTTCTAAGGTCAAATATGTAACAATCCAATGCATTTGACTAAATACAAGAGTTCGGGTTGAATTTGGAGTGTTTAGCCACCACTTATACCCATTTTGTCCCGAAAGAGGCTAAAACCGAGAAAATATTGATTCTAAGCTGTAAACAGCATTGTTACTGTTTCTAGGGTCAGAATGTGTGACATTCCAATGCATTTAACTAATTGTAAGAGTTCGGGATGAATTTGAAGTGTTTAGACAACAGTTAAACCCGTTTTATCCCACAACAGGCTTAACCCGAGAAAACAGGCTAAAACCGAGGGAAAACAATGATTGTAAGCAGTAAACAGCTATGTTACTCTTTCTAGGGTCAAATTTGTAACAATCCAATGCATTTGACTAATTACGAGAGTTCGGGTTGAATTTGGAGTGTTTAGCCACCACTTATACCCATTTTGTCCCGAAAGAGGCTAAAAACGAACAAACATTTATTCAAAGCAGTAAAGAGCGTTGTTACTGTTTCTAGGTTCAGAATGTGTGACATTCCAATGCATTTGACTAATTGTATGAGTTTGGAATGAATTTGGAGTGTTTAGACAACAGTTAAACCCGTTTTATCCCAAAACAGCCTTAAACCGAGAAAACAGGTTAAAACCGAGTAGAAAACATTGATTCGAAGCAGTAAACAGTTATGTAACTCTTTCAAGGGTCAAATATGTAACAATCCAATGCATTTGACTAATTACAAGAGTTCGGCTTGAATTTGGAGTGTTTAGCTACCACTTATACCCATTTTGTCCCGAAAGAGGGTAAAACCGAGAAACCATTGATTCAAAGCAGTAAACAGCGTTGTTACTGTTTCTAGGTTCAAAATGTGTGACATTCCAATGCATTTGACTAATTGTATGAGTTCAAGATGAATTTGGAGTGTTTAGACAACAGTTAAACCCGTTTTATCGCAAAACAGGCTTAAACCGAGAAAACAGGCTAAAATCGAGAGAAAACATTGATTCGAAGCAGTAAACAGTTATGTTACTCTTTCAAGGGTCAAATATGTAACAATCCAATGCATTTGACTAATTACAAGAGTTCGGGTTGAATTTGGAGTGTTTAGCCACCACTTACACCCATTTTGTCCCGAAAGAGGGTAAAACCGAGAAACCATTGATTCAAAGCAGTAAACAGCGTTGTTACTGTTTCTAGGTTCAAAATGTGTGACATTCCAATGCATTTGACTAATTGTTTGAGTTCAGGATGAATTTGGAGTGTTTAGACAACAGTTAAACCCGTTTTATCCCAAAACAGGCTTAAACCGAGAAAACAGGCTAAAATCGAGAGAAAACATTGATTCGAAGCAGTAAAAAGTTACGTTACTCTTTCAAGGGTCAAATATGTAACAATCCAATGCATTTGACTAATTACAAGAGTTCGGGTTGAATTTGGAGTGTTTAGCCACCACTTATACCCATTTTGTCCCGAAAGAGGCTAAAACCGAGAAAATATTGATTCTAAGCAGTAAACAGCATTTTTACTGTTTCTAGGGTCAGAATGTGTGACATTCCAATGCATTTAACTAATTGTAAGAGTTCGGGATGAATTTGAAGTGTTAGACAACAGTTAAACCCGTTTTATCCCACAACAGGCTTAACCCGAGAAAACAGGCTAAAACCGAGCGAAAACAATGATTGTAAGCAGTAAACAGCTATGTTACTCTTTCTAGGGTCAAATTTGTAACAATCCAATGCATTTGACTAATTACGAGAGTTCGGGTTGAATTTGGAGTGTTTAGCCACCACTTATACCCATTTTGTCCCGAAAGAGGCTAAAAACGAACAAACATTGATTCAAAGCAGTAAAGAGCGTTGTTACTGTTTCTTGGTTCAGAATGTGTCACATTCCAATGCATTTGACTAATTGTATGAGTTTGGAATGAATTTGGAGTGTTTATACAACAGTTAAACCCGTTTTATCCCAAAACAGCCTTAAACCGAGAAAACAGGTTAAAACCGAGTAGAAAACATTGACTAGAAGCAGTAAACAGTTATGTTACTCTTTCAAGGGTCAAATATGTAACAATCCAATGCATTTGACTAATTACAAGAGTTCGGGTTGAATTTGGAGTGTTTAGCTACCACTTATACCCATTTTGTCCCGAAAGAGGGTAAAACCGAGAAACCATTGATTCAAAGCAGTAAACAGCGTTGTTACTGTTTCTAGGTTCAAAATGTGTGACATTCCAATGCATTTGAATAATTGTATGAGTTCAGGATGAATTTGGAGTGTTTAGACAACAGTTAAACCCGTTTTATCCCAAAACAGGCTTAAACCGAGAAAACAGGCTAAAATCGAGAGAAAACATTGATTCGAAGCAGTAAACAGTTACGTTACTCTTTCAAGGGTCAAATATGTAACAATCCAATGCATTTGACTAATTACAAGAGTTCGGGTTGAATTTGGAGTGTTTAGCCACCACTTATACCCATTTTGTCCCGAAAGAGGCTAAAACCGAGAAAATATTGATTCTAAGCAGTAAACAGCATTTTTACTGTTTCTAGGGTCAGAATGTGTGACATTACAATGCATTTAACTAATTGTAAGAGTTCGGGATGAATTTGAAGTGTTAGACAACAGTTAAACCCGTTTTATCCCACAACAGGCTTAACCCGAGAAAACAGGCTAAAACCGAGCGAAAACAATGATTCGAAGCAGTAAACAGTTATGTTACTCTTTCTAGGGTCAAATATGTAACAATCCAATGCATTTGACTAAATACAAGAGTTCGGGTTGAATTTGGAGTGTTTAGCCACCACTTATACCCATTTTGTCCCGAAAGAGGCTTAAACCGAAAAAACATTGATTCTAAGCAGTAAACAGCGTTATTACTGTTTCTAGGTTCAGAATGTGTGACATTCCAATGCATTTGACTAATTGTATGAGTTTGGAATGAATTTGGAGTGTTTAGACAACAGTTAAACCCATTTTTTCCCAAAACAGGCTTAAACCGAGAAAACAGGCTAAAACCGAGTAGAAAACATTGATTCGAAGCAGTAAACAGTTATGTTACTCTTTCTAAGGTCAAATATGTAACAATCCAATGCATTTGACTAAATACAAGAGTTCGGGTTGAATTTGGAGTGTTTAGCCACCACTTATACCCATTTTGTCCCGAAAGAGGCTAAAACCGAGAAAATATTGATTCTAAGCAGTAAACAGCATTGTTACTGTTTCTAGGGTCAGAATGTGTGACATTCCAATGCATTTAACTAATTGTAAGAGTTCGGGATGAATTTGAAGTGTTTAGACAACAGTTAAACCCGTTTTATCCCACAACAGGCTTAACCCGAGAAAACAGGCTAAAACCGAGGGAAAACAATGATTGTAAGCAGTAAACAGCTATGTTACTCTTTCTAGGGTCAAATTTGTAACAATCCAATGCATTTGACTAATTACGAGAGTTCGGGTTGAATTTGGAATGTTTAGCCACCACTTATACCCATTTTGTCCCGAAAGAGGCTAAAAACGAACAAACATTGATTCAAAGCAGTAAAGAGCGTTGTTACTGTTTCTAGGTTCAGAATGTGTGACATTCCAATGCATTTGACTAATTGTATGAGTTTGGAATGAATTTGGAGTGTTTAGACAACAGTTAAACCCGTTTTATCCCAAAACAGCCTTAAACCGAGAAAACAGGTTAAAACCGAGTAGAAAACATTGATTCGAAGCAGTAAACAGTTATGTTACTCTTTCAAGGGTCAAATATGTAACAATCCAATGCATTTGACTAATTACAAGAGTTCGGGTTGAATTTGGAGTGTTTAGCTACCACTTATACCCATTTTGTCCCGAAAGAGGGTAAAACCGAGAAACCATTGATTCAAAGCAGTAAACAGCGTTGTTACTGTTTCTAGGTTCAAAATGTGTGACATTCCAATGCATTTGACTAATTGTATGAGTTCAGGATGAATTTGGAGTGTTTAGACAATACTTAAACCCGTTTTATCCCAAAACAGGCTTAAACTGAGAAAGCATGTTAAAACCGAGAGAAAACATTGATTTGAAGCAGTAAACAGCTATGTTACTCTTTCTAGGGTCAAATAAATAACAATCCAATGCATTTGACTAATTACAAGAGTTCGGGTTGAATTTGGAGTGTTTAGCCACCACTTATACCCATTTTGTCCCGAAAGAGGCTAAAACCGAAAAAACATTGATTCTAAGCAGTAAACAGCGTTTTTACTGTTTCTAGGTTCAGAATGTGTGACATTCCAATGCATTTGACTAATTGTATGAGTTTGGAATGAATTTGGAGTGTTTAGACAACAGTTAAACCCGTTTTATCCCAAAACAGCCTTAAACCGAGAAAACAGGTTAAAACCGAGTAGAAAACATTGATTCGAAGCAGTAAACAGCATTTTTACTGTTTCTAGGGTCAGAATGTGTGACATTCCAATGCATTTAACTAATTGTAAGAGTTCGGGATGAATTTGAAGTGTTAGACAACAGTTAAACCCGTTTTATCCCACAACAGGCTTAACCCGAGAAAACAGGCTAAAACCGAGCGAAAACAATGATTGTAAGCAGTAAACAGCTATGTTACTCTTTCTAGGGTCAAATTTGTAACAATCCAATGCATTTGACTAATTACGAGAGTTCGGGTTGAATTTGGAGTGTTTAGCCACCACTTATACCCATTTTGTCCCGAAAGAGGCTAAAAACGAACAAACATTGATTCAAAGCAGTAAAGAGCGTTGTTACTGTTTCTTGGTTCAGAATGTGTCACATTCCAATGCATTTGACTAATTGTATGAGTTTGGAATGAATTTGGAGTGTTTATACAACAGTTAAACCCGTTTTATCCCAAAACAGCCTTAAACCGAGAAAACAGGTTAAAACCGAGTAGAAAACATTGACTCGAAGCAGTAAACAGTTATGTTACTCTTTCAAGGGTCAAATATGTAACAATCCAATGCATTTGACTAATTACAAGAGTTCGGGTTGAATTTGGAGTGTTTAGCTACCACTTATACCCATTTTGTCCCGAAAGAGGGTAAAACCGAGAAACCATTGATTCAAAGCAGTAAACAGCGTTGTTACTGTTTCTAGGTTCAAAATGTGTGACATTCCAATGCATTTGAATAATTGTATGAGTTCAGGATGAATTTGGAGTGTTTAGACAACAGTTAAACCCGTTTTATCCCAAAACAGGCTTAAACCGAGAAAACAGGCTAAAATCGAGAGAAAACATTGATTCGAAGCAGTAAACAGTTACGTTACTCTTTCAAGGGTCAAATATGTAACAATCCAATGCATTTGACTAATTACAAGAGTTCGGGTTGAATTTGGAGTGTTTAGCCACCACTTATACCCATTTTGTCCCGAAAGAGGCTAAAACCGAGAAAATATTGATTCTAAGCAGTAAACAGCATTTTTACTGTTTCTAGGGTCAGAATGTGTGACATTACAATGCATTTAACTAATTGTAAGAGTTCGGGATGAATTTGAAGTGTTAGACAACAGTTAAACCCGTTTTATCCCACAACAGGCTTAACCCGAGAAAACAGGCTAAAACCGAGCGAAAACAATGATTCGAAGCAGTAAACAGTTATGTTACTCTTTCTAGGGTCAAATATGTAACAATCCAATGCATTTGACTAAATACAAGAGTTCGGGTTGAATTTGGAGTGTTTAGCCACCACTTATACCCATTTTGTCCCGAAAGAGGCTTAAACCGAAAAAACATTGATTCTAAGCAGTAAACAGCGTTATTACTGTTTCTAGGTTCAGAATGTGTGACATTCCAATGCATTTGACTAATTGTATGAGTTTGGAATGAATTTGGAGTGTTTAGACAACAGTTAAACCCATTTTTTCCCAAAACAGGCTTAAACCGAGAAAACAGGCTAAAACCGAGTAGAAAACATTGATTCGAAGCAGTAAACAGTTATGTTACTCTTTCTAAGGTCAAATATGTAACAATCCAATGCATTTGACTAAATACAAGAGTTCGGGTTGAATTTGGAGTGTTTAGCCACCACTTATACCCATTTTGTCCCGAAAGAGGCTAAAACCGAGAAAATATTGATTCTAAGCAGTAAACAGCATTGTTACTGTTTCTAGGGTCAGAATGTGTGACATTCCAATGCATTTAACTAATTGTAAGAGTTCGGGATGAATTTGAAGTGTTTAGACAACAGTTAAACCCGTTTTATCCCACAACAGGCTTAACCCGAGAAAACAGGCTAAAACCGAGGGAAAACAATGATTGTAAGCAGTAAACAGCTATGTTACTCTTTCTAGGGTCAAATTTGTAACAATCCAATGCATTTGACTAATTACGAGAGTTCGGGTTGAATTTGGAATGTTTAGCCACCACTTATACCCATTTTGTCCCGAAAGAGGCTAAAAACGAACAAACATTGATTCAAAGCAGTAAAGAGCGTTGTTACTGTTTCTAGGTTCAGAATGTGTGACATTCCAATGCATTTGACTAATTGTATGAGTTTGGAATGAATTTGGAGTGTTTAGACAACAGTTAAACCCGTTTTATCCCAAAACAGCCTTAAACCGAGAAAACAGGTTAAAACCGAGTAGAAAACATTGATTCGAAGCAGTAAACAGTTATGTTACTCTTTCAAGGGTCAAATATGTAACAATCCAATGCATTTGACTAATTACAAGAGTTCGGGTTGAATTTGGAGTGTTTAGCTACCACTTATACCCATTTTGTCCCGAAAGAGGGTAAAACCGAGAAACCATTGATTCAAAGCAGTAAACAGCGTTGTTACTGTTTCAAGGTTCAAAATGTGTGACATTCCAATGCATTTGACTAATTGTATGAGTTCAGGATGAATTTGGAGTGTTTAGACAACAGTTAAACCCGTTTTATCGCAAAACAGGCTTAAACCGAGAAAACAGGCTAAAATCGAGAGAAAACATTGATTCGAAGCAGTAAACAGTTATGTTACTCTTTCAAGGGTCAAATATGTAACAATCCAATGCATTTGACTAATTACAAGAGTTCGGGTTGAATTTGGAGTGTTTAGCCACCACTTACACCCATTTTGTCCCGAAAGAGGGTAAAACCGAGAAACCATTGATTCAAAGCAGTAAACAGCGTTGTTACTGTTTCTAGGTTCAAAATGTGTGACATTCCAATGCATTTGACTAATTATTTGAGTTCAGGATGAATTTGGAGTGTTTAGACAACAGTTAAACCCGTTTTATCCCAAAACAGGCTTAAACCGAGAAAACAGGCTAAAATCGAGAGAAAACATTGATTCGAAGCAGTAAAAAGTTACGTTACTCTTTCAAGGGTCAAATATGTAACAATCCAATGCATTTGACTAATTACAAGAGTTCGGATTGAATTTGGAGTGTTTAGCCACCACTTATACCCATTTTGTCCCGAAAGAGGCTAAAACCGAGAAAATATTGATTCTAAGCAGTAAACAGCATTTTTACTGTTTCTAGGGTCAGAATGTGTGACATTCCAATGCATTTAACTAACTGTAAGAGTTCGGGATGAATTTGAAGTGTTAGACAACAGTTAAACCCGTTTTATCCCACAACAGGCTTAACCCGAGAAAACAGGCTAAAACCGAGCGAAAACAATGATTGTAAGCAGTAAACAGCTATGTTACTCTTTCTAGGGTCAAATTTGTAACAATCCAATGCATTTGACTAATTACGAGAGTTCGGGTTGAATTTGGAGTGTTTAGCCACCACTTATACCCATTTTGTCCCGAAAGAGGCTAAAAACGAACAAACATTGATTCAAAGCAGTAAAGAGCGTTGTTACTGTTTCTGTTGGGATTTATGAGACAAAGCTCACAAGAGAGGGTAGACAAACACTTGGTGAATGAATCCCCCTTTACCCACAACAAACTAACTCATTCTCAAGGAGGAGGAGAGAACATCAACTTGTGATGAACTCCCCATAAACAAGCTAGATAGAACCCAAATACTAGAGAGTAAGCGGATCCTAACTAGGAGAAGCACTAGTTTGAGACTTATCCTCTTCTAGTATCACAACACTTAGAGTTTGTGTACTTAGGAGAAGGAGGATTAAGAATCAGTAATCTAGGCTAAGTAAAGCAGTAAATAAGAAGAGTTTAGGTGGGATTTGATAAGAGAATTAGGCTGCCATAAGGGCAGCCCCTAACCGCTAATCCTACACCACTCTACATTGTTGATAAGAACAAGAACAAGAGGTGTAGAGAGGGAATCGGTTTCTCTTCTATTGAATAATCTTGTGTTGTGTTACATATATGAGAAATTACACATCTTAATATAGGAGAACAAAGGCATAGAGCCGTTAGGCACACAAGGGATTCAAAGGAGAGATGAAAGGGACAGCTCCTTGTCTTTGGTTGACTCGCTATGCTTCCCAACCAAAGCCACACGTGATTTCCTTCCCTTCCATGCCTTGTGACCGTTAGATCTCCTTCCCTTATGGCCATTGGATCCTTCTTCCCTTCCTTGTGAGATATTTCCTTCTTCTTGGGCTTCTTCTTCTTATAAGGCCTTTGTTCTTCTTATTGCACTTATGGCCTTCTCTTATTCTTCATTCAGCCCACATGGCCTTACTCATTGTATTCACGGCCTAACCGGCCGTTCTCATGCCATTCATGGCCTCACGGCCACTCTTCTTGGTGCACACGGCCTTACCGGCCACTTCTCTTCTTTGTACGGACGGGCCTGTACGGACGGGCCTGTACGGACGGGCCTGTACGGACGGGCCTGTACGGACGGGCCTTCTCTTCAATGTGTTCACGGCCTAACTGGCCGCTCACCGGACATGGGTCCGTTCACGGACACGGTACATGGTACCGGACACGGTACATGGTCGCTCACGGACACGGACATGGCCTTACCGGCCTTTTCATGGCCTTTCCGGCCTTTCTTCTCTTCTTCCAAGGCTCGGCCTTACCGGCCTCTCCTCTCTCCTCCTTGGTACATTCTAATACTCCCCCGCACGCTTGATCGGTGGGACACCATGGGGACCAAAGATCAAGGGTGGACTAGTGTCATCTACCTCATTAAAAACCTCAACAAAGAAAACCTCTTGGGATAAAACTTTGTTAAGGGAAAAAGAGTATAGACTCCACTATCCATGATGTCCCTTGACCTTGGTTTGCAAAGAACTAGCTCCCTTCTCTTCATGATTTGAACCGCTCCTACTCCTTAGCCCACCTTGCCTTTAGCACATTCCTTATGATCTCCATCCTTGCGCCTTTAGAATTTCTTTGAGGCTCTCATAGTCTCCTTTACCCCTTAAACAAGTGATAAAGAAGAAAAGAATAAGTGTTTGCTATGAGGAATATCAAAGAAAATTTCTAAAAGTGTGACAATTTAAGAGAACATATTAAAGACTAAAGACTAGTAATGAAACTAAGGTAATGAATTTATGAATTAAAATAGAGAAGAGTTTAGAGCACAGCCTTTATGGTGTTTTGATGGATAGGAGGGAGAGAGTTGATCACTGTTGCGGTTTGGAATTCCTCCTTGAGACCGCTTCTCTAACCATGGTTTTTAACCCGGTCAGTTTTATCTGTCAGACTGACACATGCCCACTGAATCGGACATAACTTTCGAACGGCTGCTCGGATTGGTATGATTCCACTTCCACTGGCAAGATGACTCTGTGGTCTCGAACTTTAATGAAGAACGCGGAAGCCGAATCGCAGTGGAAGGGTTTCGTCCGAGTCGATCTTTGAGACGCTTCGGCTGAGCTTTAAGTAAAGACTTTTGCTTGTGGCCGAGCAGAATCTGTGAGGTACGGTCTGAAGTCACTTGATCTCCCCCGTAACCTTTACTTGATGATGGGCTGAAACCTCATCACCTCAGTTGAAGCCTTGTGCATCACCGTTCTTGTGCACATCCAATCAACAGTTGAAACCTTGTGCATCACCTTTCCTAAAGACCATTGTGCACATCCGATCAACAACTTGGCACTAACACACATGCTCTTGGACTGATTCATCACCTTCCACCAGCTTAACAAAGACTTGGTGGCCCTTGGTTCTAACTCCAGGCATTGTGCTGCGCTCTTACATGGCTATCTTGTAGCCTTCAACCTCGCCACTTCTTCTCCTTGAGATAGTGAGCGAGCTCCACACAATCTTCAATGCTGAAACTGAAACCAAAAATCAATGGAACAGATTCTAAACAAGAGATTGTTAGAGATTAGAGTATAGAGAATATTACTGAAAAATAAAATAGAATTTAGAGAATAATTAAGAGTATAAATAGAGAACAGAGAATCAGTAACCAAGAGTATAGAAAGTGAGAGTATAAGGGAGAGTATAGGCGGTAGTATAAGATGAATGGAGAGTAGAATAGAGAATCTGCTCAAGAGTTCTTATGGACAGAGTTTAACTCTGTTTTCTTGAGTTGAAAGAAGCTTTGACAGCCAAGAACATCCAAGAAGACAATCTCTTTTGGTGCTTTAATGGCTGAAACACAATGGACCTTATGGAAAATTAGTTTCTCCAAAGGTTTAACAACAAAACTCCTTGTAGAATCACTTAAACAAGTGTTCTACAAGAGATTAAGGCTTTAGATCCACGAAGATAACATATAGAAGATGTTTTTCGTGGTCCCAAGCAAAGAAGAAACAACAAAAGCCTTTGGAACAGCCTATTGTCCAACGGTTAAAAGAATGCATCTTGGACCAACTTGAATCTATTTGACCAAGCGGGCTCTACATGCTAAAACAAAGTCTCTCTCTTCCTCAAACTCGAACCTGGACACACCATATGACCAGAAACAAAGCTTTCTCAACCTTGAGAAGAAGAAGAAGTGATTTAGTAATTAAACTTTAAAGGAAATTTAACAAAAGCAAAATTAAACCTTTAGAGGAAAATTAACTAAATCCTAAGAGAACTAAATCCTAAGAATTTCGTGGCTCATACAAGCACACAAGAACCGTGAATCCTCACCATGAACAACACAATTTGCTCAATGGTTCATCACTTCCCACACATCCCAAAATAAACAAAGCTATTACCAAATCGGTGAAGCTTAAGGATGGGGCTTGTAAAATCGATTTCTTTCCACACACTTGGTCTACAAACTCTAACAAGACAAGAGACCAAGCTTACTCAACAATGAGCTGCTAGAGAATCGATTTAATCAACAACAGCAAAATTAAAGCTTTAAAGAAACTAAGCTAAGCGATTTAACACCTAAGCAAAGTCTAAAACTTTAACTAAGCTAACTCCTAAGAAAACGACTTTGAGAATGAGTTTAAATCACCAAGAACAGAACCTGCTCTGATACCATGTTGGGATTTATGAGACAAAGCTCACAAGAGAGGGTAGACAAACACTTGGTGAATGAATCCCCCTTTACCCACAACAAACTAACTCATTCTCAAGGAGGAGGAGAGAACATCAACTTGTGATGAACTCCCCATAAACAAGCTAGATAGAACCCAAATACTAGAGAGTAAGCGGATCCTAACTAGGAGAAGCACTAGTTTGAGACTTATCCTCTTCTAGTATCACAACACTTAGAGTTTGTGTACTTAGGAGAAGGAGGATTAAGAATCAGTAATCTAGGCTAAGTAAAGCAGTAAATAAGAAGAGTTTAGGTGGGATTTGATAAGAGAATTAGGCTGCCATAAGGGCAGCCCCTAACCGCTAATCCTACACCACTCTACATTGTTGATAAGAACAAGAACAAGAGGTGTAGAGAGGGAATCGGTTTCTCTTCTATTGAATAATCTTGTGTTGTGTTACATATATGAGAAATTACACATCTTAATATAGGAGAACAAAGGCATAGAGCCGTTAGGCACACAAGGGATTCAAAGGAGAGATGAAAGGGACAGCTCCTTGTCTTTGGTTGACTCGCTATGCTTCCCAACCAAAGCCACACGTGATTTCCTTCCCTTCCATGCCTTGTGACCGTTAGATCTCCTTCCCTTATGGCCATTGGATCCTTCTTCCCTTCCTTGTGAGATATTTCCTTCTTCTTGGGCTTCTTCTTCTTATAAGGCCTTTGTTCTTCTTATTGCACTTATGGCCTTCTCTTATTCTTCATTCAGCCCACATGGCCTTACTCATTGTATTCACGGCCTAACCGGCCGTTCTCATGCCATTCATGGCCTCACGGCCACTCTTCTTGGTGCACACGGCCTTACCGGCCACTTCTCTTCTTTGTACGGACGGGCCTGTACGGACGGGCCTGTACGGACGGGCCTGTACGGACGGGCCTTCTCTTCAATGTGTTCACGGCCTAACTGGCCGCTCACCGGACATGGGTCCGTTCACGGACACGGTACATGGTACCGGACACGGTACATGGTCGCTCACGGACACGGACATGGCCTTACCGGCCTTTTCATGGCCTTTCCGGCCTTTCTTCTCTTCTTCCAAGGCTCGGCCTTACCGGCCTCTCCTCTCTCCTCCTTGGTACATTCTAATAGTTTCTAGGTTCAGAATGTGTGACATTCCAATGCATTTGACTAATTGTATGAGTTTGGAATGAATTTGGAGTGTTTAGACAACAGTTAAACCCGTTTTATCCCAAAACAGCCTTAAACCGAGAAAACAGGTTAAAACCGAGTAAAAAACATTGATTCGAAGCAGTAAACAGTTATGTTACTCTTTCAAGGGTCAAATATGTAACAATCCAATGCATTTGACTAATTACAAGAGTTCGGGTTGAATTTGGAGTGTTTAGCTACCACTTATACCCATTTTGTCCCGAAAGAGGGTAAAACCGAGAAACCATTGATTCAAAGCAGTAAACAGCGTTGTTACTGTTTCTAGGTTCAAAATGTGTGACATTCCAATGCATTTGAATAATTGTATGAGTTCAGGATGAATTTGGAGTGTTTAGACAACAGTTAAACCCGTTTTATCCCAAAACAGGCTTAAACCGAGAAAACAGGCTAAAATCGAGAGAAAACATTGATTCGAAGCAGTAAACAGTTACGTTACTCTTTCAAGGGTCAAATATGTAACAATCCAATGCATTTGACTAATTACAAGAGTTCGGGTTGAATTTGGAGTGTTTAGCCACCACTTATACCCATTTTGTCCCGAAAGAGGCTAAAACCGAGAAAATATTGATTCTAAGCAGTAAACAGCATTTTTACTGTTTCTAGGGTCAGAATGTGAGACATTCCAATGCATTTAACTAATTGTAAGAGTTCGGGATGAATTTGAAGTGTTAGACAACAGTTAAACCCGTTTTATCCCACAACAGGCTTAACCCGAGAAAACAGGCTAAAACCGAGCGAAAACAATGATTCGAAGCAGTAAACAGTTATGTTACTCTTTCTAGGGTCAAATATGTAACAATCCAATGCATTTGACTAAATACAAGAGTTCGGGTTGAATTTGGAGTGTTTAGCCACCACTTATACCCATTTTGTCCCGAAAGAGGCTTAAACCGAAAAAACATTGATTCTAAGCAGTAAACAGCGTTGTTACTGTTTCTAGGTTCAGAATGTGTGACATTCCAATGCATTTGACTAATTGTATGAGTTTGGAATGAATTTGGAGTGTTTAGACAACAGTTAAACCCGTTTTTCCCAAAACAGGCTTAAACCGAGAAAACAGGCTAAAACCGAGTAGAAAACATTGATTCGAAGCAGTAAACAGTTATGTTACTCTTTCTAAGGTCAAATATGTAACAATCCAATGCATTTGACTAAATACAAGAGTTCGGGTTGAATTTGGAGTGTTTAGCCACCACTTATACCCATTTTGTCCCGAAAGAGGCTAAAACCGAGAAAATATTGATTCTAAGCAGTAAACAGCATTGTTACTGTTTCTAGGGTCAGAATGTGTGACATTCCAATGCATTTAACTAATTGTAAGAGTTCGGGATGAATTTGAAGTGTTTAGACAACAGTTAAACCCGTTTTATCCCACAACAGGCTTAACCCGAGAAAACAGGCTAAAACCGAGGGAAAACAATGATTGTAAGCAGTAAACAGCTATGTTACTCTTTCTAGGGTCAAATTTGTAACAATCCAATGCATTTGACTAATTACGAGAGTTCGGGTTGAATTTGGAGTGTTTAGCCACCACTTATACCCATTTTGTCCCGAAAGAGGCTAAAAACGAACAAACATTGATTCAAAGCAGTAAAGAGCGTTGTTACTGTTTCTAGGTTCAGAATGTGTGACATTCCAATGCATTTGACTAATTGTATGAGTTTGGAATGAATTTGGAGTGTTTAGACAACAGTTAAACCCGTTTTATCCCAAAACAGCCTTAAACCGAGAAAACAGGTTAAAACCGAGTAGAAAACATTGATTCGAAGCAGTAAACAGTTATGTTACTCTTTCAAGGGTCAAATATGTAACAATCCAATGCATTTGACTAATTACAAGAGTTCGGGTTGAATTTGGAGTGTTTAGCTACCACTTATACCCATTTTGTCCCGAAAGAGGGTAAAACCGAGAAACCATTGATTCAAAGCAGTAAACAGCGTTGTTACTGTTTCTAGGTTCAAAATGTGTGACATTCCAATGCATTTGAATAATTGTATGAGTTCAGGATGAATTTGGAGTGTTTAGACAACAGTTAAACCCGTTTTATCCCAAAACAGGCTTAAACCGAGAAAACAGGCTAAAATCGAGAGAAAACATTGATTCGAAGCAGTAAACAGTTACGTTACTCTTTCAAGGGTCAAATATGTAACAATCCAATGCATTTGACTAATTACAAGAGTTCGGGTTGAATTTGGAGTGTTTAGCCACCACTTATACCCATTTTGTCCCGAAAGAGGCTAAAACCGAGAAAATATTGATTCTAAGCAGTAAACAGCATTTTTACTGTTTCTAGGGTCAGAATGTGTGACATTACAATGCATTTAACTAATTGTAAGAGTTCGGGATGAATTTGAAGTGTTAGACAACAGTTAAACCCGTTTTATCCCACAACAGGCTTAACCCGAGAAAACAGGCTAAAACCGAGCGAAAACAATGATTCGAAGCAGTAAACAGTTATGTTACTCTTTCTAGGGTCAAATATGTAACAATCCAATGCATTTGACTAAATACAAGAGTTCGGGTTGAATTTGGAGTGTTTAGCCACCACTTATACCCATTTTGTCCCGAAAGAGGCTTAAACCGAAAAAACATTGATTCTAAGCAGTAAACAGCGTTATTACTGTTTCTAGGTTCAGAATGTGTGACATTCCAATGCATTTGACTAATTGTATGAGTTTGGAATGAATTTGGAGTGTTTAGACAACAGTTAAACCCATTTTTTCCCAAAACAGGCTTAAACCGAGAAAACAGGCTAAAACCGAGTAGAAAACATTGATTCGAAGCAGTAAACAGTTATGTTACTCTTTCTAAGGTCAAATATGTAACAATCCAATGCATTTGACTAAATACAAGAGTTCGGGTTGAATTTGGAGTGTTTAGCCACCACTTATACCCATTTTGTCCCGAAAGAGGCTAAAACCGAGAAAATATTGATTCTAAGCAGTAAACAGCATTGTTACTGTTTCTAGGGTCAGAATGTGTGACATTCCAATGCATTTAACTAATTGTAAGAGTTCGGGATGAATTTGAAGTGTTTAGACAACAGTTAAACCCGTTTTATCCCACAACAGGCTTAACCCGAGAAAACAGGCTAAAACCGAGGGAAAACAATGATTGTAAGCAGTAAACAGCTATGTTACTCTTTCTAGGGTCAAATTTGTAACAATCCAATGCATTTGACTAATTACGAGAGTTCGGGTTGAATTTGGAATGTTTAGCCACCACTTATACCCATTTTGTCCCGAAAGAGGCTAAAAACGAACAAACATTGATTCAAAGCAGTAAAGAGCGTTGTTACTGTTTCTAGGTTCAGAATGTGTGACATTCCAATGCATTTGACTAATTGTATGAGTTTGGAATGAATTTGGAGTGTTTAGACAACAGTTAAACCCGTTTTATCCCAAAACAGCCTTAAACCGAGAAAACAGGTTAAAACCGAGTAGAAAACATTGATTCGAAGCAGTAAACAGTTATGTTACTCTTTCAAGGGTCAAATATGTAACAATCCAATGCATTTGACTAATTACAAGAGTTCGGGTTGAATTTGGAGTGTTTAGCTACCACTTATACCCATTTTGTCCCGAAAGAGGGTAAAACCGAGAAACCATTGATTCAAAGCAGTAAACAGCGTTGTTACTGTTTCAAGGTTCAAAATGTGTGACATTCCAATGCATTTGACTAATTGTATGAGTTCAGGATGAATTTGGAGTGTTTAGACAACAGTTAAACCCGTTTTATCGCAAAACAGGCTTAAACCGAGAAAACAGGCTAAAATCGAGAGAAAACATTGATTCGAAGCAGTAAACAGTTATGTTACTCTTTCAAGGGTCAAATATGTAACAATCCAATGCATTTGACTAATTACAAGAGTTCGGGTTGAATTTGGAGTGTTTAGCCACCACTTACACCCATTTTGTCCCGAAAGAGGGTAAAACCGAGAAACCATTGATTCAAAGCAGTAAACAGCGTTGTTACTGTTTCTAGGTTCAAAATGTGTGACATTCCAATGCATTTGACTAATTATTTGAGTTCAGGATGAATTTGGAGTGTTTAGACAACAGTTAAACCCGTTTTATCCCAAAACAGGCTTAAACCGAGAAAACAGGCTAAAATCGAGAGAAAACATTGATTCGAAGCAGTAAAAAGTTACGTTACTCTTTCAAGGGTCAAATATGTAACAATCCAATGCATTTGACTAATTACAAGAGTTCGGGTTGAATTTGGAGTGTTTAGCCACCACTTATACCCATTTTGTCCCGAAAGAGGCTAAAACCGAGAAAATATTGATTCTAAGCAGTAAACAGCATTTTTACTGTTTCTAGGGTCAGAATGTGTGACATTCCAATGCATTTAACTAATTGTAAGAGTTCGGGATGAATTTGAAGTGTTAGACAACAGTTAAACCCGTTTTATCCCACAACAGGCTTAACCCGAGAAAACAGGCTAAAACCGAACGAAAACAATGATTGTAAGCAGTAAACAGCTATGTTACTCTTTCTAGGGTCAAATTTGTAACAATCCAATGCATTTGACTAATTACGAGAGTTCGGGTTGAATTTGGAGTGTTTAGCCACCACTTATACCCATTTTGTCCCGAAAGAGGCTAAAAACGAACAAACATTGATTCAAAGCAGTAAAGAGCGTTGTTACTGTTTCTAGGTTCAGAATGTGTGACATTCCAATGCATTTGACTAATTGTATGAGTTTGGAATGAATTTGGAGTGTTTAGACAACAGTTAAACCCGTTTTATCCCAAAACAGCCTTAAACCGAGAAAACAGGTTAAAACCGAGTAAAAAACATTGATTCGAAGCAGTAAACAGTTATGTTACTCTTTCAAGGGTCAAATATGTAACAATCCAATGCATTTGACTAATTACAAGAGTTCGGGTTGAATTTGGAGTGTTTAGCTACCACTTATACCCATTTTGTCCCGAAAGAGGGTAAAACCGAGAAACCATTGATTCAAAGCAGTAAACAGCGTTGTTACTGTTTCTAGGTTCAAAATGTGTGACATTCCAATGCATTTGAATAATTGTATGAGTTCAGGATGAATTTGGAGTGTTTAGACAACAGTTAAACCCGTTTTATCCCAAAACAGGCTTAAACCGAGAAAACAGGCTAAAATCGAGAGAAAACATTGATTCGAAGCAGTAAACAGTTACGTTACTCTTTCAAGGGTCAAATATGTAACAATCCAATGCATTTGACTAATTACAAGAGTTCGGGTTGAATTTGGAGTGTTTAGCCACCACTTATACCCATTTTGTCCCGAAAGAGGCTAAAACCGAGAAAATATTGATTCTAAGCAGTAAACAGCATTTTTACTGTTTCTAGGGTCAGAATGTGAGACATTCCAATGCATTTAACTAATTGTAAGAGTTCGGGATGAATTTGAAGTGTTAGACAACAGTTAAACCCGTTTTATCCCACAACAGGCTTAACCCGAGAAAACAGGCTAAAACCGAGCGAAAACAATGATTCGAAGCAGTAAACAGTTATGTTACTCTTTCTAGGGTCAAATATGTAACAATCCAATGCATTTGACTAAATACAAGAGTTCGGGTTGAATTTGGAGTGTTTAGCCACCACTTATACCCATTTTGTCCCGAAAGAGGCTTAAACCGAAAAAACATTGATTCTAAGCAGTAAACAGCGTTGTTACTGTTTCTAGGTTCAGAATGTGTGACATTCCAATGCATTTGACTAATTGTATGAGTTTGGAATGAATTTGGAGTGTTTAGACAACAGTTAAACCCGTTTTTCCCAAAACAGGCTTAAACCGAGAAAACAGGCTAAAACCGAGTAGAAAACATTGATTCGAAGCAGTAAACAGTTATGTTACTCTTTCTAAGGTCAAATATGTAACAATCCAATGCATTTGACTAAATACAAGAGTTCGGGTTGAATTTGGAGTGTTTAGCCACCACTTATACCCATTTTGTCCCGAAAGAGGCTAAAACCGAGAAAATATTGATTCTAAGCAGTAAACAGCATTGTTACTGTTTCTAGGGTCAGAATGTGTGACATTCCAATGCATTTAACTAATTGTAAGAGTTCGGGATGAATTTGAAGTGTTTAGACAACAGTTAAACCCGTTTTATCCCACAACAGGCTTAACCCGAGAAAACAGGCTAAAACCGAGGGAAAACAATGATTGTAAGCAGTAAACAGCTATGTTACTCTTTCTAGGGTCAAATTTGTAACAATCCAATGCATTTGACTAATTACGAGAGTTCGGGTTGAATTTGGAGTGTTTAGCCACCACTTATACCCATTTTGTCCCGAAAGAGGCTAAAAACGAACAAACATTGATTCAAAGCAGTAAAGAGCGTTGTTACTGTTTCTAGGTTCAGAATGTGTGACATTCCAATGCATTTGACTAATTGTATGAGTTTGGAATGAATTTGGAGTGTTTAGACAACAGTTAAACCCGTTTTATCCCAAAACAGCCTTAAACCGAGAAAACAGGTTAAAACCGAGTAGAAAACATTGATTCGAAGCAGTAAACAGTTATGTTACTCTTTCAAGGGTCAAATATGTAACAATCCAATGCATTTGACTAATTACAAGAGTTCGGGTTGAATTTGGAGTGTTTAGCTACCACTTATACCCATTTTGTCCCGAAAGAGGGTAAAACCGAGAAACCATTGATTCAAAGCAGTAAACAGCGTTGTTACTGTTTCAAGGTTCAAAATGTGTGACATTCCAATGCATTTGACTAATTGTATGAGTTCAGGATGAATTTGGAGTGTTTAGACAACAGTTAAACCCGTTTTATCGCAAAACAGGCTTAAACCGAGAAAACAGGCTAAAATCGAGAGAAAACATTGATTCGAAGCAGTAAACAGTTATGTTACTCTTTCAAGGGTCAAATATGTAACAATCCAATGCATTTGACTAATTACAAGAGTTCGGGTTGAATTTGGAGTGTTTAGCCACCACTTACACCCATTTTGTCCCGAAAGAGGGTAAAACCGAGAAACCATTGATTCAAAGCAGTAAACAGCGTTGTTACTGTTTCTAGGTTCAAAATGTGTGACATTCCAATGCATTTGACTAATTATTTGAGTTCAGGATGAATTTGGAGTGTTTAGACAACAGTTAAACCCGTTTTATCCCAAAACAGGCTTAAACCGAGAAAACAGGCTAAAATCGAGAGAAAACATTGATTCGAAGCAGTAAAAAGTTACGTTACTCTTTCAAGGGTCAAATATGTAACAATCCAATGCATTTGACTAATTACAAGAGTTCGGGTTGAATTTGGAGTGTTTAGCCACCACTTATACCCATTTTGTCCCAAAAGAGGCTAAAACCGAGAAAATATTGATTCTAAGCAGTAAACAGCATTTTTACTGTTTCTAGGGTCAGAATGTGTGACATTCCAATGCATTTAACTAATTGTAAGAGTTCGGGATGAATTTGAAGTGTTAGACAACAGTTAAACCCGTTTTATCCCACAACAGGCTTAACCCGAGAAAACAGGCTAAAACCGAGCGAAAACAATGATTGTAAGCAGTAAACAGCTATGTTACTCTTTCTAGGGTCAAATTTGTAACAATCCAATGCATTTGACTAATTACGAGAGTTCGGGTTGAATTTGGAGTGTTTAGCCACCACTTATACCCATTTTGTCCCGAAAGAGGCTAAAAACGAACAAACATTGATTCAAAGCAGTAAAGAGCGTTGTTACTGTTTCTAGGTTCAGAATGTGTGACATTCCAATGCATTTGACTAATTGTATGAGTTTGGAATGAATTTGGAGTGTTTAGACAACAGTTAAACCCGTTTTATCCCAAAACAGCCTTAAACCGAGAAAACAGGTTAAAACCGAGTAAAAAACATTGATTCGAAGCAGTAAACAGTTATGTTACTCTTTCAAGGGTCAAATATGTAACAATCCAATGCATTTGACTAATTACAAGAGTTCGGGTTGAATTTGGAGTGTTTAGCTACCACTTATACCCATTTTGTCCCGAAAGAGGGTAAAACCGAGAAACCATTGATTCAAAGCAGTAAACAGCGTTGTTACTGTTTCTAGGTTCAAAATGTGTGACATTCCAATGCATTTGAATAATTGTATGAGTTCAGGATGAATTTGGAGTGTTTAGACAACAGTTAAACCCGTTTTATCCCAAAACAGGCTTAAACCGAGAAAACAGGCTAAAATCGAGAGAAAACATTGATTCGCAGCAGTAAACAGTTACGTTACTCTTTCAAGGGTCAAATATGTAACAATCCAATGCATTTGACTAATTACAAGAGTTCGGGTTGAATTTGGAGTGTTTAGCCACCACTTATACCCATTTTGTCCCGAAAGAGGCTAAAACCGAGAAAATATTGATTCTAAGCAGTAAACAGCATTTTTACTGTTTCTAGGGTCAGAATGTGAGACATTCCAATGCATTTAACTAATTGTAAGAGTTCGGGATGAATTTGAAGTGTTAGACAACAGTTAAACCCGTTTTATCCCACAACAGGCTTAACCCGAGAAAACAGGCTAAAACCGAGCGAAAACAATGATTCGAAGCAGTAAACAGTTATGTTACTCTTTCTAGGGTCAAATATGTAACAATCCAATGCATTTGACTAAATACAAGAGTTCGGGTTGAATTTGGAGTGTTTAGCCACCACTTATACCCATTTTGTCCCGAAAGAGGCTTAAACCGAAAAAACATTGATTCTAAGCAGTAAACAGCGTTGTTACTGTTTCTAGGTTCAGAATGTGTGACATTCCAATGCATTTGACTAATTGTATGAGTTTGGAATGAATTTGGAGTGTTTAGACAACAGTTAAACCCGTTTTTTCCCAAAACAGGCTTAAACCGAGAAAACAGGCTAAAACCGAGTAGAAAACATTGATTCGAAGCAGTAAACAGTTATGTTACTCTTTCTAAGGTCAAATATGTAACAATCCAATGCATTTGACTAAATACAAGAGTTCGGGTTGAATTTGGAGTGTTTAGCCACCACTTATACCCATTTTGTCCCGAAAGAGGCTAAAACCGAGAAAATATTGATTCTAAGCAGTAAACAGCATTGTTACTGTTTCTAGGGTCAGAATGTGTGACATTCCAATGCATTTAACTAATTGTAAGAGTTCGGGATGAATTTGAAGTGTTTAGACAACAGTTAAACCCGTTTTATCCCACAACAGGCTTAACCCGAGAAAACAGGCTAAAACCGAGGGAAAACAATGATTGTAAGCAGTAAACAGCTATGTTACTCTTTCTAGGGTCAAATTTGTAACAATCCAATGCATTTGACTAATTACGAGAGTTCGGGTTGAATTTGGAGTGTTTAGCCACCACTTATACCCATTTTGTCCCGAAAGAGGCTAAAAACGAACAAACATTGATTCAAAGCAGTAAAGAGCGTTGTTACTGTTTCTAGGTTCAGAATGTGTGACATTCCAATGCATTTGACTAATTGTATGAGTTTGGAATGAATTTGGAGTGTTTAGACAACAGTTAAACCCGTTTTATCCCAAAACAGCCTTAAACCGAGAAAACAGGTTAAAACCGAGTAGAAAACATTGATTCGAAGCAGTAAACAGTTATGTTACTCTTTCAAGGGTCAAATATGTAACAATCCAATGCATTTGACTAATTACAAGAGTTCGGGTTGAATTTGGAGTGTTTAGCTACCACTTATACCCATTTTGTCCCGAAAGAGGGTAAAACCGAGAAACCATTGATTCAAAGCAGTAAACAGCGTTGTTACTGTTTCAAGGTTCAAAATGTGTGACATTCCAATGCATTTGACTAATTGTATGAGTTCAGGATGAATTTGGAGTGTTTAGACAACAGTTAAACCCGTTTTATCGCAAAACAGGCTTAAACCGAGAAAACAGGCTAAAATCGAGAGAAAACATTGATTCGAAGCAGTAAACAGTTATGTTACTCTTTCAAGGGTCAAATATGTAACAATCCAATGCATTTGACTAATTACAAGAGTTCGGGTTGAATTTGGAGTGTTTAGCCAGCACTTACACCCATTTTGTCCCGAAAGAGGGTAAAACCGAGAAACCATTGATTCAAAGCAGTAAACAGCGTTGTTACTGTTTCTAGGTTCAAAATGTGTGACATTCCAATGCATTTGACTAATTGTATGAGTTCAGGATGAATTTGGAGTGTTTAGACAACAGTTAAACCCGTTTTATCCCAAAACAGGCTTAAACCGAGAAAACAGGCTAAAATCGAGAGAAAACATTGATTCGAAGCAGTAAACAGTTACGTTACTCTTTCAAGGGTCAAATATGTAACAATCCAATGCATTTGACTAATTACAAGAGTTCGGGTTGAATTTGGAGTGTTTAGCCACCACTTATACCCATTTTGTCCCGAAAGAGGCTAAAACCGAGAAAATATTGATTCTAAGCAGTAAACAGCATTTTTACTGTTTCTAGGGTCAGAATGTGTGACATTCCAATGCATTTAACTAATTGTAAGAGTTCGGGATGAATTTGAAGTGTTAGACAACAGTTAAACCCGTTTTATCCCACAACAGGCTTAACCCGAGAAAACAGGCTAAAACCGAGCGAAAACAATGATTCGAAGCAGTAAACAGTTATGTTACTCTTTCTAGGGTCAAATATGTAACAATCCAATGCATTTGACTAAATACAAGAGTTCGGGTTGAATTTGGAGTGTTTAGCCACCACTTATACCCATTTTGTCCCGAAAGAGGCTTAAACCGAAAAAACATTGATTCTAAGCAGTAAACAGCGTTGTTACTGTTTCTAGGTTCAGAATGTGTGACATTCCAATGCATTTGACTAATTGTATGAGTTTGGAATGAATTTGGAGTGTTTAGACAACAGTTAAACCCGTTTTTTCCCAAAACAGGCTTAAACCGAGAAAACAGGCTAAAACCGAGTAGAAAACATTGATTCGAAGCAGTAAACAGTTATGTTACTCTTTCTAAGGTCAAATATGTAACAATCCAATGCATTTGACTAAATACAAGAGTTCGGGTTGAATTTGGAGTGTTTAGCCACCACTTATACCCATTTTGTCCCGAAAGAGGCTAAAACCGAGAAAATATTGATTCTAAGCAGTAAACAGCATTGTTACTGTTTCTAGGTTCAGAATGTGTGACATTCCAATGCATTTGACTAATTGTATGAGTTTGGAATGAATTTGGAGTGTTTAGACAACAGTTAAACCCATTTTTTCCCAAAACAGGCTTAAACCGAGAAAACAGGCTAAAACCGAGTAGAAAACATTGATTCGAAGCAGTAAACAGTTATGTTACTCTTTCTAAGGTCAAATATGTAACAATCCAATGCATTTGACTAAATACAAGAGTTCGGGTTGAATTTGGAGTGTTTAGCCACCACTTATACCCATTTTGTCCCGAAAGAGGCTAAAACCGAGAAAATATTGATTCTAAGCAGTAAACAGCATTGTTACTGTTTCTAGGGTCAGAATGTGTGACATTCCAATGCATTTAACTAATTGTAAGAGTTCGGGATGAATTTGAAGTGTTTAGACAACAGTTAAACCCGTTTTATCCCACAACAGGCTTAACCCGAGAAAACAGGCTAAAACCGAGGGAAAACAATGATTGTAAGCAGTAAACAGCTATGTTACTCTTTCTAGGGTCAAATTTGTAACAATCCAATGCATTTGACTAATTACGAGAGTTCGGGTTGAATTTGGAGTGTTTAGCCACCACTTATACCCATTTTGTCCCGAAAGAGGCTAAAAACGAACAAACATTGATTCAAAGCAGTAAAGAGCGTTGTTACTGTTTCTAGGTTCAGAATGTGTGACATTCCAATGCATTTGACTAATTGTATGAGTTTGGAATGAATTTGGAGTGTTTAGACAACAGTTAAACCCGTTTTATCCCAAAACAGCCTTAAACCGAGAAAACAGGTTAAAACCGAGTAGAAAACATTGATTCAAAGCAGTAAACAGTTATGTTACTCTTTCAAGGGTCAAATATGTAACAATCCAATGCATTTGACTAATTACAAGAGTTCGGGTTGAATTTGGAGTGTTTAGCTACCACTTATACCCATTTTGTCCCGAAAGAGGGTAAAACCGAGAAACCATTGATTCAAAGCAGTAAACAGCGTTGTTACTGTTTCAAGGTTCAAAATGTGTGACATTCCAATGCATTTGTCTAATTGTATGAGTTCAGGATGAATTTGGAGTGTTTAGACAACAGTTAAACCCGTTTTATCGCAAAACAGGCTTAAACCGAGAAAACAGGCTAAAATCGAGAGAAAACATTGATTCGAAGCAGTAAACAGTTATGTTACTCTTTCAAGGGTCAAATATGTAACAATCCAATGCATTTGACTAATTACAAGAGTTCGGGTTGAATTTGGAGTGTTTAGCCACCACTTACACCCATTTTGTCCCGAAAGAGGGTAAAACCGAGAAACCATTGATTCAAAGCAGTAAACAGCGTTGTTACTGTTTCTAGGTTCAAAATGTGTGACATTCCAATGCATTTGACTAATTATTTGAGTTCAGGATGAATTTGGAGTGTTTAGACAACAGTTAAACCCGTTTTATCCCAAAACAGGCTTAAACCGAGAAAACAGGCTAAAATCGAGAGAAAACATTGATTCGAAGCAGTAAAAAGTTACGTTACTCTTTCAAGGGTCAAATATGTAACAATCCAATGCATTTGACTAATTACAAGAGTTCGGGTTGAATTTGGAGTGTTTAGCCACCACTTATACCCATTTTGTCCCGAAAGAGGCTAAAACCGAGAAAATATTGATTCTAAGCAGTAAACAGCATTTTTACTGTTTCTAGGGTCAGAATGTGTGACATTCCAATGCATTTAACTAATTGTAAGAGTTCGGGATGAATTTGAAGTGTTAGACAACAGTTAAACCCGTTTTATCCCACAACAGGCTTAACCCGAGAAAACAGGCTAAAACCGAGCGAAAACAATGATTGTAAGCAGTAAACAGCTATGTTACTCTTTCTAGGGTCAAATTTGTAACAATCCAATGCATTTGACTAATTACGAGAGTTCGGGTTGAATTTGGAGTGTTTAGCCACCACTTATACCCATTTTGTCCCGAAAGAGGCTAAAAACGAACAAACATTGATTCAAAGCAGTAAAGAGCGTTGTTACTGTTTCTAGGTTCAGAATGTGTGACATTCCAATGCATTTGACTAATTGTATGAGTTTGGAATGAATTTGGAGTGTTTAGACAACAGTTAAACCCGTTTTATCCCAAAACAGCCTTAAACCGAGAAAACAGGTTAAAACCGAGTAAAAAACATTGATTCGAAGCAGTAAACAGTTATGTTACTCTTTCAAGGGTCAAATATGTAACAATCCAATGCATTTGACTAATTACAAGAGTTCGGGTTGAATTTGGAGTGTTTAGCTACCACTTATACCCATTTTGTCCCGAAAGAGGGTAAAACCGAGAAACCATTGATTCAAAGCAGTAAACAGCGTTGTTACTGTTTCTAGGTTCAAAATGTGTGACATTCCAATGCATTTGAATAATTGTATGAGTTCAGGATGAATTTGGAGTGTTTAGACAACAGTTAAACCCGTTTTATCCCAAAACAGGCTTAAACCGAGAAAACAGGCTAAAATCGAGAGAAAACATTGATTCGAAGCAGTAAACAGTTACGTTACTCTTTCAAGGGTCAAATATGTAACAATCCAATGCATTTGACTAATTACAAGAGTTCGGGTTGAATTTGGAGTGTTTAGCCACCACTTATACCCATTTTGTCCCGAAAGAGGCTAAAACCGAGAAAATATTGATTCTAAGCAGTAAACAGCATTTTTACTGTTTCTAGGGTCAGAATGTGAGACATTCCAATGCATTTAACTAATTGTAAGAGTTCGGGATGAATTTGAAGTGTTAGACAACAGTTAAACCCGTTTTATCCCACAACAGGCTTAACCCGAGAAAACAGGCTAAAACCGAGCGAAAACAATGATTCGAAGCAGTAAACAGTTATGTTACTCTTTCTAGGGTCAAATATGTAACAATCCAATGCATTTGACTAAATACAAGAGTTCGGGTTGAATTTGGAGTGTTTAGCCACCACTTATACCCATTTTGTCCCGAAAGAGGCTTAAACCGAAAAAACATTGATTCTAAGCAGTAAACAGCGTTGTTACTGTTTCTAGGTTCAGAATGTGTGACATTCCAATGCATTTGACTAATTGTATGAGTTTGGAATGAATTTGGAGTGTTTAGACAACAGTTAAACCCGTTTTTTCCCAAAACAGGCTTAAACCGAGAAAACAGGCTAAAACCGAGTAGAAAACATTGATTCGAAGCAGTAAACAGTTATGTTACTCTTTCTAAGGTCAAATATGTAACAATCCAATGCATTTGACTAAATACAAGAGTTCGGGTTGAATTTGGAGTGTTTAGCCACCACTTATACCCATTTTGTCCCGAAAGAGGCTAAAACCGAGAAAATATTGATTCTAAGCAGTAAACAGCATTGTTACTGTTTCTAGGGTCAGAATGTGTGACATTCCAATGCATTTAACTAATTGTAAGAGTTCGGGATGAATTTGAAGTGTTTAGACAACAGTTAAACCCGTTTTATCCCACAACAGGCTTAACCCGAGAAAACAGGCTAAAACCGAGGGAAAACAATGATTGTAAGCAGTAAACAGCTATGTTACTCTTTCTAGGGTCAAATTTGTAACAATCCAATGCATTTGACTAATTACGAGAGTTCGGGTTGAATTTGGAGTGTTTAGCCACCACTTATACCCATTTTGTCCCGAAAGAGGCTAAAAACGAACAAACATTGATTCAAAGCAGTAAAGAGCGTTGTTACTGTTTCTAGGTTCAGAATGTGTGACATTCCAATGCATTTGACTAATTGTATGAGTTTGGAATGAATTTGGAGTGTTTAGACAACAGTTAAACCCGTTTTATCCCAAAACAGCCTTAAACCGAGAAAACAGGTTAAAACCGAGTAGAAAACATTGATTCGAAGCAGTAAACAGTTATGTTACTCTTTCAAGGGTCAAATATGTAACAATCCAATGCATTTGACTAATTACAAGAGTTCGGGTTGAATTTGGAGTGTTTAGCTACCACTTATACCCATTTTGTCCCGAAAGAGGGTAAAACCGAGAAACCATTGATTCAAAGCAGTAAACAGCGTTGTTACTGTTTCTAGGTTCAAAATGTGTGACATTCCAATGCATTTGACTAATTGTATGAGTTCAGGATGAATTTGGAGTGTTTAGACAACAGTTAAACCCGTTTTATCGCAAAACAGGCTTAAACCGAGAAAACAGGCTAAAATCGAGAGAAAACATTGATTCGAAGCAGTAAAAAGTTACGTTACTCTTTCAAGGGTCAAATATGTAACAATCCAATGCATTTGACTAATTACAAGAGTTCGGGTTGAATTTGGAGTGTTTAGCCACCACTTATACCCATTTTGTCCCGAAAGAGGCTAAAACCGAGAAAATATTGATTCTAAGCAGTAAACAGCATTTTTACTGTTTCTAGGGTCAGAATGTGTGACATTCCAATGCATTTAACTAATTGTAAGAGTTCAGGATGAATTTGAAGTGTTAGACAACAGTTAAACCCGTTTTATCCCACAACAGGCTTAACCCGAGAAAACAGGCTAAAACCGAGCGAAAACAATGATTGTAAGCAGTAAACAGCTATGTTACTCTTTCTAGGGTCAAATTTGTAACAATCCAATGCATTTGACTAATTACGAGAGTTCGGGTTGAATTTGGAGTGTTTAGCCACCACTTATACCCATTTTGTCCCGAAAGAGGCTAAAAACGAACAAACATTGATTCAAAGCAGTAAAGAGCGTTGTTACTGTTTCTAGGTTCAGAATGTGTGACATTCCAATGCATTTGACTAATTGTATGAGTTTGGAATGAATTTGGAGTGTTTAGACAACAGTTAAACCCGTTTTATCCCAAAACAGCCTTAAACCGAGAAAACAAGTTAAAACCGAGTAGAAAACATTGATTCGAAGTAGTAAACAGTTATGTTACTCCTTCAAGGGTCAAATATGTAACAATCCAATGCATTTGACTAATTACAAGAGTTCGGGTTGAATTTGGAGTGTTTAGCCACCACTTATACCCATTTTGTCCCGAAAGAGGGTAAAACCGAGAAACCATTGATTCAAAGCAGTAAACAGCGTTGTTACTGTTTCTAGGTTCAAAATGTGTGACATTCCAATGCATTTGAATAATTGTATGAGTTCAGGATGAATTTGGAGTGTTTAGACAACAGTTAAACCCGTTTTATCCCAAAACAGGCTTAAACCGAGAAAACAGGCTAAAATCGAGAGAAAACATTGATTCGAAGCAGTAAACAGTTACGTTACTCTTTCAAGGGTCAAATATGTAACAATCCAATGCATTTGACTAATTACAAGAGTTCGGGTTGAATTTGGAGTGTTTAGCCACCACTTATACCCATTTTGTCCCGAAAGAGGCTAAAACCGAGAAAATATTGATTCTAAGCAGTAAACAGCATTTTTACTGTTTCTAGGGTCAGAATGTGAGACATTCCAATGCATTTAACTAATTGTAAGAGTTCGGGATGAATTTGAAGTGTTAGACAACAGTTAAACCCGTTTTATCCCACAACAGGCTTAACCCGAGAAAACAGGCTAAAACCGAGCGAAAACAATGATTCGAAGCAGTAAACAGTTATGTTACTCTTTCTAGGGTCAAATATGTAACAATCCAATGCATTTGACTAAATACAAGAGTTCGGGTTGAATTTGGAGTGTTTAGCCACCACTTATACCCATTTTGTCCCGAAAGAGGCTTAAACCGAAAAAACATTGATTCTAAGCAGTAAACAGCGTTGTTACTGTTTCTAGGTTCAGAATGTGTGACATTCCAATGCATTTGACTAATTGTATGAGTTTGGAATGAATTTGGAGTGTTTAGACAACAGTTAAACCCGTTTTTTCCCAAAACAGGCTTAAACCGAGAAAACAGGCTAAAACCGAGTAGAAAACATTGATTCGAAGCAGTAAACAGTTATGTTACTCTTTCTAAGGTCAAATATGTAACAATCCAATGCATTTGACTAAATACAAGAGTTCGGGTTGAATTTGGAGTGTTTAGCCACCACTTATACCCATTTTGTCCCGAAAGAGGCTAAAACCGAGAAAATATTGATTCTAAGCAGTAAACAGCATTGTTACTGTTTCTAGGGTCAGAATGTGTGACATTCCAATGCATTTAACTAATTGTAAGAGTTCGGGATGAATTTGAAGTGTTTAGACAACAGTTAAACCCGTTTTATCCCACAACAGGCTTAACCCGAGAAAACAGGCTAAAACCGAGGGAAAACAATGATTGTAAGCAGTAAACAGCTATGTTACTCTTTCTAGGGTCAAATTTGTAACAATCCAATGCATTTGACTAATTACGAGAGTTCGGGTTGAATTTGGAGTGTTTAGCCACCACTTATACCCATTTTGTCCCGAAAGAGGCTAAAAACGAACAAACATTGATTCAAAGCAGTAAAGAGCGTTGTTACTGTTTCTAGGTTCAGAATGTGTGACATTCCAATGCATTTGACTAATTGTATGAGTTTGGAATGAATTTGGAGTGTTTAGACAACAGTTAAACCCGTTTTATCCCAAAACAGCCTTAAACCGAGAAAACAGGTTAAAACCGAGTAGAAAACATTGATTCGAAGCAGTAAACAGTTATGTTACTCTTTCAAGGGTCAAATTTGTAACAATCCAATGCATTTGACTAATTACAAGAGTTCGGGTTGAATTTGGAGTGTTTAGCCACCACTTATACCCATTTTGTCCCGAAAGAGGGTAAAACCGAGAAACCATTGATTCAAAGCAGTAAACAGCGTTGTTACTGTTTCTAGGTTCAAAATGTGTGACATTCCAATGCATTTGAATAATTGTATGAGTTCAGGATGAATTTGGAGTGTTTAGACAACAGTTAAACCCGTTTTATCCCAAAACAGGCTTAAACCGAGAAAACAGGCTAAAATCGAGAGAAAACATTGATTCGAAGCAGTAAACAGTTACGTTACTCTTTCAAGGGTCAAATATGTAACAATCCAATGCATTTGACTAATTACAAGAGTTCGGGTTGAATTTGGAGTGTTTAGCCACCACTTATACCCATTTTGTCCCGAAAGAGGCTAAAACCGAGAAAATATTGATTCTAAGCAGTAAACAGCATTTTTACTGTTTCTAGGGTCAGAATGTGAGACATTCCAATGCATTTAACTAATTGTAAGAGTTCGGGATGAATTTGAAGTGTTAGACAACAGTTAAACCCGTTTTATCCCACAACAGGCTTAACCCGAGAAAACAGGCTAAAACCGAGCGAAAACAATGATTCGAAGCAGTAAACAGTTATGTTACTCTTTCTAGGGTCAAATATGTAACAATCCAATGCATTTGACTAAATACAAGAGTTCGGGTTGAATTTGGAGTGTTTAGCCACCACTTATACCCATTTTGTCCCGAAAGAGGCTTAAACCGAAAAAACATTGATTCTAAGCAGTAAACAGCGTTGTTACTGTTTCTAGGTTCAGAATGTGTGACATTCCAATGCATTTGACTAATTGTATGAGTTTGGAATGAATTTGGAGTGTTTAGACAACAGTTAAACCCGTTTTTTCCCAAAACAGGCTTAAACCGAGAAAACAGGCTAAAACCGAGTAGAAAACATTGATTCGAAGCAGTAAACAGTTATGTTACTCTTTCTAAGGTCAAATATGTAACAATCCAATGCATTTGACTAAATACAAGAGTTCGGGTTGAATTTGGAGTGTTTAGCCACCACTTATACCCATTTTGTCCCGAAAGAGGCTAAAACCGAGAAAATATTGATTCTAAGCAGTAAACAGCATTGTTACTGTTTCTAGGGTCAGAATGTGTGACATTCCAATGCATTTAACTAATTGTAAGAGTTCGGGATGAATTTGAAGTGTTTAGACAACAGTTAAACCCGTTTTATCCCACAACAGGCTTAACCCGAGAAAACAGGCTAAAACCGAGGGAAAACAATGATTGTAAGCAGTAAACAGCTATGTTACTCTTTCTAGGGTCAAATTTGTAACAATCCAATGCATTTGACTAATTACGAGAGTTCGGGTTGAATTTGGAGTGTTTAGCCACCACTTATACCCATTTTGTCCCGAAAGAGGCTAAAAACGAACAAACATTGATTCAAAGCAGTAAAGAGCGTTGTTACTGTTTCTAGGTTCAGAATGTGTGACATTCCAATGCATTTGACTAATTGTATGAGTTTGGAATGAATTTGGAGTGTTTAGACAACAGTTAAACCCGTTTTATCCCAAAACAGCCTTAAACCGAGAAAACAGGTTAAAACCGAGTAGAAAACATTGATTCGAAGCAGTAAACAGTTATGTTACTCTTTCAAGGGTCAAATATGTAACAATCCAATGCATTTGACTAATTACAAGAGTTCGGGTTGAATTTGGAGTGTTTAGCTACCACTTATACCCATTTTGTCCCGAAAGAGGGTAAAACCGAGAAACCATTGATTCAAAGCAGTAAACAGCGTTGTTACTGTTTCTAGGTTCAAAATGTGTGACATTCCAATGCATTTGACTAATTGTATGAGTTCAGGATGAATTTGGAGTGTTTAGACAACAGTTAAACCCGTTTTATCGCAAAACAGGCTTAAACCGAGAAAACAGGCTAAAATCGAGAGAAAACATTGATTCGAAGCAGTAAAAAGTTACGTTACTCTTTCAAGGGTCAAATATGTAACAATCCAATGCATTTGACTAATTACAAGAGTTCGGGTTGAATTTGGAGTGTTTAGCCACCACTTATACCCATTTTGTCCCGAAAGAGGCTAAAACCGAGAAAATATTGATTCTAAGCAGTAAACAGCATTTTTACTGTTTCTAGGGTCAGAATGTGTGACATTCCAATGCATTTAACTAATTGTAAGAGTTCAGGATGAATTTGAAGTGTTAGACAACAGTTAAACCCGTTTTATCCCACAACAGGCTTAACCCGAGAAAACAGGCTAAAACCGAGCGAAAACAATGATTGTAAGCAGTAAACAGCTATGTTACTCTTTCTAGGGTCAAATTTGTAACAATCCAATGCATTTGACTAATTACGAGAGTTCGGGTTGAATTTGGAGTGTTTAGCCACCACTTATACCCATTTTGTCCCGAAAGAGGCTAAAAACGAACAAACATTGATTCAAAGCAGTAAAGAGCGTTGTTACTGTTTCTAGGTTCAGAATGTGTGACATTCCAATGCATTTGACTAATTGTATGAGTTTGGAATGAATTTGGAGTGTTTAGACAACAGTTAAACCCGTTTTATCCCAAAACAGCCTTAAACCGAGAAAACAAGTTAAAACCGAGTAGAAAACATTGATTCGAAGTAGTAAACAGTTATGTTACTCTTTCAAGGGTCAAATATGTAACAATCCAATGCATTTGACTAATTACAAGAGTTCGGGTTGAATTTGGAGTGTTTAGCCACCACTTATACCCATTTTGTCCCGAAAGAGGGTAAAACCGAGAAACCATTGATTCAAAGCAGTAAACAGCGTTGTTACTGTTTCTAGGTTCAAAATGTGTGACATTCCAATGCATTTGACTAATTGTATGAGTTCAGGATGAATTTGGAGTGTTTAGACAACAGTTAAACCCGTTTTATCGCAAAACAGGCTTAAACCGAGAAAACAGGCTAAAATCGAGAGAAAACATTGATTCGAAGCAGTAAAAAGTTACGTTACTCTTTCAAGGGTCAAATATGTAACAATCCAATGCATTTGACTAATTACAAGAGTTCGGGTTGAATTTGGAGTGTTTAGCCACCACTTATACCCATTTTGTCCCGAAAGAGGCTAAAACCGAGAAAATATTGATTCTAAGCAGTAAACAGCATTTTTACTGTTTCTAGGGTCAGAATGTGTGACATTCCAATGCATTTAACTAATTGTAAGAGTTCGGGATGAATTTGAAGTGTTAGACAACAGTTAAACCCGTTTTATCCCACAACAGGCTTAACCCGAGAAAACAGGCTAAAACTGAGCGAAAACAATGATTGTAAGCAGTAAACAGCTATGTTACTCTTTCTAGGGTCAAATTTGTAACAATCTAATGCATTTGACTTATTACGAGAGTTCGGGTTGAATTTGGAGTGTTTAGCCACCACTTATACCCATTTTGTCCCGAAAGAGGCTAAAAACGAACAAACATTAATTCAAAGCAGTAAAGAGCGTTGTTACTGTTTCTAGGTTCGAATGTGTGACATTCCAATGCATTTGACTAATTGTATGAGTTTGGAATGAATTTGGAGTGTTTAGACAACAGTTAAACCCGTTTTATCCCAAAACAGCCTTAAACCGAGAAAACAGGTTAAAACCGAGTAGAAAACATTGATTCGAAGCAGTAAACAGTTACGTTACTCTTTCAAGGGTCAAATATGTAACAATCCAATGCATTTGACTAATTACAAGAGTTCGGGTTGAATTTGGAGTGTTTAGCTACCACTTATACCCATTTTGTCCCGAAAGAGGGTAAAACCGAGAAACCATTGATTCAAAGCAGTAAACAGCGTTGTTACTGTTTCTAGGTTCAAAATGTGTGACATTCCAATGCATTTGACTAATTGTATGAGTTCAGGATGAATTTGGAGTGTTTAGACAATACTTAAACCCGTTTTATCCCAAAACAGGCTTAGACTGAGAAAGCATGTTAAAACCGAGAGAAAACATTGATTTGAAGCAGTAAACAGCTATGTTACTCTTTCTAGGGTCAAATAAATAACAATCCAATGCATTTGACTAATTACAAGAGTTCGGGTTGAATTTGGAGGGTTTAGCCACCACTTATACCCATTTTGTCCCGAAAGAGGCTAAAACCGAAAAAACATTGATTCTAAGCAGTAAACAGCGTTTTTACTGTTTCTAGGTTCAGAATATGTGACATTCCAATGCATTTGACTAATTGTATGAGTTTGGAATGAATTTGGAGTGTTCAGACAACAGTTAAACCCGTTTTATCCCAAAACAGCCTTAAACCGAGAAAACAGGTTAAAACCGAGTAGAAAACATTGATTTGAAGCAGTAAACAGTTATGTTACTCTTTCAAGGGTCAAATATGTAACAATCCAATGCATTTGACTAATTACAAGAGTTCGGGTTGAATTTGGAGTGTTTAGCCACCACTTATACCCATTTTGTCCCGAAAGAGGGTAAAACCGAGAAACCATTGATTCAAAGCAGTAAACAGCGTTGTTACTGTTTCTAGGTTCAAAATGTGTGACATTCCAATGCATTTGACTAATTGTATGAGTTCAGGATGAATTTGGAGTGTTTAGACAACAGTTAAACCCGTTTTATCCCAAAACAGGCTTAAACCGAGAAAACAGGCTAAAATCGAGAGAAAACATTGATTCGAAGCAGTAAACAGTTACGTTACTCTTTCAAGGGTCAAATATGTAACAATCCAATGCATTTGACTAATTACAAGAGTTCGGGTTGAATTTGGAGTGTTTAGCCACCACTTATACCCATTTTGTCCCGAAAGAGGCTAAAAACGAACAAACATTGATTCAAACAGTAAAGAGCGTTGTTACTGTTTCTAGGTTCAGAATGTGTGACATTCCAATGCATTTGACTAATTGTATGACTTTGGAATGAATTTGGAGTGTTTAGACAACAGTTAAACCCGTTTTTTCCCAAAACAGGCTTAAACCGAGAAAACAGGCTAAAACCGAGTAGAAAACATTGATTCGAAGCAGTAAACAGTTATGTTACTCTTTCTAAGGTCAAATATGTAACAATCCAATGCATTTGACTAAATACAAGAGTTCGGGTTGAATTTGGAGTGTTTAGCCACCACTTACACCCATTTTGTCCCAAAAGAGGCTAAAACCGAGAAAATATTGATTCTAAGCAGTAAACAGCATTGTTACTGTTTCTAGGGTCAGAATGTGTGACATTCCAATGCATTTAACTAATTGTAAGAGTTCGGGATGAATTTGAAGTGTTTAGACAACAGTTAAACCCGTTTTATCCCACAACAGGCTTAACCCGAGAAAACAGGCTAAAACCGAGCGAAAACAATGATTGTAAGCAGTAAACAGCTATGTTACTCTTTCTAGGGTCAAATTTGTAACAATCCAATGCATTTGACTAATTACGAGAGTTCGGGTTGAATTTGGAGTGTTTAGCCACCACTTATACCCATTTTGTCCCGAAAGAGGCTAAAAACGAACAAACATTGATTCAAACAGTAAAGAGCGTTGTTACTGTTTCTAGGTTCAGAATGTGTGACATTCCAATGCATTTGACTAATTGTATGAGTTTGGAATGAATTTGGAGTGTTTAGACAACAGTTAAACCCGTTTTATCCCAAAACAGCCTTAAACCGAGAAAACAGGTTAAAACCGAGTAGAAAACATTGATTCGAAGCAGTAAACAGTTATGTTACTCTTTCAAGGGTCAAATATGTAACAATCCAATGCATTTGACTAATTACAAGAGTTCGGGTTGAATTTGGAGTGTTTAGCCACCACTTACACCCATTTTGTCCCGAAAGAGGGTAAAACCGAGAAACCATTGATTCAAAGCAGTAAACAGCGTTGTTACTGTTTCTAGGTTCAAAATGTGTGACATTCCAATGCATTTGACTAATTGTTTGAGTTCAGGATGAATTTGGAGTGTTTAGACAACAGTTAAACCCGTTTTATCCCAAAACAGGCTTAAACCGAGAAAACAGGCTAAAATCGAGAGAAAACATTGATTCGAAGCAGTAAAAAGTTACGTTACTCTTTCAAGGGTCAAATATGTAACAATCCAATGCATTTGACTAATTACAAGAGGTCGGGTTGAATTTGGAGTGTTTAGCCACCACTTATACCCATTTTGTCCCGAAAGAGGCTAAAACCGAGAAAATATTGATTCTAAGCAGTAAACAGCATTTTTACTGTTTCTAGGGTCAGAATGTGTGACATTCCAATGCATTTAACTAATTGTAAGAGTTCGGGATGAATTTGAAGTGTTTAGACAACAGTTAAACCCGTTTTATCCCAAAACAGCCTTAAACCGAGAAAACAGGTTAAAACCGAGTAGAAAACATTGACTCGAAGCAGTAAACAGTTATGTTACTCTTTCAAGGGTCAAATATGTAACAATCCAATGCATTTGACTAATTACAAGAGTTCGGGTTGAATTTGGAGTGTTTAGCTACCACTTATACCCATTTTGTCCCGAAAGAGGGTAAAACCGAGAAACCATTGATTCAAAGCAGTAAACAGCGTTGTTACTGTTTCTAGGTTCAAAATGTGTGACATTCCAATGCATTTGACTAATTGTATGAGTTCAGGATGAATTTGGAGTGTTTAGACAATACTTAAACCCGTTTTATCCCAAAACAGGCTTAAACTGAGAAAGCATGTTAAAACCGAGAGAAAACATTGATTTTAAGCAGTAAACAGCTATGTTACTCTTTCTAGGGTCAAATAAATAACAATCCAATGCATTTGATTAATTACAAGAGTTCGGGTTGAATTTGGAGTGTTTAGCCACCACTTATACCCATTTTGTCCCGAAAGAGGCTAAAACCGAAAAAACATTGATTCTAAGCAGTAAACAGCGTTGTTACTGTTTCTAGGTTCAGAATGTGTGACATTCCAATGCATTTGACTAATTGTATGAGTTTGGAATGAATTTGGAGTGTTTAGACAACAGTTAAACCCGTTTTTTCCCAAAACAGGCTTAAACCGAGAAAACAGTCTAAAACCGAGTAGAAAACATTGATTCGAAGCAGTAAACAGCTATGTTACTCTTTCTAGGGTCAAATTTATAACACTCCAATGCATTTGACTAATTACAAGAGTTCAGGTTGAATTTGGAGTGTTTAGCCACCACTTATACCCATTTTGTCCCGAAAGAGGGTAAAACCGAGAAACCATTGATTCAAAGCAGTAAACAGCGTTGTTACTGTTTCTAGGTTCAGAATGTGTGACATTCTAATGCATTTGACTAATTGTATGAGTTTGGAATGAATTTGGAGTGTTTAGACAACAGTTAAACCCGTTTTATCCAAAACAGGCTTAAACCGAGAAAACAGGCTAAAACCGAGAGAAAACATTGATTCGAAGCAGTAAACAGTTATGTTACTCTTTCTAAGGTCAAATATGTAACAATCCAATGCATTTGACTAAATACAAGAGTTCGGGTTGAATTTGGAGTGTTTAGCCACCACTTATACCCATTTTGTCCCGAAAGAGGCTTAAACCGAAAAAACATTGATTCTAAGCAGTAAACAGCGTTGTTACTGTTTCTAGGTTCAGAATGTGTGACATTCCAATGCATTTGACTAATTGTATGAGTTTGGAATGAATTTGGAGTGTTTAGACAACAGTTAAACCCGTTTTTTCCCAAAACAGGCTTAAACCGAGAAAACAGGCTAAAACCGAGTAGAAAACATTGATTCGAAGCAGTAAACAGTTATGTTACTCTTTCTAAGGTCAAATATGTAACAATCCAATGCATTTGACTAAATACAAGAGTTCGGGTTGAATTTGGAGTGTTTAGCCACCACTTATACCCATTTTGTCCCGAAAGAGGCTAAAACCGAGAAAATATTGATTCTAAGCAGTAAACAGCATTGTTACTGTTTCTAGGGTCAAAATGTGTGACATTCCAATGCATTTAACTAATTGTAAGAGTTCGGGATGAATTTGAAGTGTTTAGACAACAGTTAAACCCGTTTTATCCCACAACAGGCTTAACCCGAGAAAACAGGCTAAAATCGAGCGAAAACAATGATTGTAAGCAGTAAACAGCTATGTTACTCTTTCTAGGGTCAAATTTGTAACAATCCAATGCATTTGACTAATTACGAGAGTTCGGGTTGAATTTGGAGTGTTTAGCCACCACTTATACCCATTTTGTCCCGAAAGAGGCTAAAAACGAACAAACATTGATTCAAACAGTAAAGAGCGTTGTTACTGTTTCTAGGTTCAGAATGTGTGACATTCCAATGCATTTGACTAATTGTATGAGTTTGGAATGAATTTGGAGTGTTTAGACAACAGTTAAACCCGTTTTATCCCAAAACAGCCTTAAACCGAGAAAACAGGTTAAAACCGAGTAGAAAACATTGATTCGAAGCAGTAAACAGTTATGTTACTCTTTCAAGGGTCAAATATGTAACAATCCAATGCATTTGACTAATTACAAGAGGTCGGGTTGAATTTGGAGTGTTTAGCCACCACTTATACCCATTTTGTCCCGAAAGAGGCTAAAACCGAGAAAATATTGATTCTAAGCAGTAAACAGCATTTTTACTGTTTCTAGGGTCAGAATGTGTGACATTCCAATGCATTTAACTAATTGTAAGAGTTCGGGATGAATTTGAAGTGTTTAGACAACAGTTAAACCCGTTTTATCCCAAAACAGCCTTAAACCGAGAAAACAGGTTAAAACCGAGTAGAAAACATTGACTCGAAGCAGTAAACAGTTATGTTACTCTTTCAAGGGTCAAATATGTAACAATCCAATGCATTTGACTAATTACAAGAGTTCGGGTTGAATTTGGAGTGTTTAGCTACCACTTATACCCATTTTGTCCCGAAAGAGGGTAAAACCGAGAAACCATTGATTCAAAGCAGTAAACAGCGTTGTTACTGTTTCTAGGTTCAAAATGTGTGACATTCCAATGCATTTGACTAATTGTATGAGTTCAGGATGAATTTGGAGTGTTTAGACAATACTTAAACCCGTTTTATCCCAAAACAGGCTTAAACTGAGAAAGCATGTTAAAACCGAGAGAAAACATTGATTTTAAGCAGTAAACAGCTATGTTACTCTTTCTAGGGTCAAATAAATAACAATCCAATGCATTTGATTAATTACAAGAGTTCGGGTTGAATTTGGAGTGTTTAGCCACCACTTATACCCATTTTGTCCCGAAAGAGGCTAAAACCGAAAAAACATTGATTCTAAGCAGTAAACAGCGTTGTTACTGTTTCTAGGTTCAGAATGTGTGACATTCCAATGCATTTGACTAATTGTATGAGTTTGGAATGAATTTGGAGTGTTTAGACAACAGTTAAACCCGTTTTTTCCCAAAACAGGCTTAAACCGAGAAAACAGTCTAAAACCGAGTAGAAAACATTGATTCGAAGCAGTAAACAGCTATGTTACTCTTTCTAGGGTCAAATTTATAACACTCCAATGCATTTGACTAATTACAAGAGTTCAGGTTGAATTTGGAGTGTTTAGCCACCACTTATACCCATTTTGTCCCGAAAGAGGGTAAAACCGAGAAACCATTGATTCAAAGCAGTAAACAGCGTTGTTACTGTTTCTAGGTTCAGAATGTGTGACATTCTAATGCATTTGACTAATTGTATGAGTTTGGAATGAATTTGGAGTGTTTAGACAACAGTTAAACCCGTTTTATCCAAAACAGGCTTAAACCGAGAAAACAGGCTAAAACCGAGAGAAAACATTGATTCGAAGCAGTAAACAGTTATGTTACTCTTTCTAAGGTCAAATATGTAACAATCCAATGCATTTGACTAAATACAAGAGTTCGGGTTGAATTTGGAGTGTTTAGCCACCACTTATACCCATTTTGTCCCGAAAGAGGCTTAAACCGAAAAAACATTGATTCTAAGCAGTAAACAGCGTTGTTACTGTTTCTAGGTTCAGAATGTGTGACATTCCAATGCATTTGACTAATTGTATGAGTTTGGAATGAATTTGGAGTGTTTAGACAACAGTTAAACCCGTTTTTTCCCAAAACAGGCTTAAACCGAGAAAACAGGCTAAAACCGAGTAGAAAACATTGATTCGAAGCAGTAAACAGTTATGTTACTCTTTCTAAGGTCAAATATGTAACAATCCAATGCATTTGACTAAATACAAGAGTTCGGGTTGAATTTGGAGTGTTTAGCCACCACTTATACCCATTTTGTCCCGAAAGAGGCTAAAACCGAGAAAATATTGATTCTAAGCAGTAAACAGCATTGTTACTGTTTCTAGGGTCAAAATGTGTGACATTCCAATGCATTTAACTAATTGTAAGAGTTCGGGATGAATTTGAAGTGTTTAGACAACAGTTAAACCCGTTTTATCCCACAACAGGCTTAACCCGAGAAAACAGGCTAAAATCGAGCGAAAACAATGATTGTAAGCAGTAAACAGCTATGTTACTCTTTCTAGGGTCAAATTTGTAACAATCCAATGCATTTGACTAATTACGAGAGTTCGGGTTGAATTTGGAGTGTTTAGCCACCACTTATACCCATTTTGTCCCGAAAGAGGCTAAAAACGAACAAACATTGATTCAAACAGTAAAGAGCGTTGTTACTGTTTCTAGGTTCAGAATGTGTGACATTCCAATGCATTTGACTAATTGTATGAGTTTGGAATGAATTTGGAGTGTTTAGACAACAGTTAAACCCGTTTTATCCCAAAACAGCCTTAAACCGAGAAAACAGGTTAAAACCGAGTAGAAAACATTGATTCGAAGCAGTAAACAGTTATGTTACTCTTTCAAGGGTCAAATATGTAACAATCCAATGCATTTGACTAATTACAAGAGTTCGGGTTGAATTTGGAGTGTTTAGCCACCACTTATACCCATTTTGTCCCGAAAGAGGGTAAAACCGAGAAACCATTGATTCAAAGCAGTAAACAGCGTTGTTACTGTTTCTAGGTTCAAAATGTGTGACATTCCAATGCATTTGACTAATTGTATGAGTTCAGGATGAATTTGGAGTGTTTAGACAATACTTAAACCCGTTTTATATTAGAATGTACCAAGGAGGAGAGAGGAGAGGCCGGTAAGGCCGAGCCTTGGAAGAAGAGAAGAAAGGCCGGTAAGGCCATGTAAAGGCCGGTAAGGCCATGTCCGTGTCCGTGAGCGACCATGTACCGTGTCCGGTACCATGTACCGTGTCCGTGAACGGACCCATGTCCGGTGAGCGGCCAGTTAGGCCGTGAACAAGATGAAGAGAAGGCCCGTCCGTACAGGCCCGTCCGTACAGGCCCGTCCGTACGATGAAGAGAAGGCCCGTCAGTACGGTCGTGCTCTTAGGGCTGCTCTCGGTCCATGTGATGGAAAGGCCGAAGTTTGAGTGGCTTAGGAGAAGGAAAACGAGGCCTTACAATAAGAGTGGTCAATAAGGCCATGTGGGCCGTAGCACAATGAGAGTGGTTAGCAAGGCCATAGGTGCAATGTGAGAAGAATTGTGAAGTAAAGGCCTTATAAGAAGAAGAGGCCCAAGAAGAAGTTAAATGTCTCACAAAGGGAAAAGAAGGGAAGGAGCTGTCCCTTTCACCATACACCCACTTGTGCACCAACGGCCATATGTCCCTTTCATCTCTCCTTTGAATCCCTTGTGTGCCTAACGGCTCTATGCCTTTGTTCTCCTATATTAAGCTTTGTATTTCACCTCATATGTAACACAAAAAAAAACACAACATTATTCAATAGAAGAGAAACCGATTTCCTCTCTATACTTGTGTTCTTGTTTCATATTCACAATGTAGAGAGTTTAGGATTAGCGGTTAGGGGCTGCCCTTAAGGCAGCCTATTCTCTTCTCAAATCCACCTAAACTCTTCTTATTTACTGCTTTACTTAGCCTAGATTACTGATTCTTAATCCTCCTTCTCCTAAGTACACAAACTCTAAGTGTTGTGATACTAGAAGAGGATAAGTCTCAAACTAGTGCTTCTCCTAGTTAGGATCCGCTTACTCTCTAGTATTTGGGTTCTATCTAGCTTGTTTATGGGGAGTTCATCACAAGTTGATGTTCTCTCCTTCCCCTTGAGAATGAGTTAGTTTGTTGTGGGTAAAGGGGGATTCATTCACCAAGTGTTTGTCTACCCTCTCTTGTGAGCTTTGTCTCATAAATCCCAACATGGTATCAGAGCAGGTTCTGTTCTTGGTGATTCAAACTCATTCTCAATGTCGTTTTCTTAGGAGTTAGCTTAGTTAAAGTTTTAATCCTAGCTTAGGTGTTAATTCGCTTAGCTTAGTTCTTTAAAGCTTTAATTTTGCTTTTGGTGTTAAATCGATTCTCTAGCAGCTCATTGTTGAGTAAGCTTGGTCTCTTGTCTTGTTAGAATTTGTAGACCAAGTGTGTGAAAGAAATCGATTTCAAAACCTCATCTTTAGGCTTACCGATTTGGTGAAAGCTTGGGTTTAAATGAGGTGGTGATGAACCAAGGAGCAAATCGGTTTTGTTCTTGGTTGAGAAAGCTTTGTATCTGGCCATATGGTGTGTCCAGATTCGAGTTTGGGGAAGAGAGAGTTCTTGTTTTTAGCATGTATGGCCCGCTTGGTCAAATAGATTCAAGTTGGTCCAAGATGCATTCTTTTAACCAATGGACAAAAGGGTGTTCCAAAGGTGTTTCTTCTTTTGTTTGAATTTTGAACATGGAAAGCATCTTCTATATGCTATTTCGTGATCCTTGAAGGCATTAATCTCTTGAAGAACACTTGTTTAAGTGATTCTACAAGGAGTTTTGTTGTTAAACCTTTGGAGAAACTAATTTTCCATAAGGTCCATTGTGTTTCAGCCATTAAAGCACCAAAAGAGATTGTCTTCTTGGATGTTCTTGGCTGTCAAAGCTTCTTTCAACTCAAGAAAACAGAGTTAAACTCTGTCCATAAGAACTCTTGAGCAAATTCTCTATTCTACTCTCCATTCATCTTATACTACCGCCAATACTCTCCCTTATACTCTCACTTTCTATTCTCTATATATACTCTTATTAATTCTCTAAATTCTCTATTTAATTTCAGTAATATTCTATATACTCTAATCTCTAACAATCTCTTGTTTAGAATCTGTTCCATTGAATTTGGTTTCAGTTTCAGCATTGAAGATTGTGTGGAGCTCGCTCACTATCTCAAGGAGAGAAGTGGCGAGGTTGAAGGCTACAAGATAGCCATGTAAGAGCGCAGCACAATGCCTGGAGTTAGAACCAAGGGCCACCAAGTCTTTGTTAGGCTGGTGGAAGGTGATGAATCAGTCCAAGAGCATGTGTGTTAGTGCCAAGTTGTTGATCGGATGTGCACAATGGTCTTTAGGAAAGGTGATGCACAAGGTTTCAACTGTTGAGCCAAGTTGTTGATCGGATGTGCACAATGGTCTTTAGGAAAGGTGATGCACAAGGTTTCAACTGTTGATTGGATGTGCACAAGAACGGTGATGCACAAGGCTTCAACTGAGGTGATGAGGTTTCAGCCCATCATCAAGTAAAGGTTACGGGGGAGATCAAGTGACTTCAGACCGTACCTCACAGATTCTGCTCGGCCACAAGCAAAAGTCTTTACTTAAAGCTCAGCCGAAGCGTCTCAAAGATCGACTCGGACGAAACACTTCCACTGCGATTCGGCTTCCGCGTTCTTCACAAAAGTTCTAGACCATGGAGTCATCTTGCCAGTGGAAGTGGAATCATACCAATCCGAGCAGCCGTTCGGAAGTTATGCCCGATTCAGTGGGCATATGTCAGTCTGACAAATAAAGCTAGCCGGGTTTAAAACCATGGTTAGAGAAGCGGTCTCAAGGAGGAATTCCAAACCGCATCAGTGATCAACTCTCTCCCTCCTATCCATCAAAACACCATAAAGGCTGTGCTCTAAACTCTTCTCTATTTTAATTCATAAATTCATTATCTTAGCTCTATTACTAGTCTTTACTCTTTAATATGTTCTTTTAAAGTTTTCTTTAGAATTTTCTTTGATATTCCTCATAGCAAACACTTATTCTTTTCTTCTTTATCACTTGTTTCAAGGGTGAAGGAGACTATGAGAGCCTCAAAAGAAAATTCGAGAAGTGCGAGCTTGGAGAGATCATATGAAGTGAGTTCAAGGCAAGAAGGGCTAAGGAGTGTAGCGGTTCAAAGGCCTGAAGAGGAGAGAGCTGGTTCTTGACAAACCAAGATCAATGGGACATCATGGATAGTGGAGTCTATACTCTTTTTCCCTTAACAAAGTTTTATCCCAAGAGGTTTTCTTTGTTGAGGTTTTTAATGAGGTAGATGACACTAGTCCACCCTTGATCTTTGGTCCCCATGGTGTCCCACCGATCAAGCGTGCGGGGGAGTATTAGAATGTACCAAGGAGGAGAGAGGAGAGGCCGGTAAGGCCGAGCCTTGGAAGAAGAGAAGAAAGGCCGGTAAGGCCATGTAAAGGCCGGTAAGGCCATGTCCGTGTCCGTGAGCGACCATGTACCGTGTCCGGTACCATGTACCGTGTCCGTGAACGGACCCATGTCCGGTGAGCGGCCAGTTAGGCCGTGAACAAGATGAAGAGAAGGCCCGTCCGTACAGGCCCGTCCGTACAGGCCCGTCCGTACGATGAAGAGAAGGCCCGTCAGTACGGTCGTGCTCTTAGGGCTGCTCTCGGTCCATGTGATGGAAAGGCCGAAGTTTGAGTGGCTTAGGAGAAGGAAAACGAGGCCTTACAATAAGAGTGGTCAATAAGGCCATGTGGGCCGTAGCACAATGAGAGTGGTTAGCAAGGCCATAGGTGCAATGTGAGAAGAATTGTGAAGTAAAGGCCTTATAAGAAGAAGAGGCCCAAGAAGAAGTTAAATGTCTCACAAAGGGAAAAGAAGGGAAGGAGCTGTCCCTTTCACCATACACCCACTTGTGCACCAACGGCCATATGTCCCTTTCATCTCTCCTTTGAATCCCTTGTGTGCCTAACGGCTCTATGCCTTTGTTCTCCTATATTAAGCTTTGTATTTCACCTCATATGTAACACAAAAAAAAACACAACATTATTCAATAGAAGAGAAACCGATTTCCTCTCTATACTTGTGTTCTTGTTTCATATTCACAATGTAGAGAGTTTAGGATTAGCGGTTAGGGGCTGCCCTTAAGGCAGCCTATTCTCTTCTCAAATCCACCTAAACTCTTCTTATTTACTGCTTTACTTAGCCTAGATTACTGATTCTTAATCCTCCTTCTCCTAAGTACACAAACTCTAAGTGTTGTGATACTAGAAGAGGATAAGTCTCAAACTAGTGCTTCTCCTAGTTAGGATCCGCTTACTCTCTAGTATTTGGGTTCTATCTAGCTTGTTTATGGGGAGTTCATCACAAGTTGATGTTCTCTCCTTCCCCTTGAGAATGAGTTAGTTTGTTGTGGGTAAAGGGGGATTCATTCACCAAGTGTTTGTCTACCCTCTCTTGTGAGCTTTGTCTCATAAATCCCAACATTTTATCCCAAAACAGGCTTAAACTGAGAAAGCATGTTAAAACCGAGAGAAAACATTGATTTGAAGCAGTAAACAGCTATGTTACTCTTTCTAGGGTCAAATAAATAACAATCCAATGCATTTGATTAATTACAAGAGTTCGGGTTGAATTTGGAGTGTTTAGCCACCACTTATACCCATTTTGTCCCGAAAGAGGCTAAAACCGAAAAAACATTGATTCTAAGCAGTAAACAGCGTTGTTACTGTTTCTAGGTTCAGAATGTGTGACATTCCAATGCATTTGACTAATTGTATGAGTTTGGAATGAATTTGGAGTGTTTAGACAACAGTTAAACCCGTTTTTTCCCAAAACAGGCTTAAACCGAGAAAACAGTCTAAAACCGAGTAGAAAACATTGATTCGAAGCAGTAAACAGCTATGTTACTCTTTCTAGGGTCAAATTTGTAACACTCCAATGCATTTGACTAATTACAAGAGTTCAGGTTGAATTTGGAGTGTTTAGCCACCACTTATACCCATTTTGTCCCGAAAGAGGGTAAAACCGAGAAACCATTGATTCAAAGCAGTAAACAGCGTTGTTACTGTTTCTAGGTTCAGAATGTGTGACATTCTAATGCATTTGACTAATTGTATGAGTTTGGAATGAATTTGGAGTGTTTAGACAACAGTTAAACCCGTTTTATCCAAAACAGGCTTAAACCGAGAAAACAGGCTAAAACCGAGAGAAAACATTGATTCGAAGCAGTAAACAGTTATGTTACTCTTTCTAAGGTCAAATATGTAAAAATCCAATGCATTTGACTAAATACAAGAGTTCGGGTTGAATTTGGAGTGTTTAGCCACCACTTATACCCATTTTGTCCCGAAAGAGGCTTAAACCGAAAAAACATTGATTCTAAGCAGTAAACAGCGTTGTTACTGTTTCTAGGTTCAGAATGTGTGACATTCCAATGCATTTGACTAATTGTATGAGTTTGGAATGAATTTGGAGTGTTTAGACAACAGTTAAACCCGTTTTTTCCCAAAACAGGCTTAAACCGAGAAAACAGGCTAAAACCGAGTAGAAAACATTGATTCGAAGCAGTAAACAGTTATGTTACTCTTTCTAAGGTCAATATGTAACAATCCAATGCATTTGACTAAATACAAGAGTTCGGGTTGAATTTGGAGTGTTTAGCCACCACTTATACCCATTTTGTCCCGAAAGAGGCTAAAACCGAGAAAATATTGATTCTAAGCAGTAAACAGCATTGTTACTGTTTCTAGGGTCAAAATGTGTGACATTCCAATGCATTTAACTAATTGTAAGAGTTCGGGATGAATTTGAAGTGTTTAGACAACAGTTAAACCCGTTTTATCCCACAACAGGCTTAACCCGAGAAAACAGGCTAAAACCGAGCGAAAACAATGATTGTAAGCAGTAAACAGCTATGTTACTCTTTCTAGGGTCAAATTTGTAACAATCCAATGCATTTGACTAATTACGAGAGTTCGGGTTGAATTTAGAGTGTTCAGCCACCACTTATACCCATTTTGTCCCGAAAGAGGCTAAAACCGAAAAAACATTGATTCTAAGCAGTAAACAGCGTTGTTACTGTTTCTAGGTTCAGAATGTGTGACATTCCAATGCATTTGACTAATTGTATGAGTTTGGAATGAATTTGGAGTGTTTAGACAACAGTTAAACCCGTTTTTTCCCAAAACAGGCTTAAACCGAGAAAACAGGCTAAAACCGAGTAGAAAACATTGATTCGAAGCAGTAAACAGCTATGTTACTCTTTCTAGGGTCAAATTTGTAACACTCCAATGCATTTGACTAATTAGAAGAGTTCAGGTTGAATTTGGAGTGTTTAGCCACCACTTATACCCATTTTGTCCCGAAAGAGGCTAAAACCGAGAAACCATTGATTCAAAGCAGTAAACAGCGTTGTTACTGTTTCTAGGTTCAAAATGTGTGACATTCCAATGCATTTGACTAATTGTATGAGTTCGGGATGAATTTGGAGTGTTTAGACAACAGTTAAACCCGTTTTTTCCCAAAACAGGCTTAAACCGTGAAAACAGGCTAAAACCGAGTAGAAAACATTGATTCGAAGCAGTAAACAGTTATGTTACTCTTTCTAAGGTCAAATATGTAACAATCCAATGCATTTGACTAAATACAAGAGTTCGGGTTGAATTTGGAGTGTTTAGCCACCACTTATACCCATTTTGTCCCGAAAGAGGCTAAAACCGAGAAAATATTGATTCTAAGCAGTAAACAGCATTGTTACTGTTTCTAGGTTCAGAATGTGTGACATTCCAATGCATTTGACTAATTGTATGAGTTTGGAATGAATTTGGAGTGTTTAGACAACAGTTAAACCCGTTTTTTCCCAAAACAGGCTTAAACCGAGAAAACAGGCTAAAACCGAGTAGAAAACATTGATTCGAAGCAGTAAACAGTTATGTTACTCTTTCTAAGGTCAAATATGTAACAATCCAATGCATTTGACTAAATACAAGAGTTCGGGTTGAATTTGGAGTGTTTAGCCACCACTTATACCCATTTTGTCCCGAAAGAGGCTAAAACCGAGAAAATATTGATTCTAAGCAGTAAACAGCATTGTTACTGTTTCTAGGGTCAGAATGTGTGACATTCCAATGCATTTGACTAATTGTATGAGTTTGGAATGAATTTGGAGTGTTTAGACAACAGTTAAACCCGTTTTATCCAAAACAGGCTTAAACCGAGAAAACAGGCTAAAATCGAGAGAAAACATTGATTCGAAGCAGTAAACAGTTATGTTACTCTTTCAAGGGTCAAATATGTAACAATCCAATGCATTTGACTAATTACAAGAGTTCGGGTTGAATTTGGAGTGTTTAGCCACCACTTATACCCATTTTGTCCCGAAAGAGGCTAAAACCGAGAAACCATTGATTCAAAGCAGTAAACAGCGTTGTTACTGTTTCTAGGTTCAAAATGTGTGACATTCCAATGCATTTGACTAATTGTATGAGTTCGGGATGAATTTGGAGTGTTTAGACAATACTTAAACCCGTTTTATCCCAAAACAGGCTTAAACTGAGAAAGCATGTTAAAACCGAGAGAAAACATTAATTTGAAGCAGTAAACAGCTATGTTACTCTTTCTAGGGTCAAATTTGTAACAATCCAATGCATTTGACTAATTACGAGAGTTCGGGTTGAATTTGGAGTGTTTAGCCACCACTTATACCCATTTTGTCCCGAAAGAGGCTAAAACCGAACAAACATTGATTCTAAGCAGTAAACAGCGTTGTTACTGTTTCTAGGTTCAGAATGTGTGACATTCCAATGCATTTGACTAATTGTATGAGTTTGGAATAAATTTGGAGTGTTTAGACAACAGTTAAACCCGTTTTTTCCCAAAACAGGCTTAAACCGAGAAAACAGGCTAAAACCGAGTAGAAAACATTGATTCGAAGCAGTAAACAGCTATGTTACTCTTTCTAGGGTCAAATTTGTAACACTCCAATGCATTTGACTAATTACAAGAGTTCAGGTTGAATTTGGAGTGTTTAGCCACCACTTATACCCATTTTGTCCCGAAAGAGGCTAAAACCGAGAAAATATTGATTCTAAGCAGTAAACAGCATTGTTACTGTTTCTAGGGTCAGAATGTGTGACATTCCAATGCATTTAACTAATTGTAAGAGTTCGGATGAATTTGAAGTGTTTAGACAACAGTTAAACCCGTTTTATCCCACAACAGGCTTAACCCGAGAAAACAGGCTAAAACCGAGCGAAAACAATGATTGTAAGCAGTAAACAGCTATGTTACTCTTTCTAGGGTCAAATTTGTAACAATCCAATGCATTTGACTAATTACGAGAGTTCAGGTTGAATTTGGAGTGTTTAGCCACCACTTATACCCATTTTGTCCCGAAAGAGGCTTAAACCGAAAAAACATTGATTCTAAGCAGTAAACAGCATTGTTACTGTTTTTAGGGTCAGAATGTGTGACATTCCAATGCATTTGACTAATTGTATGAGTTTGGAATGAATTTGGAGTGTTTAGACAACAGTTAAACCCGTTTTTTCCCAAAACAGGCTTAAACCGAGAAAACAGGCTAAAACCGAGTAGAAAACATTGATTCGAAGCAGTAAACAGTTATGTTACTCTTTCTAAGGTCAAATATGTAACAATCCAATGCATTTGACTAAATACAAGAGTTCGGGTTGAATTTGGAGTGTTTAGCCACCACTTATACCCATTTTGTCCCGAAAGAGGCTAAAACCGAGAAAATATTGATTCTAAGCAGTAAACAGCATTGTTACTGTTTCTAGGTTCAGAATGTGTGACATTCCAATGCATTTGACTAATTGTATGAGTTTGGAATGAATTTGGAGTGTTTAGACAACAGTTAAACCCGTTTTTTCCCAAAACAGGCTTAAACCGAGAAAACAGGCTAAAACCGAGTAGAAAACATTGATTCGAAGCAGTAAACAGTTATGTTACTCTTTCTAAGGTCAAATATGTAACAATCCAATGCATTTGACTAAATACAAGAGTTCGGGTTGAATTTGGAGTGTTTAGCCACCACTTATACCCATTTTGTCCCGAAAGAGGCTAAAACCGAGAAAATATTGATTCTAAGCAGTAAACAGCATTGTTACTGTTTCTAGGGTCAGAATGTGTGACATTCCAATGCATTTGACTAATTGTATGAGTTTGGAATGAATTTGGAGTGTTTAGACAACAGTTAAACCCGTTTTATCCAAAACAGGCTTAAACCGAGAAAACAGGCTAAAATCGAGAGAAAACATTGATTCGAAGCAGTAAACAGTTATGTTACTCTTTCAAGGGTCAAATATGTAACAATCCAATGCATTTGACTAATTACAAGAGTTCGGGTTGAATTTGGAGTGTTTAGCCACCACTTATACCCATTTTGTCCCGAAAGAGGCTAAAACCGAAAAAACATTGACTCTAAGCAGTAAACAGCGTTGTTACTGTTTCTAGGTTCAGAATGTGTGACATTCCAATGCATTTGACTAATTGTATGAGTTTGGAATGAATTTGGAGTGTTTAGACAACAGTTAAACCCGTTTTATCCCAAAACAGGCTTAAACCGAGAAAACAGGCTAAAATCGAGAGAAAACATTGATTCGAAGCAGTAAACAGTTATGTTACTCTTTCAAGGGTCAAATATGTAACAATCCAATGCATTTGACTAATTACAAGAGTTCGGGTTGAATTTGGAGTGTTTAGCCACCACTTATAACCATTTTGTCCCGAAAGAGGCTAAAACCGAGAAACCATTGATTCAAAGCAGTAAACAGCGTTGTTACTGTTTCTAGGTTCAAAATGTGTGACATTCCAATGCATTTGACTAATTGTATGAGTTCGGGATGAATTTGGAGTGTTTAGACAATACTTAAACCCGTTTTATCCCAAAACAGGCTTAAACTGAGAAAGCATGTTAAAACCGAGAGAAAACATTGATTTGAAGCAGTAAACAGCTATGTTACTCTTTCTAGGGTCAAATTTGTAACAATCCAATGCATTTGATTAATTACAAGAGTTCGGGTTGAATTTGAAGTGTTTAGCCACCACTTATACCCATTTTGTCCCGAAAGAGGCTAAAACCGAAAAAACATTGATTCTAAGCAGTAAACAGCGTTGTTACTGTTTCTAGGTTCAGAATGTGTGACATTCCAATGCATTTGACTAATTGTATGAGTTTGGAATGAATTTGGAGTGTTTAGACAACAGTTAAACCCGTTTTTTCCCAAAACAGGCTTAAACCGAGAAAACAGTCTAAAACCGAGTAGAAAACATTGATTCGAAGCAGTAAACAGCTATGTTACTCTTTCTAGGGTCAAATTTATAACACTACAATGCATTTGACTAATTACAAGAGTTCAGGTTGAATTTGGAGTGTTTAGCCACCACTTATACCCATTTTGTCCCGAAAGAGGGTAAAACCGAGAAACCATTGATTCAAAGCAGTAAACAGCGTTGTTACTGTTTCTAGGTTCAGAATGTGTGACATTCTAATGCATTTGACTAATTGTATGAGTTTGGAATGAATTTGGAGTGTTTAGACAACAGTTAAACCCGTTTTATCCAAAACAGGCTTAAACCGAGAAAACAGGCTAAAATCGAGAGAAAACATTGATTCGAAGCAGTAAACAGTTATGTTACTCTTTCAAGGGTCAAATATGTAACAATCCAATGCATTTGACTAATTACAAGAGTTCGGGTTGAATTTGGAGTGTTTAGCCACCACTTATACCCATTTTGTCCCGAAAGAGGCTAAAACCGAAAAAACATTGACTCTAAGCAGTAAACAGCGTTGTTACTGTTTCTAGGTTCAGAATGTGTGACATTCCAATGCATTTGACTAATTGTATGAGTTTGGAATGAATTTGGAGTGTTTAGACAACAGTTAAACCCGTTTTATCCCAAAACAGGCTTAAACCGAGAAAACAGGCTAAAATCGAGAGAAAACATTGATTCGAAGCAGTAAACAGTTATGTTACTCTTTCAAGGGTCAAATATGTAACAATCCAATGCATTTGACTAATTACAAGAGTTCGGGTTGAATTTGGAGTGTTTAGCCACCACTTATACCCATTTTGTCCCGAAAGAGGCTAAAACCGAGAAACCATTGATTCAAAGCAGTAAACAGCGTTGTTACTGTTTCTAGGTTCAAAATGTGTGACATTCCAATGCATTTGACTAATTGTATGAGTTCGGGATGAATTTGGAGTGTTTAGACAATACTTAAACCCGTTTTTTCCCAAAACAGGCTTAAACTGAGAAAGCATGTTAAAACCGAGAGAAAACATTGATTTGAAGCAGTAAACAGCTATGTTACTCTTTCTAGGGTCAAATTTGTAACAATCCAATGCATTTGACTAATTACGAGAGTTCGGGTTGAATTTGGAGTGTTTAGCCACCACTTATACCCATTTTGTCCCGAAAGAGGCTAAAACCGAACAAACATTGATTCTAAGCAGTAAACAGCATTGTTACTGTTTCTAGGTTCAGAATGTGTGACATTCCAATGCATTTGACTAATTGTATGAGTTTGGAATAAATTTGGAGTGTTTAGACAACAGTTAAACCCGTTTTTTCCCAAAACAGGCTTAAACCGAGAAAACAGGCTAAAACCGAGTAGAAAACATTGATTCGAAGCAGTAAACAGCTATGTTACTCTTTCTAGGGTCAAATTTGTAACACTCCAATGCATTTGACTAATTACAAGAGTTCAGGTTGAATTTGGAGTGTTTAGCCACCACTTATACCCATTTTGTCCCGAAAGAGGCTAAAACCGAGAAAATATTGATTCTAAGCAGTAAACAGCATTGTTACTGTTTCTAGGGTCAGAATGTGTGACATTCCAATGCATTTAACTAATTGTAAGAGTTCGGATGAATTTGAAGTGTTTAGACAACAGTTAAACCCGTTTTATCCCACAACAGGCTTAACCCGAGAAAACAGGCTAAAACCGAGCGAAAACAATGATTGTAAGCAGTAAACAGCTATGTTACTCTTTCTAGGGTCAAATTTGTAACAATCCAATGCATTTGACTAATTACGAGAGTTCGGGTTGAATTTGGAGTGTTTAGCCACCACTTATACCCATTTTGTCCCGAAAGAGGCTTAAACCGAAAAAACATTGATTCTAAGCAGTAAACAGCATTGTTACTGTTTTTAGGTTCAGAATGTGTGACATTCCAATGCATTTGACTAATTGTATGAGTTTGGAATGAATTTGGAGTGTTTAGACAACAGTTAAACCCGTTTTTTCCCAAAACAGGCTTAAACCGAGAAAACAGGCTAAAACCGAGTAGAAAACATTGATTCGAAGCAGTAAACAGTTATGTTACTCTTTCTAAGGTCAAATATGTAACAATCCAATGCATTTGACTAAATACAAGAGTTCGGGTTGAATTTGGAGTGTTTAGCCACCACTTATACCCATTTTGTCCCGAAAGAGGCTAAAACCGAGAAAATATTGATTCTAAGCAGTAAACAGCATTGTTACTGTTTCTAGGGTCAGAATGTGTGACATTCCAATGCATTTAACTAATTGTAAGAGTTCGGATGAATTTGAAGTGTTTAGACAACAGTTAAACCCGTTTTATCCCACAACAGGCTTAACCCGAGAAAACAGGCTAAAACCGAGCGAAAACAATGATTGTAAGCAGTAAACAGCTATGTTACTCTTTCTAGGGTCAAATTTGTAACAATCCAATGCATTTGACTAATTACGAGAGTTCGGGTTGAATTTGGAGTGTTTAGCCACCACTTATACCCATTTTGTCCCGAAAGAGGCTTAAACCGAAAAAACATTGATTCTAAGCAGTAAACAGCATTGTTACTGTTTTTAGGTTCAGAATGTGTGACATTCCAATGCATTTGACTAATTGTATGAGTTTGGAATGAATTTGGAGTGTTTAGACAACAGTTAAACCCGTTTTTTCCCAAAACAGGCTTAAACCGAGAAAACAGACTAAAACCGAGTAGAAAACATTGATTCGAAGCAGTAAACAGTTATGTTACTCTTTCTAAGGTCAAATATGTAACAATCCAATGCATTTGACTAAATACAAGAGTTCGGGTTGAATTTGGAGTGTTTAGCCACCACTTATACCCATTTTGTCCCGAAAGAGGCTAAAACCGAGAAAATATTGATTCTAAGCAGTAAACAGCATTGTTACTGTTTCTAGGGTCAGAATGTGTGACATTCCAATGCATTTGACTAATTGTATGAGTTTGGAATAAATTTGGAGTGTTTAGACAACAGTTAAACCCGTTTTTTCCCAAAACAGGCTTAAACCGAGAAAACAGGCTAAAACCGAGTAGAAAACATTGATTCGAAGCAGTAAACAGCTATGTTACTCTTTCTAGGGTCAAATTTGTAACACTCCAATGCATTTGACTAATTACAAGAGTTCAGGTTGAATTTGGAGTGTTTAGCCACCACTTATACCCATTTTGTCCCGAAAGAGGCTAAAACCGAGAAAATATTGATTCTAAGCAGTAAACAGCATTGTTACTGTTTCTAGGGTCAGAATGTGTGACATTCCAATGCATTTAACTAATTGTAAGAGTTCGGATGAATTTGAAGTGTTTAGACAACAGTTAAACCCGTTTTATCCCACAACAGGCTTAACCCGAGAAAACAGGCTAAAACCGAGCGAAAACAATGATTGTAAGCAGTAAACAGCTATGTTACTCTTTCTAGGGTCAAATTTGTAACAATCCAATGCATTTGACTAATTACGAGAGTTCGGGTTGAATTTGGAGTGTTTAGCCACCACTTATACCCATTTTGTCCCGAAAGAGGCTTAAACCGAAAAAACATTGATTCTAAGCAGTAAACAGCATTGTTACTGTTTTTAGGTTCAGAATGTGTGACATTCCAATGCATTTGACTAATTGTATGAGTTTGGAATGAATTTGGAGTGTTTAGACAACAGTTAAACCCGTTTTTTCCCAAAACAGGCTTAAACCGAGAAAACAGGCTAAAACCGAGTAGAAAACATTGATTCGAAGCAGTAAACAGTTATGTTACTCTTTCTAAGGTCAAATATGTAACAATCCAATGCATTTGACTAAATACAAGAGTTCGGGTTGAATTTGGAGTGTTTAGCCACCACTTATACCCATTTTGTCCCGAAAGAGGCTAAAACCGAGAAAATATTGATTCTAAGCAGTAAACAGCATTGTTACTGTTTCTAGGGTCAGAATGTGTGACATTCCAATGCATTTGACTAATTGTATGAGTTTGGAATGAATTTGGAGTGTTTAGACAACAGTTAAACCCGTTTTATCCAAAACAGGCTTAAACCGAGAAAACAGGCTAAAATCGAGAGAAAACATTGATTCGAAGCAGTAAACAGTTATGTTACTCTTTCAAGGGTCAAATATGTAACAATCCAATGCATTTGACTAATTACAAGAGTTCGGGTTGAATTTGGAGTGTTTAGCCACCACTTATACCCATTTTGTCCCGAAAGAGGCTAAAACCGAGAAAATATTGATTCTAAGCAGTAAACAGCATTGTTACTGTTTCTAGGGTCAGAATGTGTGACATTCCAATGCATTTAACTAATTGTAAGAGTTCGGATGAATTTGAAGTGTTTAGACAACAGTTAAACCCGTTTTATCCCACAACAGGCTTAACCCGAGAAAACAGGCTAAAACCGAGCGAAAACAATGATTGTATGAGTTCAGGATGAATTTGGAGTGTTTAGACAATACTTAAACCCGTTTTATCCCAAAACAGGCTTAAACTGAGAAAGCATGTTAAAACCGAGAGAAAACATTGATTTGAAGCAGTAAACAGCTAAGTTACTCTTTCTAGGGTCAAATAAATAACAATCCAATGCATTTGATTAATTACAAGAGTTCGGGTTGAATTTCGAGTGTTTAGCCACCACTTATACCCATTTTGTCCCGAAAGAGGCTAAAACCGAAAAAACATTGATTCTAAGCAGTAAACAGCGTTGTTACTGTTTCTAGGTTCAGAATGTGTGACATTCCAATGCATTTGACTAATTGTATGAGTTTGGAATGAATTTGGAGTGTTTAGACAACAGTTAAACCCGTTTTTTCCCAAAACAGGCTTAAACCGAGAAAACAGGCTAAAACCGAGTAGAAAACATTGATTCGAAGCAGTAAACAGTTATGTTACTCTTTCTAAGGTCAAATATGTAACAATCCAATGCATTTGACTAAATACAAGAGTTCGGGTTGAATTTGGAGTGTTTAGCCACCACTTATACCCATTTTGTCCCGAAAGAGGCTAAAACCGAGAAAATATTGATTCTAAGCAGTAAACAGCATTGTTACTGTTTCTAGGGTCAGAATGTGTGACATTCCAATGCATTTAACTAATTGTAAGAGTTCGGGATGAATTTGAAGTGTTTAGACAACAGTTAAACCCGTTTTATCCCACAACAGGCTTAACCCGAGAAAACAGGCTAAAACCGAGCGAAAACAATGATTGTAAGCAGTAAACAGCTATGTTACTCTTTCTAGGGTCAAATTTGTAACAATCCAATGCATTTGACTAATTACGAGAGTTCGGGTTGAATTTGGAGTGTTTAGCCACCATTTATACCCATTTTGTCCCGAAAGAGGCTAAAAACGAACAAACATTGATTCAAACAGTAAAGAGCGTTGTTACTGTTTCTAGGTTCAGAATGTGTGACATTCCAATGCATTTGACTAATTGTATGAGTTTGGAATGAATTTGGAGTGTTTAGACAACAGTTAAACCCGTTTTATCCCAAAACAGCCTTAAACCGAGAAAACAGGTTAAAACCGAGTAGAAAACATTGATTCGAAGCAGTAAACAGTTATGTTACTCTTTCAAGGGTCAAATATGTAACAATCCAATGCATTTGACTAATTACAAGAGTTCGGGTTGAATTTGGAGTGTTTAGCCACCACTTATACCCATTTTGTCCCGAAAGAGGGTAAAACCGAGAAACCATTGATTCAAAGCAGTAAACAGCGTTGTTACTGTTTCTAGGTTCAAAATGTGTGACATTCCAATGCATTTGACTAATTGTATGAGTTCAGGATGAATTTGGAGTGTTTAGACAATACTTAAACCCGTTTTATCCCAAAACAGGCTTAAACTGAGAAAGCATGTTAAAACCGAGAGAAAACATTGATTTGAAGCAGTAAACAGCTATGTTACTCTTTCTAGGGTCAAATAAATAACAATCCAATGCATTTGATTAATTACAAGAGTTCGGGTTGAATTTCGAGTGTTTAGCCACCACTTATACCCATTTTGTCCCGAAAGAGGCTAAAACCGAAAAAACATTGATTCTAAGCAGTAAACAGCGTTGTTACTGTTTCTAGGTTCAGAATGTGTGACATTCCAATGCATTTGACTAATTGTATGAGTTTGGAATGAATTTGGAGTGTTTAGACAACAGTTAAACCCGTTTTTTCCCAAAACAGGCTTAAACCGAGAAAACAGTCTAAAACCGAGTAGAAAACATTGATTCGAAGCAGTAAACAGCTATGTTACTCTTTCTAGGGTCAAATTTGTAACACTCCAATGCATTTGACTAATTACAAGAGTTCAGGTTGAATTTGGAGTGTTTAGCCACCACTTATACCCATTTTGTCCCGAAAGAGGGTAAAACCGAGAAACCATTGATTCAAAGCAGTAAACAGCGTTGTTACTGTTTCTAGGTTCAGAATGTGTGACATTCTAATGCATTTGACTAATTGTATGAGTTTGGAATGAATTTGGAGTGTTTAGACAACAGTTAAACCCGTTTTATCCAAACCAGGCTTAAACCGAGAAAACAGGCTAAAATCGAGAGAAAACATTGATTCGAAGCAGTAAACAGTTATGTTACTCTTTCAAGGGTCAAATATGTAACAATCCAATGCATTTGACTAATTACAAGAGTTCGGGTTGAATTTGGAGTGTTTAGCCACCACTTATACCCATTTTGTCCCGAAAGAGGATAAAACCGAAAAAACATTGACTCTAAGCAGTAAACAGCGTTGTTACTGTTTCTAGGTTCAGAATGTGTGACATTCCAATGCATTTGACTAATTGTATGAGTTTGGAATGAATTTGGAGTGTTTAGACAACAGTTAAACCCGTTTTATCCCAAAACAGGCTTAAACCGAGAAAACAGGCTAAAATCGAGAGAAAACATTGATTCGAAGCAGTAAACAGTTATGTTACTCTTTCAAGGGTCAAATATGTAACAATCCAATGCATTTGACTAATTACAAGAGTTCGGGTTGAATTTGGAGTGTTTAGCTACCACTTATACCCATTTTGTCCCGAAAGAGGGTAAAACCGAGAAACCATTGATTCAAAGCAGTAAACAGCGTTGTTACTGTTTCTAGGTTCAAAATGTGTGACATTCCAATGCATTTGACTAATTGTATGAGTTCAGGATGAATTTGGAGTGTTTAGACAATACTTAAACCCGTTTTATCCCAAAACAGGCTTAAACTGAGAAAGCATGTTAAAACCGAGAGAAAACATTGATTTGAAGCAGTAAACAGCTATGTTACTCTTTCTAGGGTCAAATAAATAACAATCCAATGCATTTGACTAATTACAAGAGTTCGGGTTGAATTTGGAGTGTTTAGACAATACTTAAACCCGTTTTATCCCAAAACAGGCTTAAACTGAGAAAGCATGTTAAAACCGAGAGAAAACATTGATTTGAAGCAGTAAACAGCTATGTTACTCTTTCTAGGGTCAAATTTGTAACACTCCAATGCATTTGACTAATTACAAGAGTTCAGGTTGAATTTGGAGTGTTTAGCCACCACTTATACCCATTTTGTCCCGAAAGAGGGTAAAACCGAGAAACCATTGATTCAAAGCAGTAAACAGCGTTGTTACTGTTTCTAGGTTCAGAATGTGTGACATTCTAATGCATTTGACTAATTGTATGAGTTTGGAATGAATTTGGAGTGTTTAGACAACAGTTAAACCCGTTTTATCCAAAACATGCTTAAACCGAGTAGAAAACATTGATTCGAAGCAGTAAACAGTTATGTTACTCTTTCTAAGGTCAAATATGTAACAATCCAATGCATTTGACTAAATACAAGAGTTCGGGTTGAATTTGGAGTGTTTAGCCACCACTTATACCCATTTTGTCCCGAAAGAGGCTAAAACCGAGAAAATATTGATTCTAAGCAGTAAACAGCATTGTTACTGTTTTTAGGTTCAGAATGTGTGACATTCCAATGCATTTGACTAATTGTATGAGTTTGGAATGAATTTGGAGTGTTTAGACAACAGTTAAACCCGTTTTTTCCCAAAACAGGCTTAAACCGAGAAAACAGGCTAAAACCGAGTAGAAAACATTGATTCGAAGCAGTAAACAGTTATGTTACTCTTTCTAAGGTCAAATATGTAACAATCCAATGCATTTGACTAAATACAAGAGTTCGGGTTGAATTTGGAGTGTTTAGCCACCACTTATACCCATTTTGTCCCGAAAGAGGCTAAAACCGAGAAAATATTGATTCTAAGCAGTAAACAGCATTGTTACTGTTTCTAGGGTCAGAATGTGTGACATTCCAATGCATTTGACTAATTGTATGAGTTTGGAATGAATTTGGAGTGTTTAGACAACAGTTAAACCCGTTTTATCCAAAACAGGCTTAAACCGAGAAAACAGGCTAAAATCGAGAGAAAACATTGATTCGAAGCAGTAAACAGTTATGTTACTCTTTCAAGGGTCAAATATGTAACAATCCAATGCATTTGACTAATTACAAGAGTTCGGGTTGAATTTGGAGTGTTTAGCCACCACTTATACCCATTTTGTCCCGAAAGAGGCTAAAACCGAGAAAATATTGATTCTAAGCAGTAAACAGCATTGTTACTGTTTCTAGGGTCAGAATGTGTGACATTCCAATGCATTTGACTAATTGTATGAGTTTGGAATAAATTTGGAGTGTTTAGACAATAGTTAAACCCGTTTTTTCCCAAAACAGGCTTAAACCGAGAAAACAGGCTAAAACCGAGTAGAAAACATTGATTCGAAGCAGTAAACAGCTATGTTACTCTTTCTAGGGTCAAATTTGTAACACTCCAATGCATTTGACTAATTACAAGAGTTCAGGTTGAATTTGGAGTGTTTAGCCACCACTTATACCCATTTTGTCCCGAAAGAGGCTAAAACCGAGAAAATATTGATTCTAAGCAGTAAACAGCATTGTTACTGTTTCTAGGGTCAGAATGTGTGACATTCCAATGCATTTAACTAATTGTAAGAGTTCGGATGAATTTGAAGTGTTTAGACAACAGTTAAACCCGTTTTATCCCACAACAGGCTTAACCCGAGAAAACAGGCTAAAACCGAGCGGAAACAATGATTGTATGAGTTCAGGATGAATTTGGAGTGTTTAGACAATACTTAAACCCGTTTTATCCCAAAACAGGCTTAAACTGAGAAAGCATGTTAAAACCGAGAGAAAACATTGATTTGAAGCAGTAAACAGCTAAGTTACTCTTTCTAGGGTCAAATAAATAACAATCCAATGCATTTGATTAATTACAAGAGTTCGGGTTGAATTTCGAGTGTTTAGCCACCACTTATACCCATTTTGTCCCGAAAGAGGCTAAAACCGAAAAAACATTGATTCTAAGCAGTAAACAGCGTTGTTACTGTTTCTAGGTTCAGAATGTGTGACATTCCAATGCATTTGACTAATTGTATGAGTTTGGAATGAATTTGGAGTGTTTAGACAACAGTTAAACCCGTTTTTTCCCAAAACAGGCTTAAACCGAGAAAACAGGCTAAAACCGAGTAGAAAACATTGATTCGAAGCAGTAAACAGTTATGTTACTCTTTCTAAGGTCAAATATGTAACAATCCAATGCATTTGACTAAATACAAGAGTTCGGGTTGAATTTGGAGTGTTTAGCCACCACTTATACCCATTTTGTCCCGAAAGAGGCTAAAACCGAGAAAATATTGATTCTAAGCAGTAAACAGCATTGTTACTGTTTCTAGGGTCAGAATGTGTGACATTCCAATGCATTTAACTAATTGTAAGAGTTCGGGATGAATTTGAAGTGTTTAGACAACAGTTAAACCCGTTTTATCCCACAACAGGCTTAACCCGAGAAAACAGGCTAAAACCGAGCGAAAACAATGATTGTAAGCAGTAAACAGCTATGTTACTCTTTCTAGGGTCAAATTTGTAACAATCCAATGCATTTGACTAATTACGAGAGTTCGGGTTGAATTTGGAGTGTTTAGCCACCATTTATACCCATTTTGTCCCGAAAGAGGCTAAAAACGAACAAACATTGATTCAAACAGTAAAGAGCGTTGTTACTGTTTCTAGGTTCAGAATGTGTGACATTCCAATGCATTTGACTAATTGTATGAGTTTGGAATGAATTTGGAGTGTTTAGACAACAGTTAAACCCGTTTTATCCCAAAACAGCCTTAAACCGAGAAAACAGGTTAAAACCGAGTAGAAAACATTGATTCGAAGCAGTAAACAGTTATGTTACTCTTTCAAGGGTCAAATATGTAACAATCCAATGCATTTGACTAATTACAAGAGTTCGGGTTGAATTTGGAGTGTTTAGCCACCACTTATACCCATTTTGTCCCGAAAGAGGGTAAAACCGAGAAACCATTGATTCAAAGCAGTAAACAGCGTTGTTACTGTTTCTAGGTTCAAAATGTGTGACATTCCTATTAGAATGTACCAAGGAGGAGAGAGGAGAGGCCGGTAAGGCCGAACCTTGGAAGAAGAGAAGAAAGGCCGGAAAGGCCATGTAAAGGCCGGTAAGGCCATGTCCGTGTCCGTGAGCGACCATGTACCGTGTCCGGTACCATGTACCGTGTCCGTGAACGGACCCATGTCCGGTGAGCGGCCAGTTAGGCCGTGAACACATTGAAGAGAAGGCCCGTCCGTACAGGCCCATCCGTACAGGCCCGTCCGTACAGGCCCGTCCGTACAGGCCCGTCCGTACAGGCCCGTCCGTACTATTAGTATATATGAAGGAGAAGAGAGAGTGAGGCCGGTGAGGCCGAGCTGCACAAGGAAGAAGAGAGTGGCCGGTAAGGCTGCTAGTACAAGAAGTGTGGCCGGTAAGGCCATGAGTGGTGTGGGAGCGGCCAGTAAGGCCGTGAGCACAATAAGAGTGGCCAATAAGGCCATGTGGGCCGTGAGAGCAAGGAGAGTGGTCAGCAAGGCCATAAGTGCAATATAAGAAGAACAAAGGCCTTATAAGAAGAAGAAGCCCAAGAAGAAGGAAATATCTCACAAGGAAGGGAAGAAGGATCCAATGGCCATAAGGGAAGGAGATCTAACGGTCACAAGGCATGGAAGGGAAGGAAATCACGTGTGGCTTTGGTTGGGAAGCATAGCGAGTCAACCAAAGACAAGGAGCTGTCCCTTTCATCTCTCCTTTGAATCCCTTGTGTGCCTAACGGCTCTATGCCTTTGTTTTCTCTATATTAAGCTGTAATTCTCTCATATGTAATATCACAACATTATCTAATAGAAGAGAATCCGATTTCCCCTCTACTTGTGTTCTTGTTCATATTCACAATGTAGATTGTTTAGGTGATTAGCGGTTAGGGGCTGCCCTTATGGCAGCCTAATTCTCTTCTCAAACCCACCTAAACTCTTCTTTATTTACTGCTTTACTTAGCCTAGATTACTGATTCTAATCCTCCTTCTCCTACGTACACAAACTCTAAGTGTTGTGATACTAGAAGGGGATAGTCTCAAACTAGTGCTTCTCCTAGGTAGGATCCGCTTACTCTCTAGTATTTGGGTTCTATCTAGCTTGTTTATGGGGAGTTCATCACAAGTTGATGTTCTCTCCTCCCCCTTGAGAATGAGTTAGTTTGTTGTGGGTAAAGGGGGATTCATTCACCAAGTGTTTGTCTACCCTCTCTTGTGAGCTTTGTCTCATAAATCCCAACATGGTATCAGAGCAGGCTCTGTTCTTGGTGATTTAAACTCATTCTCAAAGTCGTTTTCTTAGGAGTTAGCTTAGTTAAAGTTTTAGACTTTGCTTAGGTGTTAAATCGCTTAGCTTAGTTTCTTTAAAGCTTTAATTTTGCTTTTGTTGATTAAATCGATTCTCTAGCAGCTCATTGTTGAGTAAGCTTGGTCTCTTGTCTTGTTAGAATTTGTAGACCAAGTGTGTGGAAAGAAATCGATTTTACAAGCCCCATCCTTAAGCTTTACCGATTTGGTAATAGCTTTGTTTATTTTGGGATGTGTGGGAAGTGATGAACCATTGAGCAAATTGTGTTGTTCATGGTGAGGATTCACGGTTCTTGTGTGCTTGTATGAGCCACGAAATTCTTAGGATTTAGCTCTCTTAGGATTTAGTTAATTTTCCTCTAAAGGTTTAATTTTGCTTTTGTTAAATTTCCTTTAAAGGCTTAATTACTAAATCGCTACTTCTTCTTCTCAATGTTGAGAAAGCTTTGTTTCTGGCCCTATGGTGTGTCCAGATTCAAGCTTGAAGAAGAGAGAGATCTTAATTTTCGCATCTCATGTCCGCTTGGTCAACTAGACTAAAGCTGTTCAAAGATGCATTCTTTTAACCGTTGGACAATAGGCTGTTCCAAAGGCTTTTGTTGTTTCTTCTTTGCTTGGGACCACGAAAAACATCTTCTATATGTTATCTTCGTGGATCTAAAGCCTTAATCTCTTGAAGAACACTTGTTTAAGTGATTCTACAAGGAGTTTTTGTTGTTAAACCTTTGGAGAAACTAATTTTCCATAAGGTCCATTGTGTTTCAGCCATTAAAGCACCAAAAGAGATTGTCTTCTTGGATGTTCTTGGCTGTCAAAGCTTCGTTCAACTCAAGAAAACAGAGTGAAACTCTGTCCATAAGAACTCTTGAGCAGATTCTCTATTCTACTCTCCATTCATCTTATACTACCGCCAATACTCTCCCTTATACTCTCACTTTCTATACTCTTGGTTACTGATTCTCTGTTCTCTATTTATACTCTTACTTATTCTCTAAATTCTATTTTATTTTTCAGTATTATTCTCTATACTCTAATCTCTAACAATCTCTTGTTTAGAATCTGTTCCATTGATTTTTGGTTTCAGTTTCAGCATTGAAGATTGTGTGGAGCTCGCTCACTATCTCAAGGAGAAGAAGTGGCGAGGTTGAAGGCTACAAGATAGCCATGTAAGAGCGCAGCACAATGCCTGGAGTTAGAACCAAGGGCCACCAAGTCTTTGTTAAGCTGGTGGAAGGTGATGAATCAGTCCAAGAGCATGTGTGTTAGTGCCAAGTTGTTGATCGGATGTGCACAATGGTCTTTAGGAAAGGTGATGCACAAGGTTTCAACTGTTGATTGGATGTGCACAAGAACGGTGATGCACAAGGCTTCAACTGAGGTGATGAGGTTTCAGCCCATCATCAAGTAAAGGTTACGGGGGAGATCAAGTGACTTCAGACCGTACCTCACAGATTCTGCTCGGCCACAAGCAAAAGTCTTTACTTAAAGCTCAGCCGAAGCGTCTCAAAGATCGACTCGGACGAAACCCTTCCACTGCGATTCGGCTTCCGCGTTCTTCATTAAAGTTCGAGACCACAGAGTCATCTTGCCAGTGGAAGTGGAATCATACCAATCCGAGCAGCCGTTCGAAAGTTATGTCCGATTCAGTGGGCATGTGTCAGTCTGACAAATAAAACTGACCAGGTTTAAAAACCATGGTTAGAGTAGGAGCGGTCTCAAGGAGGAATTCCAAACCGCAACAGTGATCAACTCTCTCCCTCCTATCCATCAAAACACCATAAAGGCTGTGCTCTAAACTCTTCTCTATTTTAATTCATAAATTCATTACCTTAGTTTCATTACTAGTCTTTAGTCTTTAATATGTTCTCTTAAATTGTCACACTTTTAGAAATTTTCTTTGATATTCCTCATAGCAAACACTTATTCTTTTCTTCTTTATCACTTGTTTAAGGGGTAAAGGAGACTATGAGAGCCTCAAAGAAATTCTAAAGGCGCAAGGATGGAGATCATAAGGAATGTGCTAAAGGCAAGGTGGGCTAAGGAGTAGGAGCGGTTCAAATCATGAAGAGAAGGGAGCTAGTTCTTTGCAAACCAAGGTCAAGGGACATCATGGATAGTGGAGTCTATACTCTTTTTCCCTTAACAAAGTTTTATCCCAAGAGGTTTTCTTTGTTGAGGTTTTTAATGAGGTAGATGACACTAGTCCACCCTTGATCTTTGGTCCCCATGGTGTCCCACCGATCAAGCGTGCGGGGGAGTATTAGAATGTACCAAGGAGGAGAGAGGAGAGGCCGGTAAGGCCGAACCTTGGAAGAAGAGAAGAAAGGCCGGAAAGGCCATGTAAAGGCCGGTAAGGCCATGTCCGTGTCCGTGAGCGACCATGTACCGTGTCCGGTACCATGTACCGTGTCCGTGAACGGACCCATGTCCGGTGAGCGGCCAGTTAGGCCGTGAACACATTGAAGAGAAGGCCCGTCCGTACAGGCCCATCCGTACAGGCCCGTCCGTACAGGCCCGTCCGTACAGGCCCGTCCGTACAGGCCCGTCCGTACTATTAGTATATATGAAGGAGAAGAGAGAGTGAGGCCGGTGAGGCCGAGCTGCACAAGGAAGAAGAGAGTGGCCGGTAAGGCTGCTAGTACAAGAAGTGTGGCCGGTAAGGCCATGAGTGGTGTGGGAGCGGCCAGTAAGGCCGTGAGCACAATAAGAGTGGCCAATAAGGCCATGTGGGCCGTGAGAGCAAGGAGAGTGGTCAGCAAGGCCATAAGTGCAATATAAGAAGAACAAAGGCCTTATAAGAAGAAGAAGCCCAAGAAGAAGGAAATATCTCACAAGGAAGGGAAGAAGGATCCAATGGCCATAAGGGAAGGAGATCTAACGGTCACAAGGCATGGAAGGGAAGGAAATCACGTGTGGCTTTGGTTGGGAAGCATAGCGAGTCAACCAAAGACAAGGAGCTGTCCCTTTCATCTCTCCTTTGAATCCCTTGTGTGCCTAACGGCTCTATGCCTTTGTTTTCTCTATATTAAGCTGTAATTCTCTCATATGTAATATCACAACATTATCTAATAGAAGAGAATCCGATTTCCCCTCTACTTGTGTTCTTGTTCATATTCACAATGTAGATTGTTTAGGTGATTAGCGGTTAGGGGCTGCCCTTATGGCAGCCTAATTCTCTTCTCAAACCCACCTAAACTCTTCTTTATTTACTGCTTTACTTAGCCTAGATTACTGATTCTAATCCTCCTTCTCCTACGTACACAAACTCTAAGTGTTGTGATACTAGAAGGGGATAGTCTCAAACTAGTGCTTCTCCTAGGTAGGATCCGCTTACTCTCTAGTATTTGGGTTCTATCTAGCTTGTTTATGGGGAGTTCATCACAAGTTGATGTTCTCTCCTCCCCCTTGAGAATGAGTTAGTTTGTTGTGGGTAAAGGGGGATTCATTCACCAAGTGTTTGTCTACCCTCTCTTGTGAGCTTTGTCTCATAAATCCCAACAATTCCAATGCATTTGACTAATTGTATGAGTTCAGGATGAATTTGGAGTGTTTAGACAATACTTAAACCCGTTTTATCCCAAAACAGGCTTAAACTGAGAAAGCATGTTAAAACCGAGAGAAAACATTGATTTGAAGCAGTAAACAGCTATGTTACTCTTTCTAGGGTCAAATAAATAACAATCCAATGCATTTGATTAATTACAAGAGTTCGGGTTGAATTTCGAGTGTTTAGCCACCACTTATACCCATTTTGTCCCGAAAGAGGCTAAAACCGAAAAAACATTGATTCTAAGCAGTAAACAGCGTTGTTACTGTTTCTAGGTTCAGAATGTGTGACATTCCAATGCATTTGACTAATTGTATGAGTTTGGAATGAATTTGGAGTGTTTAGACAACAGTTAAACCCGTTTTTTCCCAAAACAGGCTTAAACCGAGAAAACAGTCTAAAACCGAGTAGAAAACATTGATTCGAAGCAGTAAACAGCTATGTTACTCTTTCTAGGGTCAAATTTGTAACACTCCAATGCATTTGACTAATTACAAGAGTTCAGGTTGAATTTGGAGTGTTTAGCCACCACTTATACCCATTTTGTCCCGAAAGAGGGTAAAACCGAGAAACCATTGATTCAAAGCAGTAAACAGCGTTGTTACTGTTTCTAGGTTCAGAATGTGTGACATTCTAATGCATTTGACTAATTGTATGAGTTTGGAATGAATTTGGAGTGTTTAGACAACAGTTAAACCCGTTTTATCCAAACCAGGCTTAAACCGAGAAAACAGGCTAAAATCGAGAGAAAACATTGATTCGAAGCAGTAAACAGTTATGTTACTCTTTCAAGGGTCAAATATGTAACAATCCAATGCATTTGACTAATTACAAGAGTTCGGGTTGAATTTGGAGTGTTTAGCCACCACTTATACCCATTTTGTCCCGAAAGAGGATAAAACCGAAAAAACATTGACTCTAAGCAGTAAACAGCGTTGTTACTGTTTCTAGGTTCAGAATGTGTGACATTCCAATGCATTTGACTAATTGTATGAGTTTGGAATGAATTTGGAGTGTTTAGACAACAGTTAAACCCGTTTTATCCCAAAACAGGCTTAAACCGAGAAAACAGGCTAAAATCGAGAGAAAACATTGATTCGAAGCAGTAAACAGTTATGTTACTCTTTCAAGGGTCAAATATGTAACAATCCAATGCATTTGACTAATTACAAGAGTTCGGGTTGAATTTGGAGTGTTTAGCTACCACTTATACCCATTTTGTCCCGAAAGAGGGTAAAACCGAGAAACCATTGATTCAAAGCAGTAAACAGCGTTGTTACTGTTTCTAGGTTCAAAATGTGTGACATTCCAATGCATTTGACTAATTGTATGAGTTCAGGATGAATTTGGAGTGTTTAGACAATACTTAAACCCGTTTTATCCCAAAACAGGCTTAAACTGAGAAAGCATGTTAAAACCGAGAGAAAACATTGATTTGAAGCAGTAAACAGCTATGTTACTCTTTCTAGGGTCAAATAAATAACAATCCAATGCATTTGACTAATTACAAGAGTTCGGGTTGAATTTGGAGTGTTTAGACAATACTTAAACCCGTTTTATCCCAAAACAGGCTTAAACTGAGAAAGCATGTTAAAACCGAGAGAAAACATTGATTTGAAGCAGTAAACAGCTATGTTACTCTTTCTAGGGTCAAATTTGTAACACTCCAATGCATTTGACTAATTACAAGAGTTCAGGTTGAATTTGGAGTGTTTAGCCACCACTTATACCCATTTTGTCCCGAAAGAGGGTAAAACCGAGAAACCATTGATTCAAAGCAGTAAACAGCGTTGTTACTGTTTCTAGGTTCAGAATGTGTGACATTCTAATGCATTTGACTAATTGTATGAGTTTGGAATGAATTTGGAGTGTTTAGACAACAGTTAAACCCGTTTTATCCAAAACAGGCTTAAACCGAGTAGAAAACATTGATTCGAAGCAGTAAACAGTTATGTTACTCTTTCTAAGGTCAAATATGTAACAATCCAATGCATTTGACTAAATACAAGAGTTCGGGTTGAATTTGGAGTGTTTAGCCACCACTTATACCCATTTTGTCCCGAAAGAGGCTAAAACCGAGAAAATATTGATTCTAAGCAGTAAACAGCATTGTTACTGTTTCTAGGGTCAGAATGTGTGACATTCCAATGCATTTAACTAATTGTAAGAGTTCGGGATGAATTTGAAGTGTTTAGACAACAGTTAAACCCGTTTTATCCCACAACAGGCTTAACCCGAGAAAACAGGCTAAAACCGAGCGAAAACAATGATTGTAAGCAGTAAACAGCTATGTTACTCTTTCTAGGGTCAAATTTGTAACAATCCAATGCATTTGACTAATTACGAGAGTTCGGGTTGAATTTGGAGTGTTTAGCCACCATTTATACCCATTTTGTCCCGAAAGAGGCTAAAAACGAACAAACATTGATTCAAACAGTAAAGAGCGTTGTTACTGTTTCTAGGTTCAGAATGTGTGACATTCCAATGCATTTGACTAATTGTATGAGTTTGGAATGAATTTGGAGTGTTTAGACAACAGTTAAACCCGTTTTATCCCAAAACAGCCTTAAACCGAGAAAACAGGTTAAAACCGAGTAGAAAACATTGATTCGAAGCAGTAAACAGTTATGTTACTCTTTCAAGGGTCAAATATGTAACAATCCAATGCATTTGACTAATTACAAGAGTTCGGGTTGAATTTGGAGTGTTTAGCCACCACTTATACCCATTTTGTCCCGAAAGAGGGTAAAACCGAGAAACCATTGATTCAAAGCAGTAAACAGCGTTGTTACTGTTTCTAGGTTCAAAATGTGTGACATTCCAATGCATTTGACTAATTGTATGAGTTCAGGATGAATTTGGAGTGTTTAGACAATACTTAAACCCGTTTTATCCCAAAACAGGCTTAAACTGAGAAAGCATGTTAAAACCGAGAGAAAACATTGATTTGAAGCAGTAAACAGCTAAGTTACTCTTTCTAGGGTCAAATAAATAACAATCCAATGCATTTGATTAATTACAAGAGTTCGGGTTGAATTTCGAGTGTTTAGCCACCACTTATACCCATTTTGTCCCGAAAGAGGCTAAAACCGAAAAAACATTGATTCTAAGCAGTAAACAGCGTTGTTACTGTTTCTAGGTTCAGAATGTGTGACATTCCAATGCATTTGAATAATTGTATGAGTTTGGAATGAATTTGGAGTGTTTAGACAACAGTTAAACCCGTTTTTTCCCAAAACAGGCTTAAACCGAGAAAACAGGCTAAAACCGAGTAGAAAACATTGATTCGAAGCAGTAAACAGTTATGTTACTCTTTATAAGGTCAAATATGTAACAATCCAATGCATTTGACTAAATACAAGAGTTCGGGTTGAATTTGGAGTGTTTAGCCACCACTTATACCCATTTTGTCCCGAAAGAGGCTAAAACCGAGAAAATATTGATTCTAAGCAGTAAACAGCATTGTTACTGTTTCTAGGGTCAGAATGTGTGACATTCCAATGCATTTAACTAATTGTAAGAGTTCGGGATGAATTTGAAGTGTTTAGACAACAGTTAAACCCGTTTTATCCCACAACAGGCTTAACCCGAGAAAACAGGCTAAAACCGAGCGAAAACAATGATTGTAAGCAGTAAACAGCTATGTTACTCTTTCTAGGGTCAAATTTGTAACAATCCAATGCATTTGACTAATTACGAGAGTTCGGGTTGAATTTGGAGTGTTTAGCCACCATTTATACCCATTTTGTCCCGAAAGAGGCTAAAAACGAACAAACATTGATTCAAACAGTAAAGAGCGTTGTTACTGTTTCTAGGTTCAGAATGTGTGACATTCCAATGCATTTGACTAATTGTATGAGTTTGGAATGAATTTGGAGTGTTTAGACAACAGTTAAACCCGTTTTATCCCAAAACAGCCTTAAACCGAGAAAACAGGTTAAAACCGAGTAGAAAACATTGATTCGAAGCAGTAAACAGTTATGTTACTCTTTCAAGGGTCAAATATGTAACAATCCAATGCATTTGACTAATTACAAGAGTTCGGGTTGAATTTGGAGTGTTTAGCCACCACTTATACCCATTTTGTCCCGAAAGAGGGTAAAACCGAGAAACCATTGATTCAAAGCAGTAAACAGCGTTGTTACTGTTTCTAGGTTCAAAATGTGTGACATTCCAATGCATTTGACTAATTGTATGAGTTCAGGATGAATTTGGAGTGTTTAGACAATACTTAAACCCGTTTTATCCCAAAACAGGCTTAAACTGAGAAAGCATGTTAAAACCGAGAGAAAACATTGATTTGAAGCAGTAAACAGCTATGTTACTCTTTCTAGGGTCAAATAAATAACAATCCAATGCATTTGATTAATTACAAGAGTTCGGGTTGAATTTCGAGTGTTTAGCCACCACTTATACCCATTTTGTCCCGAAAGAGGCTAAAACCGAAAAAACATTGATTCTAAGCAATAAACAGCGTTGTTACTGTTTCTAGGTTCAGAATGTGTGACATTCCAATGCATTTGACTAATTGTATGAGTTTGGAATGAATTTGGAGTGTTTAGACAACAGTTAAACCCGTTTTTTCCCAAAACAGGCTTAAACCGAGAAAACAGTCTAAAACCGAGTAGAAAACATTGATTCGAAGCAGTAAACAGCTATGTTACTCTTTCTAGGGTCAAATTTGTAACACTCCAATGCATTTGACTAATTACAAGAGTTCAGGTTGAATTTGGAGTGTTTAGCCACCACTTATACCCATTTTGTCCCGAAAGAGGGTAAAACCGAGAAACCATTGATTCAAAGCAGTAAACAGCGTTGTTACTGTTTCTAGGTTCAGAATGTGTGACATTCTAATGCATTTGACTAATTGTATGAGTTTGGAATGAATTTGGAGTGTTTAGACAACAGTTAAACCCGTTTTATCCAAAACAGGCTTAAACCGAGAAAACAGGCTAAAATCGAGAGAAAACACTGATTCGAAGCAGTAAACAGTTATGTTACTCTTTCAAGGGTCAAATATGTAACAATCCAATGCATTTGACTAATTACAAGAGTTCGGGTTGAATTTGGAGTGTTTAGCCACCACTTATACCCATTTTGTCCCGAAAGAGGATAAAACCGAAAAAACATTGACTCTAAGCAGTAAACAGCGTTGTTACTGTTTCTAGGTTCAGAATGTGTGACATTCCAATGCATTTGACTAATTGTATGAGTTTGGAATGAATTTGGAGTGTTTAGACAACAGTTAAACCCGTTTTATCCCAAAACAGGCTTAAACCGAGAAAACAGGCTAAAATCGAGAGAAAACATTGATTCGAAGCAGTAAACAGTTATGTTACTCTTTCAAGGGTCAAATATGTAACAATCCAATGCATTTGACTAATTACAAGAGTTCGGGTTGAATTTGGAGTGTTTAGCCACCACTTATACCCATTTTGTCCCGAAAGAGGCTAAAACCGAGAAACCATTGATTCAAAGCAGTAAACAGCGTTGTTACTGTTTCTAGGTTCAAAATGTGTAACATTCCAATGCATTTGACTAATTGTATGAGTTCAGGATGAATTTGGAGTGTTTAGACAATACTTAAACCCGTTTTATCCCAAAACAGGCTTAAACTGAGAAAGCATGTTAAAACCGAGAGAAAACATTGATTTGAAGCAGTAAACAGCTATGTTACTCTTTCTAGGGTCAAATTTGTAACAATCCAATGCATTTGACTAATTACGAGAGTTCGGGTTGAATTTGGAGTGTTTAGCCACCACTTATACCCATTTTGTCCCGAAAGAGGCTAAAACCGAAAAAACATTGATTCTAAGCAGTAAACAGCGTTGTTACTGTTTCTAGGTTCAGAATGTGTGACATTCCAATGCATTTGACTAATTGTATGAGTTTGGAATGAATTTGGAGTGTTTAGACAACAGTTAAACCCGTTTTTTCCCAAAATAGGCTTAAACCGAGAAAACAGGCTAAAACCGAGTAGAAAACATTGATTCGAAGCAGTAAACAGCTATGTTACTCTTTCTAGGGTCAAATTTGTAACACTCCAATGCATTTGACTAATTAGAAGAGTTCAGGTTGAATTTGGAGTGTTTAGCCACCACTTATACCCATTTTGTCCCGAAAGAGGCTAAAACCGAGAAACCATTGATTCAAAGCAGTAAACAGCGTTGTTACTGTTTCTAGGTTCAAAATGTGTGACATTCCAATGCATTTGACTAATTGTATGAGTTCGGGATGAATTTGGAGTGTTTAGACAATACTTAAACCCGTTTTATCCCAAAACAGGCTTAAACTGAGAAAGCATGTTAAAACCGAGAGAAAACATTGATTTGAAGCAGTAAACAGCTATGTTACTCTTTCTAGGGTCAAATTTGTAACAATCCAATGCATTTGACTAATTACGAGAGTTCGGGTTGAATTTGGAGTGTTTAGCCACCACTTATACCCATTTTGTCCCGAAAGAGGCTAAAAACGAACAAACATTGATTCAAAGCAGTAAAGAGCGTTGTTACTGTTTCTAGGTTCAGAATGTGTGACATTCCAATGCATTTGACTAATTTTATGAGTTTGGAATGAATTTGGAGTGTTTAGACAACAGTTAAACCCGTTTTATCCCAAAACAGCCTTAAACCGAGAAAACAGGTTAAAACCGAGTAGAAAACATTGATTCGAAGCAGTAAACAGTTATGTTACTCTTTCAAGGGTCAAATATGTAACAATCCAATGCATTTGACTAATTACAAGAGTTCGGGTTGAATTTGGAGTGTTTAGCTACCACTTATACCCATTTTGTCCCGAAAGAGGGTAAAACCGAGAAACCATTGATTCAAAGCAGTAAACAGCGTTGTTACTGTTTCTAGGTTCAAAATGTGTGACATTCCAATGCATTTGACTAATTGTATGAGTTCAGGATGAATTTGGAGTGTTTAGACAATACTTAAACCCGTTTTATCCCAAAACAGGCTTAAACTGAGAAAGCATGTTAAAACCGAGAGAAAACATTGATTTGAAGCAGTAAACAGCTATGTTACTCTTTCTAGGGTCAAATAAATAACAATCCAATGCATTTGACTAATTACAAGAGTTCGGGTTGAATTTGGAGTGTTTAGCCACCACTTATACCCATTTTGTCCCGAAAGAGGCTAAAACCGAAAAAACATTGATTCTAAGCAGTAAACAGCGTTTTTACTGTTTCTAGGTTCAGAATGTGTGACATTCCAATGAATTTGACTAATTGTATGAGTTTGGAATGAATTTGGAGTGTTTAGACAACAGTTAAACACGTTTTTTCCCAAAACAGGCTTAAGCCGAGCGAAAACAATGATTGTAAGCAGTAAACAGCTATGTTACTCTTTCTAGGGTCAAATTTGTAACAATCCAATGCATTTGACTAATTACGAGAGTTCGGGTTGAATTTGGAGTGTTTAGCCACCACTTATACCCATTTTGTCCCGAAAGAGGCTTAAACCGAAAAAACATTGATTCTAAGCAGTAAACAGCGTTGTTACTGTTTCTAGGTTCAGAATGTGTGACATTCCAATGCATTTGACTAATTGTATGAGTTTGGAATGAATTTGGAGTGTTTAGACAACAGTTAAACCCGTTTTTTCCCAAAACAGGCTTAAACTGAGAAAACAGGCTAAAACCGAGTAGAAAACATTGATTCGAAGCAGTAAACAGTTATGTTACTCTTTCTAAGGTCAAATATGTAACAATCCAATGCATTTGACTAAATACAAGAGTTCGGGTTGAATTTGGAGTGTTTAGCCACCACTTATACCCATTTTGTCCCGAAAGAGGCTAAAATCGAGAAAATATTGATTCTAAGCAGTAAACAGCATTGTTACTGTTTCTAGGGTCAGAATGTGTGACATTCCAATGCATTTAACTAATTGTAAGAGTTCGGGATGAATTTGAAGTGTTTAGACAACAGTTAAACCCGTTTTATCCCACAACAGGCTTAACCCGAGAAAACAGGCTAAAACCGAGCGAAAACAATGATTGTAAGCAGTAAACAGCTATGTTACTCTTTCTAGGGTCAAATTTGTAACAATCCAATGCATTTGACTAATTACGAGAGTTTGGGTTGAATTTGGAGTGTTTAGCCACCATTTATACCCATTTTGTCCCGAAAGAGGCTAAAAACGAACAAACATTGATTCAAACAGTAAAGAGCGTTGTTACTGTTTCTAGGTTCAGAATGTGTGACATTCCAATGCATTTGACTAATTGTATGAGTTTGGAATGAATTTGGAGTGTTTAGACAACAGTTAAACCCGTTTTATCCCAAAACAGCCTTAAACCGAGAAAACAGGTTAAAACCGAGTAGAAAACATTGATTCGAAGCAGTAAACAGTTATGTTACTCTTTCAAGGGTCAAATATGTAACAATCCAATGCATTTGACTAAATACAAGAGTTCGGGTTGAATTTGGAGTGTTTAGCCACCACTTATACCCATTTTGTCCCGAAAGAGGCTAAAACCGGGAAAATATTGATTCTAAGCAGTAAACAGCATTGTTACTGTTTCTAGGGTCAGAATGTGTGACATTCCAATGCATTTAACTAATTGTAAGAGTTCGGGATGAATTTGAAGTGTTTAGACAACAGTTAAACCCGTTTTATCCCACAACAGGCTTAACCCGAGAAAACAGGCTAAAACCGAGCGAAAACAATGATTGTAAGCAGTAAACAGCTATGTTACTCTTTCTAGGGTCAAATTTGTAACAATCCAATGCATTTGACTAATTACGAGAGTTCGGGTTGAATTTGGAGTGTTTAGCCACCATTTATACCCATTTTGTCCCGAAAGAGGCTAAAAACGAACAAACATTGATTCAAACAGTAAAGAGCGTTGTTACTGTTTCTAGGTTCAGAATATGTGACATTCCAATGCATTTGACTAATTGTATGAGTTTGGAATGAATTTGGAGTGTTTAGACAACAGTTAAACCCGTTTTATCCCAAAACAGCCTTAAACCGAGAAAACAGGTTAAAACCGAGTAGAAAACATTGATTCGAAGCAGTAAACAGTTATGTTACTCTTTCAAGGGTCAAATATGTAACAATCCAATGCATTTGACTAATTACAAGAGTTCGGGTTGAATTTGGAGTGTTTAGCCACCACTTATACCCATTTTGTCCCGAAAGAGGGTAAAACCGAGAAACCATTGATTCAAAGCAGTAAACAGCATTGTTACTGTTTCTAGGTTCAAAATGTGTGACATTCCAATGCATTTGACTAATTGTATGAGTTCAGGATGAATTTGGAGTGTTTAGACAATACTTAAACCCGTTTTATCCCAAAACAGGCTTAAACTGAGAAAGCATGTTAAAACCGAGAGAAAACATTGATTTGAAGCAGTAAACAGCTATGTTACTCTTTCTAGGGTCAAATAAATAACAATCCAATGCATTTGATTAATTACAAGAGTTCGGGTTGAATTTGGAGTGTTTAGCCACCACTTATACCCATTTTGTCCCGAAAGAGGCTAAAACCGAAAAAACATTGATTCTAAGCAGTAAACAGCGTTGTTACTGTTTCTAGGTTCAGAATGTGTGACATTCCAATGCATTTGACTAATTGTATGAGTTTGGAATGAATTTGGAGTGTTTAGACAACAGTTAAACCCGTTTTTTCCCAAAACAGGCTTAAACCGAGAAAACAGTCTAAAACCGAGTAGAAAACATTGATTCGAAGCAGTAAACAGCTATGTTACTCTTTCTAGGGTCAAATTTGTAACACTCCAATGCATTTGACTAATTACAAGAGTTCAGGTTGAATTTGGAGTGTTTAGCCACCACTTATACCCATTTTGTCCCGAAAGAGGGTAAAACCGAGAAACCATTGATTCAAAGCAGTAAACAGCGTTGTTACTGTTTATAGGTTCAGAATGTGTGACATTCTAATGCATTTAACTAATTGTATGAGTTTGGAATGAATTTGGAGTGTTTAGACAACAGTTAAACCCGTTTTATCCAAAACAGGCTTAAACCGAGAAAACAGGCTAAAATCGAGAGAAAACATTGATTCGAAGCAGTAAACAGTTATGTTACTCTTTCAAGGGTCAAATATGTAACAATCCAATGCATTTGACTAATTACAAGAGTTCGGGTTGAATTTGGAGTGTTTAGCCACCACTTATACCCATTTTGTCCCGAAAGAGGATAAAACCGAAAAAACATTGACTCTAAGCAGTAAACAGCGTTGTTACTGTTTCTAGGTTCAGAATGTGTGACATTCCAATGTATTTGACTAATTGTATGAGTTTGGAATGAATTTGGAGTGTTTAGACAACAGTTAAACCCGTTTTATCCCAAAACAGGCTTAAACCGAGAAAACAGGCTAAAATCGAGAGAAAACATTGATTCGAAGCAGTAAACAGTTATGTTACTCTTTCAAGGGTCAAATATGTAACAATCCAATGCATTTGACTAATTACAAGAGTTCGGGTTGAATTTGGAGTGTTTAGCTACCACTTATACCCATTTTGTCCCGAAAGAGGGTAAAACCGAGAAACCATTGATTCAAAGCAGTAAACAGCGTTGTTACTGTTTCTAGGTTCAAAATGTGTGACATTCCAATGCATTTGACTAATTGTATGAGTTCAGGATGAATTTGGAGTGTTTAGACAATACTTAAACCCGTTTTATCCCAAAACAGGCTTAAACTAAGAAAGCATGTTAAAACCGAGAGAAAACATTGATTTGAAGCAGTAAACAGCTATATTACTCTTTCTAGGGTCAAATAAATAACAATCCAATGCATTTGACTAATTACAAGAGTTCGGGTTGAATTTGGAGTGTTTAGACAATACTTAAACCCGTTTTATCCCAAAACAGGCTTAAACTGAGAAAGCATGTTAAAACCGAGAGAAAACATTGATTTGAAGCAGTAAACAGCTATGTTACTCTTTCTAGGGTCAAATTTGTAACAATCCAATGCATTTGACTAATTACGAGAGTTCGGGTTGAATTTGGAGTGTTTAGCCACCACTTATACCCATTTTGTCCCGAAAGAGGCTAAAACCGAAAAAACATTGATTCTAAGCAGTAAACAGCGTTGTTACTGTTTCTAGGTTCAGAATGTGTGACATTCCAATGTATTTGACTAATTGTATGAGTTTGGAATGAATTTGGAGTGTTTAGACAACAGTTAAACCCGTTTTTTCCCAAAACAGGCTTAAACCGAGAAAACAGGCTAAAACCGAGTAGAAAACATTGATTCGAAGCAGTAAACAGCTATGTTACTCTTTCTAGGGTCAAATTTGTAACACTCCAATGCATTTGACTAATTAGAAGAGTTCAGGTTGAATTTGGAGTGTTTAGCCACCACTTATACCCATTTTGTCCCGAAAGAGGCTAAAACCGAGAAACCATTGATTCAAAGCAGTAAACAGCGTTGTTACTGTTTCTAGGTTCAAAATGTGTGACATTCCAATGCATTTGACTAATTGTATGAGTTCGGGATGACTTTGGAGTGTTTAGACAATACTTAAACCCGTTTTATCCCAAAACAGGCTTAAACTGAGAAAGCATGTTAAAACCGAGAGAAAACATTGATTTGAAGCAGTAAACAGCTATGTTACTCTTTCTAGGGTCAAATTTGTAACAATCCAATGCATTTGACTAATTACGAGAGTTCGGGTTGAATTTGGAGTGTTTAGCCACCACTTATACCCATTTTGTCCCGAAAGAGGCTAAAAACGAACAAACATTGATTCAAAGCAGTAAAGAGCGTTGTTACTGTTTCTAGGTTCAGAATGTGTGACATTCCAATGCATTTGACTAATTGTATGAGTTTGGAATGAATTTGGAGTGTTTAGACAACAGTTAAACCCGTTTTATCCAAAACAGGCTTAAACCGAGAAAACAGGCTAAAATCGAGAGAAAACATTGATTCGAAGCAGTAAACAGTTATGTTACTCTTTCAAGGGTCAAATATGTAACAATCCAATGCATTTGACTAATTACAAGAGTTCGGGTTGAATTTGGAGTGTTTAGCCACCACTTATACCCATTTTGTCCCGAAAGAGGATAAAACCGAAAAAACATTGACTCTAAGCAGTAAACAGCGTTGTTACTGTTTCTAGGTTCAGAATGTGTGACATTCCAATGTATTTGACTAATTGTATGAGTTTGGAATGAATTTGGAGTGTTTAGACAACAGTTAAACCCGTTTTATCCCAAAACAGGCTTAAACCGAGAAAACAGGCTAAAATCGAGAGAAAACATTGATTCGAAGCAGTAAACAGTTATGTTACTCTTTCAAGGGTCAAATATGTAACAATCCAATGCATTTGACTAATTACAAGAGTTCGGGTTGAATTTGGAGTGTTTAGCTACCACTTATACCCATTTTGTCCCGAAAGAGGGTAAAACCGAGAAACCATTGATTCAAAGCAGTAAACAGCGTTGTTACTGTTTCTAGGTTCAAAATGTGTGACATTCCAATGCATTTGACTAATTGTATGAGTTCAGGATGAATTTGGAGTGTTTAGACAATACTTAAACCCGTTTTATCCCAAAACAGGCTTAAACTAAGAAAGCATGTTAAAACCGAGAGAAAACATTGATTTGAAGCAGTAAACAGCTATGTTACTCTTTCTAGGGTCAAATAAATAACAATCCAATGCATTTGACTAATTACAAGAGTTCGGGTTGAATTTGGAGTGTTTAGACAATACTTAAACCCGTTTTATCCCAAAACAGGCTTAAACTGAGAAAGCATGTTAAAACCGAGAGAAAACATTGATTTGAAGCAGTAAACAGCTATGTTACTCTTTCTAGGGTCAAATTTGTAACAATCCAATGCATTTGACTAATTACGAGAGTTCGGGTTGAATTTGGAGTGTTTAGCCACCACTTATACCCATTTTGTCCCGAAAGAGGCTAAAACCGAAAAAACATTGATTCTAAGCAGTAAACAGCGTTGTTACTGTTTCTAGGTTCAGAATGTGTGACATTCCAATGTATTTGACTAATTGTATGAGTTTGGAATGAATTTGGAGTGTTTAGACAACAGTTAAACCCGTTTTTTCCCAAAACAGGCTTAAACCGAGAAAACAGGCTAAAACCGAGTAGAAAACATTGATTCGAAGCAGTAAACAGCTATGTTACTCTTTCTAGGGTCAAATTTGTAACACTCCAATGCATTTGACTAATTAGAAGAGTTCAGGTTGAATTTGGAGTGTTTAGCCACCACTTATACCCATTTTGTCCCGAAAGAGGCTAAAACCGAGAAACCATTGATTCAAAGCAGTAAACAGCGTTGTTACTGTTTCTAGGTTCAAAATGTGTGACATTCCAATGCATTTGACTAATTGTATGAGTTCGGGATGACTTTGGAGTGTTTAGACAATACTTAAACCCGTTTTATCCCAAAACAGGCTTAAACTGAGAAAGCATGTTAAAACCGAGAGAAAACATTGATTTGAAGCAGTAAACAGCTATGTTACTCTTTCTAGGGTCAAATTTGTAACAATCCAATGCATTTGACTAATTACGAGAGTTCGGGTTGAATTTGGAGTGTTTAGCCACCACTTATACCCATTTTGTCCCGAAAGAGGCTAAAAACGAACAAACATTGATTCAAAGCAGTAAAGAGCGTTGTTACTGTTTCTAGGTTCAGAATGTGTGACATTCCAATGCATTTGACTAATTGTATGAGTTTGGAATGAATTTGGAGTGTTTAGACAACAGTTAAACCCGTTTTATCCCAAAACAGCCTTAAACCGAGAAAACAGGTTAAAACCGAGTAGAAAACATTGATTCGAAGCAGTAAACAGTTATGTTACTCTTTCAAGGGTCAAATATGTAACAATCCAATGCATTTGACTAATTACAAGAGTTCGGGTTGAATTTGGAGTGTTTAGCTACCACTTATACCCATTTTGTCCCGAAAGAGGGTAAAACCGAGAAACCATTGATTCAAAGCAGTAAACAGCGTTGTTACTGTTTCTAGGTTCAAAATGTGTGACATTCCAATGCATTTGACTAATTGTATGAGTTCAGGATGAATTTGGAGTGTTTAGACAATACTTAAACCCGTTTTATCCCAAAACAGGCTTAAACTGAGAAAGCATGTTAAAACCGAGAGAAAACATTGATTTGAAGCAGTAAACAGCTATGTTACTCTTTCTAGGGTCAAATAAATAACAATCCAATGCATTTGACTAATTACAAGAGTTCGGGTTGAATTTGGAGTGTTTAGCCACCACTTATACCCATTTTGTCCCGAAAGAGGCTAAAACCGAAAAAACATTGATTCTAAGCAGTAAACAGCGTTTTTACTGTTTCTAGGTTCAGAATGTGTGACATTCCAATGCATTTGACTAATTGTATGAGTTTGGAATGAATTTGGAGTGTTTAGACAACAGTTAAACCCGTTTTTTCCCAAAACAGGCTTAAACCGAGAAAACAGGCTAAAACCGAGTAGAAAACATTGATTCGAAGCAGTAAACAGCTATGTTACTCTTTCTAGGGTCAAATTTGTAACACTCCAATGCATTTGTCTAATTACAAGAGTTCAGGTTGAATTTGGAGTGTTTAGCCACCACTTATACCCATTTTGTCCCGAAAGAGGGTAAAACCGAGAAACCATTGATTCAAAGCAGTAAACAGCGTTGTTACTGTTTCTAGGTTCAGAATGTGTGACATTCTAATGCATTTGACTAATTGTATGAGTTTGGAATGAATTTGGAGTGTTTAGACAACAGTTAAACCCGTTTTATCCAAAACAGGCTTAAACCGAGAAAACAGGCTAAAACCGAGAGAAAACATTGATTCGAAGCAGTAAACAGTTATGTTACTCTTTCTAAGGTCAAATATGTAACAATCCAATGCATTTGACTAAATACAAGAGTTCGGATTGAATTTGGAGTGTTTAGCCACCACTTATACCCATTTTGTCCCGAAACAGGCTTAAACCGAGAAAACAGGCTAAAACCGAGTAGAAAACATTGATTCGAAGCAGTAAACAGTTATGTTACTCTTTCTAAGGTCAAATATGTAACAATCCAATGCATTTGACTAAATACAAGAGTTCGGGTTGAATTTGGAGTGTTTAGCCACCACTTATACCCATTTTGTCCCGAAAGAGGCTAAAACCGAAAAAACATTGATTCTAAGCAGTAAACAGCGTTGTTACTGTTTCTAGGTTCAGAATGTGTGACATTCCAATGCATTTGACTAATTGTATGAGTTTGGAATGAATTTGGAGTGTTTAGACAACAGTTAAACCCGTTTTTTCCCAAAACAGGCTTAAACCGAGAAAACAGTCTAAAACCGAGTAGAAAACATTGATTCGAAGCAGTAAACAGCTATGTTACTCTTTCTAGGGTCAAATTTGTAACACTCCAATGCATTTGACTAATTACAAGAGTTCAGGTTGAATTTGGAGTGTTTAGCCACCACTTATACCCATTTTGTCCCGAAAGAGGGTAAAACCGAGAAACCATTGATTCAAAGCAGTAAACAGCGTTGTTACTGTTTATAGGTTCAGAATGTGTGACATTCTAATGCATTTGACTAATTGTATGAGTTTGGAATGAATTTAGAGTGTTTAGACAACAGTTAAACCCGTTTTATCCAAAACAGGCTTAAACCGAGAAAACAGGCTAAAATCGAGAGAAAACATTGATTCGAAGCAGTAAACAGTTATGTTACTCTTTCAAGGGTCAAATATGTAACAATCCAATGCATTTGACTAATTACAAGAGTTCGGGTTGAATTTGGAGTGTTTAGCCACCACTTATACCCATTTTGTCCCGAAAGAGGCTAAAACCGAGAAACCATTGATTCAAAGCAGTAAACAGCGTTGTTACTGTTTCTAGGTTCAAAATGTGTGACATTCCAATGCATTTGACTAATTGTATGAGTTCAGGATGAATTTGGAGTGTTTAGACAATACTTAAACCCGTTTTATCCCAAAACAGGCTTAAATTGAGAAAGCATGTTAAAACCGAGAGAAAACATTGATTTGAAGCAGTAAACAGCTATGTTACTCTTTCTAGGGTCAAATTTGTAACAATCCAATGCATTTGACTAATTACGAGAGTTCGGGTTGAATTTGGAGTGTTTAGCCACCACTTATACCCATTTTGTCCCGAAAGAGGCTAAAACCGAAAAAACATTGATTCTAAGCAGTAAACAGCGTTGTTACTGTTTCTAGGTTCAGAATGTGTGACATTCCAATGCATTTGACTAATTGTATGAGTTTGGAATGAATTTGGAGTGTTTAGACAACAGTTAAACCCGTTTTTTCCCAAAACAGGCTTAAACCGAGAAAACAGGCTAAAACCGAGTAGAAAACATTGATTCGAAGCAGTAAACAGCTATGTTACTCTTTCTAGGGTCAAATTTGTAACACTCCAATGCATTTGACTAATTAGTGTTGGGATTTATGAGACAAAGCTCACAAGAGAGGGTAGACAAACACTTGGTGAATGAATCCCCCTTTACCCACAACAAACTAACTCATTCTCAAGGGGAAGGAGAGAACATCAACTTGTGATGAACTCCCCATAAACAAGCTAGATAGAACCCAAATACTAGAGAGTAAGTGGATCCTAACTAGGAGAAGCACTAGTTTGAGACTTATCCTCTTCTAGTATCACAACACTTAGAGTTTGTGTACTTAGGAGAAGGAGGATTAAGAATCAGTAATCTAGGCTAAGTAAAGCAGTAAATAAGAAGAGTTTAGGTGGATTTGAGAAGAGAATAGGCTGCCTTAAGGGCAGCCCCTAACCGCTAATCCTAAACTCTCTACATTGTTAATATGAAACAAGAACACAAGTATAGAGAGGAAATCGGTTTCTCTTCTATTAGATAATGTTGTGATTGTGTTACATATATGAGAAATTACACATCTTAATATAGGAGAACAAAGGCATAGAGCCGTTAGGCACACAAGGGATTCAAAGGAGAGATGAAAGGGACAGCTCCTTGTCTTTGGTTGACTCGCTATGCTTCCCAACCAAAGCCACACGTGATTTCCTTCCCTTCCATGCCTTGTGACCGTTAGATCTCCTTCCCTTATGGCCATTGGATCCTTCTTCCCTTCCTTGTGAGATATTTCCTTCTTCTTGGGCTTCTTCTTCTTATAAGGCCTTTGTTCTTCTTATTGCACTTATGGCCTTCTCTTATTCTTCATTCAGCCCACATGGCCTTACTCATTGTATTCACGGCCTAACCGGCCGTTCTCATGCCATTCATGGCCTCACGGCCACTCTTCTTGGTGCACACGGCCTTACCGGCCACTTCTCTTCTTTGTACGGACGGGCCTGTACGGACGGGCCTGTACGGACGGGCCTGTACGGACGGGCCTTCTCTTCAATGTGTTCACGGCCTAACTGGCCGCTCACCGGACATGGGTCCGTTCACGGACACGGTACATGGTACCGGACACGGTACATGGTCGCTCACGGACACGGACATGGCCTTACCGGCCTTTTCATGGCCTTTCCGGCCTTTCTTCTCTTCTTCCAAGGCTCGGCCTTACCGGCCTCTCCTCTCTCCTCCTTGGTACATTCTAATAATTAGAAGAGTTCAGGTTGAATTTGGAGTGTTTAGCCACCACTTATACCCATTTTGTCCCGAAAGAGGGTAAAACCGAGAAACCATTGATTCAAAGCAGTAAACAGCGTTGTTACTGTTTCTAGGTTCAAAATGTGTGACATTCTAATGCATTTGACTAATTGTATGAGTTCGGGATGACTTTGGAGTGTTTAGACAATACTTAAACCCGTTTTATCCCAAAACAGGCTTAAACTGAGAAAGCATGTTAAAACCGAGAGAAAACATTGATTTGAAGCAGTAAACAGCTATGTTAATCTTTCTAGGGTCAAATTTGTAACAATCCAATGCATTTGACTAATTACGAGAGTTCGGGTTGAATTTGGAGTGTTTAGCCACCACTTATACCCATTTTGTCCCGAAAGAGGCTAAAACCGAAAAAACATTGATTCTAAGCAGTAAACAGCGTTGTTACTGTTTCTAGGTTCAGAATGTGTGACATTCCAATGCATTTGACTAATTGTATGAGTTTGGAATGAATTTGGAGTGTTTAGACAACAGTTAAACCCGTTTTTTCCCAAAACAGGCTTAAACCGAGAAAACAGGTTAAAACCGAGTAGAAAACATTGATTCGAAGCAGTAAACTGTTATGTTACTCTTTCAAGGGTCAAATATGTAACAATCCAATGCATTTGACTAATTACAAGAGTTCGGGTTGAATTTGGAGTGTTTAGCCACCACTTATACCCATTTTGTCCCGAAAGAGGATAAAACCGAAAAAACATTGACTCTAAGCAGTAAACAGCGTTGTTACTGTTTCTAGGTTCAGAATGTGTGACATTCCAATGCATTTGACTAATTGTATGAGTTTGGAATGAATTTGGAGTGTTTAGACAACAGTTAAACCCGTTTTATCCCAAAACAGGCTTAAACCGAGAAAACAGGCTAAAATCGAGAGAAAACATTGATTCGAAGCAGTAAACAGTTATGTTACTCTTTCAAGGGTCAAATATGTAACAATCCAATGCATTTGACTAATTACAAGAGTTCGGGTTGAATTTGGAGTGTTTAGCCACCACTTATACCCATTTTGTCCCGAAAGAGGCTAAAACCGAGAAACCATTGATTCAAAGCAGTAAACAGCGTTGTTACTGTTTCTAGGTTCAAAATGTGTGACATTCCAATGCATTTGACTAATTGTATGAGTTCAGGATGAATTTGGAGTGTTTAGACAATACTTAAACCCGTTTTATCCCAAAACAGGCTTAAACTGAGAAAGCATGTTAAAACCGAGAGAAAACATTGATTTGAAGCAGTAAACAGCTATGTTACTCTTTCTAGGGTCAAATTTGTAACAATCCAATGCATTTGACTAATTACGAGAGTTCGGGTTGAATTTGGAGTGTTTAGCCACCACTTATACCCATTTTGTCCCGAAAGAGGCTAAAACCGAAAAAACATTGATTCTAAGCAGTAAACAGCGTTGTTACTGTTTCTAGGTTCAGAATGTGTGACATTCCAATGCATTTGACTAATTGTATGAGTTTGGAATGAATTTGGAGTGTTTAGACAACAGTTAAACCCGTTTTTTCCCAAAACAGGCTTAAACCGAGAAAACAGGCTAAAACCGAGTAGAAAACATTGATTCGAAGCAGTAAACAGCTATGTTACTCTTTCTAGGGTCAAATTTGTAACACTCCAATGCATTTGACTAATTAGAAGAGTTCAGGTTGAATTTGGAGTGTTTAGCCACCACTTATACCCATTTTGTCCCGAAAGAGGGTAAAACCGAGAAACCATTGATTCAAAGCAGTAAACAGCGTTGTTACTGTTTCTAGGTTCAAAATGTGTGACATTCTAATGCATTTGACTAATTGTATGAGTTCGGGATGACTTTGGAGTGTTTAGACAATACTTAAACCCGTTTTATCCCAAAACAGGCTTAAACTGAGAAAGCATGTTAAAACCGAGAGAAAACATTGATTTGAAGCAGTAAACAGCTATGTTAATCTTTCTAGGGTCAAATTTGTAACAATCCAATGCATTTGACTAATTACGAGAGTTCGGGTTGAATTTGGAGTGTTTAGCCACCACTTATACCCATTTTGTCCCGAAAGAGGCTAAAACCGAAAAAACATTGATTCTAAGCAGTAAACAGCGTTGTTACTGTTTCTAGGTTCAGAATGTGTGACATTCCAATGCATTTGACTAATTGTATGAGTTTGGAATGAATTTGGAGTGTTTAGACAACAGTTAAACCCGTTTTTTCCCAAAACAGGCTTAAACCGAGAAAACAGGCTAAAACCGAGTAGAAAACATTGATTCGAAGCAGTAAACAGCTATGTTACTCTTTCTAGGGTCAAATTTGTAACACTCCAATGCATTTGTCTAATTACAAGAGTTCAGGTTGAATTTGGAGTGTTTAGCCACCACTTATACCCATTTTGTCCCGAAAGAGGGTAAAACCGAGAAACCATTTATTCAAAGCAGTAAACAGCGTTGTTACGGTTTCTAGGTTCAGAATGTGTGACATTCTAATGCATTTGACTAATTGTATGAGTTTGGAATGAATTTGGAGTGTTTAGACAACAGTTAAACCCGTTTTATCCAAAACAGGCTTAAACCGAGAAAACAGGCTAAAACCGAGAGAAAACATTGATTCGAAGCAGTAAACAGTTATGTTACTCTTTCTAAGGTCAAATATGTAACAATCCAATGCATTTGACTAAATACAAGAGTTCGGATTGAATTTGGAGTGTTTAGCCACCACTTATACCCATTTTGTCCCGAAACAGGCTTAAACCGAGAAAACAGGCTAAAACCGAGTAGAAAACATTGATTCGAAGCAGTAAACAGTTATGTTACTCTTTCTAAGGTCAAATATGTAACAATCCAATGCATTTGACTAAATACAAGAGTTCGGGTTGAATTTGGAGTGTTTAGCCACCACTTATACCCATTTTGTCCCGAAAGAGGCTAAAACCGAAAAAACATTGATTCTAAGCAGTAAACAGCGTTGTTACTGTTTCTAGGTTCAGAATGTGTGAGATTCCAATGCATTTGACTAATTGTATGAGTTTTGAATGAATTTGGAGTGTTTAGACAACAGTTAAACCCGTTTTATCCCAAAACAGGCTTAAACCGAGAAAACAGGCTAAAATCGAGAGAAAACATTGATTCGAAGCAGTAAACAGTTATGTTACTCTTTCAAGGGTCAAATATGTAACAATCCAATGCATTTGACTAATTACAAGAGTTCGGGTTGAATTTGGAGTGTTTAGCCACCACTTATACCCATTTTGTCCTGAAAGAGGCTAAAACCGAGAAAATATTGATTCTAAGCAGTAAACAGCATTGTTACTGTTTCTAGGGTCAGAATGTGTGACATTCCAATGCATTTAACTAATTGTAAGAGTTCGGAATGAATTTGGAGTGTTTAGACAACAGTTAAACCCGTTTTATCCCAAAACAGGCTTAAACCGAGAAAACAGGCTAAAATCGAGAGAAAACATTGATTCGAAGCAGTAAACAGTTATGTTACTCTTTCAAGGGTCAAATATGTAACAATCCAATGCATTTGACTAATTACAAGAGTTCGGGTTGAATTTGGAGTGTTTAGCCACCACTTATACCCATTTTGTCCCGAAAGAGGGTAAAACCGAGAAACCATTGATTCAAAGCAGTAAACAGCGTTGTTACTGTTTCTAGGTTCAAAATGTGTGACATTCTAATGCATTTGACTAATTGTATGAGTTCGGGATGACTTTGGAGTGTTTAGACAATACTTAAACCCGTTTTATCCCAAAACAGGCTTAAACTGAGAAAGCATGTTAAAACCGAGAGAAAACATTGATTTGAAGCAGTAAACAGCTATGTTAATCTTTCTAGGGTCAAATTTGTAACAATCCAATGCATTTGACTAATTACGAGAGTTCGGGTTGAATTTGGAGTGTTTAGCCACCACTTATACCCATTTTGTCCCGAAAGAGGCTAAAACCGAAAAAACATTGATTCTAAGCAGTAAACAGCGTTGTTACTGTTTCTAGGTTCAGAATGTGTGACATTCCAATGCATTTGACTAATTGTATGAGTTTGGAATGAATTTGGAGTGTTTAGACAACAGTTAAACCCGTTTTTTCCCAAAACAGGCTTAAACCGAGAAAACAGGCTAAAACCGAGTAGAAAACATTGATTCGAAGCAGTAAACAGCTATGTTACTCTTTCTAGGGTCAAATTTGTAACACTCCAATGCATTTGTCTAATTACAAGAGTTCAGGTTGAATTTGGAGTGTTTAGCCACCACTTATACCCATTTTGTCCCGAAAGAGGGTAAAACCGAGAAACCATTTATTCAAAGCAGTAAACAGCGTTGTTACTGTTTCTAGGTTCAGAATGTGTGACATTCTAATGCATTTGACTAATTGTATGAGTTTGGAATGAATTTGGAGTGTTTAGACAACAGTTAAACCCGTTTTATCCAAAACAGGCTTAAACCGAGAAAACAGGCTAAAACCGAGAGAAAACATTGATTCGAAGCAGTAAACAGTTATGTTACTCTTTCTAAGGTCAAATATGTAACAATCCAATGCATTTGACTAAATACAAGAGTTCGGATTGAATTTGGAGTGTCTAGCCACCACTTATACCCATTTTGTCCCGAAACAGGCTTAAACCAAGAAAACAGGCTAAAACCGAGTAGAAAACATTGATTCGAAGCAGTAAACAGTTATGTTACTCTTTCTAAGGTCAAATATGTAACAATCCAATGCATTTGACTAAATACAAGAGTTCGGGTTGAATTTGGAGTGTTTAGCCACCACTTATACCCATTTTGTCCCGAAAGAGGCTAAAACCGAAAAAACATTGATTCTAAGCAGTAAACAGCGTTGTTACTGTTTCTAGGTTCAGAATGTGTGAGATTCCAATGCATTTGACTAATTGTATGAGTTTTGAATGAATTTGGAGTGTTTAGACAACAGTTAAACCCGTTTTATCCCAAAACAGGCTTAAACCGAGAAAACAGGCTAAAATCGAGAGAAAACATTGATTCGAAGCAGTAAACAGTTATGTTACTCTTTCAAGGGTCAAATATGTAACAATCCAATGCATTTGACTAATTACAAGAGTTCGGGTTGAATTTGGAGTGTTTAGCCACCACTTATACCCATTTTGTCCTGAAAGAGGCTAAAACCGAGAAAATATTGATTCTAAGCAGTAAACAGCATTGTTACTGTTTCTAGGGTCAGAATGTGTGACATTCCAATGCATTTAACTAATTGTAAGAGTTCGGGATGAATTTGAAGTGTTTAGACAACAGTTAAACCCGTTTTATCCCACAACAGGCTTAACCCGAGAAAACAGGCTAAAACCGAGCGAAAACAATGATTGTAAGCAGTAAACAGCTATGTTACTCTTTCTAGGGTCAAATTTGTAACAATCCAATGCATTTGACTAATTATGAGAGTTCGGGTTGAATTTGGAGTGTTTAGCCACCACTTATACCCATTTTGTCCCGAAAGAGGCTAAAAACGACAAACATTGATTCAAAGCAGTAAAGAGCGTTGTTACTGTTTCTAGGTTCAGAATGTGTGACATTCCAATGCATTTGACTAATTGTATAAGTTTGGAATGAATTTGGAGTGTTTAGACAACAGTAAAACCCATTTTATCCCAATACAGCCTTAAACCGAGAAAATAGGTTAAAACCGAGTAGAAAACATTGATTCGAAGCAGTAAACAGTTATGTTACTCTTTCAAGGGTCAAATATGTAACAATCCAATACATTTGACTAATTACAAGAGTTCGGGTTGAATTTGGAGTGTTTAGCCACCACTTATACCCATTTTGTCCCGAAAGAGGGTAAAACCGAGAAACCATTGATTCAAAGCAGTAAACAGCGTTGTTACTGTTTCTAGGTTCAAAATGTGTGACATTCCAATGCATTTGACTAATTGTATGAGTTCAGGATGAATTTGGAGTGTTTAGACAATACTTAAACCCGTTTTATCCCAAAACAGGCTTAAACTGAGAAAGCATGTTAAAACCGAGAGAAAACATTGATTTGAAGCAGTAAACAGCTATGTTACTCTTTCTAGGGTCAAATAAATAACAATCCAATGCATTTGACTAATTACAAGAGTTCGGGTTGAATTTGGAGTGTTTAGCCACCACTTATACCCATTTTGTCCCGAAAGAGGCTAAAACCGGAAAAACATTGATTCTAAGCAGTAAACAGCGTTGTTACTGTTTCTAGGTTCAGAATGTGTGACATTCCAATGCATTTGACTAATTGTATGAGTTTGGAATGAATTTGGAGTGTTTAGACAACAGTTAAACCCGTTTTTTCCTAAAACAGGCTTAAACCGAGAAAACAGGCTAAAACCGAGTAGAAAACATTGATTCGAAGCAGTAAACAGCTATGTTACTCTTTCTAGGGTCAAATTTGTAACACTCCAATGCATTTGACTAATTACAAGAGTTCAGGTTGAGTTTGGAGTGTTTAGCCACCACTTATACCCATTTTGTCCCGAAAGAGGCTAAAACCGAAAAAACATTGATTCTAAGCAGTAAACAGCGTTGTTACTGTTTCTAGGTTCAGAATGTGTGACATTCCAATTCATTTGACTAATTGTATGAGTTTGGAATGAATTTGGAGTGTTTAGACAACAGTTAAACCCGTTTTATCCCAAAACAGACTTAAACCGAGAAAACAGGCTAAAACCGAGTAGAAAACATTGATTCGAAGCAGTAAACAGCTATGTTACTCTTTCTAGGGTCAAATTTGTAACACTCCAATGCATTTGACTAATTATAAGAGTTCGAGTTGAATTTGGAGTGTTTAGCCACCACCTATACCCATTTTGTCCCGAAAGAGGCTAAAACCGAAAAAACATTGATTCTAAGCACTAAACAGCGTTGTTACTGTTTCTATGTTCAGAATGTGTGACATTCCAATGCATTTGACTAATTGTATGAGTTTGGAATGAATTTGGAGTTTTTAGACAACAGTTAAACCCGTTTTATCCAAAAACAGGCTTAAACCGAGAAAACAGGCTAAAACCGAGTAGAAAACATTGATTCGAAGCAGTAAACAGCTATGTTACTCTTTCTAGGGTCAAATTTGTAACACTCCAATGCATTTGACTAATTACAAGAGTTCCGGTTGAATTTGGAGTGTTTAGCCACCACTTATACCCATTTTGTCCCGAAAGAGGGTAAAACCGAGAAACCATTGATTCAAAGCAGTAAACAGCGTTGTTACTGTTTATAGGTTCAGAATGTGTGACATTCCAATGCATTTGACTAATTGTATGAGTTTGGAATGAATTTGGAGTTTTTAGACAACAGTTAAACCCGTTTTTTCCCAAAACAGGCTTAAACCGAGAAAAGGGCTAAAACCGAGTAGAAAACATTGATTCGAAGCAGTAAACAGCTATGTTACTCTTTCTAGGGTCAAATTTGTAACATTCCAATGCATTTGACTACTTACAAGAGTTCGGGTTGAATTTGGAGTGTTTAGCCACCACTTATACCCATTTTGTCCCGAAAGAGGGTAAAACCGAGAAACCATTGATTCAAAGCAGTAAACAGCGTTGTTACTGTTTCTAGGTTCAGAATGTGTGATATTCTAATGCATTTGACTAATTGTATGAGTTTGGAAATAATTTGGAGTGTTTAGACAATAGTTAAACCCGTTTTTTCCCAAAACAGGCTTAAACCGAGAAAACAGGCTAAAACCGAGTAAAAAACATTGATTCGAAGTAGTAAACAGTTATGTTACTCTTTCTAATGTCAAATATGTAACAATCCAATGCATTTGACTAAATACAAGAGTTTGGGTTGAATTTGGAGTGTTTAGCCACCACTTATACCCATTTTCTCCCGAAAGAGGCTTAAACCGAGAAAACAGGCTAAAACCGAGTAGAAAACATTGATTCGAAGCAGTAAACAGTTATGTTACTCTTTCTAAGGTCAAATATGTAACAATCCAATGCATTTGACTAAATACAAGAGTTCGGGTTGAATTTGGAGTGTTTAGCCACCACTTATACCCATTTTGTCCCGAAAGAGGCTAAAACCGAAAAAACATTGATTCTAAGCAGTAAACAGCGTTGTTACTGTTTCTAGGTTTAGAATGTTTGAGATTCCAATGCATTTGACTAATTGTATGAGTTTTGAATGAATTTGGAGTGTTTAGACAACAGTTAAACCCGTTTTATCCCAAAACAGGCTTAAACCGAGAAAAAGGCTAAAATCGAGAGAAAACATTGATTCGAAGCAGTAAACAGTTATGTTACTCTTTCAAGGGTCAAATATGTAACAATCCAATGCATTTGACTAATTACAAGAGTTCGGGTTGAATTTGGAGTGTTTAGCCACCACTTATACCCATTTTGTCCTGAAAGAGGCTAAAACCGAGAAAATATTGATTCTAAGCAGTAAACAGCATTGTTACTGTTTCTAGGGTCAGAATGTGTGACATTCCAATGCATTTAACTAATTGTAAGAGTTCGGGATGAATTTGAAGTGTTTAGACAACAGTTAAACCCGTTTTATCCCACAACAGGCTTAACCCGAGAAAACAGGCTAAAACCGAGCGAAAACAATGATTGTAAGCAGTAAACAGCTATGTTACTCTTTCTAGGGTCAAATTTGTAACAATCCAATGCATTTGACTAATTATGAGAGTTCGGGTTGAATTTGGAGTGTTTAGCCACCACTTATACCCATTTTGTCCCGAAAGAGGCTAAAAACGACAAACATTGATTCAAAGCAGTAAAGAGCGTTGTTACTGTTTCTAGGTTCAGAATGTGTGACATTCCAATGCATTTGACTAATTGTATAAGTTTGGAATGAATTTGGAGTGTTTAGACAACAGTAAAACCCATTTTATCCCAATACAGCCTTATACCGAGAAAATAGGTTAAAACCGAGTAGAAAACATTGATTCGAAGCAGTAAACAGTTATGTTACTCTTTCAAGGGTCAAATATGTAACAATCCAATACATTTGACTAATTACAAGAGTTCGGGTTGAATTTGGAGTGTTTAGCCACCACTTATACCCATTTTGTCCCGAAAGAGGGTAAAACCGAGAAACCATTGATTCAAAGCAGTAAACAGCGTTGTTACTGTTTCTAGGTTCAAAATGTGTGACATTCCAATGCATTTGACTAATTGTATGAGTTCAGGATGAATTTGGAGTGTTTAGACAATACTTAAACCCGTTTTATCCCAAAACAGGCTTAAACTGAGAAAGCATGTTAAAACCGAGAGAAAACATTGATTTGAAGCAGTAAACAGCTATGTTACTCTTTCTAGGGTCAAATAAATAACAATCCAATGCATTTGACTAATTACAAGAGTTCGGGTTGAATTTGGAGTGTTTAGCCACCACTTATACCCATTTTGTCCCGAAAGAGGCTAAAACCGGAAAAACATTGATTCTAAGCAGTAAACAGCGTTGTTACTGTTTCTAGGTTCAGAATGTGTGACATTCCAATGCATTTGACTAATTGTATGAGTTTGGAATGAATTTGGAGTGTTTAGACAACAGTTAAACCCGTTTTTTCCTAAAACAGGCTTAAACCGAGAAAACAGGCTAAAACCGAGTAGAAAACATTGATTCGAAGCAGTAAACAGCTATGTTACTCTTTCTAGGGTCAAATTTGTAACACTCCAATGCATTTGACTAATTACAAGAGTTCAGGTTGAGTTTGGAGTGTTTAGCCACCACTTATACCCATTTTGTCCCGAAAGAGGCTAAAACCGAAAAAACATTGATTCTAAGCAGTAAACAGCGTTGTTACTGTTTCTAGGTTCAGAATGTGTGACATTCCAATTCATTTGACTAATTGTATGAGTTTGGAATGAATTTGGAGTGTTTAGACAACAGTTAAACCCGTTTTATCCCAAAACAGACTTAAACCGAGAAAACAGGCTAAAACCGAGTAGAAAACATTGATTCGAAGCAGTAAACAGCTATGTTACTCTTTCAAGGGTAAAATTTGTAACACTCCAATGCATTTGACTAATTACAAGAGTTCAGGTTGAATTTGGAGTGTTTAGCCACCACTTATACCCATTTTGTCCCGAAAGAGGCTAAAACCGAAAAAACATTGATTCTAATTAGTAAACAGCGTTGTTACTGTTTCTAGGTTCAGAATGTGTGAAATTCCAATGTGTTTGACTAATTGTATGAGTTTGGAATAAATGTGGAGTGTTTAGACAACAGTTAAACCCGTTTTATCCCAAAACAGGCTTAAACCGAGAAAACAGGCTAAAACCGAGTAGAAAACATTGATTCGAAGCAGTAAATAGCTATGTTACTATTTCTAGGGTCAAATTTGTAACAATCCAATGCATTTGACTAATTACAAGAGTTCGGGTTGAATTTGGAGTGTTTAGCCACCACTTATACCCATTTTGTCCCGAAAGAGGGTAAAACCGAGAAACCATTGATTCAAAGCAGTAAACAGCGTTGTTACTGTTTCTAGGTTCAGAATGTGTGATATTCCAATGCATTTGACTAACTGTATGAGGTTGGAATGAATTTGGAGTGTTTAGACAATAGTTAAACCCGTTTTATCCCAAAACAGGCTTAAACCGAGAAAACAGGTTAAAAACGAGTAGAAAACATTGATTCAAAACAGTAAACAGCTATGTTACTCTTTCTAGGGTCAAATTTGTAACAATCCAATGCATTTGACTAATTACAAGAGTTCGGGTTAAATTTGGAGTGTTTAGCCACCACTTATACCCATTTTGTCCCGAAAGAGGCTAAAAACGAACAAACATTGGTTCTAAGCAGTAAACAGCGTTGTTACTGTTTCTAGGTTCAGAATGTGTGATATTCCAATGCATTTGACTAATTGTAAGAGTTCAGGATGAATTTGGAGTGTTTAGACAATACTTAAACCCGTTTTATCCCAAAACAGGCTTAAACTGAGAAAGCATGCTAAAACCGAGAGAAAACTTTGATTTGAAGCAGTAAACAGCCATGTTACTCTTTCTAAGGTCAAATATGTAACAATCCAATGCATTTGACTAATTACAAGAGTTCGAGTTGAATTTGGAGTGTTTAGCCACCACCTATACCCATTTTGTCCCGAAAGAGGCTAAAACCAAAAAAACATTGATTCTAAGCAGTAAACAGCGTTGTTACTGTTTGTATGTTCAGAATGTGTGAAATTCCAATGCATTTGACTAATTGTATGAGTTTGGAATGAATTTGGAGTTTTTAGACAACAGTTAAACCCGTTTTATCCAAAAACATGCTTAAACCGAGAAAACAGGCTAAAACAAAGGAGAAAACATTGATTCGAAGCATTAAACAGCTATGTTACTCTTTCTAGGGTCAAATTTGTAACACTCCAATGCATTTGACTAATTACAAGAGTTCGGGTTGAATTTGGAGTGTTTAGCCACCACTTATACCCATTTTGTCCCGAAAGAGGGTAAAGCCGAGAAACCATTGATTCAAAGCAGTAAACAGCGTTGTTACTGTTTATAGGTTCAGAATGTGTGACATTCCAATGCATTTGACTAATTGTATGAGTTTGGAATGAATTTGGAGTGTTTAGACAACAGTTAAACCCATTTTTTCCCAAAACAGGCTTAAACCGAGAAAACAGGCTAAAACCGAGTAGAAAACATTGATTCGAAGCAGTAAACAGCTATGTTACTCTTTCTAGGGTCAAATTTGTAACACTCCAATGCATTTGACTAATTACAAGAGTTCGGGTTGAATTTGGAGTGTTTAGCCACCACTTATACCCATTTTTTCCCGAAAGAGGGTAAAACCGAGAAACCATTGATTCAAAGCAGTAAACAGCGTTGTTACTGTTTCTAGGTTCAGAATGTGTGACATTCTAATGCATTTGACTAATTGTATGAGTTTGGAATGAATTTGGAGTGTTTAGACAACAGTTAAACCCGTTTTTTCCCAAAACAGGCTTAAACCGAAAAAACAGGCTAAAACCGAGTAGAAAACATTGATTTGAAGCAGTAAACAGTTATATTACTCTTTCTAAGGTCAAATATGTAACAATCCAATGCATTTGACTAAATACAAGAGTTCGGGTTGAATTTGGAGTGTTTAGCCACCAATTATACCCATTTTATCCCGAAAGAGGCTAAAACCGAAAAAACATTGATTCTAAGCAGTAAACAGCGTTGTTACTGTTTCTAGGTTCAGAATGTGTGACATTCCAATTCATTTGAATAATTGTATGAGTTTGGAATGAATTTGGAGTGTTTAGACATCAGTTAAACCCGTTTTATCCCAAAACAGACTTAAACCGAGAAAACAGGCTAAAACCGAGTAGAAAACATTGATTCGAAGCAGTAAACAGCTATGTTACTCTTTCTAGGGTCAAATTTGTAACACTCCAATGCATTTGACTAATTACAAGAGTTCGAGTTGAATTTGGAGTGTTTAGCCACCACCTATACCCATTTTGTCCCGAAAGAGGCTAAAACCGAAAAAACATTGATTCTAAGCACTAAACAGCGTTGTTACTGTTTCTATGTTCAGAATGTGTGACATTCCAATGCATTTGACTAATTGTATGAGTTTGGAATGAATTTGGAGTTTTTAGACAACAGTTAAACCCGTTTTATCCAAAAACAGGCTTAAACCGAGAAAACTATTAGAATGTACCAAGGAGGAGAGAGGAGAGGCCGGTAAGGCCGAGCCTTGGAAGAAGAGAAGAAAGGCCATGTAAAGGCCGGTAAGGCCATGTCCGTGTCCGTGAGCGACCATGTACCGTGTCCGGTACCATGTACCGTGTCTGTGAACGGACCCATGTCCGGTGAGCGGCCAGTTAGGCCGTGAACACGATGAAGAGAAGGCCCGTCCGTACAGGCCCGTCCGTACAGGCCCGTCCGTACGATGAAGAGAAGGCCCGTCCGTACGGTCGTGCTCTTAGGGCTGCTCTCGGTCCATGTGATGGAAAGGCCGAAGTTTGAGTGGCTTAGGAGAAGGAAAACGAGGCCTTACAAGAGAGAGAGGCCCATCTCACAAGGAAAAGGAAGGAAGGGAGAAGATTCACGTGAGCGTTTGGTGAAGGAAGGAAGTCGCTTTCACCAAGTTGAATTGAGAACGTCCCTATCACCTTCTTCTTCTCTCTTTGTGTCTAACGGTCATATGACCTTCTTCTCCTATATTAATGTATAATCTCTCATATGTAAAACAACATCACAATATTATTCAATAGAAGAGAAACCGATTTCCTCTCTATACTTGTGTTCTTGTTTCATATTAACAATGTAGAGAGTTTAGGATTAGCGGTTAGGGGCTGCCCTTAAGGCAGCCTATTCTCTTCTCAAATCCACCTAAACTCTTCTTATTTACTGCTTTACTTAGCCTAGATTACTGATTCTTAATCCTCCTTCTCCTAAGTACACAAACTCTAAGTGTTGTGATACTAGAAGAGGATAAGTCTCAAACTAGTGCTTCTCCTAGTTAGGATCCGCTTACTCTCTAGTATTTGGGTTCTATCTAGCTTGTTTATGGGGAGTTCATCACAAGTTGATGTTCTCTCCTCCCCCTTGAGAATGAGTTAGTTTGTTGTGGGTAAAGGGGGATTCATTCACCAAGTGTTTGTCTACCCTCTCTTGTGAGCTTTGTCTCATAAATCCCAACATGGTATCAGAGCAGGATCTGTTCTTGGTGATTCAAACTCGTTCTCAAGTTAAATCTCTTAGGAGATAGCTTAGTTAAAGTTTTAAACTTAGCTTAGGTGTTAATTCGCTTAGCTTAGTTCTTTAAAGCTTTAACTTTGCTTTTGTTGTTAAAAAAAAAAAAAAAACGATTCTCTTACAGCTCAATGTTGAGTAAGCTTGGTCTCTTATCTTGTTAGAATTTGTAGACCAAGTGAGTGAAGAGAAATCGAGTTTAAAAGCCTCATCCTTATGCTTTACCGATTTGGTAATAGTTTTGTCTAAATGGGGAAGTGATGAACCGATGAACAAATTATGTTGTTCAGGGTGAGGATTCACGGTTCTTGTGTGCTTATATGTGCCACAGGATCCTCTTTGGATTTGGCTTTAGATGCTAAAGCTTAGTTCCTTGTAAAGGTTTAAGTTTGCTTTAGATGCTAAATCGCTTCTTCTTCATCTCAAGGTTGAGAAAGCTTTGTTTCTGGTCATATGGTGTGTCCAGATTCACGCTTGAGGAAGAGAGAGATCTTGTTTTTCGCATATATGGTATGCTTGGTCAAATAGATTAAAGCTGGTCCAAGGATGCATTCTTTTAACCGATGGACAATAGGGTGTTCCAAAGGCCTTTTGTTTCTTCTTTGCTTGGGACCACGAAAAACATCTCCTATATGTTATTTTCGTGGATCTAAAGCCTTAAGATCTTGGAGAACACTTTGTTTAAGTGATTCTACCATGAGTTAGGTCCAAACCGTTGGAGAAATTAATTTTCCAAACGGTCCATGTGTTTCAGCCATTAAAGCACCAAAGTCTTGTTGAATGTTGGATGCTCTTGGCTGTCAAAGCTTCTGCAAACTCAAGAAAACAGAGTATAACTCTGTCCATAAGAACTCTTGGGCAAATTCTCTATTCTACTCTCCACTCACCTTATACTTCCGCCCATATACTCTACTATACTCTATACTCTTGGTTACTAATTCTCTGGTTACTTATTCTCTAAATTCTATTTTATTTTCAGTAATATTCTATATTCTCTATTCTCTAATCTCTAACAATCTCTTGTTTAGAATCTGTTCCATTGAATTTGGTTTCAGCTTCAGCCTTGAAGATTGTGTGGAGCTCGCCTACTATCTCAAGAAGAAGAAGTGGCGAGGTTGAAGGCTACAAGATAGCCATGTAAGAGCGCAGCACAATGCCTGGAGTTAGAACCAAGGGCCACCAAGTCTTTGTTAAGCTGGTGGAAGGTGATGAATCAGTCCAAGAGCATGTGTGTTAGTGCCAAGTTGTTGATCGGATGTGCACAATGGTCTTTAGGAAAGGTGATGCACAAGGTTTCAACTGTTGATTGGATGTGCACAAGAACGGTGATGCACAAGGCTTCAACTGAGGTGATGAGGTTTCAGCCCATCATCAAGTAAAGGTTACGGGGGAGATCAAGTGACTTCAGACCGTACCTCACAGATTCTGCTCGGCCACAAGCAAAAGTCTTTACTTAAAGCTCAGCCGAAGCGTCTCAAAGATCGACTCGGACGAAACCCTTCCACTGCGATTCGGCTTCCGCGTTCTTCATTAAAGTTCGAGACCACAGAGTCATCTTGCCAGTGGAAGTGGAATCATACCAATCCGAGCAGCCGTTCGAAAGTTATGTCCGATTCAGTGGGCATGTATCAGTCTGACAAATAAAACTGACCGGGTTTAAAACCATGGTTAGAGGAGCGGTCTCAAGGAGGAATTCCAAACCGCAACTGTGATCAACTCTCTCCTTCCTATCCATCAAAACACCATAAAGGCTGTGCTCTAAACCCTTCTCTATTTTAATTCATAAATTCATTACCTTAGCTTCATTACTAGTCTTTAGTCTTTAATATGATTCTTCTTAAATTGTCACACTTTTAGAATTTTTCTTTGATATTCCTCATAGCAAACACTTATTCTTTTCTTCTTTATCACTTGTTTAAGGGTAAAGGAGACTATGAGAGCCTCAAAGGAATTCTAAAGGAACAAGGATGGAGATCATAAGGAATGTGCTAAGGGCAAGGAGGGCTAAGGAAGTGTAGCGGTTCAAAGGCTTAAAGAGAAGAGAGCTGGTTCTTGACAAACCAAGATCATTGCGACATCAAGGAACGTGGAGACTACACTCTTTTTACTTAACAAAGTTTTCTCCCAAGTGGTTTTCTTGGTTAAGGTTTTTAATGAGGTAGTCCTCACGTGTCCACGCTTGATCTTTGGTCCCCATGGTGCCCTGCAGATCAAACGTGCGGGGGAGTATTAGAATGTACCAAGGAGGAGAGAGGAGAGGCCGGTAAGGCCGAGCCTTGGAAGAAGAGAAGAAAGGCCATGTAAAGGCCGGTAAGGCCATGTCCGTGTCCGTGAGCGACCATGTACCGTGTCCGGTACCATGTACCGTGTCCGTGAACGGACCCATGTCCGGTGAGCGGCCAGTTAGGCCGTGAACACGATGAAGAGAAGGCCCGTCCGTACAGGCCCGTCCGTACAGGCCCGTCCGTACGATGAAGAGAAGGCCCGTCCGTACGGTCGTGCTCTTAGGGCTGCTCTCGGTCCATGTGATGGAAAGGCCGAAGTTTGAGTGGCTTAGGAGAAGGAAAACGAGGCCTTACAAGAGAGAGAGGCCCATCTCACAAGGAAAAGGAAGGAAGGGAGAAGATTCACGTGAGCGTTTGGTGAAGGAAGGAAGTCGCTTTCACCAAGTTGAATTGAGAACGTCCCTATCACCTTCTTCTTCTCTCTTTGTGTCTAACGGTCATATGACCTTCTTCTCCTATATTAATGTATAATCTCTCATATGTAAAACAACATCACAATATTATTCAATAGAAGAGAAACCGATTTCCTCTCTATACTTGTGTTCTTGTTTCATATTAACAATGTAGAGAGTTTAGGATTAGCGGTTAGGGGCTGCCCTTAAGGCAGCCTATTCTCTTCTCAAATCCACCTAAACTCTTCTTATTTACTGCTTTACTTAGCCTAGATTACTGATTCTTAATCCTCCTTCTCCTAAGTACACAAACTCTAAGTGTTGTGATACTAGAAGAGGATAAGTCTCAAACTAGTGCTTCTCCTAGTTAGGATCCGCTTACTCTCTAGTATTTGGGTTCTATCTAGCTTGTTTATGGGGAGTTCATCACAAGTTGATGTTCTCTCCTCCCCCTTGAGAATGAGTTAGTTTGTTGTGGGTAAAGGGGGATTCATTCACCAAGTGTTTGTCTACCCTCTCTTGTGAGCTTTGTCTCATAAATCCCAACAAAAACAGGCTAAAACCGAGTAGAAAACATTGATTCGAAGCAGTAAACAGCTATGTTACTCTTTCTAGGGTCAAATTTGTAACACTCCAATGCATTTGACTAATTACAAGAGTTCGGGTTGAATTTGGAGTGTTTAGCCACCACTTATACCCATTTTGTCCCGAAAGAGGGTAAAACCGAGAAACCATTGATTCAAAGCAGTAAACAGCGTTGTTACTGTTTATAGGTTCAGAATGTGTGACATTCCAATGCATTTGACTAATTGTATGAGTTTGGAATGAATTTGGAGTTTTTAGACAACAGTTAAACCCGTTTTTTCCCAAAACAGGCTTAAACCGAGAAAAGGGCTAAAACCGAGTAGAAAACATTGATTCGAAGCAGTAAACAGCTATGTTACTCTTTCTAGGGTCAAATTTGTAACATTCCAATGCATTTGACTACTTACAAGAGTTCGGGTTGAATTTGGAGTGTTTAGCCACCACTTATACCCATTTTGTCCCGAAAGAGGGTAAAACCGAGAAACCATTGATTCAAAGCAGTAAACAGCGTTGTTACTGTTTCTAGGTTCAGAATGTGTGATATTCTAATGCATTTGACTAATTGTATGAGTTTGGAAATAATTTGGAGTGTTTAGACAATAGTTAAACCCGTTTTTTCCCAAAACAGGCTTAAACCGAGAAAACAGGCTAAAACCGAGTAAAAAACATTGATTCGAAGTAGTAAACAGTTATGTTACTCTTTCTAAGGTCAAATATGTAACAATCCAATGCATTTGAATAAATACAAGAGTTTGGGTTGAATTTGGAGTGTTTAGCCACCACTTATACCCATTTTCTCCCGAAAGAGGCTAAAAACGAACAAACATTGATTCAAAGCAGTAAACAGCGTTGTTACTGTTTCTAGGTTCAGAATGTGTGACATTCCAATGCATTTGACTAATTGTAAGAGTTCAGGATGAATTTGGAGTGTTTAGACAATACTTAAACCCGTTTTATCCCAAAACAAGCTTAAACTTAGAAAGCATGCTAAAACCGAGAGAAAACTTTGATTTGAAGCAGTAAACAGCTATGTTACTCTTTCTAAGGTCAAATATGTAACAATCCAATGCATTTGACTAATTACAAGAGTTCGGGTTGAATTTGGAGTGTTTAGCCACCACTTATACCCATTTTGTCCCGAAAGAGGCTAAAACCGAAAAAACATTGATTCAAAGCAGTAAACAGCATTGTTACTGTTTCTAGGTTCAGAATGTGTGACATTCCAATGCATTTGACTAATTGTATGAGTTCAGGATGAATTCGGAGTGTTTAGACAATACTAAAACCCGTTTTATCCCAAAACAGGCTTAAACTGAGAAAGCATGATAAAACCGAGAGAAAACATTGATTTGAAGCAGTAAACAGCTATGTTACTCTTTCTAGAGTCAAATATATAACAATCCAATGCATTTGACTAATTACAAGAGATCGGATTGAATTTGGAGTGTTTAGCCACCACTTATACCCATTTTGTCCCGAAAGAGGCTAAAACCGAAAAAACATTGATTCTAAGCAGTAAACAGCGTTGTTACTGTTTCTAGGTTCAGAATGTGTGACATTACAATGTATTTGACTAATTGTATGAGTTTGGAATAAATTTGGAGTGTTTAGACAACAGTTAAACCCGTTTTATCCCAAAACAGGCTTAAACCGAGAAAACAGGCTAAAACCGAGTAGATAACATTGATTCGAAGCAGTAAATAGCTATGTTACTCTTTCTAGGGTCAAATTTGTAACACTCCAATGCATTTGACTAATTACAAGAGTTCGGGTTGAATTTGGAGTGTTTAGCCACCACTTATACCCATTTTTTCCCGAAAGAGGGTAAAACCGAGAAACCATTGATTCAAAGCAGTAAACAGCGTTGTTACTGTTTCTAGGTTCAGAATGTGTGACATTCTAATGCATTTGACTAATTGTATGAGTTTGGAATGAATTTGGAGTGTTTAGACAACAGTTAAACCCGTTTTTTCCCAAAACAGGCTTAAACCGAGAAAACAGGCTAAAACCGAGTAGAAAACATTGATTCGAAGCAGTAAACAGTTATGTTACTATTTCTAAGGTCAAATATGTAACAATCCAATGCATTTAACTAAATACAAGAGTTCGGGTTGAATTTGGAGTGTTTAGCCACCACTTATACCCATTTTGTCCCAAAAGAGGCTAAAAACGAACAAACATTGATTCTAAGCAGTAAACAGCGTTGTTACTGTTTCTAGGTTCAAAATGTGTGACATTCCAATGCATTTGACTAATTGTATGAGTTTGGAATGAATTTGGAGTGTTTAGACAAGAGTTAAACCCGTTTTATCCCAAAACAGGCTTAAACCGAGAAAACAGGTTAAAACTGAGTAGAAAACATTGATTCAAGCAGTAAACAGCTATGTTACTCTTTCTAGGGTCAAATTTGTAACAATCCAATGCATTTGACTAATTACAAGAGTTCGGGTTGAATTTGGAGTGTTTAGCCACCACTTATACCCATTTTGTCCCGAAAGAGGGTAAAACCGAGAAACCATTGATTCAAAGCAGTAAACAGCATTGTTACTGTTTCTAGGTTCAGAATGTGTGACATTCCAATGCATTTGACTAATTGTATGATTTCAGGATGAATTTGGAGTGTTTAGACAATACTTAAACCCGTTTTATCCCAAAACAGGCTTAAACTGAGAAAGCATGTTAAAACCGAGTAGAAAACATTGATTCGAAGCAGTAAACAGCTATGTTACTCTTTCTAGGGTCAAATATATAACAATCCAATGCATTTGACTAATTACAAGAGTTCGGGTTGAATTTGGAGTGTTTAGCCACCACTTATACCCATTTTGTCCCGAAAGAGGCTAAAACCGAAAAAACATTGATTCTAAGCAGTAAACAGCGTTGTTACTGTTTCTAGGTTCAGAATGTGTGACATTCCAATGCATTTAACTAATTGTATGAGTTCAGGATGAATTTGGAGTGTTTAGACAACAGTTAAACCTGTTTTATCCCAAAACAGGCTTAAACCGAGAAAACAGGCTAAAACCGAGTAGAAAACATTGATTCGAAGCAGTAAACAGCTATGTTACTCTTTCTAGGGTCAAATTTGTAACACTCCAATGCATTTGACTAATTACAAGAGTTCAGGTTGAATTTGGAGTGTTTAGCCACCACTTATACCCATTTTGTCCCGAAAGAGGGTAAAACCGAGAAATCATTGATTCAAAGCAGTAAACAGCGTTGTTACAGTTTCTAGGTTCAGAATGTGTGACATTCCAATGCATTTGACTAATTGTATGAGTTTGGAATGAATTTGGAGTGTTTAGACAACAGTTAAACCCGTTTTATCCCAAAACAGGCTTAAACCGAGAAAACAGGCTAAAACCGAGTAGAAAACATTGGTTCGAAGCAGTAAATAGCTATGTTACTATTTCTAGGGTCAAATTTGTAACAATCCAATGCATTTGACTAATTACAAGAGTCGGGTTGAATTTGGAGTGTTTAGCCACCACTTATACCCATTTTGTCCCGAAAGAGGGTAAAACCGAGAAACCATTGATTCAAAGCAGTAAACAGCGTTGTTACTGTTTCTAGGTTCAAAATATGTGACATTCCAATGCATTTGACTAATTGTATGAGTTTGGAATGAATTTGGAGTGTTTAGACAACAGTTAAACCCGTTTTATCCCAAAACAGGCTTAAACCGAGAAAACAGGTTAAAACTGAGTAGAAAACATTGATTCAAGCAGTAAACAGCTATGTTACTCTTTCTAGGGTCAAATTTGTAACAATCCAATGCATTTGACTAATTACAAGAGTTCGGGTTGAATTTGGAGTGTTTAGCCACCACTTATACCCATTTTGTCCCGAAAGAGGGTAAAACCGAGAAACCATTGATTCAAAGCAGTAAACAGCGTTGTTACAGTTTCTAGGTTCAGAATGTGTGACATTCCAATGCATTTGACTAATTGTATGATTTCAGGATGAATTTGGAGTGTTTAGACAATACTTAAACCCGTTTTATCCCAAAACAGGCTTAAACCGAGAAAACAGGCTAAAACCGAGTAGAAAACATTGATTCGAAGCAGTAAACAGTTATGTTACTCTTTCTAAGGTCAAATATGTAACAATCCAATGCATTTGACTAAATACAAGAGTTCGGGTTGAATTTGGAGTGTTTAGCCACCACTTATACCCATTTTGTCCCGAAAGAGGCTAAAAACGAACAAACATTGATTCTAAGCAGTAAACAGCGTTGTTACTGTTTCTAGGTTCAGAATGTGTGACATCCCAATGCATTTGACTAATTGTATGATTTCAGGATGAATTTGGAGTGTTTAGACAATACTTAAACCCGTTTTATCCCAAAACAGGCTTAAACTGAGAAAGCATGTTAAAACCGAGTAGAAAACATTGATTCGAAGCAGTAAACAGCTATGTTACTCTTTCTAGGGTCAAATTTATAACAATCCAATGCATTTGACTAATTACAAGAGTTCGGGTTGAATTTGGAGTGTTTAGCCACCACTTATACCCATTTTGTCCCGAAAGAGGCTAAAACCGAAAAAACATTGATTCTAAGCAGTAAACAGCGTTGTTACTGTTTCTAGGTTCAGAATGTGTGACATTCCAATGCATTTGACTAATTGTATGATTTCAGGATGAATTTGGAGTGTTTAGACAATACTTAAACCCGTTTTATCCCAAAACAGGCTTAAACTGAGAAAGCATGTTAAAACCGAGTAGAAAACATTGATTCGAAGCAGTAAACAGCTATGTTACTCTTTCTAGGGTCAAATATATAACAATCCAATGCATTTGACTAATTACAAGAGTTCGGGTTGAATTTGGAGTGTTTAGCCACCACGTATACCCATTTTGTCCCGAAAGAGGCTAAAACCGAAAAAACATTGATTCTAAGCAGTAAACAGCGTTGTTACTGTTTCTAGGTTCAGAATGTGTGACATTCCAATGCATTTGACTAATTGTATGAGTTCAGGATGAATTTGGAGTGTTTAGACAACAGTTAAACCTGTTTTATCCCAAAACAGGCTTAAACCGAGAAAACAGGCTAAAACCGAGTAGAAAACATTGATTCTGTTGGGATTTATGAGACAAAGCTCACAAGAGAGGGTAGACAAACACTTGGTGAATGAATCCCCCTTTACCCACAACAAACTAACTCATTCTCAAGGGGGAGGAGAGAACATCAACTTGTGATGAACTCCCCATAATCTAGACTTAGTAAAGCAATAAATAAGAAGAGTTTAGGTGGGATTTGAGAAGAGAATAGGCTGCCTTAAGGGCAGCCCCTAACCGATTACCTAAACTATCTACATTGAAGCTAAGAACAAGAACACAAGGTAAAAGAGGGGAAATCGGATCTCTTCTATTAGATGATGTTGTGTTGTGTTACATATGAGAGATTACATCTTAATATAGGAAAAACAAGGTCATATGACCGTTAGAGAGAGGAAGAGAGTGTTGATAGGGACATTCTCTCGATTTGGTGAAGGTGATAGTGACATCCTTCCCTTCCTTGCACATGTGATTCTTTTCTTGTGACCGTTAGGTTCTTCCTCCTTGAAAGCGACTTCCTTCCTTCTTCCTTTGGCATCTTCTTCCTTTGGCAGCTTCTTGATCACATGGTGGGCCGAGTCTTCCTTCTTCTCATCACTCACACTCGGCCTCATTCCTTCCTTCTTTCCTTTGTGAGACTTCCTCTTGGGCTTCTTCTTCTTATAAGGCCTTTGCCCTTCTCATTGCACTTATGGCCTTCTCTTATTCTTCATTCAGCCCACATGGCCTTACTCATTGTATTCACGGCCTAACCGGCCGTTCTCATGCCATTCATGGCCTCACGGCCACTCTTCTTGGTGCACACGGCCTTCTCTTCATCGTACGGACGGGCCTGTACGGACGGGCCTGTACGGACGGGCCTTCTCTTCAATGTGTTCACGGCCTAACTGGCCGCTCACCGGACATGGGTCCGTTCACGGACACGGTACATGGTACCGGACACGGTACATGGTCGCTCACGGACACGGACATGGCCTTACCGGCCTTTACATGGCCTTTCCGGCCTTTCTTCTCTTCTTCCAAGGCTCGGCCTTACCGGCCTCTCCTCTCTCCTCCTTGGTACATTCTAATACTCCCCCGCACGCTTGATCGGTGGGACACCATGGGGACCAAAGATCAAGGGTGGACTAGTGTCATCTACCTCATTAAAAAACCTCAACAAAGAAAACCTCTTGGGATAAAACTTTGTTAAGGAAAAAGAGTATAGACTCCACTATCCATGATGTCCCATTGACCTTGGTTTGCAAAGAACTAGCTCCCTTCTCTTCATGATTTGAACCGCTCCTACTCCTTAGCCCACCTTGCCTTTAGCACATTCCTTATGATCTCCATCCTTGCGCCTTTAGAATTTCTTTGAGGCTCTCATAGTCTCCTTTACCCCTTAAACAAGTGATAAAGAAGAAAAGAATAAGTGTTTGCTATGAGGAATATCAAAGAAAATTTCTAAAAATGTGACAATTTAAGAGAACATATTAAAGACTAAAGACTAGTAATGAAGCTAAGGTAATGAATTTATGAATTAAAATAGAGAAGAGTTTAGAGCACAGCCTTTATGGTGTTTTGATGGATAGGAGGGAGAGAGTTGATCACTGTTGCGGTTTGGAATTCCTCCTTGAGACCGCTCCTCTAACCATGGTTTTAAACCCGGTCAGTTTTATTTGTCAGACTGATACATGCCCACTGAATCGGACATAACTTTCGAACGGCTGCTCGGATTGGTATGATTCCACTTCCACTGGCAAGATGACTCCATGGTCTAGAACTTTTGTGAAGAACGCGGAAGCTGAGTCGCAGTGGAAGGGTTTCGTCCGAGTCGATCTTTGAGACGCTTCGGCTGAGCTTTAAGTAAAAACTTTTGCTTGTGGCCGAGCAGAATCTGTGAGGTACGGTCTGAAGTCACTTGATAGTTGATCTCCCCCGTAACCTTTACTTGATGATGGGCTGAAACCTCATCACCTCAGTTGAAGCCTTGTGCATCACCGTTCTTGTGCACATCCAATCAACAGTTGAAACCTTGTGCATCACCTTTCCTAAAGACCATTGTGCACATCCGATCAACAACTTGGCACTAACACACATGCTCTTGGACTGATTCATCACCTTCCACCAGCTTAACAAAGACTTGGTGGCCCTTGGTTCTAACTCCAGGCATTGTGCTGCGCTCTTACATGGCTATCTTGTAGCCTTCAACCTCGCCACTTCTTCTCCTTGAGATAGTGAGCGAGCTCCACACAATCTTCAATGCTGAAACTGAAACCAAATTCAATGGAACAGATTCTAAACAAGAGATTGTTAGAGATTAGAGTATATAGAATATTACTGAAATTAAATAGAGAATTTAGAGAATTAATAAGAGTATATATAGAGAATAGAAAGTGAGAGTATAAGGGAGAGTATTGGCGGTAGTATAAGATGAATGGAGAGTAGAATAGAGAATTTGCTCAAGAGTTCTTATGGACAGAGTTTAACTCTGTTTTCTTGAGTTGAAAGAAGCTTTGACAGCCAAGAACATCCAAGAAGACAATCTCTTTTGGTGCTTTAATGGCTGAAACACAATGGACCTTATGGAAAATTAGTTTCTCCAAAGGTTTAACAACAAAACTCCTTGTAGAATCACTTAAACAAGTGTTCTTCAAGAGATTAATGCCTTCAAGGATCACGAAATAGCATATAGAAGATGCTTTCCATGTTCAAAATTCAAACAAAAGAAGAAACACCTTTGGAACACCCTTTTGTCCATTGGTTAAAAGAATGCATCTTGGACCAACTTGAATCTATTTGACCAAGCGGGCCATACATGCTAAAAACAAGAACTCTCTCTTCCCCAAACTCGAATCTGGACACACCATATGGCCAGATACAAAGCTTTCTCAACCAAGAACAAAACCGATTTGCTCCTTGGTTCATCACCACCTCATTTAAACCCAAGCTTTCACCAAATCGGTAAGCCTAAAGATGAGGTTTTGAAATCGATTTCTTTCACACACTTGGTCTACAAATTCTAACAAGACAAGAGACCAAGCTTACTCAACAATGAGCTGCTAGAGAATCGATTTAACACCAAAAGCAAAATTAAAGCTTTAAAGAACTAAGCTAAGCGAATTAACACCTAAGCTAGGATTAAAACTTTAACTAAGCTAACTCCTAAGAAAACGACATTGAGAATGAGTTTGAATCACCAAGAACAGAACCTGCTCTGATACCATGTTGGGATTTATGAGACAAAGCTCACAAGAGAGGGTAGACAAACACTTGGTGAATGAATCCCCCTTTACCCACAACAAACTAACTCATTCTCAAGGGGGAGGAGAGAACATCAACTTGTGATGAACTCCCCATAATCTAGACTTAGTAAAGCAATAAATAAGAAGAGTTTAGGTGGGATTTGAGAAGAGAATAGGCTGCCTTAAGGGCAGCCCCTAACCGATTACCTAAACTATCTACATTGAAGCTAAGAACAAGAACACAAGGTAAAAGAGGGGAAATCGGATCTCTTCTATTAGATGATGTTGTGTTGTGTTACATATGAGAGATTACATCTTAATATAGGAAAAACAAGGTCATATGACCGTTAGAGAGAGGAAGAGAGTGTTGATAGGGACATTCTCTCGATTTGGTGAAGGTGATAGTGACATCCTTCCCTTCCTTGCACATGTGATTCTTTTCTTGTGACCGTTAGGTTCTTCCTCCTTGAAAGCGACTTCCTTCCTTCTTCCTTTGGCATCTTCTTCCTTTGGCAGCTTCTTGATCACATGGTGGGCCGAGTCTTCCTTCTTCTCATCACTCACACTCGGCCTCATTCCTTCCTTCTTTCCTTTGTGAGACTTCCTCTTGGGCTTCTTCTTCTTATAAGGCCTTTGCCCTTCTCATTGCACTTATGGCCTTCTCTTATTCTTCATTCAGCCCACATGGCCTTACTCATTGTATTCACGGCCTAACCGGCCGTTCTCATGCCATTCATGGCCTCACGGCCACTCTTCTTGGTGCACACGGCCTTCTCTTCATCGTACGGACGGGCCTGTACGGACGGGCCTGTACGGACGGGCCTTCTCTTCAATGTGTTCACGGCCTAACTGGCCGCTCACCGGACATGGGTCCGTTCACGGACACGGTACATGGTACCGGACACGGTACATGGTCGCTCACGGACACGGACATGGCCTTACCGGCCTTTACATGGCCTTTCCGGCCTTTCTTCTCTTCTTCCAAGGCTCGGCCTTACCGGCCTCTCCTCTCTCCTCCTTGGTACATTCTAATAGATTCGAAGCAGTAAACAGCTATGTTACTCTTTCTAGGGTCAAATTTGTAACACTCCAATGCATTTGACTAATTACAAGAGTTCAGGTTGAATTTGGAGTGTTTAGCCACCACTTACACCCATTTTGTCCCGAAAGAGGCTAAAACCGAAAAAACATTGATTCTAATTAGTAAATAGCGTTGTTACTGTTTCTAGGTTCAGAATGTGTGACATTCCAATGCGTTTGACTAATTGTATGAGTTTGGAATGAATTTGGAGTGTTTAGACAACAGTTAAACCTGTTTTATCCCAAAACAGGCTTACACCGAGAAAACAGGCTAAAACCGAGTAGAAAACATTGATTCGAAGCAGTAAATAGCTATGTTACTATTTCTAGGGTCAAATTTGTAACAATCCAATGCATTTGACTAATTACAAGAGTTCGGGTTGAATTTGGAGTGTTTAGCCACCACTTATACCCATTTTGTCCCGAAAGAGGGTAAAACCGAGAAACCATTGATTCAAAGCAGTAAACAGCGTTGTTACTGTTTCTAGGTTCAGAATGTGTGACATCCCAATGCATTTGACTAATTGTATGAGTTTGGAATGAATTTGGAGTGTTTAGACAACAGTTAAACCCGTTTTATCCCAAAACAGGCTTAAACCGAGAAAACAGGTTAAAACTGAGTAGAAAACATTGATTCAAGCAGTAAACAGCTATGTTACTCTTTCTAGGGTCAAATTTGTAACAATCCAATGCATTTGACTAATTACAAGAGTTCGGGTTGAATTTGGAGTGTTTAGCCACCACTTATACCCATTTTGTCCCGAAAGAGGGTAAAACCGAGAAACCATTGATTCAAAGCAGTAAACAGCGTTGTTACAGTTTCTAGGTTCAGAATGTGTGACATTCCAATGCATTTGACTAATTGTATGATTTCAGGATGAATTTGGAGTGTTTAGACAATACTTAAACCCGTTTTATCCCAAAACAGGCTTAAACCGAGAAAACAGGCTAAAACCGAGTAGAAAACATTGATTCGAAGCAGTAAACAGTTATGTTACTCTTTCTAAGGTCAAATATGTAACAATCCAATGCATTTGACTAAATACAAGAGTTCGGGTTGAATTTGGAGTGTTTAGCCACCACTTATACCCATTTTGTCCCGAAAGAGGCTAAAAACGAACAAACATTGATTCTAAGCAGTAAACAGCGTTGTTACTGTTTCTAGGTTCAGAATGTGTGACATCCCAATGCATTTGACTAATTGTATGATTTCAGGATGAATTTGGAGTGTTTAGACAATACTTAAACCCGTTTTATCCCAAAACAGGCTTAAACTGAGAAAGCATGTTAAAACCGAGTAGAAAACATTGATTCGAAGCAGTAAACAGCTATGTTACTCTTTCTAGGGTCAAATATATAACAATCCAATGCATTTGACTAATTACAAGAGTTCGGGTTGAATTTGGAGTGTTTAGCCACCACTTATACCCATTTTGTCCCGAAAGAGGCTAAAACCGAAAAAACATTGATTCTAAGCAGTAAACAGCGTTGTTACTGTTTCTAGGTTCAGAATGTGTGACATTCCAATGCATTTGACTAATTTTATGATTTCAGGATGAATTTGGAGTGTTTAGACAATACTTAAACCCGTTTTATCCCAAAACAGGCTTAAACTGAGAAAGCATGTTAAAACCGAGTAGAAAACATTGATTCGAAGCAGTAAACAGCTATGTTACTCTTTCTAGGGTCAAATATATAACAATCCAATGCATTTGACTAATTACAAGAGTTCGGGTTGAATTTGGAGTGTTTAGCCACCACGTATACCCATTTTGTCCCGAAAGAGGCTAAAACCGAAAAAACATTGATTCTAAGCAGTAAACAGCGTTGTTACTGTTTCTAGGTTCAGAATGTGTGACATTCCAATGCATTTGACTAATTGTATGAGTTCAGGATGAATTTGGAGTGTTTAGACAACAGTTAAACCTGTTTTATCCCAAAACAGGCTTAAACCGAGAAAACAGGCTAAAACCGAGTAGAAAACATTGATTCGAAGCAGTAAACAGCTATGTTACTCTTTCTAGGGTCAAATTTGTAACACTCCAATGCATTTGACTAATTACAAGAGTTCAGGTTGAATTTGGAGTGTTTAGCCACCACTTACACCCATTTTGTCCCGAAAGAGGCTAAAACCGAAAAAACATTGATTCTAATTAGTAAACAGCGTTGTTACTGTTTCTAGGTTCAGAATGTGTGACATTCCAATGCGTTTGACTAATTGTATGAGTTTGGAATGAATTTGGAGTGTTTAGACAACAGTTAAACCTGTTTTATCCCAAAACAGGCTTACACCGAGAAAACAGGCTAAAACCGAGTAGAAAACATTGATTCGAAGCAGTAAATAGCTATGTTACTATTTCTAGGGTCAAATTTGTAACAATCCAATGCATTTGACTAATTACAAGAGTTCGGGTTGAATTTGGAGTGTTTAGCCACCACTTATACCCATTTTGTCCCGAAAGAGGGTAAAACCGAGAAACCATTGATTCAAAGCAGTAAACAGCGTTGTTACTGTTTCTAGGTTCAGAATGTGTGACATCCCAATGCATTTGACTAATTGTATGAGTTTGGAATGAATTTGGAGTGTTTAGACAACAGTTAAACCCGTTTTATCCCAAAATAGGCTTAAACCGAGAAAACAGGTTAAAACCGAGTAGAAAACATTGATTCAAAGCAGTAAACAGCTATGTTACTCTTTCTGGGGTCAAATTTGTAACAATCCAATGCATTTGACTAATTACAAGAGTTCGGGTTGAATTTGGAGTGTTTAGCCACCACTTATACCCATTTTGTCCCGAAAGAGGGTAAAACCGAGAAACCATTGATTCAAAGCAGTAAACAGCGTTGTTACTGTTTCTAGGTTCAAAATGTGTGACATTCCAATGCATTTGACTAATTGTATGAGTTCAGGATGAATTTGGAGTGTTTAGACAATACTTAAACCCGTTTTATCCCAAAACAGGCTTAAACCGAGAAAACAGGCTAAAACCGAGTAGAAAACATTGATTCGAAGCAGTAAAGAGTTATGTTACTCTTTCAAAGGTCAAATATGTAACAATCCAATGCATTTGACTAAATACAAGAGTTTGGGTTGAATTTGGAGTGTTTAGCCACCACTTATACCCATTTTGTCCCGAAAGAGGCTAAAAACGAACAAACATTGATTCTAAGCAGTAAACAGCGTTGTTACTGTTTCTAGGTTCAGAATGTGTGACATTCCAATGCATTTGACTAATTGTAAGAGTTGAGGATGAATTTGGAGTGTTTAGACAATACTTAAACCTGTTTTATCCCAAAACAGGCTTAAACTGAGAAAGCATGCTAAAACCGAGAGAAAACTTTGATTTGAAGCAGTAAACAGCTATGTTACTGTTTCTAAGGTCAAATATGTAACAATCCAATGCATTTGACTAATTACAAGAGTTCGGGTTGAATTTGGAGTGTTTAGCCACCACTTATACCCATTTTGTCCCGAAAGAGGCTAAAACCGAAAAAACATTGATTCTAAGCACTAAACAGCGTTGTTACTGTTTCTAGGTTCAGAATGTGTGACATTCCAATGCATTTGACTAATTGTAAGAGTTCAGGATGACTTTGGAGTGTTTAGACAACAGTTAAACCCGTTTTATCCCAAAACAGGCTTAAACTGAGAAAACAGGCTAAAACCGAGTAGATAACATTGATTCGAAGCAGTAAATAGCTATGTTATTATTTCTAGGGTCAAATTTGTAACAATCCAATGCATTTGACTAATTACAAGAGTTCGGGTTGAATTTGGAGTGTTTAGCCACCACTTATACCCATTTTGTCCCGAAAGAGGGTAAAACCGAGAAACCATTGATTCAAAGCAGTAAACAGCGTTGTTACTGTTTCTAGGTTCAGAATGTGTGAGATTCCAATGCGTTTGACTAATTGTATGAGTTTGGAATGAATTTGGAGTGTTTAGACAACAGTTAAACTCGTTTTATCCGAAAACAGGCTTAAACCGAGAAAACAGGCTAAAACCGAGTAGATAACATTGATTCGAACAAGTAAACAGCTATGTTACTCTTTCTAGGGTAAAATATGCAACAATCCAATGCATTTGACTAATTACAATAGTTCGCGTTGAATTTGGAGTGTTTAGCCACCACTTATACCCATTTTGTCCCGAAACAGGCTACAACCGAGAAAACATTGATTCTAAGCAGTAAACAGCATTTTTACTGTTTCTAGGGTCAGAATGTGTGACATTCCAATGTATTTGACAAATTGTAAGAGTTCGGGATGAATTTGGAGTGTTTAGACAACAGTTGAACCCGTTTTATCCCAAAACAGGCTTAAACCGAGAAAACATGCTAAAACCGAGAGACAACATTGATTCGAAGCAGTAAACAGCTATGTTACTGTTTCTAGGGTAAAATATGCAACAATCCAATGCATTTGACTAATTACAAGAGTTCGCGTTGAATTTGGAGTGTTTAGCCACAACTTATACCCATTTTGTCCCGAAACAGGCTAAATCCGAGAAAACATTGATTCTAAGCATTAAACAGCGTTGTTACTGTTTCTAGGGTCAGAATGTGTGACATTCCAATGCATATGACTAATTGTAAGAGTTCGGGATGAATTTGGAGTGTTTAGACAACAGTTGAACCCGTTTTATCCCAAAACAGGCTTAAACCGAGAAAACATGTTAAAACCAAGAGAAAACATTGATCCGAAGAAGTAAACAGCTATGTTACTCTTTCTAGGGTAAAATATGCAACAATCCAATGCATTTGACTAATTACAATAGTTCGCGTTGAATTTGGAGTGTTTAGCCACCACTTATACCCATTTTGTCCCGAAACAGGCTACAACCGAGAAAACATTTATTCTAAGCAGTAAACAACGTTTTTACTGTTTCTAGGGTCAGAATGTGTGACATTCCAATGCATTTGACAAATTGTAAGAGTTCGGGATGAATTTCGAGTGTTTAGACAACAGTTGAACCCGTTTTATCCCAAAACAGGCTTAAACCGAGAAAATATGCTAAAACCGAGAGAAAACATTGATTCGAAGAAGTAAACAGCTATATTACTCTTTCTAGGGTAAAATATGCAACAATCCAATGCATTTGACTAGTTACAAGAGTTCGCGTTGAATTTGGAGAGTTTAACCACCAGTTATACCCATTTTGTCCCGAAACAGGCTAAAACCGAGAAAACATTGATTCTAAGCAGTAAACAGCGTTGTTACTGTTTCTAGGGTCAGAATGTGTGACATTCCAATGCATTTGACTAATTGTAAGAGTTCGGGATGAATTTGGAGTGTTTAGACAACAGTTGAACCCGTTTTATCCCAAAACAGGCTTAAACCGAGAAAATATGCTAAAACCGAGAGAAAACATTGATTCGAAGAAGTAAACAGCTATGTTACTCTTTCTAGGGTAAAATATGCAACAATCCAATGCATTTGACTAGTTACAAGAGTTCGTGTTGAATTTGGAGAGTTTAGCCACCAGTTATACCCATTTTGTCCCGAAACAGGCTAAAACCGAGAAAACATTGATTCTAAGCAGTAAACAGTGTTTTTACTGTTTCTAGGGTCAGAATGTGTGACATTCCAATGCATTTGACAAATTGTAAGTGTTCGGGTTGAATTTGGAGTGTTTAGACAACAGTTGAACCCGTTTTATCCCAAAAGAGGCTTAAACCGAGAAAACATGCTAAAACTGAGAGACAACATTGATCCGAAGCAGTAAACAGCTATGTTACTGTTTCTAGGGTAAAATATGCAACAATCCAATGCATTTGACTAATTACAAGTGTTCGCGTTGAATTTGGAGTGTTTAGCCACCAGTTATACCCATTTTGTCCCGAAACAGGCTAAAACCGAGAAAACGTTGATTCTAAGCAGTAAACAGCGTTGTTACTGTTTCTAGGGTCAGAATGTGTGACATTCCAATGCATTTGACTAATTGTAAGAGTTCAGGATGAATTTGGAGTGTTTAGACAACAGTTGAACCCGTTTTATCCCAAAACAGGCTTAAACCGAGAAAATATGCTAAAACCGAGAGAAAACATTGATTCGAAGAAGTAAACTGCTATGTTTCTCTTTCTAGGGTAAAATATGCAACAATCCAATGCAATTGACTAGTTACAAGAGTTCGCGTTGAATTTGGCGAGTTTAGCCACCAGTTATACCCATTTTGTCCCGAAACAGGCTAAAATCGAGAAAGCATTGATTTGAAGCAGTAAACAGCGTTTTTACTGTTTCTAGGATCAGAATGTGTGACATTCCAATGCATTTGACAAATTGTAAGAGTTCGGGATGAATTTGGAGTGTTTAGACAACAGTTGAACCCGTTTTATCCCAAAACAGGCTTAAACCGAGAAAATATGCTAAAACCGAGAGAAAACATTGATTCGAAGAAGTAAACAGCTATATTACTCTTTCTAGGGTAAAATATGCAACAATCCAATGCATTTGACTAGTTACAAGAGTTCGCGTTGAATTTGGAGAGTTTAGCCACCAGTTATACCCATTTTGTCCCGAAACAGGCTAAAACCGAGAAAACGTTGATTCTAAGCAGTAAACAGCGTTGTTACTGTTTCTAGGGTCATAATGTGTGACATTCCAATGCATTTGACTAATTGTAAGAGTTCGGGATGAATTTGGAGTGTTTAGACAACAGTTGAACCCGTTTTATCCCAAAACAGTCTTAAACCGAGAAAATATGCTAAAACCGAGAGAAAACATTGATTCGAAGAAGTAAACAGCTATGTTACTCTTTCTAGGGTAAAATATGCAACAATCCAATGCATTTGACTAGTTACAAGAGTTCGCGTTGAATTTGGAGAGTTTAACCACCAGTTATACCCATTTTGTCCCGAAACAGGCTAAAACCGAGAAAACATTGATTCTAAGCAGTAAACAGCGTTGTTACTGTTTCTAGGGTCAGAATGTGTGACATTCCAATGCATTTGACTAATTGTAAGAGTTCGGGATGAATTTGGAGTGTTTAGACAACAGTTGAACCCGTTTTATCCCAAAACAGGCTTAAACCGAGAAAATATGCTAAAACCGAGAGAAAACATTGATTCGAAGAAGTAAACAGCTATGTTACTCTTTCTAGGGTAAAATATGCAACAATCCAATGCATTTGACTAGTTACAAGAGTTCGCGTTGAATTTGGAGAGTTTAGCCACCAGTTATACCCATTTTGTCCCGAAACAGGCTAAAACCGAGAAAACATTGATTCTAAGCAGTAAACAGTGTTTTTACTGTTTCTAGGGTCAGAATGTGTGACATTCCAATGCATTTGACAAATTGTAAGTGTTCGGGTTGAATTTGGAGTGTTTAGACAACAGTTGAACCCGTTTTATCCCAAAAGAGGCTTAAACCGAGAAAACATGCTAAAACTGAGAGACAACATTGATCCGAAGCAGTAAACAGCTATGTTACTGTTTCTAGGGTAAAATATGCAACAATCCAATGCATTTGACTAGTTACAAGAGTTCGCGTTGAATTTGGAGAGTTTAGCCACCAGTTATACCCATTTTGTCCCGAAACAGGGTAAAACCGAGAAAACATTGATTCTAAGCAGTAAACAGTGTTTTTACTGTTTCTAGGGTCAGAATGTGTGACATTCCAATGCATTTGACAAATTGTAAGTGTTCGGGTTGAATTTGGAGTGTTTAGACAACAGTTGAACCCGTTTTATCCCAAAAGAGGCTTAAACCGAGAAAACATGCTAAAACTGAGAGACAACATTGATCCGAAGCAGTAAACAGCTATGTTACTGTTTCTAGGGTAAAATATGCAACAATCCAATGCATTTGACTAATTACAAGTGTTCGCGTTGAATTTGGAGTGTTTAGCCACCAGTTATACCCATTTTGTCCCGAAAAAGGCTAAAACCGAGAAAACGTTGATTCTAAGCAGTAAACAGCGTTGTTACTGTTTCTAGGGTCAGAATGTGTGACATTCCAATGCATTTGACTAATTGTAAGAGTTCGGGATGAATTTGGAGTGTTTAGACAACAGTTGAACCCGTTTTATCCCAAAACAGGCTTAAACCGAGAAAATATGCTAAAACCGAGAGAAAACATTGATTCGAAGAAGTAAACTGCTATGTTACTCTTTCTAGGGTAAAATATGCAACAATCCAATGCATTTCACTAGTTACAAGAGTTCGCGTTGAATTTGGAGAGTTTAGCCACCAGTTATACCCATTTTGTCCCGAAACAGGGTAAAACCGAGAAAACATTGATTCTAAGCAGTAAACAGTGTTTTTACTGTTTCTAGGGTCAGAATGTGTGACATTCCAATGCATTTGACTAATTGTAAGAGTTCGGGTTGAATTTGGAGTGTTTAGACAACAGTTGAACCCGTTTTATCCCAAAACAGGCTTAAACCGAGAAAACATGCTAAAACCGAGAGAAAACATTGATTCGAAGAAGTAAACTGCTATGTTACTCTTTCTAGGGTAAAATATGCAACAATCCAATGCATTTCACTAGTTACAAGAGTTCGCGTTGAATTTGGAGAGTTTAGCCACCAGTTATACCCATTTTGTCCCGAAACAGGGTAAAACCGAGAAAACGTTGATTCTAAGCAGTAAACAGTGTTTTTACTGTTTCTAGGGTCAGAATGTGTGACATTCCAATGCATTTGACAAATTGTAAGTGTTCGGGTTGAATTTGGAGTGTTTAGACAACAGTTGAACCCGTTTTATCCCAAAAGAGGCTTAAACCGAGAAAACATGCTAAAACTGAGAGAAAACATTGATCCGAAGCAGTAAACTGCTATGTTACTGTTTCTAGGGTAAAATATGCAACAATCCAATGCATTTGACTAATTACAAGTGTTCGCGTTGAATTTGGAGTGTTTAGCCACCAGTTATACCCATTTTGTCCCGAAACAGGCTAAAACCGAGAAAACGTTGATTCTAAGCAGTAAACAGCGTTGTTACTGTTTCTAGGGTCAGAATGTGTGACATTCCAATGCATTTGACAAATTGTAAGTGTTCGGGTTGAATTTGGAGTGTTTAGACAACAGTTGAACCCGTTTTATCCCAAAAGAGGCTTAAACCGAGAAAACATGCTAAAACTGAGAGACAACATTGATCCGAAGCAGTAAACAGCTATGTTACTGTTTCTAGGGTAAAATATGCAACAATCCAATGCATTTGACTAGTTACAAGAGTTCGCGTTGAATTTGGAGAGTTTAGCCACCAGTTATACCCATTTTGTCCCGAAACAGGGTAAAACCGAGAAAACATTGATTCTAAGCAGTAAACAGTGTTTTTACTGTTTCTAGGGTCAGAATGTGTGACATTCCAATGCATTTGACAAATTGTAAGTGTTCGGGTTGAATTTGGAGTGTTTAGACAACAGTTGAACCCGTTTTATCCCAAAAGAGGCTTAAACCGAGAAAACATGCTAAAACTGAGAGACAACATTGATCCGAAGCAGTAAACAGCTATGTTACTGTTTCTAGGGTAAAATATGCAACAATCCAATGCATTTGACTAATTACAAGTGTTCGCGTTGAATTTGGAGTGTTTAGCCACCAGTTATACCCATTTTGTCCCGAAAAAGGCTAAAACCGAGAAAACGTTGATTCTAAGCAGTAAACAGCGTTGTTACTGTTTCTAGGGTCAGAATGTGTGACATTCCAATGCATTTGACTAATTGTAAGAGTTCGGGATGAATTTGGAGTGTTTAGACAACAGTTGAACCCGTTTTATCCCAAAACAGTCTTAAACCGAGAAAATATGCTAAAACCGAGAGAAAACATTGATTCGAAGAAGTAAACTGCTATGTTACTCTTTCTAGGGTAAAATATGCAACAATCCAATGCATTTGACTAGTTACAAGAGTTCGCGTTGAATTTGGAGAGTTTAGCCACCAGTTATACCCATTTTGTCCCGAAACAGGGTAAAACCGAGAAAACATTGATTCTAAGCAGTAAACAGTGTTTTTACTGTTTCTAGGGTCAGAATGTGTGACATTCCAATGCATTTGACTAATTGTAAGAGTTCGGGTTGAATTTGGAGTGTTTAGACAACAGTTGAACCCGTTTTATCCCAAAACAGGCTTAAACCGAGAAAACATGCTAAAACCGAGAGAAAACATTGATTCGAAGAAGTAAACTGCTATGTTACTCTTTCTAGGGTAAAATATGCAACAATCCAATGCATTTCACTAGTTACAAGAGTTCGCGTTGAATTTGGAGAGTTTAGCCACCAGTTATACCCATTTTGTCCCGAAACAGGGTAAAACCGAGAAAACGTTGATTCTAAGCAGTAAACAGTGTTTTTACTGTTTCTAGGGTCAGAATGTGTGACATTCCAATGCATTTGACAAATTGTAAGTGTTCGGGTTGAATTTGGAGTGTTTAGACAACAGTTGAACCCGTTTTATCCCAAAAGAGGCTTAAACCGAGAAAACATGCTAAAACTGAGAGAAAACATTGATCCGAAGCAGTAAACTGCTATGTTACTGTTTCTAGGGTAAAATATGCAACAATCCAATGCATTTGACTAATTACAAGTGTTCGCGTTGAATTTGGAGTGTTTAGCCACCAGTTATACCCATTTTGTCCCGAAACAGGCTAAAACCGAGAAAACGTTGATTCTAAGCAGTAAACAGCGTTGTTACTGTTTCTAGGGTCAGAATGTGTGACATTCCAATGCATTTGACTAATTGTAAGAGTTCGGGATGAATTTGGAGTGTTTAGACAACAGTTGAACCCGTTTTATCCCAAAACAGGCTTAAACCAAGAAAATATGCTAAAACCGAGAGAAAACATTGATTCGAATAAGTAAACTGCTATGTTACTCTTTCTAGGGTAAAATATGCAACAATCCAATGCATTTGACTAGTTACAAGAGTTCGCGTTGAATTTGGAGAGTTTAGCCACCAGTTATACCCATTTTGTCCCGAAACAGGCTAAAACCGAGAAAACATTGATTCTAAGCAGTAAACAGTGTTTTTACTGTTTCTAGGGTCAGAATGTGTGACTTCCAATGCATTTGACAAATTGTAAGTGTTCGGGTTGAATTTGGAGTGTTTAGACAACAGTTGAACCCGTTTTATCCCAAAAGAGGCTTAAACCGAGAAAACATGCTAAAACTGAGAGACAACATTGATCCGAAGCAGTAAACAGCTATGTTACTGTTTCTAGGGTAAAATATGCAACAATCCAATGCATTTGACTAATTACAAGTGTTCGCGTTGAATTTGGAGTGTTTAGCCACCAGTTATACCCATTTTGTCCCGAAACAGGCTAAAACCGAGAAAACGTTGATTCTAAGTAGTAAACAGCGTTGTTACTGTTTCTAGGGTCAGAATGTGTGACATTCCAATGCATTTGACTAATTGTAAGAGTTCGGGATGAATTTGGAGTGTTTAGACAACAGTTGAACCCGTTTTATCCCAAAACAGGCTTAAACCGAGAAAATATGCTAAAACCGAGAGAAAACATTGATTCGAAGAAGTAAACTGCTATGTTACTCTTTCTAGGGTAAAATATGCAACAATCCAATGCATTTGACTAGTTACAAGAGTTCGCGTTGAATTTGGAGAGTTTAGCCACCAGTTATACCCATTTTGTCCCGAAACAGGCTAAAACCGAGAAAACATTGATTCTAAGCAGTAAACAGCGTTGTTACTGTTTCTAGGGTCAGAATGTGTGACATTCCAATGCATTTGACTAATTGTAAGAGTTCGGGATGAATTTGGAGTGTTTAGACAACAGTTGAACCCGTTTTATCCCAAAACAGGCTTAAACCGAGAAAATATGCTAAAACCGAGAGAAAACATTGATTCGAAGAAGTAAACAGCTATGTTACTCTTTCTAGGGTAAAATATGCAACAATCCAATGCATTTGACTAATTACAATAGTTCGCGTTGAATTTGGAGTGTTTAGCCACCACTTATACCCATTTTATCCCGAAACAGGCTACAACCGAGAAAACATTTATTCTAAGCAGTAAACAATGTTTTTACTGTTTCTAGGGTCAGAATGTGTGACATTCCAATGCATTTGACAAATTGTAAGAGTTCGGGATGAATTTGGAGTGTTTAGACAACAGTTGAACCCGTTTTATCCCAAAACAGGCTTAAACCGAGAAAATATGCTAAAACCGAGAGAAAACATTGATTCGAAGAAGTAAACAGCTATATTACTCTTTCTAGGGTAAAATATGCAACAATCCAATGCATTTGACTAGTTACAAGAGTTCGCGTTGAATTTGGAGAGTTTAGCCACCAGTTATACCCATTTTGTCCCGAAACAGGCTAAAACCGAGAAAACATTGATTCTAAGCAGTAAACAGCGTTGTTACTGTTTCTAGGGTCATAATGTGTGACATTCCAATGCAATTGACTAATTGTAAGAGTTCGGGATGAATTTGGAGTGTTTAGACAACAGTTGAACCCGTTTTATCCCAAAACAGTCTTAAACCGAGAAAATATGCTAAAACCGAGAGAAAACATTGATTCGAAGAAGTAAACAGCTATATTACTCTTTCTAGGGTAAAATATGCAACAATCCAATGCATTTGACTAGTTACAAGAGTTCGCGTTGAATTTGGAGAGTTTAACCACCAGTTATACCCATTTTGTCCCGAAACAGGCTAAAACCGAGAAAACATTGATTCTAAGCAGTAAACAGCGTTGTTACTGTTTCTAGGGTCAGAATGTGTGACATTCCAATGCATTTGACTAACTGTAAGAGTTCGGGATGAATTTGGAGTGTTTAGACAACAGTTGAACCCGTTTTATCCCAAAACAGGCTTAAACCGAGAAAATATGCTAAAACCGAGAGAAAACATTGATTCGAAGAAGTAAACAGCTATGTTACTCTTTCTAGGGTAAAATATGCAACAATCCAATGCATTTGACTAGTTACAAGAGTTCGTGTTGAATTTGGAGAGTTTAGCCACCAGTTATACCCATTTTGTCCCGAAACAGGCTAAAACCGAGAAAACATTGATTCTAAGCAGTAAACAGTGTTTTTACTGTTTCTAGGGTCAGAATGTGTGACATTCCAATGCATTTGACAAATTGTAAGTGTTCGGGTTGAATTTGGAGTGTTTAGACAACAGTTGAACCCGTTTTATCCCAAAAGAGGCTTAAACCGAGAAAACATGCTAAAACTGAGAGACAACATTGATCCGAAGCAGTAAACAGCTATGTTACTGTTTCTAGGGTAAAATATGCAACAATCCAATGCATTTGACTAATTACAAGTGTTCGCGTTGAATTTGGAGTGTTTAGCCACCAGTTATACCCATTTTGTCCCGAAACAGGCTAAAACCGAGAAAACGTTGATTCTAAGCAGTAAACAGCGTTGTTACTGTTTCTAGGGTCAGAATGTGTGACATTCCAATGCATTTGACTAATTGTAAGAGTTCAGGATGAATTTGGAGTGTTTAGACAACAGTTGAACCCGTTTTATCCCAAAACAGGCTTAAACCGAGAAAATATGCTAAAACCGAGAGAAAACATTGATTCGAAGAAGTAAACTGCTATGTTTCTCTTTCTAGGGTAAAATATGCAACAATCCAATGCATTTGACTAGTTACAAGAGTTCGCGTTGAATTTGGCGAGTTTAGCCACCAGTTATACCCATTTTGTCCCGAAACAGGCTAAAATCGAGAAAGCATTGATTTGAAGCAGTAAACAGCGTTTTTACTGTTTCTAGGGTCAGAATGTGTGACATTCCAATGCATTTGACAAATTGTAAGAGTTCGGGATGAATTTGGAGTGTTTAGACAACAGTTGAACCCGTTTTATCCCAAAACAGGCTTAAACCGAGAAAATATGCTAAAACCGAGAGAAAACATTGATTCGAAGAAGTAAACAGCTATATTACTCTTTCTAGGGTAAAATATGCAACAATCCAATGCATTTGACTAGTTACAAGAGTTCGCGTTGAATTTGGAGAGTTTAGCCACCAGTTATACCCATTTTGTCCCGAAACAGGCTAAAACCGAGAAAACGTTGATTCTAAGCAGTAAACAGCGTTGTTACTGTTTCTAGGGTCATAATGTGTGACATTCCAATGCATTTGACTAATTGTAAGAGTTCGGGATGAATTTGGAGTGTTTAGACAACAGTTGAACCCGTTTTATCCCAAAACAGTCTTAAACCGAGAAAATATGCTAAAACCGAGAGAAAACATTGATTCGAAGAAGTAAACAGCTATGTTACTCTTTCTAGGGTAAAATATGCAACAATCCAATGCATTTGACTAGTTACAAGAGTTCGCGTTGAATTTGGAGAGTTTAACCACCAGTTATACCCATTTTGTCCCGAAACAGGCTAAAACCGAGAAAACATTGATTCTAAGCAGTAAACAGCGTTGTTACTGTTTCTAGGGTCAGAATGTGTGACATTCCAATGCATTTGACTAATTGTAAGAGTTCGGGATGAATTTGGAGTGTTTAGACAACAGTTGAACCCGTTTTATCCCAAAACAGGCTTAAACCGAGAAAATATGCTAAAACCGAGAGAAAACATTGATTCGAAGAAGTAAACAGCTATGTTACTCTTTCTAGGGTAAAATATGCAACAATCCAATGCATTTGACTAGTTACAAGAGTTCGCGTTGAATTTGGAGAGTTTAGCCACCAGTTATACCCATTTTGTCCCGAAACAGGCTAAAACCGAGAAAACATTGATTCTAAGCAGTAAACAGTGTTTTTACTGTTTCTAGGGTCAGAATGTGTGACATTCCAATGCATTTGACAAATTGTAAGTGTTCGGGTTGAATTTGGAGTGTTTAGACAACAGTTGAACCCGTTTTATCCCAAAAGAGGCTTAAACCGAGAAAACATGCTAAAACTGAGAGACAACATTGATCCGAAGCAGTAAACAGCTATGTTACTGTTTCTAGGGTAAAATATGCAACAATCCAATGCATTTGACTAATTACAAGTGTTCGCGTTGAATTTGGAGTGTTTAGCCACCAGTTATACCCATTTTGTCCCGAAACAGGCTAAAACCGAGAAAACGTTGATTCTAAGCAGTAAACAGCGTTGTTACTGTTTCTAGGGTCAGAATGTGTGACATTCCAATGCATTTGACTAATTGTAAGAGTTCAGGATGAATTTGGAGTGTTTAGACAACAGTTGAACCCGTTTTATCCCAAAACAGGCTTAAACCGAGAAAATATGCTAAAACCGAGAGAAAACATTGATTCGAAGAAGTAAACTGCTATGTTTCTCTTTCTAGGGTAAAATATGCAACAATCCAATGCATTTGACTAGTTACAAGAGTTCGCGTTGAATTTGGCGAGTTTAGCCACCAGTTATACCCATTTTGTCCCGAAACAGGCTAAAATCGAGAAAGCATTGATTTGAAGCAGTAAACAGCGTTTTTACTGTTTCTAGGGTCAGAATGTGTGACATTCCAATGCATTTGACAAATTGTAAGAGTTCGGGATGAATTTGGAGTGTTTAGACAACAGTTGAACCCGTTTTATCCCAAAACAGGCTTAAACCGAGAAAATATGCTAAAACCGAGAGAAAACATTGATTCGAAGAAGTAAACAGCTATATTACTCTTTCTAGGGTAAAATATGCAACAATCCAATGCATTTGACTAGTTACAAGAGTTCGCGTTGAATTTGGAGAGTTTAGCCACCAGTTATACCCATTTTGTCCCGAAACAGGCTAAAACCGAGAAAACGTTGATTCTAAGCAGTAAACAGCGTTGTTACTGTTTCTAGGGTCATAATGTGTGACATTCCAATGCATTTGACTAATTGTAAGAGTTCGGGATGAATTTGGAGTGTTTAGACAACAGTTGAACCCGTTTTATCCCAAAACAGTCTTAAACCGAGAAAATATGCTAAAACCGAGAGAAAACATTGATTCGAAGAAGTAAACAGCTATGTTACTCTTTCTAGGGTAAAATATGCAACAATCCAATGCATTTGACTAGTTACAAGAGTTCGCGTTGAATTTGGAGAGTTTAACCACCAGTTATACCCATTTTGTCCCGAAACAGGCTAAAACCGAGAAAACATTGATTCTAAGCAGTAAACAGCGTTGTTACTGTTTCTAGGGTCAGAATGTGTGACATTCCAATGCATTTGACTAATTGTAAGAGTTCGGGATGAATTTGGAGTGTTTAGACAACAGTTGAACCCGTTTTATCCCAAAACAGGCTTAAACCGAGAAAATATGCTAAAACCGAGAGAAAACATTGATTCGAAGAAGTAAACAGCTATATTACTCTTTCTAGGGTAAAATATGCAACAATCCAATGCATTTGACTAGTTACAAGAGTTCGCGTTGAATTTGGAGAGTTTAGCCACCAGTTATACCCATTTTGTCCCGAAACAGGCTAAAACCGAGAAAACGTTGATTCTAAGCAGTAAACAGCGTTGTTACTGTTTCTAGGGTCATAATGTGTGACATTCCAATGCATTTGACTAATTGTAAGAGTTCGGGATGAATTTGGAGTGTTTAGACAACAGTTGAACCCGTTTTATCCCAAAACAGTCTTAAACCGAGAAAATATGCTAAAACCGAGAGAAAACATTGATTCGAAGAAGTAAACAGCTATGTTACTCTTTCTAGGGTAAAATATGCAACAATCCAATGCATTTGACTAGTTACAAGAGTTCGCGTTGAATTTGGAGAGTTTAACCACCAGTTATACCCATTTTGTCCCGAAACAGGCTAAAACCGAGAAAACATTGATTCTAAGCAGTAAACAGCGTTGTTACTGTTTCTAGGGTCAGAATGTGTGACATTCCAATGCATTTGACTAATTGTAAGAGTTCGGGATGAATTTGGAGTGTTTAGACAACAGTTGAACCCGTTTTATCCCAAAACAGGCTTAAACCGAGAAAATATGCTAAAACCGAGAGAAAACATTGATTCGAAGAAGTAAACAGCTATGTTACTCTTTCTAGGGTAAAATATGCAACAATCCAATGCATTTGACTAGTTACAAGAGTTCGCGTTGAATTTGGAGAGTTTAGCCACCAGTTATACCCATTTTGTCCCGAAACAGGCTAAAACCGAGAAAACATTGATTCTAAGCAGTAAACAGTGTTTTTACTGTTTCTAGGGTCAGAATGTGTGACATTCCAATGCATTTGACAAATTGTAAGTGTTCGGGTTGAATTTGGAGTGTTTAGACAACAGTTGAACCCGTTTTATCCCAAAAGAGGCTTAAACCGAGAAAACATGCTAAAACTGAGAGACAACATTGATCCGAAGCAGTAAACAGCTATGTTACTGTTTCTAGGGTAAAATATGCAACAATCCAATGCATTTGACTAATTACAAGTGTTCGCGTTGAATTTGGAGTGTTTAGCCACCAGTTATACCCATTTTGTCCCGAAACAGGCTAAAACCGAGAAAACGTTGATTCTAAGCAGTAAACAGCGTTGTTACTGTTTCTAGGGTCAGAATGTGTGACATTCCAATGCATTTGACTAATTGTAAGAGTTCAGGATGAATTTGGAGTGTTTAGACAACAGTTGAACCCGTTTTATCCCAAAACAGGCTTAAACCGAGAAAATATGCTAAAACCGAGAGAAAACATTGATTCGAAGAAGTAAACTGCTATGTTTCTCTTTCTAGGGTAAAATATGCAACAATCCAATGCATTTGACTAGTTACAAGAGTTCGCGTTGAATTTGGCGAGTTTAGCCACCAGTTATACCCATTTTGTCCCGAAACAGGCTAAAATCGAGAAAGCATTGATTTGAAGCAGTAAACAGCGTTTTTACTGTTTCTAGGGTCAGAATGTGTGACATTCCAATGCATTTGACAAATTGTAAGAGTTCGGGATGAATTTGGAGTGTTTAGACAACAGTTGAACCCGTTTTATCCCAAAACAGGCTTAAACCAAGAAAATATGCTAAAACCGAGAGAAAACATTGGTTCGAAGCAGTAAACAGTGATGTTACTCTTTCTAGGGTAAAATATGCAACAATCCAATGCATTTGACTAATTACAAGAGTTCGCGTTGAATTTGGAGTGTTTAGCCACCAGTTATACCCATTTTGTCCCGAAACAGGCTAAAACCGAGAAAACGTTGATTCTAAGCAGTAAACAGCGTTGTTACTGTTTCTAGGGTCAGAATGTGTGACATTCCAATGCATTTGACTAATTGTAAGAGTTCAGGATGAATTTGGAGTGTTTAGACAACAGTTGAACCCGTTTTATCCCAAAACAGGCTTAAACCGAGAAAATATGCTAAAACCGAGAGAAAACATTGATTCGAAGAAGTAAACGGCTATATTACTCTTTCTAGGGTAAAATATGCAACAATCCAATGCATTTGACTAGTTACAAGAGTTCGCGTTGAATTTGGAGAGTTTAGCCACCAGTTATACCCATTTTGTCCCGAAACAGGCTAAAACCGAGAAAACGTTGATTCTAAGCAGTAAACAGCGTTGTTACTGTTTCTAGGGTCATAATGTGTGACATTCCAATGCATTTGACTAATTGTAAGAGTTCGGGATGAATTTGGAGTGTTTAGACAACAGTTGAACCCGTTTTATCCCAAAACAGTCTTAAACCGAGAAAATATGCTAAAACCGAGAGAAAACATTGATTCGAAGAAGTAAACAGCTATGTTACTCTTTCTAGGGTAAAATATGCAACAATCCAATGCATTTGACTAGTTACAAGAGTTCGCGTTGAATTTGGAGAGTTTAACCACCAGTTATACCCATTTTGTCCCGAAACAGGCTAAAACCGAGAAAACATTGATTCTAAGCAGTAAACAGCGTTGTTACTGTTTCTAGGGTCAGAATGTGTGACATTCCAATGCATTTGACTAATTGTAAGAGTTCGGGATGAATTTGGAGTGTTTAGACAACAGTTGAACCCGTTTTATCCCAAAACAGGCTTAAACCGAGAAAATATGCTAAAACCGAGAGAAAACATTGATTCGAAGAAGTAAACAGCTATGTTACTCTTTCTAGGGTAAAATATGCAACAATCCAATGCATTTGACTAGTTACAAGAGTTCGCGTTGAATTTGGAGAGTTTAGCCACCAGTTATACCCATTTTGTCCCGAAACAGGATAAAACCGAGAAAACATTGATTCTAAGCAGTAAACAGTGTTTTTACTGTTTCTAGGGTCAGAATGTGTGACATTCCAATGCATTTGACAAATTGTAAGTGTTCGGGTTGAATTTGGAGTGTTTAGACAACAGTTGAACCCGTTTTATCCCAAAAGAGGCTTAAACCGAGAAAACATGCTAAAACTGAGAGACAACATTGATCCGAAGCAGTAAACAGCTATGTTACTGTTTCTAGGGTAAAATATGCAACAATCCAATGCATTTGACTAGTTACAAGAGTTCGCGTTGAATTTGGAGAGTTTAGCCACCAGTTATACCCATTTTGTCCCGAAACAGGGTAAAACCGAGAAAACATTGATTCTAAGCAGTAAACAGTGTTTTTACTGTTTCTAGGGTCAGAATGTGTGACATTCCAATGCATTTGACAAATTGTAAGTGTTCGGGTTGAATTTGGAGTGTTTAGACAACAGTTGAACCCGTTTTATCCCAAAAGAGGCTTAAACCGAGAAAACAAGCTAAAACTGAGAGACAACATTGATCCGAAGCAGTAAACAGCTATGTTACTGTTTCTAGGGTAAAATATGCAACAATCCAATGCATTTGACTAATTACAAGTGTTCGCGTTGAATTTGGAGTGTTTAGCCACCAGTTATACCCATTTTGTCCCGAAACAGGCTAAAACCGAGAAAACGTTGATTCTAAGCAGTAAACAGCGTTGTTACTGTTTCTAGGGTCAGAATGTGTGACATTCCAATGCATTTGACTAATTGTAAGAGTTCGGGATGAATTTGGAGTGTTTAGACAACAGTTGAACCCGTTTTATCCCAAAACAGGCTTAAACCGAGAAAATATGCTAAAACCGAGAGAAAACATTGATTCGAAGAAGTAAACTGCTATGTTACTCTTTCTAGGGTAAAATATGCAACAATCCAATGCATTTGACTAGTTACAAGAGTTCGCGTTGAATTTGGAGAGTTTAGCCACCAGTTATACCCATTTTGTCCCGAAACAGGCTAAAACCGAGAAAACATTGATTCTAAGCAGTAAACAGTGTTTTTACTGTTTCTAGGGTCAGAATGTGTGACATTCCAATGCATTTGACAAATTGTAAGTGTTCGGGTTGAATTTGGAGTGTTTAGACAACAGTTGAACCCGTTTTATCCCAAAAGAGGCTTAAACCGAGAAAACATGCTAAAACTGAGAGACAACATTGATCCGAAGCAGTAAACAGCTATGTTACTGTTTCTAGGGTAAAATATGCAACAATCCAATGCATTTGACTAATTACAAGTGTTCGCGTTGAATTTGGAGTGTTTAGCCACCAGTTATACCCATTTTGTCCCGAAACAGGCTAAAACCGAGAAAACGTTGATTCTAAGCAGTAAACAGCGTTGTTACTGTTTCTAGGGTCAGAATGTGTGACATTCCAATGCATTTGACTAATTGTAAGAGTTCGGGATGAATTTGGAGTGTTTAGACAACAGTTGAACCCGTTTTATCCCAAAACAGGCTTAAACCGAGAAAATATGCTAAAACCGAGAGAAAACATTGATTCGAAGAAGTAAACTGCTATGTTACTCTTTCTAGGGTAAAATATGCAACAATCCAATGCATTTGACTAGTTACAAGAGTTCGCGTTGAATTTGGAGAGTTTAGCCACCAGTTATACCCATTTTGTCCCGAAACAGGCTAAAACCGAGAAAACATTGATTCTAAGCAGTAAACAGCGTTGTTACTGTTTCTAGGGTCAGAATGTGTGACATTCCAATGCATTTGACAAATTGTAAGAGTTCGGGATGAATTTGGAGTGTTTAGACAACAGTTGAACCCGTTTTATCCCAAAACAGGCTTAAACCGAGAAAATATGCTAAAACCGAGAGAAAACATTGATTCGAAGAAGTAAACTGCTATGTTACTCTTTCTAGGGTAAAATATGCAACAATCCAATGCATTTGACTAGTTACAAGTGTTCGCGTTGAATTTGGAGTGTTTAGCCACCAGTTATACCCATTTTGTCCCGAAACAGGCTAAAACCGAGAAAACATTGATTCTAAGCAGTAAACAGCGTTGTTACTGTTTCTAGGGTCAGAATGTGTGACATTCCAATGCATTTGACTAATTGTAAGAGTTCAGGATGAATTTGGAGTGTTTAGACAACAGTTGAACCCGTTTTATCCCAAAACAGGCTTAAACCGAGAAAATATGCTAAAACCGAGAGAAAACATTGATTCGAAGAAGTAAACTGCTATGTTTCTCTTTCTAGGGTAAAATATGCAACAATCCAATGCATTTGACTAGTTACAAGAGTTCGCGTTGAATTTGGCGAGTTTAGCCACCAGTTATACCCATTTTGTCCCGAAACAGGCTAAAATCGAGAAAGCATTGATTTGAAGCAGTAAACAGCGTTTTTACTGTTTCTAGGGTCAGAATGTGTGACATTCCAATGCATTTGACTAATTGTAAGAGTTCAGGATGAATTTGGAGTGTTTAGACAACAGTTGAACCCGTTTTATCCCAAAACAGGCTTAAACCGAGAAAATATGCTAAAACCGAGAGAAAACATTGATTCGAAGAAGTAAACTGCTATGTTTCTCTTTCTAGGGTAAAATATGCAACAATCCAATGCATTTGACTAGTTACAAGAGTTCGCGTTGAATTTGGCGAGTTTAGCCACCAGTTATACCCATTTTGTCCCGAAACAGGCTAAAATCGAGAAAGCATTGATTTGAAGCAGTAAACAGCGTTTTTACTGTTTCTAGGGTCAGAATGTGTGACATTCCAATGCATTTGACAAATTGTAAGAGTTCGGGATGAATTTGGAGTGTTTAGACAACAGTTGAACCCGTTTTATCCCAAAACAGGCTTAAACCGAGAAAATATGCTAAAACCGAGAGAAAACATTGATTCGAAGAAGTAAACAGCTATATTACTCTTTCTAGGGTAAAATATGCAACAATCCAATGCATTTGACTAGTTACAAGAGTTCGCGTTGAATTTGGAGAGTTTAGCCACCAGTTATACCCATTTTGTCCCGAAACAGGCTAAAACCGAGAAAACGTTGATTCTAAGCAGTAAACAGCGTTGTTACTGTTTCTAGGGTCATAATGTGTGACATTCCAATGCATTTGACTAATTGTAAGAGTTCGGGATGAATTTGGAGTGTTTAGACAACAGTTGAACCCGTTTTATCCCAAAACAGTCTTAAACCGAGAAAATATGCTAAAACCGAGAGAAAACATTGATTCGAAGAAGTAAACAGCTATGTTACTCTTTCTAGGGTAAAATATGCAACAATCCAATGCATTTGACTAGTTACAAGAGTTCGCGTTGAATTTGGAGAGTTTAACCACCAGTTATACCCATTTTGTCCCGAAACAGGCTAAAACCGAGAAAACATTGATTCTAAGCAGTAAACAGCGTTGTTACTGTTTCTAGGGTCAGAATGTGTGACATTCCAATGCATTTGACTAATTGTAAGAGTTCGGGATGAATTTGGAGTGTTTAGACAACAGTTGAACCCGTTTTATCCCAAAACAGGCTTAAACCGAGAAAATATGCTAAAACCGAGAGAAAACATTGATTCGAAGAAGTAAACAGCTATGTTACTCTTTCTAGGGTAAAATATGCAACAATCCAATGCATTTGACTAGTTACAAGAGTTCGCGTTGAATTTGGAGAGTTTAGCCACCAGTTATACCCATTTTGTCCCGAAACAGGATAAAACCGAGAAAACATTGATTCTAAGCAGTAAACAGTGTTTTTACTGTTTCTAGGGTCAGAATGTGTGACATTCCAATGCATTTGACAAATTGTAAGTGTTCGGGTTGAATTTGGAGTGTTTAGACAACAGTTGAACCCGTTTTATCCCAAAAGAGGCTTAAACCGAGAAAACATGCTAAAACTGAGAGACAACATTGATCCGAAGCAGTAAACAGCTATGTTACTGTTTCTAGGGTAAAATATGCAACAATCCAATGCATTTGACTAGTTACAAGAGTTCGCGTTGAATTTGGAGAGTTTAGCCACCAGTTATACCCATTTTGTCCCGAAACAGGGTAAAACCGAGAAAACATTGATTCTAAGCAGTAAACAGTGTTTTTACTGTTTCTAGGGTCAGAATGTGTGACATTCCAATGCATTTGACAAATTGTAAGTGTTCGGGTTGAATTTGGAGTGTTTAGACAACAGTTGAACCCGTTTTATCCCAAAAGAGGCTTAAACCGAGAAAACAAGCTAAAACTGAGAGACAACATTGATCCGAAGCAGTAAACAGCTATGTTACTGTTTCTAGGGTAAAATATGCAACAATCCAATGCATTTGACTAATTACAAGTGTTCGCGTTGAATTTGGAGTGTTTAGCCACCAGTTATACCCATTTTGTCCCGAAACAGGCTAAAACCGAGAAAACGTTGATTCTAAGCAGTAAACAGCGTTGTTACTGTTTCTAGGGTCAGAATGTGTGACATTCCAATGCATTTGACTAATTGTAAGAGTTCGGGATGAATTTGGAGTGTTTAGACAACAGTTGAACCCGTTTTATCCCAAAACAGGCTTAAACCGAGAAAATATGCTAAAACCGAGAGAAAACATTGATTCGAAGAAGTAAACTGCTATGTTACTCTTTCTAGGGTAAAATATGCAACAATCCAATGCATTTGACTAGTTACAAGAGTTCGCGTTGAATTTGGAGAGTTTAGCCACCAGTTATACCCATTTTGTCCCGAAACAGGCTAAAACCGAGAAAACATTGATTCTAAGCAGTAAACAGTGTTTTTACTGTTTCTAGGGTCAGAATGTGTGACATTCCAATGCATTTGACAAATTGTAAGTGTTCGGGTTGAATTTGGAGTGTTTAGACAACAGTTGAACCCGTTTTATCCCAAAAGAGGCTTAAACCGAGAAAACATGCTAAAACTGAGAGACAACATTGATCCGAAGCAGTAAACAGCTATGTTACTGTTTCTAGGGTAAAATATGCAACAATCCAATGCATTTGACTAATTACAAGTGTTCGCGTTGAATTTGGAGTGTTTAGCCACCAGTTATACCCATTTTGTCCCGAAACAGGCTAAAACCGAGAAAACGTTGATTCTAAGCAGTAAACAGCGTTGTTACTGTTTCTAGGGTCAGAATGTGTGACATTCCAATGCATTTGACTAATTGTAAGAGTTCGGGATGAATTTGGAGTGTTTAGACAACAGTTGAACCCGTTTTATCCCAAAACAGGCTTAAACCGAGAAAATATGCTAAAACCGAGAGAAAACATTGATTCGAAGAAGTAAACTGCTATGTTACTCTTTCTAGGGTAAAATATGCAACAATCCAATGCATTTGACTAGTTACAAGAGTTCGCGTTGAATTTGGAGAGTTTAGCCACCAGTTATACCCATTTTGTCCCGAAACAGGCTAAAACCGAGAAAACATTGATTCTAAGCAGTAAACAGCGTTGTTACTGTTTCTAGGGTCAGAATGTGTGACATTCCAATGCATTTGACTAATTGTAAGAGTTCGGGATGAATTTGGAGTGTTTAGACAACAGTTGAACCCGTTTTATCCCAAAACAGGCTTAAACCGAGAAAATATGCTAAAACCGAGAGAAAACATTGATTCGAAGAAGTAAACAGCTATGTTACTCTTTCTAGGGTAAAATATGCAACAATCCAATGCATTTGACTAATTACAATAGTTCGCGTTGAATTTGGAGTGTTTAGCCACCACTTATACCCATTTTATCCCGAAACAGGCTACAACCGAGAAAACATTTATTCTAAGCAGTAAACAATGTTTTTACTGTTTCTAGGGTCAGAATGTGTGACATTCCAATGCATTTGACAAATTGTAAGAGTTCGGGATGAATTTGGAGTGTTTAGACAACAGTTGAACCCGTTTTATCCCAAAACAGGCTTAAACCGAGAAAATATGCTAAAACCGAGAGAAAACATTGATTCGAAGAAGTAAACAGCTATATTACTCTTTCTAGGGTAAAATATGCAACAATCCAATGCATTTGACTAGTTACAAGAGTTCGCGTTGAATTTGGAGAGTTTAGCCACCAGTTATACCCATTTTGTCCCGAAACAGGCTAAAACCGAGAAAACATTGATTCTAAGCAGTAAACAGCGTTGTTACTGTTTCTAGGGTCATAATGTGTGACATTCCAATGCAATTGACTAATTGTAAGAGTTCGGGATGAATTTGGAGTGTTTAGACAACAGTTGAACCCGTTTTATCCCAAAACAGTCTTAAACCGAGAAAATATGCTAAAACCGAGAGAAAACATTGATTCGAAGAAGTAAACAGCTATGTTACTCTTTCTAGGGTAAAATATGCAACAATCCAATGCATTTGACTAGTTACAAGAGTTCGCGTTGAATTTGGAGAGTTTAACCACCAGTTATACCCATTTTGTCCCGAAACAGGCTAAAACCGAGAAAACATTGATTCTAAGCAGTAAACAGCGTTTTTACTGTTTCTAGGGTCAGAATGTGTGACATTCCAATGCATTTGACTAATTGTAAGAGTTCGGGATGAATTTGGAGTGTTTAGACAACAGTTGAACCCGTTTTATCCCAAAACAGGCTTAAACCGAGAAAATATGCTAAAACCGAGAGAAAACATTGATTCGAAGAAGTAAACAGCTATGTTACTCTTTCTAGGGTAAAATATGCAACAATCCAATGCATTTGACTAGTTACAAGAGTTCGCGTTGAATTTGGAGAGTTTAGCCACCAGTTATACCCATTTTGTCCCGAAACAGGCTAAAACCGAGAAAACATTGATTCTAAGCAGTAAACAGTGTTTTTACTGTTTCTAGGGTCAGAATGTGTGACATTCCAATGCATTTGACAAATTGTAAGTGTTCGGGTTGAATTTGGAGTGTTTAGACAACAGTTGAACCCGTTTTATCCCAAAACAGGCTTAAACCGAGAAAACATGCTAAAACTGAGAGACAACATTGATCCGAAGCAGTAAACAGCTATGTTACTGTTTCTAGGGTAAAATATGCAACAATCCAATGCATTTGACTAGTTACAAGAGTTCGCGTTGAATTTGGAGAGTTTAGCCACCAGTTATACCCATTTTGTCCCGAAACAGGATAAAACCGAGAAAACATTGATTCTAAGCAGTAAACAGTGTTTTTACTGTTTCTAGGGTCAGAATGTGTGACATTCCAATGCATTTGACAAATTGTAAGTGTTCGGGTTGAATTTGGAGTGTTTAGACAACAGTTGAACCCGTTTTATCCCAAAAGAGGCTTAAACCGAGAAAACATGCTAAAACTGAGAGACAACATTGATCCGAAGCAGTAAACAGCTATGTTACTGTTTCTAGGGTAAAATATGCAACAATCCAATGCATTTGACTAATTACAAGTGTTCGCGTTGAATTTGGAGTGTTTAGCCACCAGTTATACCCATTTTGTCCCGAAACAGGCTAAAACCGAGAAAACGTTGATTCTAAGCAGTAAACAGCGTTGTTACTGTTTCTAGGGTCAGAATGTGTGACATTCCAATGCATTTGACTAATTGTAAGAGTTCGGGATGAATTTGGAGTGTTTAGACAACAGTTGAACCCGTTTTATCCCAAAACAGGCTTAAACCGAGAAAATATGCTAAAACCGAGAGAAAACATTGATTCGAAGAAGTAAACTGCTATGTTACTCTTTCTAGGGTAAAATATGCAACAATCCAATGCATTTGACTAGTTACAAGAGTTCGCGTTGAATTTGGAGAGTTTAGCCACCAGTTATACCATTTTGTCCCGAAACAGGCTAAAACCGAGAAAACATTGATTCTAAGCAGTAAACAGCGTTGTTACTGTTTCTAGGGTCAGAATGTGTGACATTCCAATGCATTTGACTAATTGTAAGAGTTCGGGATGAATTTGGAGTGTTTAGACAACAGTTGAACCCGTTTTATCCCAAAACAGGCTTAAACCGAGAAAATATGCTAAAACCGAGAGAAAACATTGATTCGAAGAAGTAAACAGCTATGTTACTCTTTCTAGGGTAAAATATGCAACAATCCAATGCATTTGACTAGTTACAAGAGTTCGCGTTGAATTTGGAGAGTTTAGCCACCAGTTATACCCATTTTGTCCCGAAACAGGCTAAAACCGAGAAAACATTGATTCTAAGCAGTAAACAGTGTTTTTACTGTTTCTAGGGTCAGAATGTGTGACATTCCAATGCATTTGACTAATTGTAAGAGTTCGGGATGAATTTGGAGTGTTTAGACAACAGTTGAACCCGTTTTATCCCAAAACAGGCTTAAACCGAGAAAACATGCTAAAACTGAGAGACAACATTGATCCGAAGCAGTAAACAGCTATGTTACTGTTTCTAGGGTAAAATATGCAACAATCCAATGCATTTGACTAGTTACAAGAGTTCGCGTTGAATTTGGAGAGTTTAGCCACCAGTTATACCCATTTTGTCCCGAAACAGGCTAAAACCGAGAAAACATTGATTCTAAGCAGTAAACAGTGTTTTTACTGTTTCTAGGGTCAGAATGTGTGACATTCCAATGCATTTGACAAATTGTAAGTGTTCGGGTTGAATTTGGAGTGTTTAGACAACAGTTGAACCCGTTTTATCCCAAAAGAGGCTTAAACCGAGAAAACATGCTAAAACTGAGAGACAACATTGATCCGAAGCAGTAAACAGCTATGTTACTGTTTCTAGGGTAAAATATGCAACAATCCAATGCATTTGACTAAATACAAGTGTTCGCGTTGAATTTGGAGTGTTTAGCCACCAGTTATACCCATTTTGTCCCGAAACAGGCTAAAACCGAGAAAACGTTGATTCTAAGCAGTAAACAGCGTTGTTACTGTTTCTAGGGTCAGAATGTGTGACATTCCAATGCATTTGACTAATTGTAAGAGTTCGGGATGAATTTGGAGTGTTTAGACAACAGTTGAACCCGTTTTATCCCAAAACAGGCTTAAACCGAGAAAATATGCTAAAACCGAGAGAAAACATTGATTCGAAGAAGTAAACTGCTATGTTACTCTTTCTAGGGTAAAATATGCAACAATCCAATGCATTTGACTAGTTACAAGAGTTCGCGTTGAATTTGGAGAGTTTAGCCACCAGTTATACCCATTTTGTCCCGAAACAGGCTAAAACCGAGAAAACATTGATTCTAAGCAGTAAACAGCGTTGTTACTGTTTCTAGGGTCAGAATGTGTGACATTCCAATGCATTTGACTAATTGTAAGAGTTCGGGATGAATTTGGACTGTTGGGATTTATGAGACAAAGCTCACAAGAGAGGGTAGACAAACACTTGGTGAATGAATCCCCCTTTACCCACAACAAACTAACTCATTCTCAAGGGGAAGGAGAGAACATCAACTTGTGATGAACTCCCCATAAACAAGCTAGATAGAACCCAAATACTAGAGAGTAAGCGGATCCTAACTAGGAGAAGCACTAGTTTGAGACTTATCCTCTTCTAGTATCACAACACTTAGAGTTTGTGTACTTAGGAGAAGGAGGATTAAGAATCAGTAATCTAGGCTAAGTAAAGCAGTAAATAAGAAGAGTTTAGGTGGATTTGAGAAGAGAATAGGCTGCCTTAAGGGCAGCCTCTAACCGCTAATCTCCTAAAAGCTCTACATTGTTGATATGAACAAGAACACGAGTAGAGAGGGAAAACGGTTTCTCTTCTATTAGATAATATTGTGATATATTACATATGAGGTGAAATACAAAGCTTAATATAGGAGAACAAAGGCATAGAGCCGTTAGGCACACAAGGGATTCAAAGGAGAGATGAAAGGGACATATGGCCGTTGGTGCACAAGTGGGTGTATGGTGAAAGGGACAGCTCCTTCCCTTCTTTTCCCTTTGTGAGACATTTAACTTCTTCTTGGGCCTCTTCTTCTTATAAGGCCTTTACTTCACAATTCTTCTCACATTGCACCTATGGCCTTGCTAACCACTCTCATTGTGCTACGGCCCACATGGCCTTATTGACCACTCTTATTGTGCTCACGGCCCACATGGCCTTATTGGCCACTCTTATTGTGCTCACGGCCTTACTGGCCGCTCCCACACCACTCATGGCCTTACCGGCCACACTTCTTGTACTAGCAGCCTTACCGGCCACTCTCTTTTGTAAGGCCTCGTTTTCCTTCTCCTAAGCCACTCAAACTTCGGCCTTTCCATCACATGGACCGAGAGCAGCCCTAAGAGCACGACCGTACTGACGGGCCTTCTCTTCATCGTACGGACGGGCCTGTACGGACGGGCCTGTACGGACGGGCCTGTACGGACGGGCCTGTACGGACGGGCCTGTACGGACGGGCCTTCTCTTCATCTTGTTCACGGCCTAACTGGCCGCTCACCGGACATGGGTCCGTTCACGGACACGGTACATGGTACCGGACACGGTACATGGTCGCTCACGGACACGGACATGGCCTTACCGGCCTTTACATGGCCTTTCTTCTCTTCTTCCAAGGCTCGGCCTTACCGGCCTCTCCTCTCTCCTCCTTGGTACATTCTAATACTCCCCCGCACGCTTGATCGGTGGGACACCATGGGGACCAAAGATCAAGGGTGGACTAGTGTCATCTACCTCATTAAAAACCTCAACAAAGAAAACCTCTTGGGATAAAACTTTGTTAAGGGAAAAAGAGTATAGACTCCACTATCCATGATGTCCCTTGACCTTGGTTTGCAAAGAACTAGCTCCCTTCTCTTCATGATTTGAACCGCTCCTACTCCTTAGCCCACCTTGCCTTTAGCACATTCCTTATGATCTCCATCCTTGCGCCTTTAGAATTTCTTTGAGGCTCTCATAGTCTCCTTTACCCCTTAAACAAGTGATAAAGAAGAAAAGAATAAGTGTTTGCTATGAGGAATATCAAAGAAAATTTCTAAAAATGTGACAATTTAAGAGAACATATTAAAGACTAAAGACTAGTAATGAAGCTAAGGTAATGAATTTATGAATTAAAATAGAGAAGAGTTTAGAGCACAGCCTTTATGGTGTTTTGATGGATAGGAGGGAGAGAGTTGATCACTGTTGCGGTTTGGAATTCCTCCTTGAGACCGCTCCTCTAACCATGGTTTTAAACCCGGTCAGTTTTATTTGTCAGACTGACATATGCCCACTGAATCGGACATAACTTTCGAACGGCTGCTCGGATTGGTATGATTCCACTTCCACTGGCAAGATGACTCTGTGGTCTCGAACTTTAATGAAGAACGCGGAAGCCGAATCGCAGTGGAAGGGTTTCGTCCGAGTCGATCTTTGAGACGCTTCGGCTGAGCTTTAAGTAAAGACTTTTGCTTGTGGCCGAGCAGAATCTGTGAGGTACGGTCTGAAGTCACTTGATCTCCCCCGTAACCTTTACTTGATGATGGGCTGAAACCTCATCACCTCAGTTGAAGCCTTGTGCATCACCGTTCTTGTGCACATCCAATCAACAGTTGAAACCTTGTGCATCACCTTTCCTAAAGACCATTGTGCACATCCGATCAACAACTTGGCACTAACACACATGCTCTTGGACTGATTCATCACATTCCACCAGCTTAACAAAGACTTGGTGGCCCTTGGTTCTAACTCCAGGCATTGTGCTGCGCTCTCCTCATGGCTATCTTGTAGCCTTCAACCTCGCCACTTCTTCTTCTTGAGATAGTAGGCGAGCTCCACACAATCTTCAAGGCTGAAGCTGAAACCAAATTCAATGGAACAGATTCTAAACAAGAGATTGTTAGAGATTAGAGAATAGAGAATATAGAATATTACTGAAAATAAAATAGAATTTAGAGAATAAGTAACCAAGTATAAGTAACCAAGAGAATAAAGTATAAGAGAGTATAAGAGAGAATATGGGCGATAGTATAAGGTGAGTGGAGAGTAGAATAGAGAATTTGCTCAAGAGTTCTTATGGACAGAGTTATACTCTGTTTTCTTGAGTTTGCAGAAGCTTTGACAGCCAAGAGCATCCAACATTCAACAAGACTTTGGTGCTTTAATGGCTGAAACACAATGGACCTTATGGAAAATTAGTTTCTCCAAAGGTTTAACAACAAAACTCCTTGTAGAATCACTTAAACAAGTGTTCTTCAAGAGATTAAGGCTTTAGATCCACGAAGATAACATATAGAAGATGTTTTTCGTGGTCCCAAGCAAAGAAGAAACAACAAAAGCCTTTGGAACAGCCTATTGTCCAACGGTTAAAAGAATGCATCTTTGAACAGCTTTAGTCTAGTTGACCAAGCGGACATGAGATGCGAAAATTAAGATCTCTCTCTTCTTCAAGCTTGAATCTGGACACACCATAGGGCCAGAAACAAAGCTTTCTCAACATTGAGAAGAAGAAGTAGCGATTTAGTAATTAAGCCTTTAAAGGAAATTTAACAAAAGCAAAATCAAACCTTTAGAGGAAAATTAACTAAATCCTAAGAGAGCTAAATCCTAAGAATTTCGTGGCTCATACAAGCACACAAGAACCGTGAATCCTCACCATGAACAACACAATTTGCTCAATGGTTCATCACTTCCCACACATCCCAAAATAAACAAAGCTATTACCAAATCGGTAAAGCTTAAGGATGGGGCTTGTAAAATCGATTTCTTTCCACACACTTGGTCTACAAATTCTAACAAGACAAGAGACCAAGCTTACTCAACAATGAGCTGCTAGAGAATCGATTTAATCAACAAAAGCAAAATTAAAGCTTTAAAGAAACTAAGCTAAGCGATTTAACACCTAAGCAAAGTCTAAAACTTTAACTAAGCTAACTCCTAAGAAAACGACTTTGAGAATGAGTTTAAATCACCAAGAACAGAACTTGGCTCTGATACCATGTTGGGATTTATGAGACAAAGCTCACAAGAGAGGGTAGACAAACACTTGGTGAATGAATCCCCCTTTACCCACAACAAACTAACTCATTCTCAAGGGGAAGGAGAGAACATCAACTTGTGATGAACTCCCCATAAACAAGCTAGATAGAACCCAAATACTAGAGAGTAAGCGGATCCTAACTAGGAGAAGCACTAGTTTGAGACTTATCCTCTTCTAGTATCACAACACTTAGAGTTTGTGTACTTAGGAGAAGGAGGATTAAGAATCAGTAATCTAGGCTAAGTAAAGCAGTAAATAAGAAGAGTTTAGGTGGATTTGAGAAGAGAATAGGCTGCCTTAAGGGCAGCCTCTAACCGCTAATCTCCTAAAAGCTCTACATTGTTGATATGAACAAGAACACGAGTAGAGAGGGAAAACGGTTTCTCTTCTATTAGATAATATTGTGATATATTACATATGAGGTGAAATACAAAGCTTAATATAGGAGAACAAAGGCATAGAGCCGTTAGGCACACAAGGGATTCAAAGGAGAGATGAAAGGGACATATGGCCGTTGGTGCACAAGTGGGTGTATGGTGAAAGGGACAGCTCCTTCCCTTCTTTTCCCTTTGTGAGACATTTAACTTCTTCTTGGGCCTCTTCTTCTTATAAGGCCTTTACTTCACAATTCTTCTCACATTGCACCTATGGCCTTGCTAACCACTCTCATTGTGCTACGGCCCACATGGCCTTATTGGCCACTCTTATTGTGCTCACGGCCTTACTGGCCGCTCCCACACCACTCATGGCCTTACCGGCCACACTTCTTGTACTAGCAGCCTTACCGGCCACTCTCTTTTGTAAGGCCTCGTTTTCCTTCTCCTAAGCCACTCAAACTTCGGCCTTTCCATCACATGGACCGAGAGCAGCCCTAAGAGCACGACCGTACTGACGGGCCTTCTCTTCATCGTACGGACGGGCCTGTACGGACGGGCCTGTACGGACGGGCCTGTACGGACGGGCCTGTACGGACGGGCCTGTACGGACGGGCCTTCTCTTCATCTTGTTCACGGCCTAACTGGCCGCTCACCGGACATGGGTCCGTTCACGGACACGGTACATGGTACCGGACACGGTACATGGTCGCTCACGGACACGGACATGGCCTTACCGGCCTTTACATGGCCTTTCTTCTCTTCTTCCAAGGCTCGGCCTTACCGGCCTCTCCTCTCTCCTCCTTGGTACATTCTAATATAGACAACAGTTGAACCCGTTTTATCCCAAAACAGGCTTAAACCGAGAAAATATGCTAAAACCGAGAGAAAACATTGATTCGAAGAAGTAAACAGCTATGTTACTCTTTCTAGGGTAAAATATGCAACAATCCAATGCATTTGACTAGTTACAAGAGTTCGCGTTGAATTTGGAGAGTTTAGCCACCAGTTATACCCATTTTGTCCCGAAACAGGCTAAAACCGAGAAAACATTGATTCTAAGCAGTAAACAGTGTTTTTACTGTTTCTAGGGTCAGAATGTGTGACATTCCAATGCATTTGACTAATTGTAAGAGTTCGGGATGAATTTGGAGTGTTTAGACAACAGTTGAACCCGTTTTATCCCAAAACAGTCTTAAACCGAGAAAATATGCTAAAACCGAGAGAAAACATTGATTCGAAGAACTAAACAGCTATGTTACTCTTTCTAGGGTAAAATATGCAACAATCCAATGCATTTGACTAATTACAATAGTTCGCGTTGAATTTGGAGTGTTTAGCCACCACTTATACCCATTTTGTCCCGAAACAGGCTACAACCGAGAAAACATTTATTCTAAGCAGTAAACAACGTTTTTACTGTTTCTAGGGTCAGAATGTGTGACATTCCCATGCATTTGACTAATTGTAAGAGTTCGGGATGAATTTGGAGTGTTTAGACAAAAGTTGAACCCGTTTTATCCCAAAACAGGCTTAAACCGAGAAAATATGCTAAAACCGAGAGAAAACATTGATTCGAAGAAGTAAACTGCTATGTTACTCTTTCTAGGGTAAAATATGCAACAATCCAATGCATTTGACTAGTTACAAGAGTTCGCGTTGAATTTGGAGAGTTTAGCCACCAGTTATACCCATTTTGTCCCGAAACAGGCTAAAACCGAGAAAACATTGATTCTAAGCAGTAAACAGCGTTGTTACTGTTTCTAAGGTCAGAATGTGTGACATTCCAATGCATTTGACTAATTGTAAGAGTTCGGGATGAATTTGGAGTGTTTAGACAACAGTTGAACCCGTTTTATCCCAAAACAGGCTTAAACCGAGAAAATATGCTAAAACCGAGAGAAAACATTGATTCGAAGAAGTAAACAGCTATGTTACTCTTTCTAGGGTAAAATATGCAACAATCCAATGCATTTGACTAATTACAATAGTTCGCGTTGAATTTGGAGTGTTTAGCCACCACTTATACCCATTTTGTCCCGAAACAGGCTACAACCGAGAAAACATTTATTCTAAGCAGTAAACAATGTTTTTACTGTTTCTAGGGTCAGAATGTGTGACATTCCAATGCATTTGACAAATTGTAAGAGTTCGGGATGAATTTGGAGTGTTTAGACAACAGTTGAACCCGTTTTATCCCAAAACAGGCTTAAACCGAGAAAATATGCTAAAACCGAGAGAAAACATTGATTCGAAGAAGTAAACAGCTATATTACTCTTTCTAGGGTAAAATATGCAACAATCCAATGCATTTGACTAGTTACAAGAGTTCGCGTTGAATTTGGAGAGTTTAGCCACCAGTTATACCCATTTTGTCCCGAAACAGGCTAAAACCGAGAAAACATTGATTCTAAGCAGTAAACAGCGTTGTTACTGTTTCTAGGGTCAGAATGTGTGACATTCCAATGCATTTGACTAATTGTAAGAGTTCGGGATGAATTTGGAGTGTTTAGACAACAGTTGAACCCGTTTTATCCCAAAACAGGCTTAAACCGAGAAAATATGCTAAAACCGAGAGAAAACATTGATTCGAAGAAGTAAACAGCTATGTTACTCTTTCTAGGGTAAAATATGCAACAATCCAATGCATTTGACTAGTTACAAGAGTTCGCGTTGAATTTGGAGAGTTTAGCCACCAGTTATACCCATTTTGTCCCGAAACAGGCTAAAACCGAGAAAACATTGATTCTAAGCAGTAAACAGTGTTTTTACTGTTTCTAGGGTCAGAATGTGTGACATTCCAATGCATTTGACAAATTGTAAGTGTTCGGGTTGAATTTGGAGTGTTTAGACAACAGTTGAACCCGTTTTATCCCAAAAGAGGCTTAAACCGAGAAAACATGCTAAAACTGAGAGACAACATTGATCCGAAGCAGTAAACAGCTATGTTACTGTTTCTAGGGTAAAATATGCAACAATCCAATGCATTTGACTAATTACAAGTGTTCGCGTTGAATTTGGAGTGTTTAGCCACCAGTTATACCCATTTTGTCCTGAAACAGGCTAAAACCGAGAAAACGTTGATTCTAAGCAGTAAACAGCGTTGTTACTGTTTCTAAGGTCAGAATGTGTGACATTCCAATGCATTTGACTAATTGTAAGAGTTCGGGATGAATTTGGAGTGTTTAGACAACAGTTGAACCCGTTTTATCCCAAAACAGGCTTAAACCGAGAAAATATGCTAAAACCGAGAGAAAACATTGATTCGAAGAAGTAAACAGCTATGTTACTCTTTCTAGGGTAAAATATGCAACAATCCAATGCATTTGACTAGTTACAAGAGTTCGCGTTGAATTTGGAGAGTTTAGCCACCAGTTATACCCATTTTGTCCCGAAACAGGCTAAAACCGAGAAAACATTGATTCTAAGCAGTAAACAGCGTTGTTACTGTTTCTAGGGTCAGAATGTGTGATATTCCAATGCATTTGACTAATTGTAAGAGTTCGGGATGAATTTGGAGTGTTTAGACAACAGTTGAAACCGTTTTATCCCAAAACAGGCTTAAACCGAGAAAATATGCTAAAACCGAGAGAAAACATTGATTCGAAGAAGTAAACAGCTATGTTACTCTTTCTAGGGTAAAATATGCAACAATCCAATGCATTTGACTAGTTACAAGAGTTCGCGTTGAATTTGGAGTGTTTAGCCACCAGTTATACCCATTTTGTCCCGAAACAGGCTACAACCGAGAAAACATTGATTCTAAGCAGTAAACAACGTTTTTACTGTTTCTAGGGTCAGAATGTGTGACATTCCAATGCATTTGACAAATTGTAAGAGTTCGGGATGAATATGGAGTGTTTAGACAACAGTTGAACCCGTTTTATCCCAAAACAGGCTTAAACCGAGAAAACATGCTAAAACCGAGAGACAACATTGATTCGAAGCAGTAAACAGCTATGTTACTGTTTCTAAGGTAAAATATGCAACAATCCAATGCATTTGACTAATTACAAGAGTTCGCGTTGAATTTGGAGTGTTTAGCCACAACTTATACCCATTTTGTCCCGAAACAGGCTAAATCCGAGAAAACATTGATTCTAAGCATTTAACAGCGTTGTTACTGTTTCTAGGGTCAGAATGTGTGACATTCCAATGCATTTGACTAATTGTAAGAGTTCGGGATGAATTTGGAGTGTTTAGACAACAGTTGAACCCGTTTTATCCCAAAACAGGCTTAAACCGAGAAAACATGCTAAAACCGAGAGAAAACATTGATCCGAAGAAGTAAACAGCTATGTTACTCTTTCTAGGGTAAAATATGCAACAATCCAATGCATTTGACTAGTTACAAGAGTTCGCGTTGAATTTGGAGTGTTTAGCCACCAGTTATACCCATTTTGTCCCGAAACAGGCTAAAACCGAGAAAACATTGATTCTAAGCAGTAAACAGCGTTGTTACTGTTTCTAGGGTCAGAATGTGTGACATTCCAATGCATTTGACTAATTGTAAGAGTTCGGGATGAATTTGGAGTGTTTAGACAACAGTTGAACCCGTTTTATCCCAAAACAGGCTTAAACCGAGAAAATATGCTAAAACCAATAGAAAACATTGATTCGAAGAAGTAAACAGCTATGTTACTCTTTCTAGGGTAAAATATGCAACAATCCAATGCATTTGACTAGTTACAAGAGTTCGCGTTGAATTTGGAGAGTTTAGCCACCAGTTATACCCATTTTGTCCCGAAACAGGCTAAAACCGAGAAAACATTGATTCTAAGCAGTAAACAGCGTTGTTACTGTTTCAAGGGTCAGAATGTGTGACATTCCAATGCATTTGACTAATTGTAAGAGTTCGGGATGAATTTGGAGTGTTTAGACAACAGTTGAACCCGTTTTATCCCAAAACAGGCTTAAACCGAGAAAATATGCTAAAACCGAGAGAAAACATTGATCCGAAGCAGTAAACAGCTATGTTACTGTTTCTAAGGTAAAATATGCAACAATCCAATGCATTTGACTAATTACAAGTGTTCGCGTTGAATTTGGAGTGTTTAGCCACCAGTTATACCCATTTTGTCCCGAAACAGGCTAAAACCGAGAAAACGTTGATTCTAAGCAGTAAACAGCGTTGTTACTGTTTCTAGGGTCAGAATGTGTGACATTCCAATGCATTTGACTAATTGTAAGAGTTTGGGATGAATTTGGAGTGTTTAGACAACAGTTGAACCCGTTTTATCCCAAAACAGGCTTAAACCGAGAAAACATGCTAAAACTGAGAGACAACATTGATTCGAAGAAGTAAACAGCTATGTTACTCTTTCTAGGGTAAAATATAAAACAATCCAATGCATTTGACTAGTTACAAGAGTTCGCGTTGAATTTGGAGAGTTTAGCCACCAGTTATACCCATTTTGTCCTGAAACAGGCTAAAACCGAGAAAACATTGATTCTAAGCAGTAAACAGCGTTTTTACTGTTTCTAGGGTCAGAATGTGTGACATTCCAATGCATTTGACAAATTGTAAGAGTTCGGGATGAATTTGGAGTGTTTAGACAACAGTTGAACCCGTTTTATCCCAAAAGAGGCTTAAACCGAGAAAACATGCTAAAACTGAGAGACAACATTGATCCGAAGCAGTAAACAGCTATGTTACTGTTTCTAGGGTAAAATATGCAACAATCCAATGCATTTCACTAATTACAAGTGTTCGCGTTGAATTTGAAGTGTTTAGCCACCAGTTATACCCATTTTGTCCCGAAACAGGCTAAAACCGAGAAAACGTTGATTCTAAGCAGTAAACAGCGTTGTTACTGTTTCTAGGGTCAGAATGTGTGACATTCCAATGCATTTGACTAATTGTAAGAGTTCGGGATGAATTTGGAGTGTTTAGACAACAGTTGAACCCGTTTTATCCCAAAACAGGCTTAAACCGAGAAAACATGCTAAAACTGAGAGACAACATTGATTCGAAGAAGTAAACAGCTATGTTACTGTTTCTAGGGTAAAATATGCAACAATCCAATGCATTTGACTAATTACAAGTGTTCGCGTTGAATTTGGAGTGTTTAGCCACCAGTTATACCCATTTTGTCCCGAAACAGGCTAAAACCGAGAAAACGTTGATTCTAAGCAGTAAACAGCGTTGTTACTGTTTCTAGGGTCAGAATGTGTGACATTCCAATGCATTTGACTAATTGTAAGAGTTCGGGATGAATTTGGAGTGTTTAGACAACAGTTGAACCCGTTTTATCCCAAAACAGGCTTAAACCGACAAAATATGCTAAAACCGAGAGAAAACATTGATTCGAAGAAGTAAACAGCTATGTTACTCTTTCTAGGGTAAAATATGCAACAATCCAATGCATTTGACTAGTTACAAGAGTTCGCGTTGAATTTGGAGAGTTTAGCCACCAGTTATACCCATTTTGTCCCGAAACAGGCTAAAACCGAGAAAACGTTGATTCTAAGCAGTAAACAGCGTTGTTACTGTTTCTAGGGTCAGAATGTGTGACATTCCAATGCATTTGACTAATTGTAAGAGTTCGGGATGAATTTGGAGTGTTTAGACAACAGTTGAACCCGTTTTATCCCAAAACAGGCTTAAACCGACAAAATATGCTAAAACCGAGAGAAAACATTGATTCGAAGAAGTAAACAGCTATGTTACTCTTTCTAGGGTAAAATATGCAACAATCCAATGCATTTGACTAATTACAATAGTTCGCGTTGAATTTGGAGTGTTTAGCCACCACTTATACCCATTTTGTCCCGAAACAGGCTACAACCGAGAAAACATTTATTCTAAGCAGTAAACAACGTTTTTACTGTTTCTAGGGTCAGAATGTGTGACATTCCAATGCATTTGACAAATTGTAAGAGTTCGGGGTGAATTTGGAGTGTTTAGACAACAGTTGAACCCGTTTTATCCCAAAACAGGCTTAAACCGACAAAATATGCTAAAACCGAGAGAAAACATTGATTCGAAGAAGTAAACAGCTATGTTACTCTTTCTAGGGTAAAATATGCAACAATCCAATGCATTTGACTAGTTACAAGAGTTCGCGTTGAATTTGGAGAGTTTAGCCACCAGTTATACCCATTTTGTCCCGAAACAGGCTAAAACCGAGAAAACGTTGATTCTAAGCAGTAAACAGCGTTGTTACTGTTTCTAGGGTCAGAATGTGTGACATTCCAATGCATTTGACTAATTGTAAGAGTTTGGGATGAATTTGGAGTGTTTAGACAACAGTTGAACCCGTTTTATCCCAAAACAGGCTTAAACCGAGAAAACATGCTAAAACTGAGAGACAACATTGATTCGAAGAAGTAAACAGCTATGTTACTCTTTCTAGGGTAAAATATGCAACAATCCAATGCATTTGACTAGTTACAAGAGTTCGCGTTGAATTTGGAGAGTTTAGCCACCAGTTATACCCATTTTGTCCCGAAACAGGCTAAAACCAAGAAAACATTGATTCTAAGCAGTAAACAGCGTTTTTACTGTTTCTAGGGTCAGAATGTGTGACATTCCAATGCATTTGACAAATTGTAAGAGTTCGGGATGAATTTGGAGTGTTTAGACAACAGTTGAACCCGTTTTATCCCAAAAGAGGCTTAAACCGAGAAAACATGCTAAAACTGAGAGACAACATTGATCCGAAGCAGTAAACAGCTATGTTACTGTTTCTAGGGTAAAATATGCAACAATCCAATGCATTTCACTAATTACAAGTGTTCGCGTTGAATTTGGAGTGTTTAGCCACCAGTTATACCCATTTTGTCCCGAAACAGGCTAAAACCGAGAAAACGTTGATTCTAAGCAGTAAACAGCGTTGTTACTGTTTCTAGGGTCAGAATGTGTAACATTCCAATGCATTTGACTAATTGTAAGAGTTCGGGATGAATTTGGAGTGTTTAGACAACAGTTGAACCCGTTTTATCCCAAAACAGGCTTAAACCGAGAAAACATGCTAAAACTGAGAGACAACATTGATTCGAAGAAGTAAACAGCTATGTTACTGTTTCTAGGGTAAAATATGCAACAATCCAATGCATTTGACTAATTACAAGTGTTCGCGTTGAATTTGGAGTGTTTAGCCACCAGTTATACCCATTTTGTCCCGAAACAGGCTAAAACCGAGAAAACGTTGATTCTAAGCAGTAAACAGCGTTGTTACTGTTTCTAGGGTCAGAATGTGTGACATTCCAATGCATTTGACTAATTGTAAGAGTTCGGGATGAATTTGGAGTGTTTAGACAACAGTTGAACCCGTTTTATCCCAAAACAGGCTTAAACCGACAAAATATGCTAAAACCGAGAGAAAACATTGATTCGAAGAAGTAAACAGCTATGTTACTCTTTCTAGGGTAAAATATGCAACAATCCAATGCATTTGACTAGTTACAAGAGTTCGCGTTGAATTTGGAGAGTTTAGCCACCAGTTATACCCATTTTGTCCCGAAACAGGCTAAAACCGAGAAAACGTTGATTCTAAGCAGTAAACAGCGTTGTTACTGTTTCTAGGGTCAGAATGTGTGACATTCCAATGCATTTGACTAATTGTAAGAGTTCGGGATGAATTTGGAGTGTTTAGACAACAGTTGAACCCGTTTTATCCCAAAACAGGCTTAAACCGACAAAATATGCTAAAACCGAGAGAAAACATTGATTCGAAGAAGTAAACAGCTATGTTACTCTTTCTAGGGTAAAATATGCAACAATCCAATGCATTTGACTAATTACAATAGTTCGCGTTGAATTTGGAGTGTTTAGCCACCACTTATACCCATTTTGTCCCAAAACAGGCTACAACCGAGAAAACATTGATTCTAAGCAGTAAACAACGTTTTTGCTGTTTCTAGGGTCAGAATGTGTGACATTCCAATGCATTTGACAAATTGTAAGAGTTCGGGATGAATTTGGAGTGTTTAGACAACAGTTGAACCCGTTTTATCCCAAAACAGGCTTAAACCGAGAAAATATGCTAAAACCGAGAGAAAACATTGATTCGAAGAAGTAAACAGCTATATTACTCTTTCTAGGGTAAAATATGCAACAATCCAATGCATTTGACTAGTTACAAGAGTTCGCGTTGAATTTGGAGAGTTTAGCCACCAGTTATACCCATTTTGTCCCGAAACAGGCTAAAACCAAGAAAACATTGATTCTAAGCAGTAAACAGCGTTGTTACTGTTTCTAGGGTCAGAATGTGTGACATTCCAATGCATTTGACTAATTGTAAGAGTTCGGGATGAATTTGGAGTGTTTAGACAACAGTTGAACCCGTTTTATCCCAAAACAGGCTTAAACCGAGAAAATATGCTAAAACCGAGAGAAAACATTGATTCGAAGAAGTAAACAGCTATGTTACTCTTTCTAGGGTAAAATATGCAACAATCCAATGCATTTGACTAGTTACAAGAGTTCGCGTTGAATTTGGAGAGTTTAGCCACCAGTTATACCCATTTTGTCCCGAAACAGGCTAAAACCGAGAAAACATTGTTTCTAAGCAGTAAACAGCGTTTTTACTGTTTCTAGGGTCAGAATGTGTGACATTCCAATGCATTTAACTAATTGCAAGAGTTTGGGACGAATTTGGAGTGTTTAGACAACAGTTGAACCCGTTTTATCCCAAAACAGGCTTAAACCGAGCAAACATGTTAAAACCGAGAGAAAACATTGATCCGAAGAAGTAAACAGCTATGTTACTCTTTCTAGGACAAAATATGCAACAATCCAATGCATTTGATTAATTACAAGAGTTCGCGTTAAATTTGGAGAGTTTAGCCACCACTTATACCCATTTTGTCCCGAAACAGGCTTAAACCGAGAAAGCATTGATTTGAAGCAGTAAACAGCGTTTTTACTGTTTCTAGGGTCAGAATGTGTGACATTCCAATGCATTTGACAAATTGTAAGAGTTCGGGATGAATTTGGAGTGTTTAGACAACAGTTGAACCCGTTTTATCCCAAAAGAGGCTTAAACCGAGAAAACATGCTAAAACTGAGAGACAACATTGATCCGAAGCAGTAAACAGCTATGTTACTGTTTCTAGGGTAAAATATGCAACAATCCAATGCATTTGACTAATTACAACAATCCAATGCATTTGACTAATTACAAGAGTTCGCGTTGAATTTGGAGTGTTTAGCCACCAGTTATACCCATTTTGTCCCGAAACAGGCTAAATCCGAGAAAACATTGATTCTAAGCATTAAACAGCGTTGTTACTGTTTCTAGGGTCAGAATGTGTGACATTCCAATGGATTTTTGACTAATTGTAAGAGTTCGGGACGAATTTGCAGTGTTTAGACAACAGTTGAACCCGTTTTATCCCAAAACAGGCTTAAACCGAGAAAATATGCTAAAACCGAGAGAAAACATTGATCCGAAGAAGTAAACAGCTATGTTACTCTTTCTAGGGTAAAATATGCAACAATCCAATGCATTTGATTAATTACAAGAGTTCGCGTTAAATTTGGAGAGTTTAGCCACCACTTATACCCATTTTGTCATGAAACAGGCTAAAACCGAGAAAACGTTGATTCTAAGCAGTAAACAGCGTTGTTACTGTTTCTAGGGTCAGAATGTGTGACATTCCAATGCATTTGACTAATTGTAAGAGTTCGGGATGAATTTGGAGTGTTTAGACAACAGTTGAACCCGTTTTATCCCAAAACAGGCTTAAACCGAGAAAACATGTTAAAACCGATAGAAAACATTGATCCGAAGAAGTAAACAGCTATGTTACTCTTTCTAGGGTAAAATATGCAACAATCCAATGCATTTGACTAATTACAAGAGTTCGCGTTGAATTTGGAGAGTTTAGCCACCACTTATACCCATTTTGTCCCGAAACAGGCTAAAACCGAGAAAGCATTGATTTGAAGCAGTAAACAGCGTTTTTACTGTTTCTAGGGTCAGAATGTGTGACATTCCAATGCATTTGACAAATTGTAAGAGTTCGGGATGAATTTGGAGTGTTTAGACAACAGTTGAACCCGTTTTATCCCAAAACAGGCTTAAACCGAGAAAATATGCTAAAACCGAGAGAAAACATTGATTTGAAGAAGTAAACAGCTATGTTACTCTTTCTAGGGTAAAATATGCAACAATCCAATGCATTTGACTAGTTACAAGAGTTCGCGTTGAATTTGGAGAGTTTAGCCACCAGTTATACCCATTTTGTCCCGAAACAGGCTAAAACCGAGAAAACATTGTTTCTAAGCAGTAAACAGCGTTTTTACTGTTTCTAGGGTCAGAATGTGTGACATTCCAATGCATTTGACAAATTGCAAGAGTTTGGGACGAATTTGGAGTGTTTAGACAACAGTTGAACCCGTTTTATCCCAAAAGAGGCTTAAACCGAGAAAACATGCTAAAACTGAGAGACAACATTGATCCGAAGCAGTAAACAGCTATGTTACTGTTTCTAGGGTAAAATATGCAACAATCCAATGCATTTGACTAATTACAACAATCCAATGCATTTGATTAATTACAAGAGTTCGCGTTAAATTTGGAGAGTTTAGCCACCAGTTATACCCATTTTGTCCCGAAACAGGCTAAATCCGAGAAAACATTGATTCTAAGCATTAAACAGCGTTGTTACTGTTTCTAGGGTCAGAATGTGTGACATTCCAATGGATTTTTGACTAATTGTAAGAGTTCGGGACGAATTTGCAGTGTTTAGACAACAGTTGAACCCGTTTTATCCCAAAACAGGCTTAAACCGAGAAAATATGCTAAAACCGAGAGAAAACATTGATCCGAAGAAGTAAACAGCTATGTTACTCTTTCTAGGGTAAAATATGCAACAATCCAATGCATTTGATTAATTACAAGAGTTCGCGTTAAATTTGGAGAGTTTAGCCACCACTTATACCCATTTTGTCCTGAAACAGGCTAAAACCGAGAAAACGTTGATTCTAAGCAGTAAACAGCGTTTTTACTGTTTCTAGGGTCAGAATGTGTGACATTCCAATGCATTTGACAAATTGTAAGAGTTCGGGATGAATTTGGAGTGTTTAGACAACAGTTGAACCCGTTTTATCCCAAAAGAGGCTTAAACCGAGAAAACATGCTAAAACTGAGAGACAACATTGATCCGAAGCAGTAAACAGCTATGTTACTGTTTCTAGGGTAAAATATGCAACAATCCAATGCATTTGACTAATTACAACAATCCAATGCATTTGACTAATTACAAGAGTTCGCGTTGAATTTGGAGTGTTTAGCCACCAGTTATACCCATTTTGTCCCGAAACAGGCTAAATCCGAGAAAACATTGATTCTAAGCATTAAACAGCGTTGTTACTGTTTCTAGGGTCAGAATGTGTGACATTCCAATGGATTTTTGACTAATTGTAAGAGTTCGGGACGAATTTGCAGTGTTTAGACAACAGTTGAACCCGTTTTATCCCAAAACAGGCTTAAACCGAGAAAATATGCTAAAACCGAGAGAAAACATTGATCCGAAGAAGTAAACAGCTATGTTACTCTTTCTAGGGTAAAATATGCAACAATCCAATGCATTTGATTAATTACAAGAGTTCACGTTAAATTTGGAGAGTTTAGCCACCACTTATACCCATTTTGTCCTGAAACAGGCTAAAACCGAGAAAACGTTGATTCTAAGCAGTAAACAGCGTTGTTACTGTTTCTAGGGTCAGAATGTGTGACATTCCAATGCATTTGACTAATTGTAAGAGTTCGGGATGAATTTGGAGTGTTTAGACAACAGTTGAACCCGTTTTATCCCAAAACAGGCTTAAACCGAGAAAACATGTTAAAACCGATAGAAAACATTGATCCGAAGAAGTAAACAGCTATGTTACTCTTTCTAGGGTAAAATATGCAACAATCCAATGCATTTGACTAATTACAAGAGTTCGCGTTGAATTTGGAGAGTTTAGCCACCACTTATACCCATTTTGTCCCGAAACAGGCTAAAACCGAGAAAGCATTGATTTGAAGCAGTAAACAGCGTTTTTACTGTTTCTAGGGTCAGAATGTGTGACATTCCAATGCATTTGACAAATTGTAAGAGTTCGGGATGAATTTGGAGTGTTTAGACAACAGTTGAACCCGTTTTATCCCAAAACAGGCTTAAACCGAGAAAATATGCTAAAACCGAGAGAAAACATTGATTTGAAGAAGTAAACAGCTATGTTACTCTTTCTAGGGTAAAATATGCAACAATCCAATGCATTTGACTAGTTACAAGAGTTCGCGTTGAATTTGGAGAGTTTAGCCACCAGTTATACCCATTTTGTCCCGAAACAGGCTAAAACCGAGAAAACATTGTTTCTAAGCAGTAAACAGCGTTTTTACTGTTTCTAGGGTCAGAATGTGTGACATTCCAATGCATTTGACAAATTGCAAGAGTTTGGGACGAATTTGGAGTGTTTAGACAACAGTTGAACCCGTTTTATCCCAAAAGAGGCTTAAACCGAGAAAACATGCTAAAACTGAGAGACAACATTGATCCGAAGCAGTAAACAGCTATGTTACTGTTTCTAGGGTAAAATATGCAACAATCCAATGCATTTGACTAATTACAACAATCCAATGCATTTGATTAATTACAAGAGTTCGCGTTAAATTTGGAGAGTTTAGCCACCACTTATACCCATTTTGTCCCGGAACAGGCTAAATCCGAGAAAACATTGATTCTAAGCATTAAACAGCGTTGTTACTATTTCTAGGGTCAGAATGTGTGACATTCCAATGGATTTTTGACTAATTGTAAGAGTTCGGGACGAATTTGCAGTGTTTAGACAACAGTTGAACCCGTTTTATCCCAAAACAGGCTTAAACTGAGAAAACATGTTAAAACCGATAGAAAACATTGATCCGAAGAAGTAAACAGCTATGTTACTCTTTCTAGGGTAAAATATGCAACAATCCAATGCATTTGACTAATTACAAGAGTTCGCGTTGAATTTGGAGAGTTTAGCCACCACTTATACCCATTTTGTCCCGAAACAGGCTAAAACCGAGAAAGCATTGATTTGAAGCAGTAAACAGCGTTTTTACTGTTTCTAGGGTCAGAATGTGTGACATTCCAATGCATTTGACAAATTGTAAGAGTTCGGGATGAATTTGGAGTGTTTAGACAACAGTTGAACCCGTTTTATCCCAAAACAGGCTTAAACCGAGAAAACATGCTAAAACCGAGAGACAACATTGATTCGAAGCAGTAAACAGCTATGTTACTGTTTCTAGGGTAAAATATGCAACAATTCAATGCATTTGACTAATTACAAGAGTTCGCGTTGAATTTGGAGTGTTTAGCCACCAGTTATACCCATTTTGTCCCGAAACAGGCTAAAACCGAGAAAGCATTGATTCTAAGCAGTAAACAGCGTTTTTACTGTTTCTAGGGTCAGAATGTGTGACATTCCAATGCATTTAACTAATTGCAAGAGTTTGGGACGAATTTGGAGTGTTTAGACAACAGTTGAACCCGTTTTATCCCAAAACAGGCTTAAACCGAGCAAACATGTTAAAACCGAGAGAAAACATTGATCCGAAGAAGTAAACAGCTATGTTACTCTTTCTAGGGTAAAATATGCAACAATCCAATGCATTTGATTAATTACAAGAGTTCGCGTTAAATTTGGAGAGTTTAGCCACCACTTATACCCATTTAGTCCTGAAACAGGCTAAAACCGAGAAAACGTTGATTCTAAGCAGTAAACAGCGTTGTTACTGTTTCTAGGGTCAGAATGTGTGACATTCCAATGCATTTGACTAATTGTAAGAGTTCGGGATGAATTTGGAGTGTTTAGACAACAGTTGAACCCGTTTTATCCCAAAACAGGCTTAAACCGAGAAAACATGTTAAAACCGATAGAAAACATTGATCCGAAGAAGTAAACAGCTATGTTACTCTTTCTAGGGTAAAATATGCAACAATCCAATGCATTTGACTAATTACAAGAGTTCGCGTTGAATTTGGAGAGTTTAGCCACCACTTATACCCATTTTGTCCCGAAACAGGCTAAAACCGAGAAAGCATTGATTTGAAGCAGTAAACAGCGTTTTTACTGTTTCTAGGGTCAGAATGTGTGACATTCCAATGCATTTGACAAATTGTAAGAGTTCGGGATGAATTTGGAGTGTTTAGACAACAGTTGAACCCGTTTTATCCCAAAACAGGCTTAAACCGAGAAAACATGCTAAAACCGAGAGACAACATTGATTCGAAGCAGTAAACAGCTATGTTACTGTTTCTAGGGTAAAATATGCAACAATCCAATGCATTTGACTAATTACAAGAGTTCGCGTTGAATTTGGAGTGTTTAGCCACCAGTTATACCCATTTTGTCCCGAAACAGGCTAAAACCGAGAAAACGTTGATTCTAAGCAGTAAACAGCGTTTTTACTGTTTCTAGGGTCAGAATGTGTGACATTCCAATGCATTTAACTAATTGCAAGAGTTTGGGACGAATTTGGAGTGTTTAGACAACAGTTGAACCCGTTTTATCCCAAAACAGGCTTAAACCGAGCAAACATGTTAAAACCGAGAGAAAACATTGATCCGAAGAAGTAAACAGCTATGTTACTCTTTCTAGGGTAAAATATGCAACAATCCAATGCATTTGATTAATTACAAGAGTTCGCGTTAAATTTGGAGAGTTTAGCCACCACTTATACCCATTTTGTCCTGAAACAGGCTAAAACCGAGAAAACGTTGATTCTAAGCAGTAAACAGCGTTGTTACTGTTTCTAGGGTCAGAATGTGTGACATTCCAATGCATTTGACTAATTGTAAGAGTTCGGGATGAATTTGGAGTGTTTAGACAACAGTTGAACCCGTTTTATCCCAAAACAGGCTTAAACCGAGAAAACATGTTAAAACCGATAGAAAACATTGATCCGAAGAAGTAAACAGCTATGTTACTCTTTCTAGGGTAAAATATGCAACAATCCAATGCATTTGACTAATTACAAGAGTTCGCGTTGAATTTGGAGAGTTTAGCCACCACTTATACCCATTTTGTCCCGAAACAGGCTAAAACCGAGAAAGCATTGATTTGAAGCAGTAAACAGCGTTTTTACTGTTTCTAGGGTCAGAATGTGTGACATTCCAATGCATTTGACAAATTGTAAGAGTTCGGGATGAATTTGGAGTGTTTAGACAACAGTTGAACCCGTTTTATCCCAAAACAGGCTTAAACCGAGAAAACATGCTAAAACCGAGAGACAACATTGATTCGAAGCAGTAAACAGCTATGTTACTGTTTCTAGGGTAAAATATGCAACAATCCAATGCATTTGACTAATTACAAGAGTTCGCGTTGAATTTGGAGTGTTTAGCCACCAGTTATACCCATTTTGTCCCGAAACAGGCTAAAACCGAGAAAACGTTGATTCTAAGCAGTAAACAGCGTTTTTACTGTTTCTAGGGTCAGAATGTGTGACATTCCAATGCATTTAACTAATTGCAAGAGTTTGGGACGAATTTGGAGTGTTTAGACAACAGTTGAACCCGTTTTATCCCAAAACAGGCTTAAACCGAGCAAACATGTTAAAACCGAGAGAAAACATTGATCCGAAGAAGTAAACAGCTATGTTACTCTTTCTAGGGTAAAATATGCAACAATCCAATGCATTTGATTAATTACAAGAGTTCGCGTTAAATTTGGAGAGTTTAGCCACCACTTATACCCATTTTGTCCCGAAACAGGCTAAAACCGAGAAAGCATTGATTTGAAGCAGTAAACAGCGTTTTTACTGTTTCTAGGGTCAGAATGTGTGACATTCCAATGCATTTGACAAATTGTAAGAGTTCGGGATGAATTTGGAGTGTTTAGACAACAGTTGAACCCGTTTTATCCCAAAACAGGCTTAAACCGAGAAAACATGCTAAAACCGAGAGACAACATTGATTCGAAGCAGTAAACAGCTATGTTACTGTTTCTAGGGTAAAATATGCAACAATCCAATGCATTTGACTAATTACAAGAGTTCGCGTTGAATTTGGAGTGTTTAGCCACCAGTTATACCCATTTTGTCCCGAAACAGGCTAAAACCGAGAAAACGTTGATTCTAAGCAGTAAACAGCGTTGTTACTGTTTCTAGGGTCAGAATGTGTGACATTCCAATGCATTTGACTAATTGTAAGAGTTCGGGATGAATTTGGAGTGTTTAGACAACAGTTGAACCCGTTTTATCCCAAAACAGGCTTAAACCGAGAAAACATGTTAAAACCGAGAGAAAACATTGATCCGAAGAAGTAAACAGCTATGTTACTCTTTCTAGGGTAAAATATGCAACAATCCAATGCATTTGACTAATTACAAGAGTTCGCGTTGAATTTGGAGAGTTTAGCCACCACTTATACCCATTTTGTCCCGAAACAGGCTAAAACCGAGAAAACATTGATTTGAAGCAGTAAACAGCGTTTTTACTGTTTCTAGGGTTAGAATGTGTGACATTCCAATGCCTTTGACAAATTGTAAGAGTTCGGGATGAATTTGGAGTGTTTAGACAACAGTTGAACCCGTTTTATCCCAAAAGAGGCTTAAACCGAGAAAACATGCTAAAACTGAGAGACAACATTGATCCGAAGCAGTAAACAGCTATGTTACTGTTTCTAGGGTAAAATATGCAACAATCCAATGCATTTGACTAATTACAAGTGTTCGCGTTGAATTTGGAGTGTTTAGCCACCAGTTATACCCATTTTGTCCCGAAACAGGCTAAAACCGAGAAAACGTTGATTCTAAGCAGTAAACAGCGTTGTTACTGTTTCTAGGGTCAGAATGTGTGACATTCCAATGCATTTGACTAATTGTAAGAGTTCGGGATGAATTTGGAGTGTTTAGACAACAGTTGAACCCGTTTTATCCCAAAACAGGCTTAAACCGAGAAAATATGCTAAAACCGAGAGAAAACATTGATTCGAAGAAGTAAACAGCTATGTTACTCTTTCTAGGGTAAAATATGCAACAATCCAATGCATTTGACTAGTTACAAGAGTTCGCGTTGAATTTGGAGAGTTTAGCCACCAGTTATACCCATTTTGTCCCGAAACAGGCTAAAACCGAGAAAACATTAATTCTAAGCAGTAAACAGCGTTTTTACTGTTTCTAGGGTCAGAATGTGTGACATTCCAATGCATTTGACAAATTGTAAGAGTTCGGGATGAATTTGGAGTGTTTAGACAACAGTTGAACCCGTTTTATCCCAAAAGAGGCTTAAACCGAGAAAACATTGATTCGAAGAAGTAAACAGCTATGTTACTCTTTCTAGGGTAAAATATGCAACAATCCAATGCATTTGACTAATTACAAGAGTTCGCGTTGAATTTGGAGTGTTTAGCCACCAGTTATACCCATTTTGTCCCGAAACAGGCTAAAACCGAGAAAACGTTGATTCTAAGCAGTAAACAGCGTTGTTACTGTTTCTAGGGTCAGAATGTGTGACATTCCAATGGATTTTTGACTAATTGTAAGAGTTCGGGATGAATTTGGAGTGTTTAGACAACAGTTGAACCCGTTTTATCCCAAAACAGGCTTAAACTGAGAAAATATGCTAAAACCGAGAGAAAACGTTAATTCGAAGAAGTAAAAAGCTATGTTACTCTTTCTAGGGTAAAATATGCAATAGTCCAATGCATTTGACTAATTACAAGAGTTCGCGTTGAATTTGGAGAGTTTAGCCACCACTTATACCCATTTTGTCCCGAAACAGGCTAAAACCGAGAAAACATTGATTCTAAGCAGTAAACAGTGTTTTTACTGTTTCTAGGGTCAGAATGTGTGACATTCCAATGCATTTGACAAATTGTAAGAGTTCGGGATGAATTTGGAGTGTTTAGACAACAGTTGAACCCGTTTTATCCTAAAACAGGCTTAAACCGAGAAAACATGCTAAAACCGAGAGACAACATTGATTCGAAGCAGTAAACAGCTATGTTACTGTTTCTAGGGTAAAATATGCAAAAATCCAATGCATTTGACTAATTACAAGAGTTCGCGTTGAATTTGGAGTGTTTAGCCACCAGTTATACCCATTTTGTCCCGAAACAGGCTAAAACCGAGAAAACGTTGATTCTAAGCAGTAAACAGCGTTGTTACTGTTTCTAGGGTCAGAATGTGTGACATTCCAATGCATTTGACTAATTGTAAGAGTTCGGGATGAATTTGGAGTGTTTAGACAACAGTTGAACCCGTTTTATCCCAAAACAGGCTTAAACCGAGAAAACATGTTAAAACCGATAGAAAACATTGATCCGAAGAAGTAAACAGCTATGTTACTCTTTCTAGGGTAAAATATGCAACAATCCAATGCATTTGACTAATTACAAGAGTTCGCGTTGAATTTGGAGAGTTTAGCCACCACTTATACCCATTTTGTCCCGAAACAGGCTAAAACCGAGAAAGCATTGATTTGATGCAGTAAACAGCGTTTTTACTGTTTCTAGGGTTAGAATGTGTGACATTCCAATGCCTTTGACAAATTGTAAGAGTTCGGGATGAATTTGGAGTGTTTAGACAACAGTTGAACCCGTTTTATACCAAAAGAGGCTTAAACCGAGAAAACATGCTAAAACTGAGAGACAACATTGATCCGAAGCAGTAAACAGCTATGTTACTGTTTCTAGGGTAAAATATGCAACAATCCAATGCATTTGACTAATTACAAGTGTTCGCGTTGAATTTGGAGTGTTTAGCCACCAGTTATACCCATTTTGTCCCGAAACAGGCTAAAACCGAGAAAACGTTGATTCTAAGCAGTAAACAGCGTTGTTACTGTTTCTAGGGTCAGAATGTGTGACATTCTAATGCATTTGACTAATTGTAAGAGTTCGGGATGAATTTGGAGTGTTTAGACAACAGTTGAACCCGTTTTATCCCAAAACAGGCTTAAACCGAGAAAATATGCTAAAACGGAGAGAAAACATTGATTCGAAGAAGTAAACAGCTATGTTACTCTTTCTAGGGTAAAATATGCAACAATCCAATGCATTTAACTAATTACAAGAGTTCGCGTTGAATTTGGAGAGTTTAGCCACCACTTATACCCATTTTGTCCCGAAACAGGCTAAAACCGAGAAAACGTTGATTCTAAGCAGTAAACAGCGTTTTTACTGTTTCTAGGGTCAGAGTGTGTGACATTCCAATGCATTTAACTAATTGCAAGAGTTTGGGACGAATTTGGAGTGTTTAGACAACAGTTGAACCCGTTTTATCCCAAAACAGGCTTAAACCGAGCAAACATGTTAAAACCGAGAGACAACATTGATTCGAAGCAGTAAACAGCTATGTTACTGTTTCTAGGGTAAAATATGCAACAATCCAATGCATTTGACTAATTACAAGAGTTCGCGTTGAATTTGGAGTGTTTAGCCACAACTTATACCCATTTTGTCCCGGAACAGGCTAAATCCGAGAAAACATTGATTCTAAGCATTAAACAGCGTTGTTACTGTTTCTAGGGTCAGAATGTGTGACATTCCAATGGATTTTTGACTAATTGTAAGAGTTCGGGACGAATTTGGAGTGTTTAGACAACAGTTGAACCCGTTTTATCCCAAAACAGGCTTAAACTGAGAAAATATGCTAAAACCGAGAGAAAACATTGATTCGAAGAAGTAAACAGCTATGTTACTCTTTCTAGGGTAAAATATGCAACAATCCAATGCATTTAACTAATTACAAGAGTTCGCGTTGAATTTGGAGAGTTTAGCCACCACTTATACCCATTTTGTCCCGAAACAGGCTAAAACCGAGAAAACGTTGATTCTAAGCAGTAAACAGCGTTTTTACTGTTTCTAGGGTCAGAATGTGTGACATTCCAATGCATTTAACTAATTGCAAGAGTTTGGGACGAATTTGGAGTGTTTAGACAACAGTTGAACCCGTTTTATCCCAAAACAGGCTTAAACCGAGCAAACATGTTAAAACCGAGAGAAAACATTGATCCGAAGAAGTAAACAGCTATGTTACTCTTTCTAGGGTAAAATATGCAACAATCCAATGCATTTGATTAATTACAAGAGTTCGCGTTAAATTTGGAGAGTTTAGCCACCACTTATACCCATTTTGTCCCGAAACAGGCTAAAACCGAGAAAGCATTGATTTGAAGCAGTAAACAGCGTTTTTACTGTTTCTAGGGTCAGAATGTGTGACATTCCAATGCATTGGACAAATTGTAAGAGTTCGGGATGAATTTGGAGTGTTTAGACAACAGTTGAACCCGTTTTATCCCAAAACAGGCTTAAACCGAGAAAACATGCTAAAACCGAGAGACAACATTGATTCGAAGCAGTAAACAGCTATGTTACTGTTTCTAGGGTAAAATATGCAACAATCCAATGCATTTGACTAATTACAAGAGTTCGCGTTGAATTTGGAGTGTTTAGCCACCAGTTATACCCATTTTGTCCCGAAACAGGCTAAAACCGAGAAAACGTTGATTCTAAGCAGTAAACAGCGTTGTTACTGTTTCTAGGGTCAGAATGTGTGACATTCCAATGCATTTGACTAATTGTAAGAGTTCGGGATGAATTTGGAGTGTTTAGACAACAGTTGAACCCGTTTTATCCCAAAACAGGCTTAAACCGAGAAAACATGTTAAAACCGAGAGAAAACATTGATCCGAAGAAGTAAACAGCTATGTTACTCTTTCTAGGGTAAAATATGCAACAATCCAATGCATTTGACTAATTACAAGAGTTCGCGTTGAATTTGGAGAGTTTAGCCACCACTTATACCCATTTTGTCCCGAAACAGGCTAAAACCGAGAAAACATTGATTTGAAGCAGTAAACAGCGTTTTTACTGTTTCTAGGGTTAGAATGTGTGAAATTCCAATGCCTTTGACAAATTGTAAGAGTTCGGGATGAATTTGGAGTGTTTAGACAACAGTTGAACCCGTTTTATCCCAAAAGAGGCTTAAACCGAGAAAACATGCTAAAACTGAGAGACAACATTGATCCGAAGCAGTAAACAGCTATGTTACTGTTTCTAGGGTAAAATATGCAACAATCCAATGCATTTGACTAATTACAAGTGTTCGCGTTGAATTTGGAGTGTTTAGCCACCAGTTATACCCATTTTGTCCCGAAACAGGCTAAAACCGAGAAAACGTTGATTCTAAGCAGTAAACAGCGTTGTTACTGTTTCTAGGGTCAGAATGTGTGACATTCCAATGCATTTGACTAATTGTAAGAGTTCGGGATGAATTTGGAGTGTTTAGACAACAGTTGAACCCGTTTTATCCCAAAACAGGCTTAAACCGACAAAATATGCTAAAACCGAAAGAAAACATTGATTCGAAGAAGTAAACAGCTATGTTACTCTTTCTAGGGTAAAATATGCAACAATCCAATGCATTTGACTAGTTACAAGAGTTCGCGTTGAATTTGGAGACTTTAGCCACCAGTTATACCCATTTTGTCCCGAAATAGGCTAAAACCGAGAAAACATTGATTCTAAGCAGTAAACAGCGTTTTTACTGTTTCTAGGGTCAGAATGTGTGACATTCCAATGCATTTGACAAATTGTAAGAGTTCGTGATGAATTTGGAGTGTTTAGACAACAGTTGAACCCGTTTTATCCCAAAAGAGGCTTAAACCGAGAAAACATGCTAAAACCGAGAGACAACATTGATTCGAAGCAGTAAACAGCTATGTTACTGTTTCTAGGGTAAAATATGCAACAATCCAATGCATTTGACTAATTACAAGAGTTCGCGTTGAATTTGGAGTGTTTAGCCACAACTTATACCCATTTTGTCCTGAAACAGGCTAAATCCGAGAAAACATTGATTCTAAGCATTAAACAGCGTTGTTACTGTTTCTAGGGTCAGAATGTGTGACATTCCAATGGATTTTTGACTAATTGTAAGAGTTCGGGATGAATTTGGATAGTTTAGACAACAGTTGAACCCGTTTTATCCCAAAACAGGCTTAAACTGAGAAAATATGCTAAAACCGAGAGAAAACGTTAATTCGAAGAAGTAAAAAGCTATGTTACTCTTTCTAGGGTACAATATGCAACAATCCAATGCATTTGACTAATTACAAGAGTTCGCGTTGAATTTGGAGAGTTTAGCCACCACTGATACCCATTTTGTCCCGAAACAGGCTAAAACCGAGAAAACATTGATTCTAAGCAGTAAACAGCGTTTTTACTGTATCTAGGGTCAGAATGTGTGACATTCCAATGCATTTGACTAATTGTAAGAGTTCGGGATGAATTTGGAGTGTTTAGACAACAGTTGAACCCGTTTTATCCCAAAACAGGCTTAAACCGAGAAAACATGTTAAAACCGAGAGAAAACATTGATCCGAAGAAGTGAACAGCTATGTTACTCTTTCTATGGTAAAATATGCAATAATCCAATGCATTTGACTAATTACAAGAGTTCGCGTTGAATTTGGAGTGTTTAGCCACCAGTTATACCCATTTTGTCCCGAAACAGACTAAAACCAAGAAAACGTTGATTCTAAGCAGTAAACAGCGTTGTTACTGTTTCTAGGGTCAGAATGTGTGACATTCCAATGCATTTGACAAATTGTAAGAGTTCGGGATGAATTTAGAGTGTTTAGACAACAGTTGAACCCGTTTTATCCCAAAACAGGCTTAAACCGAGAAAACATGCTAAAACCGAGAGACAACATTGATTCGAAGCAGTAAACAGCTATGTTACTGTTTCTAGGGTAAAATATGCAACAATCCAATGCATTTGACTAATTACAAGAGTTCGCGTTGAATTTGGAGACTTTAGCCACCAGTTATACCCATTTTGTCCCGAAATAGGCTAAAACCGAGAAAACATTGATTCTAAGCAGTAAACAGCGTTGTTACTGTTTCTAGGGTCAGAATGTGTGACATTCCAATGCATTTGACTAATTGTAAGAGTTCGGGATGAATTTGGAGTGTTTAGACAACAGTTGAACCCGTTTTATCCCAAAACAGGCTTAAACCGAGAAAACATGTTAAAACCGAGAGAAAACATTGATCCGAAGAAGTAAACAGCTATGTTACTCTTTCTAGGGTAAAATATGCAACAATCCAATGCATTTGACTAATTACAAGAGTTCGCGTTGAATTTGGAGAGTTTAGCCACCACTTATACCCATTTTGTCCCGAAACAGGCTAAAACCGAGAAAACATTGATTTGAAGCAGTAAACAGCGTTTTTACTGTTTCTAGGGTTAGAATGTGTGAAATTCCAATGCCTTTGACAAATTGTAAGAGTTCGGGATGAATTTGGAGTGTTTAGACAACAGTTGAACCCGTTTTATCCCAAAAGAGGCTTAAACCGAGAAAACATGCTAAAACTGAGAGACAACATTGATCCGAAGCAGTAAACAGCTATGTTACTGTTTCTAGGGTAAAATATGCAACAATCCAATGCATTTGACTAATTACAAGTGTTCGCGTTGAATTTGGAGTGTTTAGCCACCAGTTATACCCATTTTGTCCCGAAACAGGCTAAAACCGAGAAAACGTTGATTCTAAGCAGTAAACAGCGTTGTTACTGTTTCTAGGGTCAGAATGTGTGACATTCCAATGCATTTGACTAATTGTAAGAGTTCGGGATGAATTTGGAGTGTTTAGACAACAGTTGAACCCGTTTTATCCCAAAACAGGCTTAAACCGACAAAATATGCTAAAACCGAGAGAAAACATTGATTCGAAGAAGTAAACAGCTATGTTACTCTTTCTAGGGTAAAATATGCAACAATCCAATGCATTTGACTAGTTACAAGAGTTCGCGTTGAATTTGGAGACTTTAGCCACCAGTTATACCCATTTTGTCCCGAAATAGGCTAAAACCGAGAAAACATTGATTCTAAGCAGTAAACAGCGTTTTTACTGTTTCTAGGGTCAGAATGTGTGACATTCCAATGCATTTGACAAATTGTAAGAGTTCGTGATGAATTTGGAGTGTTTAGACAACAGTTGAACCCGTTTTATCCCAAAAGAGGCTTAAACCGAGAAAACATGCTAAAACCGAGAGACAACATTGATTCGAAGCAGTAAACAGCTATGTTACTGTTTCTAGGGTAAAATATGCAACAATCCAATGCATTTGACTAATTACAAGAGTTCGCGTTGAATTTGGAGTGTTTAGCCACAACTTATACCCATTTTGTCCTGAAACAGGCTAAATCCGAGAAAACATTGATCCTAAGCATTAAACAGCGTTGTTACTGTTTCTAGGGTCAGAATGTGTGACATTCCAATGGATTTTTGACTAATTGTAAGAGTTCGGGATGAATTTGGATAGTTTAGACAACAGTTGAACCCGTTTTATCCCAAAACAGGCTTAAACTGAGAAAATATGCTAAAACCGAGAGAAAACGTTAATTCGAAGAAGTAAAAAGCTATGTTACTCTTTCTAGGGTACAATATGCAACAATCCAATGCATTTGACTAATTACAAGAGTTCGCGTTGAATTTGGAGAGTTTAGCCACCACTGATACCCATTTTGTCCCGAAACAGGCTAAAACCGAGAAAACATTGATTCTAAGCAGTAAACAGCGTTTTTACTGTATCTAGGGTCAGAATGTGTGACATTCCAATGCATTTGACTAATTGTAAGAGTTCGGGATGAATTTGGAGTGTTTAGACAACAGTTGAACCCGTTTTATCCCAAAACAGGCTTAAACCGAGAAAACATGTTAAAACCGAGAGAAAACATTGATCCGAAGAAGTGAACAGCTATGTTACTCTTTCTATGGTAAAATATGCAATAATCCAATGCATTTGACTAATTACAAGAGTTCGCGTTGAATTTGGAGTGTTTAGCCACCAGTTATACCCATTTTGTCCCGAAACAGACTAAAACCAAGAAAACGTTGATTCTAAGCAGTAAACAGCGTTGTTACTGTTTCTAGGGTCAGAATGTGTGACATTCCAATGCATTTGACAAATTGTAAGAGTTCGGGATGAATTTAGAGTGTTTAGACAACAGTTGAACCCGTTTTATCCCAAAACAGGCTTAAACCGAGAAAACATGCTAAAACCGAGAGACAACATTGATTCGAAGCAGTAAACAGCTATGTTACTGTTTCTAGGGTAAAATATGCAACAATCCAATGCATTTGACTAATTACAAGAGTTCGCGTTGAATTTGGAGTGTTTAGCCACCAGTTATACCCATTTTGTCCCGAAACAGGCTAAAACCGAGAAAACGTTGATTCTAAGCAGTAAACAGCGTTGTTACTGTTTCTAGGGTCAGAATGTGTGACATTCCAATGCATTTGACTAATTGTAAGAGTTCGGGATGAATTTGGAGTGTTTAGACAACAGTTGAACCCGTTTTATCCCAAAACAGGCTTAAACCGAGAAAACATGTTAAAACCGAGAGAAAACATTGATCCGAAGAAGTAAACAGCTATGTTACTCTTTCTAGGGTAAAATATGCAACAATCCAATGCATTTGACTAATTACAAGAGTTCGCGTTGAATTTGGAGAGTTTAGCCACCACTTATACCCATTTTGTCCCGAAACAGGCTAAAACCGAGAAAACATTGATTTGAAGCAGTAAACAGCGTTTTTACTGTTTCTAGGGTTAGAATGTGTGAAATTCCAATGCCTTTGACAAATTGTAAGAGTTCGGGATGAATTTGGAGTGTTTAGACAACAGTTGAACCCGTTTTATCCCAAAAGAGGCTTAAACCGAGAAAACATGCTAAAACTGAGAGACAACATTGATCCGAAGCAGTAAACAGCTATGTTACTGTTTCTAGGGTAAAATATGCAACAATCCAATGCATTTGACTAATTACAAGTGTTCGCGTTGAATTTGGAGTGTTTAGCCACCAGTTATACCCATTTTGTCCCGAAACAGGCTAAAACCGAGAAAACGTTGATTCTAAGCAGTAAACAGCGTTGTTACTGTTTCTAGGGTCAGAATGTGTGACATTCCAATGCATTTGACTAATTGTAAGAGTTCGGGATGAATTTGGAGTGTTTAGACAACAGTTGAACCCGTTTTATCCCAAAACAGGCTTAAACCGACAAAATATGCTAAAACCGAGAGAAAACATTGATTCGAAGAAGTAAACAGCTATGTTACTCTTTCTAGGGTAAAATATGCAACAATCCAATGCATTTGACTAGTTACAAGAGTTCGCGTTGAATTTGGAGACTTTAGCCACCAGTTATACCCATTTTGTCCCGAAATAGGCTAAAACCGAGAAAACATTGATTCTAAGCAGTAAACAGCGTTTTTACTGTTTCTAGGGTCAGAATGTGTGACATTCCAATGCATTTGACAAATTGTAAGAGTTCGTGATGAATTTGGAGTGTTTAGACAACAGTTGAACCCGTTTTATCCCAAAAGAGGCTTAAACCGAGAAAACATGCTAAAACCGAGAGACAACATTGATTCGAAGCAGTAAACAGCTATGTTACTGTTTCTAGGGTAAAATATGCAACAATCCAATGCATTTGACTAATTACAAGAGTTCGCGTTGAATTTGGAGTGTTTAGCCACAACTTATACCCATTTTGTCCTGAAACAGGCTAAATCCGAGAAAACATTGATTCTAAGCATTAAACAGCGTTGTTACTGTTTCTAGGGTCAGAATGTGTGACATTCCAATGGATTTGACTAATTGTAAGAGTTCGGGATGAATTTGGAGTGTTTAGACAACAATTGAACCCGTTTTATCCCAAAACAGGCTTAAACCGAGAAAACATGTTAAAACCGAGAGAAAACATTGATCCGAAGAAGTGAACAGCTATGTTACTCTTTCTAGGGTAAAATATGCAACAATCCAATGCATTTGACTAATTACAAGAGTTCGCGTTGAATTTGGAGTGTTTAGCCACCACTTATACCGATTTTGTCCCGAAACAGGCTAAAACCGAGAAAACGTTGATTCTAAGCAGTAAACAGCATTGTTACTGTTTCTAGGGTCAGAATGTGTGACATTCCAATGCATTTGACTAATTTTAAGAGTTCGGGATGAATTTGGAGTGTTTAGACAACAGTTGAACCCGTTTTATCCCAAAAGAGGCTTAAACCGAGAAAACATGCTAAAACCGAGAGAAAACATTGATTCGAAGCAGTAAACAGCTATGTTACTCTTTCTAGGGTAAAATATGCAACAATCCAGTGCATTTGACTAATTACAAGAGTTCGCGTTAAATTTGGAGTGTTTAGCCACCACTTTTACCCATTTTGTCCCGAAACAGGCTAAAACCGAGAAAGCATTGATTTGAAGCAGTAAACTGCTCTGTTATTATTTCTAGGGTAAGAATGTGGGACAGGCCAATGCATTTGACAAATTGTAAGAGTTCAGGATGAATTTGGAGTGTTTAGACAATAGTTAAACCCGTTTTATCCCAAAACAGGCTTAAACCGAGAAAACAGGCTAAAACCGAGAGAAAACATTGGTTCAAAGCAGTAAACAGCGATGTTACTCTTTCTAGGGTAAAATATGTAACAATCCAATGCATTTGACTAATTACAAGATTTCGCGTTGAATTTGGAGTGTTTAGCCACCACTTATACCCATTTTGTCCCGAAACAGGCTAAAACCGAGAAAACAGTGATTCTAAGCATTAAACAGCGTTGTTACTGTTTCTAGGGTCAGAATGTGTGACATTCCAATGCATTTGACTAATTTTAAGAGTTCGGAATGAATTTGGAGTGTTTAGACAACAGTTGAACCTGTTTTATCCCAAAACAGGCTTAAACCGAGAAAACCTGCTAAAACCGAGAGAAAACATTGATTCGAAGCAGTAAACAGCTATGTTACTCTTTCTAGGTCAAAATATGTTATAATCCAATGCATTTGACTAATTACAAAAGTTTGGGTTGAATTTGGAGTGTTTAGACACCACTTTTACCCATTTTGTCCCGAAACAGGCTAAAACCGAGAAAGCATTGATTTGAAGCAGTAAACAGCTCTGTTATTATTTATAGGGTCAGAATGTGTGACAGTCCAATGCATTTTACTAATTGTAAGAGTTCGGGATGAATTTGGAGTGTTTAGACAACACTTAAACCTGTTTTATCCCAAAACAGGCTTAAACCGAGAAAACAGGCTAAAATCGAGAGAAAACATTGGTTCGAAGGAGTAAACAGTGATGTTACTCTTTCTAGGGTAAAATATGTAACAATCCAATGCATTTGACTAATTAAAAGATTTCGCGTTGAATTTGGAGTGTTTAGCCACCACTTATACCCATTTTGTCCCGCAACAGGCTAAAACCAAAAAAAACATTGATTCTAAGCATTAAACAGCGTTGTTACTGTTTCTAGGGTCAGAATGTGTGACATTCTAATGGATTTGACTAATTGTAAGAGTTCGGGATGAATTTGGAGTGTTTAGACAACAGTTGAACCCGTTTTATCCCAAAACAGGCTTAAACCGAGAAAACATGCTAAAACCGAGAGAAAACATTGATTCGAAGAAGTAATCAGCTATTTTACTATTTCTTGGGTAAAATATGCAACAATCCAATGCATTTGACTAATTACAAGAGTTAGCGTTAAATTTGGAGTGTTTAGCCACCACTTATACCCATTTTGTCCCGAAACAGGCTAAAACCGAGAAAACATTGATTCTAAGCAGTAAACAGCGTTGTTACTGTTTCTAGGGTCAGAATGTGTGACATTCCAATGCATTTGACTAATTTTAAGAGTTCGGGATGAATTTGGAGTGTTTAGACAACAGTTGAACCAGTTTTATCCCAAAACAGGCTTAAACCGAGAAAACATGCTAAAACCGAGAGAAAACATTGATTCGAAGCAGTAAACAGCTATGTTACTCTTTCTTGGGTAAAATATGCAACAATCCAATGCATTTTACTAATTACAAGAGTTCCCGTTGAATTTGGAGTGTTTAGCCACCACTTATACCCATTTTTTCCCGAAACAGGCTAAAACCGAGAAAACATTCATTCTAAGCAGTAAACAGCGTTGTTACTGTTTCTAGGGTCAGAATGTGTGACATTCCAATGTATTTGACAAATTGTAAGAGTTCGGGATGAAATTGGAGTGTTTAGACAACAATTGAACCCGTTTTATCCCAAAACAGGCTTAAACCGAGAAAACATGCTAAAACTGAGAGACAACATTGATTCGAAGCAGTAAACAGCTATGTTACTCTTCCTAGGGTCAAATATTCAACAATACAATGCATTTGACTAATTACAATAGTTCGCGTTGAATTTGGAGTGTTTAGCCACCACTTATACCCATTTTGTCCCGAAACAGGCTAAAACCGAGAAAACGTTGATTCTAAGCAGTAAACAGCGTTGTTACTGTTTCTAGGGTCAGAATGTGTGACATTCCAATGCATTTGACTAATTTTAAGAGTTCGGGATGAATTTGGAGTGTTTAGACAATAGTTGAACCCGTTTTATCCCAAAACAGGCTTAAACCGAGAAAACCTGCTAAAACCGAGAGAAAACATTGATTCGAAGCAGTAAACAGCTTTGTTACTCTTTCTAGGTCAAAATATGTTATAATCCAATGCATTTGACTAATTACAAAAGTTTGGGTTGAATTTGGAGTGTTTAGACACCACTTTTACCCATTTTGTCCCGAAACAGGCTAAAACCGAGAAAGCATTGATTTGAAGCAGTAAACAGCTCTGTTATTATTTCTAGGGTCAGAATGTGTGACAGTCCAATGCATTTTACTAATTGTAAGAGTTCGGGATGAATTTGGAGTGTTTAGACAACACTTAAACCTGTTTTATCCCAAAACAGGCTTAAACCGAGAAAACAGGCTAAAATCGAGAGAAAACATTGGTTCGAAGCAGTAAACAGTGATGTTACTCTTTCTAGGGTAAAATATGTAACAATCCAATGCATTTGACTAATTAAAAGATTTCGCGTTGAATTTGGAGTGTTTAGCCACCACTTATACCCATTTTGTCCCGCAACAGGCTAAAACCGAAAAAACATTGATTCTAAGCATTAAACAGCGTTGTTACTGTTTCTAGGGTCAGAATGTGTGACATTCTAATGGATTTGACTAATTGTAAGAGTTCGGGATGAATTTGGAGTGTTTAGACAACAGTTGAACCCGTTTTATCCCAAAACAGGCTTAAACCGAGAAAGCATTGATTTGAAGCAGTAAACTGCTCTGTTATTATTTCTAGGGTAAGAATGTGGGACAGGCCAATGCATTTGATTAATTGTAAGAGTTCAGGATGAATTTGGAGTGTTTAGACAATAGTTAAACCCGTTTTATCCCAAAACAGGCTTAAACCGAGAAAACAGGTTAAAACCGAGAGAAAACATTGGTTCAAAGCAGTAAACAGCGATGTTACTCTTTCTAGGGTAAAATATGTAACAATCCAATGCATTTGACTAATTACAAGATTTCGCGTTGAATTTGGAGTGTTTAGCCACCACTTATACCCATTTTGTCCCGAAACAGGCTAAAACCGAGAAAACGTTGATTCTAAGCAGTAAACAGCGTTGTTACTGTTTCTAGAGTCAGAATGTGTGACATTCCAATGCATTTGACTAATTTTAAGAGTTCGGGATGAATTTGGAGTGTTTAGACAACAGTTGAACCCGTTTTATCCCAAAACAGGCTTAAACCGAGAAAGCATTGATTTGAAGCAGTAAACTGCTCTGTTATTATTTCGAGGGTAAGAATGTGGGACAGGCCAATGCATTTGATTAATTGTAAGAGTTCAGGATGAATTTGGAGTGTTTAGACAATAGTTAAACCCGTTTTATCCCAAAACAGGCTTAAACCGAGAAAACAGGCTAAAACCGAGAGAAAACATTGGTTCAAAGCAGTAAACAGCGATGTTACTCTTTCTAGGGTAAAATATGTAACAATCCAATGCATTTGACTAATTACAAGATTTCGCGTTGAATTTGGAGTGTTTAGCCACCACTTATACCCATTTTGTCCCGAAACAGGCTAAAACCGAGAAAACAGTGATTCTAAGCATTAAACAGCGTTGTTACTGTTTCTAGGGTCAGAATGTGTGACATTCCAATGGATTTGACTAATTGTAAGAGTTCGGGATGAATTTGGAGTGTTTAGACAATAGTTGAACCCGTTTTATCCCAAAACAGGCTTAAACCGAGAAAACATGTTAAAACCGAGAGAAAACATTGATCCGAAGAAGTGAACAGCTATGTTACTCTTTCTAGGGTAAAATATGCAACAATCCAATGCATTTGACTAATTACAAGAGTTCGCGTTGAATTTGGAGTGTTTAGCCACCACTTATACCGATTTTGTCCCGAAACAGGCTAAAACCGAGAAAACGTTGATTCTAAGCAGTAAACAGCATTGTTACTGTTTCTAGGGTCAGAATGTGTGACATTCCAATGCATTTGACTAATTTTAAGAGTTCGGGATGAATTTGGAGTGTTTAGACAACAGTTGAACCCGTTTTATCCCAAAACAGGCTTAAACCGAGAAAACATGCTAAAACCGAGAGAAAACATTGATTTGAAGCAGTAAACAGCTATGTTACTCTTTCTTGGGTAAAATATGCAACAATCCAATGCATTTGACTAATTACAAGATTTCCCGTTGAATTTGGAGTGTTTAGCCACCACTTATACCCATTTTGTCCCGAAACAGGCTAAAACCGAGAAAACATTGATTCTAAGCAGTAAACAGCGTTGTTACTGTTTCTAGGGTCAGAATGTGTGACATTCCAATGTATTTGACAAATTGTAAGAGTTCGGGATGAAATTGGAGTGTTTAGACAACAATTGAACCCGTTTTATCCCAAAACAGGCTTAAACCGAGAAAACATGCTAAAACTGAGAGACAACATTGATTCGAAGCAGTAAACAGCTATGTTACTCTTTCTAGGGTCAAATATTCAACAATACAATGCATTTGACTAATTATAATAGTTCGCGTTGAATTTGGAGTGTTTAGCCACCACTTATACCCATTTTGTCCCGAAACAGGCTAAAACCGAGAAAACGTTCATTCTAAGCAGTAAACAGCGTTGTTACTGTTTCTAGGGTCAGAATGTGTGACATTCCAATGCATTTGACTAATTTTAAGAGTTCGGGATGAATTTGGAGTGTTTAGACAACAGTTGAACCCGTTTTATCCCAAAACAGGCTTAAACCGAGAAAACCTGCTAAAACCGAGAGAAAACATTGATTCGAAGCAGTAAACAGCTATGTTACTCTTTCTATTTCAAAATATGTTATAATCCAATGCATTTGACTAATTACAAAAGTTTGGGTTGAATTTGGAGTGTTTAGACACCACTTTTACCCATTTTGTCCCGAAACAGGCTAAAACCGAGAAAGCATTGATTTGAAGCAGTAAACAGCTCTGTTATTATTTCTAGGGTCAGAATGTGTGACAGTCCAATGCATTTTACTAATTGTAAGAGTTCGGGATGAATTTGGAGTGTTTAGACAACAGTTGAACCTGTTTTATCCCAAAACAGGCTTAAACCGAGAAAACAGGCTAAAATCGAGAGAAAACATTGGTTCGAAGCAGTAAACAGTGATGTTACTCTTTCTAGGGTAAAATATGCAACAATCCAATGCATTTGACTAATTACAAGATTTCCCGTTGAATTTGGAGTGTTTAGCCACCACTTATACCCATTTTGTCCCGAAACAGGCTAAAACCGAGAAAACATTGATTCTAAGCAGTAAACAGCGTTGTTACTGTTTCTAGGGTCAGAATGTGTGACATTCCAATGCATTTGACTAATTTTAAGAGTTCGGGATGAATTTGGAGTGTTTAGACAACAGTTGAACCCGTTTTATCCCAAAACAGGCTTAAACCGAGAAAACATGCTAAAACCGAGAGAAAACATTGATTTGAAGCAGTAAACAGCTATGTTACTCTTTCTTGGGTAAAATATGCAACAATCCAATGCATTTGACTAATTACAAGATTTCCCGTTGAATTTGGAGTGTTTAGCCACCACTTATACCCATTTTGTCCCGAAACAGGCTAAAACCGAGAAAACATTGATTCTAAGCAGTAAACAGCGTTGTTACTGTTTCTAGGGTCAGAATGTGTGACATTCCAATGGATTTGACTAATTGTAAGAGTTCGGGATGAATTTGGAGTGTTTAGACAATAGTTGAACCCGTTTTATCCCAAAACAAGCTTAAACCGAGAAAACATGTTAAAACCGAGAGAAAACATTGATCCGAAGAAGTGAACAGCTATGTTACTCTTTCTAGGGTAAAATATACAACAATCCAATGCATTTGACTAATTACAAGAGTTCACGTTGAATTTGGAGTGTTTAGCCACCACTTATACCGATTTTGTCCCGAAAGAGGCTAAAACCGAGAAAACGTTGATTCTAAGCAGTAAACAGCATTGTTACTGTTTCTAGGGTCAGAATGTGTGACATTCCAATGCATTTGACTAATTTTAAGAGTTCGGGATGAATTTGGAGTGTTTAGACAACAGTTGAACCCGTTTTATCCCAAAAGAGGCTTAAACCGAGAAAACATGCTAAAACCGAGAGAAAACATTGATTTGAAGCAGTAAACAGCTATGTTACTCTTTCTTGGGTAAAATATGCAACAATCCAATGCATTTGACTAATTACAAGATTTCCAGTTGAATTTGGAGTGTTTAGCCACCACTTATACCCATTTTGTCCCGAAACAGGCTAAAACCGAGAAAACATTGATTCTAAGCAGTAAACAGCGTTGTTACTGTTTCTAGGGTCAGAATGTGTGACATTCCAATGTATTTGACAAATTGTAAGAGTTCGGGATGAAATTGGAGTGTTTAGACAACAATTGAACCCGTTTTATCCCAAAACAGGCTTAAACCGAGAAAACATGCTAAAACTGAGAGACAACATTGATTCGAAGCAGTAAACAGCTATGTTACTCTTTCTAGGGTCAAATATTCAACAATACAATGCATTTGACTAATTATAATAGTTCGCGTTGAATTTGGAGTGTTCAGCCACCACTTATACCCATTTTGTCCCAAAACAGGCTAAAACCGAGAAAATGTTGATTCTAAGCAGTAAACAGCGTTGTTACTGTTTCTAGAGTCAGAATGTGTGACATTCCAATGCATTTGACTAATTTTAAGAGTTCGGGATGAATTTGGAGTGTTTAGACAACAGTTGAACCCGTTTTATCCCAAAACAGGCTTAAACCGAGAAAGCATTGATTTGAAGCAGTAAACTGCTCTGTTATTATTTCTAGGGTAAGAATGTGGAACAGGCCAATGCATTTGATTAATTGTAAGAGTTCAGGATGAATTTGGAGTGTTTAGACAATAGTTAAACCCGTTTTATCCCAAAACAGGCTTAAACCGAGAAAACAGGCTAAAACCGAGAGAAAACATTGGTTCAAAGCAGTAAACAGCGATGTTACTCTTTCTAGGGTAAAATATGTAACAATCCAATGCATTTGACTAATTACAAGATTTCGCGTTGAATTTGGAGTGTTTAGCCACCACTTATACCCATTTTGTCCCGAAACAGGCTAAAACCGAGAAAACAGTGATTCTAAGCATTAAACAGCGTTGTTACTGTTTCTAGGGTCAGAATGTGTGACATTCCAATGGATTTGACTAATTGTAAGAGTTCGGGATGAATTTGGAGTGTTTAGACAATAGTTGAACCCGTTTTATCCCAAAACAGGCTTAAACCGAGAAAACATGTTAAAACCGAGAGAAAACATTGATCCGAAGAAGTGAACAGCTATGTTACTCTTTCTAGGGTAAAATATGCAACAATCCAATGCATTTGACTAATTACAAGAGTTCGCGTTGAATTTGGAGTGTTTAGCCACCACTTATACCGATTTTGTCCCGAAACAGGCTAAAACCGAGAAAACGTTGATTCTAAGCAGTAAACAGCATTGTTACTGTTTCTAGGGTCAGAATGTGTGACATTCCAATGCATTTGACTAATTTTAAGAGTTCGGGATGAATTTGGAGTGTTTAGACAACAGTTGAACCCGTTTTATCCCAAAACAGGCTTAAACCGAGAAAACATGCTAAAACCGAGAGAAAACATTGATTTGAAGCAGTAAACAGCTATGTTACTCTTTCTTGGGTAAAATATGCAACAATCCAATGCATTTGACTAATTACAAGATTTCCCGTTGAATTTGGAGTGTTTAGCCACCACTTATACCCATTTTGTCCCGAAACAGGCTAAAACCGAGAAAACATTGATTCTAAGCAGTAAACAGCGTTGTTACTGTTTCTAGGGTCAGAATGTGTGACATTCCAATGTATTTGACAAATTGTAAGAGTTCGGGATGAAATTGGAGTGTTTAGACAACAATTGAACCCGTTTTATCCCAAAACAGGCTTAAACCGAGAAAACATGCTAAAACTGAGAGACAACATTGATTCGAAGCAGTAAACAGCTATGTTACTCTTTCTAGGGTCAAATATTCAACAATACAATGCATTTGACTAATTATAATAGTTCGCGTTGAATTTGGAGTGTTTAGCCACCACTTATACCCATTTTGTCCCGAAACAGGCTAAAACCGAGAAAACGTTCATTCTAAGCAGTAAACAGCGTTGTTACTGTTTCTAGGGTCAGAATGTGTGACATTCCAATGCATTTGACTAATTTTAAGAGTTCGGGATGAATTTGGAGTGTTTAGACAACAGTTGAACCCGTTTTATCCCAAAACAGGCTTAAACCGAGAAAACCTGCTAAAACCGAGAGAAAACATTGATTCGAAGCAGTAAACAGCTATGTTACTCTTTCTAGGTCAAAATATGTTATAATCCAATGCATTTGACTAATTACAAAAGTTTGGGTTGAATTTGGAGTGTTTAGACACCACTTTTACCCATTTTGTCCCGAAACAGGCTAAAACCGAGAAAGCATTGATTTGAAGCAGTAAACAGCTCTGTTATTATTTCTAGGGTCAGAATGTGTGACAGTCCAATGCATTTTACTAATTGTAAGAGTTCGGGATGAATTTGGAGTGTTTAGACAACATTTAAACCTGTTTTATCCCAAAACAGGCTTAAACCGAGAAAACAGGCTAAAATCGAGAGAAAACATTGGTTCGAAGCAGTAAACAGTGATGTTACTCTTTCTAGGGTAAAATATGCAACAATCCAATGCATTTGACTAATTACAAGATTTCCCGTTGAATTTGGAGTGTTTAGCCACCACTTATACCCATTTTGTCCCGAAACAGGCTAAAACCGAGAAAACATTGATTCTAAGCAGTAAACAGCGTTGTTACTGTTTCTAGGGTCAGAATGTGTGACATTCCAATGTATTTGACAAATTGTAAGAGTTCGGGATGAAATTGGAGTGTTTAGACAACAATTGAACCCGTTTTATCCCAAAACAGGCTTAAACCGAGAAAACATGCTAAAACTGAGAGACAACATTGATTCGAAGCAGTAAACAGCTATGTTACTCTTTCTAGGGTCAAATATTCAACAATACAATGCATTTGACTAATTATAATAGTTCGCGTTGAATTTGGAGTGTTTAGCCACCACTTATACCCATTTTGTCCCGAAACAGGCTAAAACCGAGAAAACGTTGATTCTAAGCAGTAAACAGCGTTGTTACTGTTTCTAGGGTCAGAATGTGTGACATTCCAATGCATTTGACTAATTTTAAGAGTTCGGGATGAATTTGGAGTGTTTAGACAACAGTTGAACCCGTTTTATCCCAAAACAGGCTTAAACCGAGAAAACCTGCTAAAACCGAGAGAAAACATTGATTCGAAGCAGTAAACAGCTATGTTATTCTTTCTTGGGTAAAATATGCAACAATCCAATGCATTTGACTAATTACAAGAGTTCGCGTTAAATTTGGAGTGTTTAGCCACCACTTATACCCATTTTGTCCCGAAACAGGCTAAAACCGAGAAAACGTTGATTCTAAGCAGTAAACAGCATTGTTACTGTTTCTAGGGTCAGAATGTGTGACATTCCAATGCATTTGACTAACTTTAAGAGTTCGGGATGAATTTGGAGTGTTTAGACAACAGTTGAACCCGTTTTATCCCAAAACAGGCTTAAACCGAGAAAACATGCTAAAACCGAGAGAAAACATTGATTTGAAGCAGTAAACAGCTATGTTACTCTTTCTTGGGTAAAATATGCAACAATCCAATTCATTTGACTAATTACAAGATTTCCCGTTGAATTTGGAGTGTTTAGCCACCACTTATACTCATTTTGTCCCGAAACAGGCTAAAACCGAGAAAACATTGATTCTAAGCAGTAAACAGCATTGTTACTGTTTCTAGGGTCAGAATGTGTGACATTCCAATGTGTTTGACAAATTGTAAGAGTTCGGGATGAAATTGGAGTGTTTAGACAACAATTGAACCCGTTTTATCCCAAAACAGGCTTAAACCGAGAAAACATGCTAAAACCGAGAGAAAACATTGATTCGAAGCAGTAAACAGCTATGTTACTCTTTCTAGGTCAAAATATGTTATAATCCAATGCATTTGACTAATTACAAAAGTTTGGGTTGAATTTGGAGTGTTTAGACACCACTTTTACCCATTTTGTCCCGAAACAGGCTAAAACCGAGAAAGCATTGATTTGAAGCAGTAAACAGCTCTGTTATTATTTCTAGGGTCAGAATGTGTGACAGTCCAATGCATTTTACTAATTGTAAGAGTTCGGGATGAATTTGGAGTGTTTAGACAACACTTAAACCTGTTTTATCCCAAAACAGGCTTAAACCGAGAAAACAGGCTAAAATCGAGAGAAAACATTGGTTCGAAGCAGTAAACAGTGATGTTACTCTTTCTAGGGTAAAATATGTAACAATCCAATGCATTTGACTAATTAAAAGATTTCGCGTTGAATTTGGAGTGTTTAGACACCACTTTTACCCATTTTGTCCCGAAACAGGCTAAAACCGAGAAAGCATTGATTTGAAGCAGTAAACAGCTCTGTTATTATTTCTAGGGTCAGAATGTGTGACAGTCCAATGCATTTTACTAATTGTAAGAGTTCGGGATGAATTTGGAGTGTTTAGACAACACTTAAACCTGTTTTATCCCAAAACAGGCTTAAACCGAGAAAACAGGCTAAAATCGAGAGAAAACATTGGTTCGAAGCAGTAAACAGTGATGTTACTCTTTCTAGGGTAAAATATGTAACAATCCAATGCATTTGACTAATTAAAAGATTTCACGTTGAATTTGGAGTGTTTAGCCACCACTTATACCCATTTTGTCCCGAAACAGGCTAAAACCGAAAAAACATTGATTCTAAGCATTAACCAGCGTTGTTACTGTTTCTAGGGTCAGAATGTGTGACATTCTAATGGATTTGACTAATTGTAAGAGTTCGGGATGAATTTGGAGTGTTTAGACAACAGTTGAACCCGTTTTATCCCAAAACAGGCTTAAACCGAGAAAACATGCTAAAACCGAGAGAAAACATTGATTCGAAGAAGTAAACAGCTATTTTACTATTTCTTGGGTAAAATATGCAACAATCCAATGCATTTGACTAATTACAAGAGTTCGCGTTAAATTTGGAGTGTTTAGCCACCACTTATACCCATTTTGTCCCGAAACAGGCTAAAACCGAGAAAACGTTGATTCTAAGCAGTAAACAGCGTTGTTACTGTTTCTAGGGTCAGAATGTGTGACATTCCAATGCATTTGACTAATTTTAAGAGTTCGGGATGAATTTGGAGTGTTTAGACAACAGTTGAACCCGTTTTATCCCAAAACAGGCTTAAACCGAGAAAACATGCTAAAACCGAGAGAAAACATTGATTCGAAGCAGTAAACAGCTATGTTACTCTATCTTGGGTAAAATATGCAACAATCCAATGCATTTGACTAATTACAAGAGTTCCCGTTGAATTTGGAGTGTTTAGCCACCACTTATACCCATTTTGTCCCGAAACATGCTAAAACCGAGAAAACATTGATTCTAAGCAGTAAACAGCGTTGTTACTGTTTCTAGGGTCAGAATGTGTGACATTCCAATGTATTTGACAAATTGTAAGAGTTCGGGATGAAATTGGAGTGTTTAGACAACAATTGAACCCGTTTTATCCCAAAACAGGCTTAAACCGAGAAAACATGCTAAAACTGAGAGACAACATTGATTCGAAGCAGTAAACAGCTATGTTACTCTTTCTAGGGTCAAATATTCAACAATACAATGTATTTGACTAATTACAATAGTTCGCGTTGAATTTGGAGTGTTTAGCCACCACTTATACCCATTTTGTCCCGAAACAGGCTAAAACCGAGAAAACGTTGATTCTAAGCAGTAAACAGCGTTGTTACTGTTTCTAGGGTCAGAATGTGTGACATTCCAATGCCTTTGACTAATTTTAAGAGTTCGGGATGAATTTGGAGTGTTTAGACAACAGTTGAACCCGTTTTATCCCAAAACAGGCTTAAACCGAGAAAACCTGCTAAAACCGAGAGAAAACATTGATTCGAAGCAGTAAACAGCTATGTTACTCTTTCTAGGTCAAAATATGTTATAATCCAATGCATTTGACTAATTACAAAAGTTTGGGTTGAATTTGGAGTGTTTAGACACCACTTTTACCCATTTTGTCCCGAAACAGGCTGAAACCGAGAAAGCATTGATTTGAAGCAGTAAACAGCTCTGTTATTATTTCTAGGGTCAGAATGTGTGACAGTCCAATGCATTTTACTAATTTGTAAGAGTTCGGGATGAATTTGGAGTGTTTAGACAACACTTAAACCTGTTTTATCCCAAAACAGGCTTAAACCGAGAAAACAGGCTAAAATCGAGAGAAAACATTGGTTCGAAGCAGTAAACAGTGATGTTACTCTTTCTAGGGTAAAATATGTAACAATCCAATGCATTTGACTAATTAAAAGATTTCGCGTTGAATTTGGAGTGTTTAGCCACCACTTATACCCATTTTGTCCCGAAACAGGCTAAAACCGAAAAAACATTGATTCTAAGCATTAACCAGCGTTGTTACTGTTTCTAGGGTCAGAATGTGTGACATTCTAATGGATTTGACTAATTGTAAGAGTTCGGGATGAATTTGGAGTGTTTAGACAACAGTTGAACCCGTTTTATCCCAAAACAGGCTTAAACCGAGAAAACATGCTAAAACCGAGAGAAAACATTGATTCGAAGAAGTAAACAGCTATTTTACTATTTCTTGGGTAAAATATGCAACAATCCAATGCATTTGACTAATTACAAGAGTTCGCGTTAAATTTGGAGTGTTTAGCCACCACTTATACCCATTTTGTCCCGAAACAGGCTAAAACCGAGAAAACATTGATTCTAAGCAGTAAACAGCGTTGTTACTGTTTCTAGGGTCAGAATGTGTGACATTCCAATGCATTTGACTAATTTTAAGAGTTCGGGATAAATTTGGAGTGTTTAGACAACAGTTGAACCCGTTTTATCCCAAAACAGGCTTAAACCGAGAAAACATGCTAAAACCGAGAGAAAACATTGATTCGAAGCAGTAAACAGCTATGTTACTCTTTCTTGGGTAAAATATGCAACAATCCAATGCATTTGACTAATTACAAGAGTTCCCATTGAATTTGGAGTGTTTAGCCACCACTTATACCCATTTTGTCCCGAAACAGGCTAAAACCGAGAAAACATTGATTCTAAGCAGTAAACAGCGTTGCTACTGTTTCTAGGGTCAGAATGAGTGACATTCCTATGTATTTGACAAATTGTAAGAGTTCGGGATGAAATTGGAGTGTTTAGACAACAATTGAACCCGTTTTATCCCAAAACAGGCTTAAACCGAGAAAACATGCTAAAACTGAGAGACAACATTGATTCGAAGCAGTAAACAGCTATGTTACTCTTTCTAGGGTCAAATATTCAACAATACAATGCATTTGACTAATTACAATAGTTCGCGTTGAATTTGGAGTGTTTAGCCACCACTTATACCCATTTTGTCCCGAAACAGGCTAAAACCGAGAAAACGTTGATTCTAAGCAGTAAACAGCATTGTTACTGTTTCTAGGGTCAGAATGTGTGACATTCCAATGCATTTGACTAATTTTAAGAGTTCGGGATGAATTTGGAATGTTTAGACAACAGTTGAACCCGTTTTATCCCAAAACAGGCTTAAACCGAGAAAACCTGCTAAAACCGAGAGAAAACATTGATTCGAAGCAGTAAACAACTATGCTACTCTTTCTTGGGTAAAATATGCAACAATCCAATGCATTTGACTAATTACAAGAGTTCCCGTTGAATTTGGAGTGTTTAGCCACCACTTATACCCATTTTGTCCCGAAACAGGCTAAAACCGAGAAAACATTGATTCTAAGCAGTAAACAGCATTGTTACTGTTTCTAGGGTCAGAATGTGTGACATTCCAATGTATTTGACAAATTGTAAGAGTTAGGGATGAAATTGGAGTGTTTAGACAACAATTGAACCCATTTTATCCTAAAACAGGCTTAAACCGAGAAAACATGCTAAAACTGAGAGACAACATTGATTTGAAGCAGTAAACAGCTATGTTACTCTTTCTTGGGTCAAATATTCAACAATACAATGCATTTGACTAATTACAATAGTTCGCGTTGAATTTGGAGTGTTTAGCCACCACTTATACCCATTTTGTCCCGAAACAGGCTAAAACCGAGAAAACATTGATTCTAAGCAGTAAACAGCGTTGTTACTGTTTCTAGGGTCAGAATGTGTGATATTCCAATGCATTTGACTAATTTTAAGAGTTCGGGTTGAATTTGGAGTGTTTAGACAACAGTTGAACCCGTTTTATCCCAAAACAGGCTTAAACCGAGAAAACATGCTAAAACCGAGAGAAAACATTGATTCGAAGCAGTAAACAGCTATGTTACTCTTTCTAGGTCAAAATATGTTATAATCCAATGCATTTGACTAATTACAAAAGTTTGGGTTGAATTTGGAGTGTTTAGACACCACTTTTACCCATTTTGTCCCGAAACAGGCTAAAACCGAGAAAGCATTGATTTGAAGCAGTAAACAGCTCTGTTATTATTTCTAGGGTCAGAATGTGTGACAGTCCAATGCATTTTACTAATTGTAAGAGTTCGGGATGAATTTGGAGTGTTTAGACAACACTTAAACCTGTTTTATCCCAAAACAGGCTTAAACCAAGAAAACAGGCTAAAATCGAGAGAAAACATTGGTTCGAAGCAGTAAACAGTGATGTTACTCTTTCTAGGGTAAAATATGTAACAATCCAATGCATTTGACTAATTAAAAGATTTCGCGTTGAATTTGGAGTGTTTAGCCACCACTTATACCCATTTTGTCCCGAAACAGGCTAAAACCGAAAAAACATTGATTCTGAGCATTAACCAGCGTTGTTACTGTTTCTAGGGTCAGAATGTGTGACATTCTAATGGATTTGACTAATTGTAAGAGTTCGGGATGAATTTGGAGTGTTTAGACAACAGTTGAACCCGTTTTATCCCAAAACAGGCTTAAACCGAGAAAACATGCTAAAACCGAGAGAAAACATTGATTCGAAGAAGTAAACAGCTATTTTACTATTTCTTGGGTAAAATATGCAACAATCCAATGCATTTGACTAATTACAAGAGTTCGCGTTAAATTTGGAGTGTTTAGCCACCACTTATACCCATTTTGTCCCGAAACAGGCTAAAACCGAGAAAACGTTGATTCTAAGCAGTAAACAGCGTTGTTACTGTTTCTAGGGTCAGAATGTGTGACATTCCAATGCATTTGACTAATTTTAAGAGTTCGGGATGAATTTGGAGTGTTTAGACAACAGTTGAACCCGTTTTATCCCAAAACAGGCTTAAACCGAGAAAACATGCTAAAACCGAGAGAAAACATTGATTCGAAGAAGTAAACAGCTATTTTACTATTTCTTGGGTAAAATATGCAACAATCCAATGCATTTGACTAATTACAAGAGTTCGCGTTAAATTTGGAGTGTTTAGCCACCACTTATACCCATTTTGTCCCGAAACAGGCTAAAACCGAGAAAACATTGATTCTAAGCAGTAAACAGCGTTGTTACTGTTTCTAGGGTCAGAATGTGTGACATTCCAATGCATTTGACTAATTTTAAGAGTTCGGGATGAATTTGGAGTGTTTAGACAACAGTTGAACCCGTTTTATCCCAAAACAGGCTTAAACCGAGAAAACATGCTAAAACCGAGAGAAAACATTGATTCGAAGCAGTAAACAGCTATGTTACTCTTTCTTGGGTAAAATATGCAACAATCCAATGCATTTGACTAATTACAAGAGTTCCCATTGAATTTGGAGTGTTTAGCCACCACTTATACCCATTTTGTCCCGAAACAGGCTAAAACCGAGAAAACATTGATTCTAAGCAGTAAACAGCGTTGCTACTGTTTCTAGGGTCAGAATGTGTGACATTCCTATGTATTTGACAAATTGTAAGAGTTCGGGATGAAATTGGAGTGTTTAGACAACAATTGAACCCGTTTTATCCCAAAACAGGCTTAAACCGAGAAAACATGCTAAAACTGAGAGACAACATTGATTCGAAGCAGTAAACAGCTATGTTACTCTTTCTAGGGTCAAATATTCAACAATACAATGCATTTGACTAGTTACAATAGTTCGCGTTGAATTTGGAGTGTTTAGCCACCACTTATACCCATTTTGTCCCGAAACAGGCTAAAACCGAGAAAACGTTGATTCTAAGCAGTAAACAGCGTTGTTACTGTTTCTAGGGTCAGAATGTGTGACATTCCAATGCATTTGACTAATTTTAAGAGTTCGGGATGAATTTGGAATGTTTAGACAACAGTTGAACCCGTTTTATCCCAAAACAGGCTTAAACCGAGAAAACCTGCTAAAACCGAGAGAAAAAATTGATTCGAAGCAGTAAACAGCTATGCTACTCTTTCTTGGGTAAAATATGCAACAATCCAATGCATTTGACTAATTACAAGAGTTCCCGTTGAATTTGGAGTGTTTAGCCACCACTAATACCCATTTTGTCCCGAAACAGGCTAAAACCGAGAAAACATTGATTCTAAGCAGTAAACAGCATTGTTACTGTTTCTAGGATCAGAATGTGTGACATTCCAATGTATTTGACAAATTGTAAGAGTTAGGGATGAAATTGGAGTGCTTAGACAACAATTGAACCCGTTTTATCCTAAAACAGGCTTAAACCGAGAAAACATGCTAAAACTGAGAGACAACATTGATTTGAAGCAGTAAACAGCTATGTTACTCTTTCTTGGGTCAAATATTCAACAATACAATGCATTTGACTAATTACAATAGTTCGCGTTGAATTTGGAGTGTTTAGCCACCACTTATACCCATTTTGTCCCGACACAGGCTAAAACCGAGAAAACATTGATTCTAAGCAGTAAACAGCGTTTTTACTGTTTCTAGGGTCAGAATGTGTGATATTCCAATGCATTTGACTAATTTTAAGAGTTCGGGTTGAATTTGGAGTGTTTAGACAACAGTTGAACCCGTTTTATCCCAAAACAGGCTTAAACCGAGAAAACATGCTAAAACCGAGAGAAAACATTGATTCGAAGCAGTAAACAGCTATGTTACTCTTTCTAGGTCAAAATATGTTATAATCCAATGCATTTGACTAATTACAAAAGTTTGGGTTGAATTTGGAGTGTTTAGACACCACTTTTACCCATTTTGTCCCGAAACAGGCTAAAACCGAGAAAGCATTGATTTGAAGCAGTAAACAGCTCTGTTATTATTTCTAGGGTCAGAATGTGTGACAGTCCAATGCATTTTACTATTTGTAAGAGTTCGGGATGAATTTGGAGTGTTTAGACAACACTTAAACCTGTTTTATCCCAAAACAGGCTTAAACCGAGAAAACAGGCTAAAATCGAGAGAAAACATTGGTTCGAAGCAGTAAACAGTGATGTTACTCTTTCTAGGGTAAAATATGTAACAATCCAATGCATTTGACTAATTAAAAGATTTCGCGTTGAATTTGGAGTGTTTAGCCACCACTTATACCCATTTTGTCCCGAAACAGGCTAAAACTGAAAAAACATTGATTCTAAGCATTAACCAGCGTTGTTACTGTTTCTAGGGTCAGAATGTGTGACATTCTAATGGATTTGACTAATTGTAAGAGTTCGGGATGAATTTGGAGTGTTTAGACAACAGTTGAACCCGTTTTATCCCAAAACAGGCTTAAACCGAGAAAACATGCTAAAACTGAGAGAAAACATTGATTCGAAGAAGTAAACAGCTATTTTACTATTTCTTGGGTAAAATATGCAACAATCCAATGCATTTGACTAATTACAAGAGTTCGCGTTAAATTTGGAGTGTTTAGCCACCACTTATACCCATTTTGTCCCGAAACAGGCTAAAACCGAGAAAACAGTGATTCTAAGCATTAAACAGCGTTGTTACTGTTTCTAGGGTCAGAATGTGTGACATTCCAATGCATTTGACTAATTTTAAGAGTTCGGAATGAATTTGGAGTGTTTAGACAACAGTTGAACCCGTTTTATCCCAAAACAGGCTTAAACCGAGAAAACATGCTAAAACCGAGAGAAAACATTGATTCGAAGAAGTAAACAGCTATTTTACTATTTCTTGGGTAAAATATGCAACAATCCAATGCATTTGACTAATTACAAGAGTTCGCATTAAATTTGGAGTGTTTAGCCACCACTTATACCCATTTTGTCCCGAAACAGGCTAAAACCGAGAAAACGTTGATTCTAAGCAGTAAACAGCGTTGTTACTGTTTCTAGGGTCAGAATGTGTGACATTCCAATGCATTTGACTAATTTTAAGAGTTCGGGATGAATTTGGAGTGTTTAGACAACAGCTGAACCCGTTTTATCCCAAAACAGGCTTAAACCGAGAAAACATGCTAAAACCGAGAGAAAACATTGATTCGAAGCAGTAAACAGCTATGTTACTCTATCTTGGATAAAATATGCAACAATCCAATGCATTTGACTAATTACAAGAGTTCCCGTTGAATTTGGAGTGTTTAGCCACCACTTATACCCATTTTGTCCCGAAACAGGCTAAAACCGAGAAAACATTGATTCTAAGCAGTAAACAGCGTTGTTACTGTTTCTAGGGTCAGAATGTGTGACATTCCAATGTATTTGACAAATTGTAAGAGTTCGGGATGAAATTGGAGTGTTTAGACAACAATTGAACCCGTTTTATCCCAAAACAGGCTTAAACCGAGAAAACATGCTAAAACTGAGAGACAACATTGATTCGAAGCAGTAAACAGCTATGTTACTCTTTCTAGGGTCAAATATTCAACAATACAATGCATTTGACTAATTACAATAGTTCGCGTTGAATTTGGAGTGTTTAGCCACCACTTATACCCATTTTGTCCCGAAACAGGGCTAAAACCGAGAAAACGTTGATTCTAAGCAGTAAACAGCGTTGTTACTGTTTCTAGGGTCAGAATGTGTGACATTCCAATGCATTTGACTAATTTTAAGAGTTCGGGATGAATTTGGAGTGTTTAGACAACAGTTGAACACGTTTTATCCCAAAACAGGCTTAAACCGAGAAAACCTGCTAAAACCGAGAGAAAACATTGATTCGAAGCAGTAAACAGCTATGTTACTCTTTCTAGGTCAAAATATGTTATAATCCAATGCATTTGACTAATTACAAAAGTTTGGGTTGAATTTGGAGTGTTTAGACACCACTTTTACCCATTTTGTCCCGAAACAGGCTAAAACCGAGAAAGCATTGATTTGAAGCAGTAAACAGCTCTGTTATTATTTCTAGGGTCAGAATCTGTGACAGTCCAATGCATTTTACTAATTGTAAGAGTTCGGGATGAATTTGGAGTGTTTAGACAACACTTAAACCTGTTTTATCCCAAAACAGGCTTAAACCGAGAAAACAGGCTAAAATCGAGAGAAAACATTGGTTCGAAGCAGTAAACAGTGATGTTACTCTTTCTAGGGTAAAATATGTAACAATCCAATGCATTTGACTAATTAAAAGATTTCGCGTTGAATTTGGAGTGTTTAGCCACCACTTATACCCATTTTGTCCCGAAACAGGCTAAAACCGAAAAAACATTGATTCTAAGCATTAACCAGCGTTGTTACTGTTTCTAGGGTCAGAATGTGTGACATTCTAATGGATTTGACTAATTGTAAGAGTTCGGGATGAATTTGGAGTGTTTAGACAACAGTTGAACCCGTTTTATCCCAAAACAGGCTTAAACCGAGAAAACATGCTAAAACTGAGAGAAAACATTGATTCGAAGAAGTAAACAGCTATTTTACTATTTCTTGGGTAAAATATGCAACAATCCAATGCATTTGACTAATTACAAGAGTTCGCGTTAAATTTGGAGTGTTTAGCCACCACTTATACCCATTTTGTCCCGAAACAGGCTAAAACCGAGAAAACATTGATTCTAAGCAGTAAACAGCGTTGTTACTGTTTCTAGGGTCAGAATGTGTGACATTCCAATGCATTTGACTAATTTTAAGAGTTCGGGATGAATTTGGAGTGTTTAGACAACAGCTGAACCCGTTTTATCCCAAAACAGGCTTAAACCGAGAAAACATGCTAAAACCGAGAGAAAACATTGATTCGAAGCAGTAAACAGCTATGTTACTCTTTCTTGGGTAAAATATGCAACAATCCAATGCATTTGACTAATTACAAGAGTTCCCATTGAATTTGGAGTGTTTAGCCACCACTTATACCCATTTTGTCCCGAAACAGGCTAAAACCGAGAAAACATTGATTCTAAGCAGTAAACAGCGTTGCTACTGTTTCTAGGGTCAGAATGTGTGACATTCCTATGTATTTGACAAATTGTAAGAGTTCGGGATGAAATTGGAGTGTTTAGACAACAATTGAACCCGTTTTATCCCAAAACAGGCTTAAACCGAGAAAACATGCTAAAACTGAGAGACAACATTGATTCGAAGCAGTAAACAGCTATGTTACTCTTTCTAGGGTCAAATATTCAACAATACAATGCATTTGACTAGTTACAATAGTTCGCGTTGAATTTGGAGTGTTTAGCCACCACTTATACCCATTTTGTCCCGAAACAGGCTAAAACCGAGAAAACGTTGATTCTAAGCAGTAAACAGCGTTGTTACTGTTTCTAGGGTCAGAATGTGTGACATTCCAATACATTTGACTAATTTTAAGAGTTCGGGATGAATTTGGAATGTTTAGACAACAGTTGAACCCGTTTTATCCCAAAACAGGCTTAAACCGAGAAAACCTGCTAAAACCGAGAGAAAAAATTGATTCGAAGCAGTAAACAGCTATGCTACTCTTTCTTGGGTAAAATATGCAACAATCCAATGCATTTGACTAATTACAAGAGTTCCCGTTGAATTTGGAGTGTTTAGCCACCACTAATACCCATTTTGTCCCGAAACAGGCTAAAACCGAGAAAACATTGATTCTAAGCAGTAAACAGCATTGTTACTGTTTCTAGGATCAGAATGTGTGACATTCCAATGTATTTGACAAATTGTAAGAGTTAGGGATGAAATTGGAGTGTTTAGACAACAATTGAACCCGTTTTATCCTAAAACAGGCTTAAACCGAGAAAACATGCTAAAACTGAGAGACAACATTGATTTGAAGCAGTAAACAGCTATGTTACTCTTTCTTGGGTCAAATATTCAACAATACAATGCATTTGACTAATTACAATAGTTCGCGTTGAATTTGGAGTGTTTAGCCACCACTTATACCCATTTTGTCCCGAAACAGGCTAAAACCGAGAAAACATTGATTCTAAGCAGTAAACAGCGTTGTTACTGTTTCTAGGGTCAGAATGTGTGATATTCCAATGCATTTGACTAATTTTAAGAGTTCGGGTTGAATTTGGAGTGTTTAGACAACAGTTGAACCCGTTTTATCCCAAAACAGGCTTAAACCGAGAAAACATGCTAAAACCGAGAGAAAACATTGATTCGAAGCAGTAAACAGCTATGTTACTCTTTCTAGGTCAAAATATGTTATAATCCAATGCATTTGACTAATTACAAAAGTTTGGGTTGAATTTGGAGTGTTTAGACACCACTTTTACCCATTTTGTCCCGAAACAGGCTAAAACCGAGAAAGCATTGATTTAAAGCAGTAAACAGCTCTGTTATTATTTCTAGGGTCAGAATGTGTGACAGTCCAATGCATTTTACTAATTGTAAGAGTTCGGGATGAATTTGGAGTGTTTAGACAACACTTAAACCTGTTTTATCCCAAAACAGGCTTAAACCGAGAAAACAGGCTAAAATCGAGAGAAAACATTGGTTCGAAGCAGTAAACAGTGATGTTACTCTTTCTAGGGTAAAATATGTAACAATCCAATGCATTTGACTAATTAAAAGATTTCGCGTTGAATTTGGAGTGTTTAGCCACCACTTATACCCATTTTGTCCCGAAACAGGCTAAAACTGAAAAAACATTGATTCTAAGCATTAACCAGCGTTGTTACTGTTTCTAGGGTCAGAATGTGTGACATTCTAATGGATTTGACTAATTGTAAGAGTTCGGGATGAATTTGGAGTGTTTAGACAACAGTTGAACCCGTTTTATCCCAAAACAGGCTTAAACCGAGAAAACATGCTAAAACCGAGAGAAAACATTGATTCGAAGAAGTAAACAGCTATTTTACTATTTCTTGGGTAAAATATGCAACAATCCAATGCATTTGACTAATTACAAGAGTTCGCATTAAATTTGGACTGTTTAGCCACCACTTATACCCATTTTGTCCCGAAACAGGCTAAAACCGAGAAAACGTTGATTCTAAGCAGTAAACAGCGTTGTTACTGTTTCTAGGGTCAGAATGTGTGACATTCCAATGCATTTGACTAATTTTAAGAGTTCGGGATGAATTTGGAGTGTTTAGACAACAGCTGAACCCGTTTTATCCCAAAACAGGCTTAAACCGAGAAAACATGCTAAAACCGAGAGAAAACATTGATTCGAAGCAGTAAACAGCTATGTTACTCTATCTTGGATAAAATATGCAACAATCCAATGCATTTGACTAATTACAAGAGTTCCCGTTGAATTTGGAGTGTTTAGCCACCACTTATACCCATTTTGTCCCGAAACAGGCTAAAACCGAGAAAACATTGATTCTAAGCAGTAAACAGCGTTGTTACTGTTTCTAGGGTCAGAATGTGTGACATTCCAATGTATTTGACAAATTGTAAGAGTTCGGGATGAAATTGGAGTGTTTAGACAACAATTGAACCCGTTTTATCCCAAAACAGGCTTAAACCGAGAAAACATGCTAAAACTGAGAGACAACATTGATTCGAAGCAGTAAACAGCTATGTTACTCTTTCTAGGGTCAAATATTCAACAATACAATGCATTTGACTAATTACAATAGTTCGCGTTGAATTTGGAGTGTTTAGCCACCACTTATACCCATTTTGTCCCGAAACAGGGCTAAAATCGAGAAAACGTTGATTCTAAGCAGTAAACAGCGTTGTTACTGTTTCTAGGGTGAGAATGTGTGACATTCCAATGCATTTGACTAATTTTAAGAGTTCGGGATGAATTTGGAGTGTTTAGACAACAGTTGAACACGTTTTATCCCAAAACAGGCTTAAACCGAGAAAACCTGCTAAAACCGAGAGAAAACATTGATTCGAAGCAGTAAACAGCTATGTTACTCTTTCTAGGTCAAAATATGTTATAATCCAATGCATTTGACTAATTACAAAAGTTTGGGTTGAATTTGGAGTGTTTAGACACCACTTTTACCCATTTTGTCCCGAAACAGGCTAAAACCGAGAAAGCATTGATTTGAAGCAGTAAACAGCTCTGTTATTATTTCTAGGGTCAGAATCTGTGACAGTCCAATGCATTTTACTAATTGTAAGAGTTCGGGATGAATTTGGAGTGTTTAGACAACACTTAAACCTGTTTTATCCCAAAACAGGCTTAAACCGAGAAAACAGGCTAAAATCGAGAGAAAACATTGGTTCGAAGCAGTAAACAGTGATGTTACTCTTTCTAGGGTAAAATATGTAACAATCCAATGCATTTGACTAATTAAAAGATTTCGCGTTGAATTTGGAGTGTTTAGCCACCACTTATACCCATTTTGTCCCGAAACAGGCTAAAACCGAAAAAACATTGATTCTAACCATTAACCAGCGTTGTTACTGTTTCTAGGGTCAGAATGTGTGACATTCTAATGGATTTGACTAATTGTAAGAGTTCGGGATGAATTTGGAGTGTTTAGACAACAGTTGAACCCGTTTTATCCCAAAACAGGCTTAAACCGAGAAAACATGCTAAAACTGAGAGAAAACATTGATTCGAAGAAGTAAACAGCTATTTTACTATTTCTTGGGTAAAATATGCAACAATCCAATGCATTTGACTAATTACAAGAGTTCGCGTTAAATTTGGAGTGTTTAGCCACCACTTATACCCATTTTGTCCCGAAACAGGCTAAAACCGAGAAAACATTGATTCTAAGCAGTAAACAGCGTTGTTACTGTTTCTAGGGTCAGAATGTGTGACATTCCAGTGCATTTGACTAATTTTAAGAGTTCGGGATGAATTTGGAGTGTTTAGACAACAGTTGAACCCGTTTTATCCCAAAACAGGCTTAAACCGAGAAAACATGCTAAAACCGAGAGAAAACATTGATTCGAAGCAGTAAACAGCTATGTTACTATTTCTTGGGTAAAATATGCAACAATCCAATGCATTTGACTAATTACAAGAGTTCCCATTGAATTTGGAGTGTTTAGCCACCACTTATACCCATTTTGTCCCGAAACAGGCTAAAACCGAGAAAACATTGATTCTAAGCAGTAAACAGCGTTGCTACTGTTTCTAGGGTCAGAATGTGTGACATTCCTATGTATTTGACAAATTGTAAGAGTTCGGGATGAAATTGGAGTGTTTAGACAACAATTGAACCCGTTTTATCCCAAAACAGGCTTAAACCGAGAAAACATGCTAAAACTGAGAGACAACATTGATTCGAAGCAGTAAACAGCTATGTTACTCTTTCTAGGGTCAAATATTCAACAATACAATGCATTTGACTAATTACAATAGTTCGCGTTGAATTTGGAGTGTTTAGCCACCACTTATACCCATTTTGTCCCGAAACAGGCTAAAACCGAGAAAACGTTGATTCTAAGCAGTAAACAGCGTTGTTACTGTTTCTAGGGTCAGAATGTGTGACATTCCAATGCATTTGACTAATTTTAAGAGTTCGGGATGAATTTGGAGTGTTTAGACAACAGTTGAACCCGTTTTATCCCAAAACAGGCTTAAACCGAGAAAACCTGCTAAAACCGAGAGAAAACATTGATTCGAAGCAGTAAACAGCTATGCTACTCTTTCTTGGGTAAAATATGCAACAATCCAATGCATTTGACTAATTACAAGAGTTCCCGTTGAATTTGGAGTGTTTAGCCACCACTTATACCCATTTTGTCCCGAAACAGGCTAAAACCGAGAAAACATTGATTCAAAGCAGTAAACAGCGTTGTTACTGTTTCTAGGGTCAGAATGTGTGACATTCCAATGTATTTGACAAATTGTAAGAGTTAGGGATGAAATTGGAGTGTTTAGACAACAATTGAACACGTTTTATCCTAAAACAGGCTTAAACCGAGAAAACATGCTAAAACTGAGAGACAACATTGATTCGAAGAAGTAAACAGCTATGTTACTCTTTCTAGGGTCAAATATTCAACAATACAATGCATTTGACTAATTACAATAGTTCGCGTTGAATTTGGAGTGTTTAGCCACCACTTATACCCATTTTGTCCCGAAACAGGCTAAAACCGAGAAAACATTGATTCTAAGCAGTAAACAGCGTTGTTACTGTTTCTAGGGTCAGAATGTGTGATATTCCAATGCATTTGACTAATTTTAAGAGTTCGGGTTGAATTTGGAGTGTTTAGACAACAGTTGAACCCGTTTTATCCCAAATTAGGCTTAAACCGAGAAAACATGCTAAAACCGAGAGAAAACATTGATTCGAAGCAGTAAACAGCTATGTTACTCTTTCTAGGGTAAAATATGCAACAATCCAGTGCATTTGACTAATTACAAGAGTTCGCGTTGAATTTGGAGTGTTTAGCCACCACTTTTACCCATTTTGTCCCGAAACAGGCTAAAACCGAGAAAGCATTGATTTGAAGCAGTAAACAGCTCTGTTATTATTTCTAGGGTCAGAATGTGTGACAGTCCAATGCATTTTACGAATTGTAAGAGTTCGGGATGAATTTGGAGTGTTTAGACAACACTTAAACCTGTTTTATCCCAAAACAGGCTTAAACCGAGAAAACAGGCTAAAATCGAGAGAAAACATTGGTTCGAAGCAGTAAACAGTGATGTTACTCTTTCTAGGGTAAAATATGTAACAATCCAATGCATTTGACTAATTAAAAGATTTCGCGTTGAATTTGGAGTGTTTAGCCACCACTTATACCCATTTTGTCCCGAAACAGGCTAAAACCGAAAAAACATTGATTCTAAGCATTTAACAGCGTTGTTACTGTTTCTAGGGTCAGAATGTGTGACATTCTAATGGATTTGACTAATTGTAAGAGTTCGGGATGAATTTGGAGTGTTTAGACAACAGTTGAACCCGTTTTATCCCAAAAGAGGCTTAAACCGAGAAAACATGCTAAAACCGAGAGAAAACATTGATTCGAAGAAGTAAACAGCTATTTTACTATTTCTTGGGTAAAATATGCAACAATCCAATGCATTTGACTAATTACAAGAGTTCGCGTTGAATTTGGAGTGTTTACCCACCACTTATACCCATTTTGTCCCGAAACAGGCTAAAACCGAGAAAACGTTGATTCTAAGCAGTAAACAGCGTTGTTACTGTTTCTAGGGTCAGAATGTGTGACATTCCAATGCATTTGACTAATTTTAAGAGTTCGGGATGAATTTGGAGTGTTTAGACAACAGTTGAACCCGTTTTATCCCAAATTAGGCTTAAACCGAGAAAACATGCTAAAACCGAGAGAAAACATTGATTCGAAGCAGTAAACAGCTATGTTACTCTTTCTAGGGTAAAATATGCAACAATCCAGTGCATTTGACTAATTACAAGAGTTCGCGTTGAATTTGGAGTGTTTAGCCACCACTTTTACCCATTTTGTCCCGAAACAGGCTAAAACCGAGAAAGCATTGATTTGAAGCGGTAAACAGCTCTGTTATTATTTCTAGGGTCAGAATGTGTGACAGTCCAATGCATTTTACTAATTGTAAGAGTTCGGGATGAATTTGGAGTGTTTAGACAACACTTAAACCTGTTTTATCCCAAAACAGGCTTAAACCGAGAAAACAGGCTAAAATCGAGAGAAAACATTGGTTCGAAGCAGTAAACAGTGATGTTACTCTTTCTAGGGTAAAATATGTAACAATCCAATGCATTTGACTAATTAAAAGATTTCGCGTTGAATTTGGAGTGTTTAGCCACCACTTATACCCATTTTGTCCCGAAACAGGCTAAAACCGAAAAAACATTGATTCTAAGCATTTAACAGCGTTGTTACTGTTTCTAGGGTCAGAATGTGTGACATTCTAATGGATTTGACTAATTGTAAGAGTTCGGGATGAATTTGGAGTGTTTAGACAACAGTTGAACCCGTTTTATCCCAAAACAGGCTTAAACCGAGAAAACATGTTAAAACCGAGAGAAAACATTGATCCGAAGAAGTGAACAGCTATGTTACTCTTTCTAGGGTAAAATATGCAACAATCCAATGCATTTGACTAATTACAAGAGTTCGCGTTGAATTTGGAGTGTTTAGCCACCACTTATACCGATTTTGTCCCGAAACAGGCTAAAACCGAGAAAACGTTGATTCTAAGCAGTAAACAGCATTCTTACTGTTTCTAGGGTCAGAATGTGTGACATTCCAATGCATTTGACTAATTGTAAGAGTTCGGGATGAATTTGGAGTGTTTAGACAACAGTTGAACCCGTTTTATCCCAAAACAAGCTTAAACCGAGAAAACATGCTAAAACCGAGAGAAAACATTGATTCGAAGCAGTAAACAGCTATGTTACTCTTTCTAGGGTAAAATATGCAACAATCCAGTGCATTTGACTAATTACAAGAGTTCGCGTTGAATTTGGAGTGTTTAGCCACCACTTTTACCCATTTTGTCCCGAAACAGGCTAAAACCGAGAAAGCATTGATTTGAAGCAGTAAACTGCTCTGTTATTATTTCTAGGGTAAGAATGTGGGACAGGCCAATGCATTTGACTAATTGTAAGAGTTCAGGATGAATTTGGAGTGTTTAGACAATAGTTAAACCCGTTTTATCCCAAAACAGGCTTAAACCGAGAAAACAGGCTAAAACCGAGAGAAAACATTGGTTCAAAGCAGTAAACAGCGATGTTACTCTAGGGTAAAGTATGTAACAATCCAATGCATTTGACTAATTACAAGATTTCGCGTTGAATTTGGAGTGTTTAGCCACCACTTATACCCATTTTGTCCCGAAAGAGGCTAAAACCGAGAAAACAGTGATTCTAAGCATTAAACAGCGTTGTTACTGTTTCTAGGGTCAGAATGTGTGACATTCCAATGGATTTGACTAATTGTAAGAGTTCGGGATGAATTTGGAGTGTTTAGACAACAGTTGGACCCGTTTTATCCCAAAACAGGCTTAAACCGAGTAAACATGCTAAATCCGAGAGAAAACATTGATTCGAAGAAGTAAACAGCTATGTTACTCTTTCTTGGGTAAAATATGCAACAATCCAATGCATTTGACTAATTACAAGAGTTCCCGTTGAATTTGGAGTGTTTAGCCACCACTTATACCCATTTTGTCCCGAAACAGGCTAAAACCGAGAAAACATTGATTCTAAGCAGTAAACAGCGTTGTTACTGTTTCTAGGGTCAGAATGTGTGATATTCCAATGCATTTGACTAATTTTAAGAGTTCGGGTTGAATTTGGAGTGTTTAGACAACAGTTGAACCCGTTTTATCCCAAAACAGGCTTAAACCGAGAAAACCTGCTAAAACCGAGAGAAAACATTGATTCGAAGCAGTAAACAGCTATGTTACTCTTTCTAGGTCAAAATATGTTATAATCCAATGTATTTGACTAATTACAAAAGTTTGGGTTGAATTTGGAGTGTTTAGACACCACTTTTACCCATTTTGACCCGAAACAGGCTAAAACCGAGAAAGCATTGATTTGAAGCAGTAAACAGCTCTGTTATTATTTCTAGGGTCAGAATGTGTGACAATCCAATGCATTTTACTAATTGTAAGAGTTCGGGATGAATTTGGAGTGTTTAGACAACACTTAAACCTGTTTTATCCCAAAACAGGCTTAAACCGAGAAAACAGGCTAAAATCGAGAGAAAACATTGGTTCGAAGCAGTAAACAGTGATGTTACTCTTTCTAGGGTAAAATATTCAACAATCCAATGCATTTGACTAATTAAAAGATTTCGCGTTGAATTTGGAGTGTTTTTAGCCACCACTTATACCCATTTTGTCCCGAAACAGGCTAAAACCGAAAAAACATTGATTCTAAGCATTAAACAGCGTTGTTACTGTTTCTAGGTTCAGAATGTGTGACATTCTAATGGATTTGACTAATTGTAAGAGTTCGGGAATTTGGAGTGTTTAGACAACAGTTGAACCCGTTTTATCCCAAAAGAGGCTTAAACCGAGAAAACATGCTAAAACCGAGAGAAAACATTGATTCGAAGAAGTAAACAGCTATTTTACTATTTCTTGGGTAAAATATGCAACAATCCAATGCATTTGACTAATTACAACAGTTCGCGTTGAATTTGGAGTGTTTAGCCACCACTTATACCCATTTTGTCCCGAAACAGGCTAAAACCGAGAAAACGTTGATTCTAAGCAGTAAACAGCGTTGTTACTGTTTCTAGGGTCAGAATGTGTGACATTCCAATGCATTTGACTAATTTTAAGAGTTCGGGATGAATTTGGAGTGTTTAGACAACAGTTGAACCCGTTTTATCCCAAATTAGGCTTAAACCGAGAAAACATGCTAAAACCGAGAGAAAACATTGATTCGAATTAGTAAACAGCTATGTTACTCTTTCTAGGGTAAAATATGCAACAATCCAGTGCATTTGACTAATTACAAGAGTTCGCGTTGAATTTGGAGTGTTTAGCCACCACTTTTACCCATTTTGTCCCGAAACAGGCTAAAACCGAGAAAGCATTGATTTGAAGCAGTAAACAGCTCTGTTATTATTTCTAGGGTCAGAATGTGTGACAGTCCAATGCATTTTACTAATTGTAAGAGTTCGGGATGAATTTGGAGTGTTTAGACAACACTTAAACCTGTTTTATCCCAAAACAGGCTTAAACCGAGAAAACAGGCTAAAATCGAGAGAAAACATTGGTTCGAAGCAATAAACAGTGATGTTACTCTTTCTAGGGTAAAATATGTAACAATCCAATGCATTTGACAAATTAAAAGATTTCGCGTTGAATTTGGAGTGTTTAGCCACCACTTATACCCATTTTGTCCCGAAACAGGCTAAAACCGAAAAAACATTGATTCTAAGCATTTAACAGCGTTGTTACTGTTTATAGGGTCAGAATGTGTGACATTCTAATGGATTTGACTAATTGTAAGAGTTCGGGATGAATTTGGAGTGTTTAGACAACAGTTGAACCCGTTTTATCCCAAAACAGGCTTAAACCGAGAAAACATGTTAAAACCGAGAGAAAACATTGATCCGAAGAAGTGAACAGCTATGTTACTCTTTCTAGGGTAAAATATGCAACAATCCAATGCATTTGACTAATTACAAGAGTTCGCGTTGAATTTGGAGTGTTTAGCCACCACTTATACCGATTTTGTCCCGAAACAGGCTAAAACCGAGAAAACGTTGATTCTAAGCAGTAAACAGCATTCTTACTGTTTCTAGGGTCAGAATGTGTGACATTCCAATGCATTTGACTAATTGTAAGAGTTCGGGATGAATTTGGAGTGTTTAGACAACAGTTGAACCCGTTTTATCCCAAAACAAGCTTAAACCGAGAAAACATGCTAAAACCGAGAGAAAACATTGATTCGAAGCAGTAAACAGCTATGTTACTCTTTCTAGGGTAAAATATGCAACAATCCAGTGCATTTGACTAATTACAAGAGTTCGCGTTGAATTTGGAGTGTTTAGCCACCCCTTTTACCCATTTTGTCCCGAAACAGGCTAAAACCGAGAAAGCATTGATTTGACGCAGTAACCTGCTCTGTTATTATTTCTAGGGTAAGAATGTGGGACAGGCCAATGCATTTGACTAATTGTAAGAGTTCAGGATGAATTTGGAGTGTTTAGAAAATAGTTAAACCCGTTTTATCCCAAAACAGGCTTAAACCGAGAAAACAGGCTAAAACCGAGAGAAAACATTGGTTCAAAGCAGTAAACAGCGATGTTACTCTAGGGTAAAATATGTAACAATCCAATGCATTTGAGTAATTACAAGATTTCGCGTTGAATTTGGAGTGTTTAGCCACCACTTATACCCATTTTGTCCCGAAAGAGGCTAAAACCGAGAAAACAGTGATTCTAAGCATTAAACAGCGTTGTTACTGTTACTAGGGTCAGAATGTGTGACATTCCAATGGATTTGACTAATTGTAAGAGTTCGGGATGAATTTGGAGTGTTTAGACAACAGTTGAACCCGTTTTATCCCAAAACAGGCTTAAACCGAGTAAACATGCTAAATCTGAGAGAAAACATTGATTCGAAGAAGTAAACAGCTATGTTACTCTTTCTTGGGTAAAATGTGCAACAATCCAATGCATTTGACTAATTACAAGAGTTCCCGTTGAATTTGGAGTGTTTAGCCACCACTTATACCCATTTTGTCCCGAAACAGGCTAAAACCGAGAAAACATTGATTCTAAGCAGTAAACAGCGTTGTTACTGTTTCTAGGGTCAGAATGTGTGACATTCAAATGTATTTGACAAATTGTAAGAGTTCGGGATGAATTTGGAGTGTTTAGACAACAATTGAACCCGTTTTATCCCAAAACAGGCTTAAACCGAGAAAACAGGCTAAAATCGAGAGAAAACATTGGTTCGAAGCAGTAAACAGTGATGTTACTCTTTCTAGGGTAAAATATGTAACAATCCAATGCATTTGACTAATTACAAGAGTTCACGTTGAATTTGGAGTGTTTAGCCACCACTTATACCCATTTTGTCCCGAAACAGGCTAAAACCAAGAAAACGTTGATTCTAAGCAGTAAACAGCGTTGTTACTGTTTCTAGGGTCAGAATGTGTGACATTCCAATGCATTTGACTAATTTTAAGAGTTCGGGATGAATTTGGAGTGTTTAGACAACAGTTGAACCCGTTTTATCCCAAATTAGGCTTAAACCGAGAAAACATGCTAAAACCGAGAGAAAACATTGATTCGAAGCAGTAAACAGCTATGTTACTCTTTCTAGGGTAAAATATGCAACAATCCAGTGCATTTGACTAATTACAAGAGTTCGCGTTGAATTTGGAGTGTTTAGCCACCACTTTTACCCATTTTGTCCCGAAACAGGCTAAAACCGAGAAAGCATTGATTTGAAGCAGTAAACAGCTCTGTTATTATTTCTAGGGTCAGAATGTGTAACAGTCCAATGCATTTTACCAATTGTAAGAGTTCGGGATGAATTTGGAGTGTTTAGACAACACTTAAACCTGTTTTATCCCAAAACAGGCTTAAACCGAGAAAACAGGCTAAAATCGAGAGAAAACATTGGTTCAAAGCAGTAAACAGTGATGTTACTCTTTCTAGGGTAAAATATGTAACAATCCAATGCATTTGACTAATTAAAAGATTTCGCGTTGAATTTGGAGTGTTTAGCCACCACTTATACCCATTTTGTCCCGAAACAGGCTAAAACCGAAAAAACATTGATTCTAAGCATTAAACAGTGTTATTACTGTTTATAGGGTCAGAATGTGTGACATTCTAATGGATTTGACTAATTGTAAGAGTTCGGGATGATTTGGAGTGTTTAGACAACAGTTGAACCCGTTTTATCCCAAAACAGGCTTAAACCGAGAAAACATGCTAAAACCAAGAGACAACATTGATTCGAAGCAGTGAACAGCTATGTTACTCTTTCTAGGGTAAAATATGCAACAATCTAATGCATTTGACTAATTACAAGAGTTCGCGTTGAATTTGGAGTGTTTAGCCACCACTTATACCCATTTTGTCCCGAAACAGGCTAAAACCGAGAAAACGTTGATTCTAAGCAGTAAACAGCATTGTTACTGTTTCTAGGGTCAGAATGTGTGACATTCAAATGTATTTGACAAATTGTAAGAGTTCGGGATGAATTTGGAGTGTTTAGACAACAATTGAACCCGTTTTATCCCAAAACAGGCTTAAACCGAGAAAACATGCTAAAACCGAGAGACAACATTGATCCGAAGAAGTGAACAGCTATGTTACTCTTTCTAGGGTAAAATATGCAACAATCCAATGCATTTGACTAATTACAAGAGTTCGCGTTGAATTTGGAGTGTTTAGCCACCACTTATACCGATTTTGTCCCGAAACAGGCTAAAACCGAGAAAACGTTGATTCTAAGCAGTAAACAGCATTCTTACTGTTTCTAGGGTCAGAATGTGTGACATTCCAATGCATTTGACTAATTGTAAGAGTTCGGGAATTTGGAGTGTTTAGACAACAGTTGAACCCGTTTTATCCCAAAAGAGGCTTAAACCGAGAAAACATGCTAAAACCGAGAGAAAACATTGATTCGAAGAAGTAAACAGCTATTTTACTATTTCTTGGGTAAAATATGCAACAATCCAATGCATTTGACTAATTACAACAGTTCGCGTTGAATTTGGAGTGTTTAGCCACCACTTATACCCATTTTGTCCCGAAACAGGCTAAAACCGAGAAAACGTTGATTCTAAGCAGTAAACAGCGTTGTTACTGTTTCTAGGGTCAGAATGTGTGACATTCCAATGCATTTGACTAATTTTAAGAGTTCGGGATGAATTTGGAGTGTTTAGACAACAGTTGAACCCGTTTTATCCCAAATTAGGCTTAAACCGAGAAAACATGCTAAAACCGAGAGAAAACATTGATTCGAAGCAGTAAACAGCTATGTTACTCTTTCTAGGGTAAAATATGCAACAATCCAGTGCATTTGACTAATTACAAGAGTTCGCGTTGAATTTGGAGTGTTTAGCCACCACTTTTACCCATTTTGTCCCGAAACAGGCTAAAACCGAGAAAGCATTGATTTGAAGCAGTAAACAGCTCTGTTATTATTTCTAGGGTCAGAATGTGTGACAGTCCAATGCATTTTACTAATTGTAAGAGTTCGGGATGAATTTGGAGTGTTTAGACAACACTTAAACCTGTTTTATCCCAAAACAGGCTTAAACCGAGAAAACAGGCTAAAATCGAGAGAAAACATTGGTTCGAAGCAATAAACAGTGATGTTACTCTTTCTAGGGTAAAATATGTAACAATCCAATGCATTTGACAAATTAAAAGATTTCGCGTTGAATTTGGAGTGTTTAGCCACCACTTATACCCATTTTGTCCCGAAACAGGCTAAAACCAAAAAAACATTGATTCTAAGCATTTAACAGCGTTGTTACTGTTTCTAGGGTCAGAATGTGTGACATTCTAATGGATTTGACTAATTGTAAGAGTTCGGGATGAATTTGGAGTGTTTAGACAACAGTTGAACCCGTTTTATCCCAAAACAGGCTTAAACCGAGAAAACATGTTAAAACCGAGAGAAAACATTGATCCGAAGAAGTGAACAGCTATGTTACTCTTTCTAGGGTAAAATATGCAACAATCCAATGCATTTGACTAATTACAAGAGTTCGCGTTGAATTTGGAGTGTTTAGCCACCACTTATACCGATTTTGTCCCGAAACAGGCTAAAACCGAGAAAACGTTGATTCTAAGCAGTAAACAGCATTCTTACTGTTTCTAGGGTCAGAATGTGTGACATTCCAATGCATTTGACTAATTGTAAGAGTTCGGGATGAATTTGGAGTGTTTAGACAACAGTTGAACCCGTTTTATCCCAAAACAAGCTTAAACCGAGAAAACATGCTAAAACCGAGAGAAAACATTGATTCGAAGCAGTAAACAGCTATGTTACTCTTTCTAGGGTAAAATATGCAACAATCCAGTGCATTTGACTAATTACAAGAGTTCGCGTTGAATTTGGAGTGTTTAGCCACCCCTTTTACCCATTTTGTCCCGAAACAGGCTAAAACCGAGAAAGCATTGATTTGACGCAGTAACCTGCTCTGTTATTATTTCTAGGGTAAGAATGTGGGACAGGCCAATGCATTTGACTAATTGTAAGAGTTCAGGATGAATTTGGAGTGTTTAGAAAATAGTTAAACCCGTTTTATCCCAAAACAGGCTTAAACCGAGAAAACAGGCTAAAACCGAGAGAAAACATTGGTTCAAAGCAGTAAACAGCGATGTTACTCTAGGGTAAAATATGTAACAATCCAATGCATTTGAGTAATTACAAGATTTCGCGTTGAATTTGGAGTGTTTAGCCACCACTTATACCCATTTTGTCCCGAAAGAGGCTAAAACCGAGAAAACAGTGATTCTAAGCATTAAACAGCGTTGTTACTGTTACTAGGGTCAGAATGTGTGACATTCCAATGGATTTGACTAATTGTAAGAGTTCGGGATGAATTTGGAGTGTTTAGACAACAGTTGAACCCGTTTTATCCCAAAACAGGCTTAAACCGAGTAAACATGCTAAATCTGAGAGAAAACATTGATTCGAAGAAGTAAACAGCTATGTTACTCTTTCTTGGGTAAAATGTGCAACAATCCAATGCATTTGACTAATTACAAGAGTTCCCGTTGAATTTGGAGTGTTTAGCCACCACTTATACCCATTTTGTCCCGAAACAGGCTAAAACCGAGAAAACATTGATTCTAAGCAGTAAACAGCGTTGTTACTGTTTCTAGGGTCAGAATGTGTGACATTCAAATGTATTTGACAAATTGTAAGAGTTCGGGATGAATTTGGAGTGTTTAGACAACAATTGAACCCGTTTTATCCCAAAACAGGCTTAAACCGAGAAAACAGGCTAAAATCGAGAGAAAACATTGGTTCGAAGCAGTAAACAGTGATGTTACTCTTTCTAGGGTAAAATATGTAACAATCCAATGCATTTGACTAATTACAAGAGTTCACGTTGAATTTGGAGTGTTTAGCCACCACTTATACCCATTTTGTCCCGAAACAGGCTAAAACCGAGAAAACGTTGATTCTAAGCAGTAAACAGCGTTGTTACTGTTTCTAGGGTCAGAATGTGTGACATTCCAATGCATTTGACTAATTTTAAGAGTTCGGGATGAATTTGGAGTGTTTAGACAACAGTTGAACCCGTTTTATCCCAAATTAGGCTTAAACCGAGAAAACATGCTAAAACCGAGAGAAAACATTGATTCGAAGCAGTAAACAGCTATGTTACTCTTTCTAGGGTAAAATATGCAACAATCCAGTGCATTTGACTAATTACAAGAGTTCGCGTTGAATTTGGAGTGTTTAGCCACCACTTTTACCCATTTTGTCCCGAAACAGGCTAAAACCGAGAAAGCATTGATTTGAAGCAGTAAACAGCTCTGTTATTATTTCTAGGGTCAGAATGTGTAACAGTCCAATGCATTTTACCAATTGTAAGAGTTCGGGATGAATTTGGAGTGTTTAGACAACACTTAAACCTGTTTTATCCCAAAACAGGCTTAAACCGAGAAAACAGGCTAAAATCGAGAGAAAACATTGGTTCAAAGCAGTAAACAGTGATGTTACTCTTTCTAGGGTAAAATATGTAACAATCCAATGCATTTGACTAATTAAAAGATTTCGCGTTGAATTTGGAGTGTTTAGCCACCACTTATACCCATTTTGTCCCGAAACAGGCTAAAACCGAAAAAACATTGATTCTAAGCATTAAACAGTGTTATTACTGTTTATAGGGTCAGAATGTGTGACATTCTAATGGATTTGACTAATTGTAAGAGTTCGGGATGATTTGGAGTGTTTAGACAACAGTTGAACCCGTTTTATCCCAAAACAGGCTTAAACCGAGAAAACATGCTAAAACCAAGAGACAACATTGATTCGAAGCAGTGAACAGCTATGTTACTCTTTCTAGGGTAAAATATGCAACAATCTAATGCATTTGACTAATTACAAGAGTTCGCGTTGAATTTGGAGTGTTTAGCCACCACTTATACCCATTTTGTCCCGAAACAGGCTAAAACCGAGAAAACGTTGATTCTAAGCAGTAAACAGCGTTGTTACTGTTTCTAGGGTCAGAATGTGTGACATTCAAATGTATTTGACAAATTGTAAGAGTTCGGGATGAATTTGGAGTGTTTAGACAACAATTGAACCCGTTTTATCCCAAAACAGGCTTAAACCGAGAAAACATGCTAAAACCGAGAGACAACATTGATCCGAAGAAGTGAACAGCTATGTTACTCTTTCTAGGGTAAAATATGCAACAATCCAATGCATTTGACTAATTACAAGAGTTCGCGTTGAATTTGGAGTGTTTAGCCACCACTTATACCGATTTTGTCCCGAAACAGGCTAAAACCGAGAAAACGTTGATTCTAAGCAGTAAACAGCATTCTTACTGTTTCTAGGGTCAGAATGTGTGACATTCCAATGCATTTGACTAATTGTAAGAGTTCGGGATGAATTTGGAGTGTTTAGACAACACTTAAACCTGTTTTATCCCAAAACAGGCTTAAACCGAGAAAACAGGCTAAAATCGAGAGAAAACATTGGTTCGAAGCCGTAAACAGTGATGTTACTCTTTCTAGGGTAAAATATGTAACAATCCAATGCATTTGACTAATTACAAGAGTTCACGTTGAATTTGGAGTGTTTAGCCACCTCTTATACCGATTTTGTCCCGAAACAGGCTAAAACCGAGAAAACATTGATTCTAAGCAGTAAACAGCGTTGCTACTGTTTCTAGGGTCAGAATGTGTGACATTCCTATGTATTTGACAAATTGTAAGAGTTCGGGATGAAATTGGAGTGTTTAGACAACAATTGAACTCGTTTTATCCCAAAACAGGCTTAAACCGAGAAAACCTGCTAAAACCGAGAGAAAACATTGATTCGAAGCAGTAAACAGCTATGTTACTCTTTCTAGGTCAAAATATGTTATAATCCAATGCATTTGACTAATTACAGAAGTTTGGGTTGAATTTGGAGTGTTTAGACACCACTTTTACCCATTTTGTCCCGAAACAGGCTAAAACCGAGAAAGCATTGATTTGAAGCAGTAAACAGCTCTGTTATTATTTCCAGGGTCAGAATGTGTGACAGTCCAATGCATTTTACCAATTGTAAGAGTTCGGGATGAATTTGGAGTGTTTAGACAACACTTAAACCTGTTTTATCCCAAAACAGGCTTAAACCGAGAAAACAGGCTAAAATCGAGAGAAAACATTGGTTCAAAGCAGTAAACAGTGATGTTACTCTTTCTAGGGTAAAATATGTAACAATCCAATGCATTTGACTAATTAAAAGATTTCGCGTTGAATTTGGAGTGTTTAGCCACCACTTATATCCATTTTGTCCCGAAACAGGCTAAAACCGAAAAAACATTGATTCTAAGCATTAAACAGTGTTATTACTGTTTCTAGGGTCAGAATGTGTGACATTCTAATGGATTTGACTAATTGTAAGAGTTCGGGATGAATTTAGAGTGTTTAGACAACAGTTGAACCCGTTTTATCCCAAAACAGGCTTAAACCGAGAAACATGCTAAAACCAAGAGACAACATTGATTCGAAGCAGTGAACAGCTATGTTACTCTTTCTAGGGTAAAATATGCAACAATCTAATGCATTTGACTAATTACAAGAGTTCGCGTTGAATTTGGAGTGTTTAGCCACCACTTATACCGATTTTGTCCCGAAACAGGCTAAAACCGAGAAAACAGTGATTCTAAGCATTAAACAGCGTTGTTACTGTTTCTAGGGTCAGAATGTGTGACATTCCAATGGATTTGACTAATTGTAAGAGTTCGGGATGAATTTGGAGTGTTTAGACAACAGTTGAACCCGTTTTATCCCAAAACAGGCTTAAACCGAGTAAACATGCTAAATCCGAGAGAAAACATTGATTCGAAGAAGTAAACAGCTATGTTACTCTTTCTTGGGTAAAATATGCAACAATCCAATGCATTTGACTAATTACAAGAGTTCCCGTTGAATTTGGAGTGTTTAGCCACCACTTATACCCATTTTGTCCCGAAACAGGCTAAAACCGAGAAAACATTGATTCTAAGCAGTAAACAGCGTTGCTACTGTTTCTAGGGTCAGAATGTGTGACATTCCTATGTATTTGACAAATTGTAAGAGTTCGGGATGAAATTGGAGTGTTTAGACAACAATTGAACCCGTTTTATCCCAAAACAGGCTTAAACCGAGAAAACATGCTAAAACTGAGAGACAACATTGATTCGAAGCAGTAAACAGCTATGTTACTCTTTTTAGGGTCAAATATTCAACAATACAATGCATTTGACTAATTACAATAGTTCGCGTTGAATTTGGAGTGTTTAGCCACCACTTATACCCATTTTGTCCCGAAACAGGCTAAAACCAAGAAAACATTGATTCTAAGCAGTAAACAGCGTTGTTACTGTTTCTAGGGTCAGAATGTGTGACATTCAAATGTATTTGACAAATTGTAAGAGTTCGGGATGAATTTGGAGTGTTTAGACAACAATTGAACCCGTTTTATCCCAAAACAGGCTTAAACCGAGAAAACATGCTAAAACCGAGAGACAACATTGATCCGAAGAAGTGAACAGCTATGTTACTCTTTCTAGGGTAAAATATGCAACAATCCAATGCATTTGACTAATTACAAGAGTTCGCGTTGAATTTGGAGTGTTTAGCCACCACTTATACCGATTTTGTCCCGAAACAGGCTAAAACCGAGAAAACGTTGATTCTAAGCAGTAAACAGCATTCTTACTGTTTCTAGGGTCAGAATGTGTGACATTCCAATGCATTTGACTAATTGTAAGAGTTCGGGATGAATTTGGAGTGTTTAGACAACACTTAAACCTGTTTTATCCCAAAACAGGCTTAAACCGAGAAAACAGGCTAAAATCGAGAGAAAACATTGGTTCGAAGCAGTAAACAGTGATGTTACTCTTTCTAGGGTAAAATATGTAACAATCCAATGCATTTGACTAATTACAAGAGTTCACGTTGAATTTGGAGTGTTTAGCCACCTCTTATACCGATTTTGTCCCGAAACAGGCTAAAACCGAGAAAACGTTGATTCCAAGCAGTAAACAGCGTTGTTACTGTTTCTAGGGTCAGAATGTGTGACATTCCAATGCATTTGACTAATTTTAAGAGTTCTGGATGAATTTGGAGTGTTTAGACAATAGTTGAACCCGTTTTATCCCAAAACAGGCTTAAACCGAGAAAACCTGCTAAAACCGAGAGAAAACATTGATTCGAAGCAGTAAACAGTTATGTTACTCTTTCTAGGTTAAAATATGTTATAATCCAATGCATTTGACTAATTACAGAAGTTTGGGTTGAATTTGGAGTGTTTAGACACCACTTTTACCCATTTTGTCCCGAAACAGGCTAAAACCGAGAAAGCATTGATTTGAAGCAGTAAACAGCTCTGTTTTTATTTCTAGGGTCAGAATGTGTGACAGTCCAATGCATTTTACCAATTGTAAGAGTTCGGGATGAATTTGGAGTGTTTAGACAACACTTAAACCTGTTTTATCCCAAAACAGGCTTAAACCGAGAAAACAGGCTAAAATCGAGAGAAAACATTGGTTCAAAGCAGTAAACAGTGATGTTACTCTTTCTAGGGTAAAATATGTAACAATCCAATGCATTTGACTAATTAAAAGATTTCGCGTTGAATTTGGAGTGTTTAGCCACCACTTATACCCATTTTGTACCGAAATAGGCTAAAACCGAAAAAACATTGATTCTAAGCATTAAACAGTGTTATTACTGTTTCTAGGGTCAGAATGTGTGACATTCCAATGGATTTGACTAATTGTAAGAGTTCGGGATGAATTTGGAGTGTTTAGACAACAGTTGAACCCGTTTTATCCCAAAACAGGCTTAAACCGAGTAAACATGCTAAATCCGAGAGAAAACATTGATTCGAAGAAGTAAACAGCTATGTTACTCTTTCTTGGGTAAAATATGCAACAATCCAATGCATTTGACTAATTACAAGAGTTCCCGTTGAATTTGGAGTGTTTAGCCACCACTTATACCCATTTTGTCCCGAAACAGGCTAAAACCGAGAAAACATTGATTCTAAGCAGTAAACAGCATTGCTACTGTTTCTAGGGTCAGAATGTGTGACATTCCTATGTATTTGACAAATTGTAAGAGTTCGGGATGAAATTGGAGTGTTTAGACAACAATTGAACCCGTTTTATCCCAAAACAGGCTTAAACCGAGAAAACATGCTAAAACTGAGAGACAACATTGATTCGAAGCAGTAAACAGCTATGTTACTCTTTTTAGGGTCAAATATTCAACAATACAATGCATTTGACTAATTACAATAGTTCGCGTTGAATTTGGAGTGTTTAGCCACCACTTATACCCATTTTGTCCCGAAACAGGCTAAAACCAAGAAAACATTGATTCTAAGCAGTAAACAGCGTTGTTACTGTTTCTAGGGTCAGAATGTGTGACATTCAAATGTATTTGACAAATTGTAAGAGTTCGGGATGAATTTGGAGTGTTTAGACAACAATTGAACCCGTTTTATCCCAAAACAGGCTTAAACCGAGAAAACATGCTAAAACCGAGAGACAACATTGATCCGAAGAAGTGAACAGCTATGTTACTCTTTCTAGGGTAAAATATGCAACAATCCAATGCATTTGACTAATTACAAGAGTTCGCGTTGAATTTGGAGTGTTTAGCCACCACTTATACCGATTTTGTCCCGAAACAGGCTAAAACCGAGAAAACGTTGATTCTAAGCAGTAAACAGCATTCTTACTGTTTCTAGGGTCAGAATGTGTGACATTCCAATGCATTTGACTAATTGTAAGAGTTCGGGATGAATTTGGAGTGTTTAGACAACACTTAAACCTGTTTTATCCCAAAACAGGCTTAAACCGAGAAAACAGGCTAAAATCGAGAGAAAACATTGGTTCGAAGCAGTAAACAGTGATGTTACTCTTTCTAGGGTAAAATATGTAACAATCCAATGCATTTGACTAATTAAAAGATTTCGCGTTGAATTTGGAGTGTTTAGCCACCACTTATACCCATTTTGTACCGAAATAGGCTAAAACCGAAAAAACATTGATTCTAAGCATTAAACAGTGTTATTACTGTTTCTAGGGTCAGAATGTGTGACATTCCAATGGATTTGACTAATTGTAAGAGTTCGGGATGAATTTGGAGTGTTTAGACAACAGTTGAACCCGTTTTATCCCAAAACAGGCTTAAACCGAGTAAACATGCTAAATCCGAGAGAAAACATTGATTCGAAGAAGTAAACAGCTATGTTACTCTTTCTTGGGTAAAATATGCAACAATCCAATGCATTTGACTAATTACAAGAGTTCCCGTTGAATTTGGAGTGTTTAGCCACCACTTATACCCATTTTGTCCCGAAACAGGCTAAAACCGAGAAAACATTGATTCTAAGCAGTAAACAGCATTGCTACTGTTTCTAGGGTCAGAATGTGTGACATTCCTATGTATTTGACAAATTGTAAGAGTTCGGGATGAAATTGGAGTGTTTAGACAACAATTGAACCCGTTTTATCCCAAAACAGGCTTAAACCGAGAAAACATGCTAAAACTGAGAGACAACATTGATTCGAAGCAGTAAACAGCTATGTTACTCTTTTTAGGGTCAAATATTCAACAATACAATGCATTTGACTAATTACAATAGTTCGCGTTGAATTTGGAGTGTTTAGCCACCACTTATACCCATTTTGTCCCGAAACAGGCTAAAACCAAGAAAACATTGATTCTAAGCAGTAAACAGCGTTGTTACTGTTTCTAGGGTCAGAATGTGTGACATTCAAATGTATTTGACAAATTGTAAGAGTTCGGGATGAATTTGGAGTGTTTAGACAACAATTGAACCCGTTTTATCCCAAAACAGGCTTAAACCGAGAAAACATGCTAAAACCGAGAGACAACATTGATCCGAAGAAGTGAACAGCTATGTTACTCTTTCTAGGGTAAAATATGCAACAATCCAATGCATTTGACTAATTACAAGAGTTCGCGTTGAATTTGGAGTGTTTAGCCACCACTTATACCGATTTTGTCCCGAAACAGGCTAAAACCGAGAAAACGTTGATTCTAAGCAGTAAACAGCATTCTTACTGTTTCTAGGGTCAGAATGTGTGACATTCCAATGCATTTGACTAATTGTAAGAGTTCGGGATGAATTTGGAGTGTTTAGACAACACTTAAACCTGTTTTATCCCAAAACAGGCTTAAACCGAGAAAACAGGCTAAAATCGAGAGAAAACATTGGTTCGAAGCAGTAAACAGTGATGTTACTCTTTCTAGGGTAAAATATGTAACAATCCAATGCATTTGACTAATTACAAGAGTTCACGTTGAATTTGGAGTGTTTAGCCACCTCTTATACCGATTTTGTCCCGAAACAGGCTAAAACCGAGAAAACGTTGATTCCAAGCAGTAAACAGCGTTGTTACTGTTTCTAGGGTCAGAATGTGTGACATTCCAATGCATTTGACTAATTTTAAGAGTTCTGGATGAATTTGGAGTGTTTAGACAATAGTTGAACCCGTTTTATCCCAAAACAGGCTTAAACCGAGAAAACCTGCTAAAACCGAGAGAAAACATTGATTCGAAGCAGTAAACAGTTATGTTACTCTTTCTAGGTTAAAATATGTTATAATCCAATGCATTTGACTAATTACAGAAGTTTGGGTTGAATTTGGAGTGTTTAGACACCACTTTTACCCATTTTGTCCCGAAACAGGCTAAAACCGAGAAAGCATTGATTTGAAGCAGTAAACAGCTCTGTTATTATTTCTAGGGTCAGAATGTGTGACAGTCCAATGCATTTTACCAATTGTAAGAGTTCGGGATGAATTTGGAGTGTTTAGACAACACTTAAACCTGTTTTATCCCAAAACAGGCTTAAACCGAGAAAACAGGCTAAAATCGAGAGAAAACATTGGTTCAAAGCAGTAAACAGTGATGTTACTCTTTCTAGGGTAAAATATGTAACAATCCAATGCATTTGACTAATTAAAAGATTTCGCGTTGAATTTGGAGTGTTTAGCCACCACTTATACCCATTTTGTACCGAAATAGGCTAAAACCGAAAAAACATTGATTCTAAGCATTAAACAGTGTTATTACTGTTTCTAGGGTCAGAATGTGTGACATTCTAATGGATTTGACTAATTGTAAGAGTTCGGGACGAATTTGGAGTGTTTAGACAACAGTTGAACCCGTTTTATCCCAAAACAGGCTTAAACCGAGAAAACATGCTAAAACCAAGAGACAACATTGATTCGAAGCAGTGAACAGCTATGTTACTCTTTCTAGGGTAAAATATGCAACAATCTAATGCATTTGACTAATTACAATAGTTCGCGTTGAATTTGGAGTGTTTAGCCACCACTTATACCCATTTTGTCCCGAAACAGGCTAAAACCGAGAAAACGTTGATTCTAAGCAGTAAACAGCGTTGTTACTGTTTCTAGGGTCAGAATGTGTGACATTCAAATGTATTTGACAAATTGTAAGAGTTCGGGATGAATTTGGAGTGTTTAGACAACAATTGAACCCGTTTTATCCCAAAACAGGCTTAAACCGAGAAAACATGCTAAAACCGAGAGACAACATTGATTCGAAGCAGTGAACAGCTATGTTACTCTTTCTAGGGTAAAATATGCAACAATCCAATGCATTTGACTAATTACAAGAGTTCGCGTTGAATTTGGAGTGTTTAGCCACCACTTATACCGATTTTGTCCCGAAACAGGCTAAAACCGAGAAAGCATTGATTCTAAGCAGTAAACAGCATTGTTACTGTTTCTAGGGTCAGAATGTGTGACATTCCAATGCATTTGACTAATTGTAAGAGTTCGGGATGAATTTGGAGTGTTTAGACAACAGTTGAACCCGTTTTATCCCAAAACAGGCTGAAACCGAGAAAACATGCTAAAACCGAGAGAAGACATTGATCCGAAGAAGTGAACAGCTATGTTACTCTTTCTAGGGTAAAATATGCAACAATCCAATGCATTTGACTAATTACAATAGTTCACGTTGAATTTGGAGTGTTTAGCCACCTCTTATACCGATTTTGTCCCGAAACAGGCTAAAACCGAGAAAACGTTGATTCTAAGCAGTAAACGTCGTTGTTACTGTTTCTAGGGTCAGAATGTGTGACATTCCAATGCATTTGACTAATTTTAAGAGTTCGGGATGAATTTGGAGTGTTTAGACAATAGTTGAACCCGTTTTATCCCAAAACAGGCTTAAACCGAGAAAACCTGCTAAAACCGAGAGAAAACATTGATTCGAAGCAGTAAACAGCTATGTTACTCTTTCTAGGTCAAAATATGTTATAATCCAATGCATTTGACTAATTACAAAAGTTTGGGTTGAATTTGGAGTGTTTAGACACCACTTTTACCCATTTTGTCCCGAAACAGGCTAAAACCGAGAAAGCATTGATTTGAAGCAGTAAACAGCTCTGTTATTATTTCTAGGGTCAGAATGTGTGACATTCAAATGTATTTGACAAATTGTAAGAGTTCGGGATGAATTTGGAGTGTTTAGACAACAATTGAACCCGTTTTATCCCAAAACAGGCTTAAACCGAGAAAACATGCTAAAACCGAGAGACAACATTGATTCGAAGCAGTGAACAGCTATGTTACTCTTTCTAGGGTAAAATATGTAACAATCCAATGCATTTGACTAATTACAAGAGTTCACGTTGAATTTGGAGTGTTTAGCCACCTCTTATACCGATTTTGTCCCGAAACAGGCTAAAACCGAGAAAACGTTGATTCCAAGCAGTAAACAGCGTTGTTACTGTTTCTAGGGTCAGAATGTGTGACATTCCAATGCATTTGACTAATTTTAAGAGTTCTGGATGAATTTGGAGTGTTTAGACAATAGTTGAACCCGTTTTATCCCAAAACAGGCTTAAACCGAGAAAACCTGCTAAAACCGAGAGAAAACATTGATTCGAAGCAGTAAACAGTTATGTTACTCTTTCTAGGTTAAAATATGTTATAATCCAATGCATTTGACTAATTACAGAAGTTTGGGTTGAATTTGGAGTGTTTAGACACCACTTTTACCCATTTTGTCCCGAAACAGGCTAAAACCGAGAAAGCATTGATTTGAAGCAGTAAACAGCTCTGTTATTATTTCTAGGGTCAGAATGTGTGACAGTCCAATGCATTTTACCAATTGTAAGAGTTCGGGATGAATTTGGAGTGTTTAGACAACACTTAAACCTGTTTTATCCCAAAACAGGCTTAAACCGAGAAAACAGGCTAAAATCGAGAGAAAACATTGGTTCAAAGCAGTAAACAGTGATGTTACTCTTTCTAGGGTAAAATATGTAACAATCCAATGCATTTGACTAATTAAAAGATTTCGCGTTGAATTTGGAGTGTTTAGCCACCACTTATACCCATTTTGTACCGAAATAGGCTAAAACCGAAAAAACATTGATTCTAAGCATTAAACAGTGTTATTACTGTTTCTAGGGTCAGAATGTGTGACATTCTAATGGATTTGACTAATTGTAAGAGTTCGGGACGAATTTGGAGTGTTTAGACAACAGTTGAACCCGTTTTATCCCAAAACAGGCTTAAACCGAGAAAACATGCTAAAACCAAGAGACAACATTGATTCGAAGCAGTGAACAGCTATGTTACTCTTTCTAGGGTAAAATATGCAACAATCTAATGCATTTGACTAATTACAATAGTTCGCGTTGAATTTGGAGTGTTTAGCCACCACTTATACCCATTTTGTCCCGAAACAGGCTAAAACCGAGAAAACGTTGATTCTAAGCAGTAAACAGCGTTGTTACTGTTTCTAGGGTCAGAATGTGTGACATTCAAATGTATTTGACAAATTGTAAGAGTTCGGGATGAATTTGGAGTGTTTAGACAACAATTGAACCCGTTTTATCCCAAAACAGGCTTAAACCGAGAAAACATGCTAAAACCGAGAGACAACATTGATTCGAAGCAGTGAACAGCTATGTTACTCTTTCTAGGGTAAAATATGCAACAATCCAATGCATTTGACTAATTACAAGAGTTCGCGTTGAATTTGGAGTGTTTAGCCACCACTTATACCGATTTTGTCCCGAAACAGGCTAAAACCGAGAAAGCATTGATTCTAAGCAGTAAACAGCATTGTTACTGTTTCTAGGGTCAGAATGTGTGACATTCCAATGCATTTGACTAATTGTAAGAGTTCGGGATGAATTTGGAGTGTTTAGACAACAGTTGAACCCGTTTTATCCCAAAACAGGCTGAAACCGAGAAAACATGCTAAAACCGAGAGAAGACATTGATCCGAAGAAGTGAACAGCTATGTTACTCTTTCTAGGGTAAAATATGCAACAATCCAATGCATTTGACTAATTACAATAGTTCACGTTGAATTTGGAGTGTTTAGCCACCTCTTATACCGATTTTGTCCCGAAACAGGCTAAAACCGAGAAAACGTTGATTCTAAGCAGTAAACGTCGTTGTTACTGTTTCTAGGGTCAGAATGTGTGACATTCCAATGCATTTGACTAATTTTAAGAGTTCGGGATGAATTTGGAGTGTTTAGACAATAGTTGAACCCGTTTTATCCCAAAACAGGCTTAAACCGAGAAAACCTGCTAAAACCGAGAGAAAACATTGATTCGAAGCAGTAAACAGCTATGTTACTCTTTCTAGGTCAAAATATGTTATAATCCAATGCATTTGACTAATTACAAAAGTTTGGGTTGAATTTGGAGTGTTTAGACACCACTTTTACCCATTTTGTCCCGAAACAGGCTAAAACCGAGAAAGCATTGATTTGAAGCAGTAAACAGCTCTGTTATTATTTCTAGGGTCAGAATGTGTGACATTCAAATGTATTTGACAAATTGTAAGAGTTCGGGATGAATTTGGAGTGTTTAGACAACAATTGAACCCGTTTTATCCCAAAACAGGCTTAAACCGAGAAAACATGCTAAAACCGAGAGACAACATTGATTCGAAGCAGTGAACAGCTATGTTACTCTTTCTAGGGTAAAATATGCAACAATCCAATGCATTTGACTAATTACAAGAGTTCGCGTTGAATTTGGAGTGTTTAGCCACCACTTATACCGATTTTGTCCCGAAACAGGCTAAAACCGAGAAAGCATTGATTCTAAGCAGTAAACAGCATTGTTACTGTTTCTAGGGTCAGAATGTGTGACATTCCAATGCATTTTACTAATTGTAAGAGTTCGGGATGAATTTGGAGTGTTTAGACAACACTTAAACCTGTTTTATCCCAAAACAGGCTTAAACCGAGAAAACAGGCTAAAATCGAGAGAAAACATTGGTTCAAAGCAGTAAACAGTGATGTTACTCTTTCTAGGGTAAAATATGCAACAATCCAATGCATTTGACTAATTACAAGAGTTCACGTTGAATTTGGAGTGTTTAGCCACCTCTTATACCGATTTTGTCCCGAAACAGGCTAAAACCGAGAAAACATTGATTCTAAGCAGTAAACAGCGTTGTTACTGTTTCTAGGGTCAGAATGTGTGACATTCCAATGCATTTGACTAGTTTTAAGAGTTCGGGATGAATTTGGAGTGTTTAGACAACAGTTGAACCCGTTTTATCCCAAAGCAGGCTTAAACCGAGAAAACCTGCTAAAACCGAGAGAAAACATTGATTCGAAGCAGTAAACAGCTATGTTACTCTTTCTAGGTCAAAATATGTTATAATCCAATGCATTTGACTAATTACAAAAGTTTGGGTTGAATTTGGAGTGTTTAGACACCACTTTTACCCATTATGTCCCGAAACAGGCTAAAACCGAGAAAGCATTGATTTGAAGCAGTAAACCGCTCTTTTATTATTTCTAGGGTCAGAATGTGTGACAGTCCAATGCATTTTACTAATTGTAAGAGTTCGGGATGAATTTGGAGTGTTTAGACAACACTTAAACCTGTTTTATCCCCAAAATAGGCTTAAACCGAGAAAACAGGCTAAAATCGAGAGAAAACATTGGTTCGAAGCAGTAAACAGTGATGTTACTCTTTCTAGGGTAAAATATGTAACAATCCAATGCATTTGACTAATTAAAAGATTTCGCGTTGAATTTGGAGTGTTTAGCCACCACTTATACCCATTTTGTCCCGAAACAGGCTAAAACCGAAAAAACATTGATTCTAAGCATTAAACAGTGTTGTTACTGTTTCTAGGGTCAGAATGTGTGACATTCCAATGCATTTGACTAATTTTAAGAGTTCGGGATGAATTTGGAGTGTTTAGAAAACAGTTGAACCCGTTTTATCCCAAAACAGGCTTAAACCGAGAAAACCTGCTAAAACCGAGAGAAAACATTGATTCGAAGCAGTAAACAGCTATGTTACTCTTTCTAGGTCAAAATATGTTATAATCCAATGCATTTGACTAATTACAAAAGTTTGGGTTGAATTTGGAGTGTTTAGACACCACTTTTACCCATTTTGTCCCGAAACAGGCTAAAACCGAGAAAGCATTGATTTGAAGCAGTAAACCGCTTTTTTATTATTTCTAGGGTCAGAATGTGTGACAGTCCAATGCATTTTACTAATTGTAAGAGTTCGGGATGAATTTGGAGTGTTTAGACAACACTTAAACCTGTTTTATCCCAAAACAGGCTTAAACCGAGAAAACAGGCTAAAATCGAGAGAAAACATTGGTTCGAAGCAGTAAGCAGTGATGTTACTCTTTCTAGGGTAAAATATGTAACAATCCAATGCATTTGACTAATTAAAAGATTTCGCGTTGAATTTGGAGTGTTTAGCCACCACTTATACCCATTTTGTCCCGAAATAGGCTAAAACCGAAAAAACATTGATTCTAAGCAGTAAACAGCGTTGTTACTGTTTCTAGGGTCAGAATGTGTGACATTCAAATGTATTTGACAAATTGTAAGAGTTCGGGATGAATTTGGAGTGTTTAGACAACAATTGAACCCGTTTTATCCCAAAACAGGCTTAAACCGAGAAAACATGCTAAAACCGAGAGACAACATTGATTCGAAGCAGTGAACAGCTATGTTACTCTTTCTAGGGTAAAATATGCAACAATCCAATGCATTTGACTAATTACAAGAGTTCGCGTTGAATTTGGAGTGTTTAGCCACCACTTATACCGATTTTGTCCCGAAACAGGCTAAAACCGAGAAAGCATTGATTCTAAGCAGTAAACAGCATTGTTACTGTTTCTAGGGTCAGAATGTGTGACATTCCAATGCATTTGACTAATTTTAAGAGTTCGGGATGAATTTGGAGTGTTTAGACAACACTTAAACCCGTTTTATCCCAAAACAGGCTTAAACCGAGAAAACAGGCTAAAATCGAGAGAAAACATTGGTTCGAAGCAGTAAACAGTGATGTTACTCTTTCTAGGGTAAAATATGTAACAATCCAATGCATTTGACTAATTAAAAGATTTCGCGTTGAATTTGGAGTGTTTAGCCACCACTTATACCCATTTTGTCCCGAAACAGGCTAAAACCGAAAAAACATTGATTCTATGCAGTAAACAGCGTTGTTACTGTTTCTAGGGTCAGAATGTGTGACATTCAAATGTATTTGACAAATTGTAAGAGTTCGGGATGAATTTGGAGTGTTTAGACAACAATTGAACCCGTTTTATCCCAAAACAGGCTTAAACCGAGAAAACATGCTAAAACCGAGAGACAACATTGATTCGAAGCAGTGAACAGCTATGTTACTCTTTCTAGGGTAAAATATGCAACAATCCAATGCATTTGACTAATTACAAGAGTTCGCGTTGAATTTGGAGTGTTTAGCCACCACTTATACCGATTTTGTCCCGAAACAGGCTAAAACCGAGAAAACATTGATTCTAAGCAGTAAACAGCATTGTTACTGTTTCTAGGGTCAGAATGTGTGACATTCCAATGCATTTGACAAATTGTAAGAGTTCGGGATGAATTTGGAGTGTTTAGACAACAGTTGAACCCGTTTTATCCCAAAACAGGCTGAAACCGAGAAAACATGCTAAAACCGAGAGAAGACATTGATGCGAAGAAGTGAACAGCTATGTTACTCTTTCTAGGGTAAACTATGCAACAATCCAATGCATTTGACTAATTACAAGAGTTCACGTTGAATTTGGAGTGTTTAGCCACCTCTTATACCGATTTTGTCCCGAAACAGGCTAAAACCGAGAAAACGTTGATTCTAAGCAGTAAACAGCATTCTTACTGTTTCTAGGGTCAGAATGTGTGACATTCCAATGCATTTGACTAATTGTAAGAGTTCGGGATGAATTTGGAGTGTTTAGACAACAGTTGAACCCGTTTTATCTCAAAACAAGCTTAAACCGAGAAAACATGCTAAAACCGAGAGAAAACATTGATTCGAAGCAGTAAACAGCTATGTTACTCTTTCTAGGGTAAAATATGCAACAATCCAGTGCATTTGACTAATTACAAGAGTTCGCGTTGAATTTGGAGTGTTTAGCCACCACTTTTACCCATTTTGTCCCGAAAGAGGCTAAAACCGAGAAAGCATTGATTTGAAGCAGTAAACTGCTCTGTTATTATTTCTAGGGTAAGAATGTGGGACAGGCCAAAGCATTTGACTAATTGTAAGAGTTCAGGATGAATTTGGAGTGTTTAGACAATAGTTAAACCCGTTTTATCCCAAAACAAGCTTAAACCGAGAAAACAGGCTAAAACCGAGAGAAAACATTGGTTCAAAGCAGTAAACAGCGATGTTACTCTAGGGTAAAATATGTAACAATCCAATGCATTTAACTAATTACAAGATTTCGCGTTGAATTTGGAGTGTTTAGCCACCACTTATACCCATTTTGTCCCGAAAGAGGCTAAAACCGAGAAAACAGTGATTCTAAGCATTAAACAGCGTTGTTACTGTTTCTAGGGTCAGAATGTGTGATATTCCAATGGATTTGACTAATTGTAAGAGTTCGGGATGAATTTGGAGTGTTTAGACAATAGTTGAACCCGTTTTATCCCATAACAGGCTTAAACCGAGAAAACATGCTAAATCCGAGAGACAACATTGATTCGAAGAAGTAAACAGCTATGTTACTCTTTCTTGGGTAAAATATGCAACAATCCAATGCATTTGACTAATTACAAGAGATCCCGTTGAATTTGGAGTGTTTAGCCACCACTTATACCCATTTTGTCCCAAAAAAGGCTAAAACCGAGAAAACATTGATTCTAAGCAGTAAACAGCGTTGCTACTGTTTCTAGGGTCAGAATGTGTGACATTCCTCTGTATTTCACAAATTGTAAGAGTTCGGGATGAAATTGGAGTGTTTAGACAACAATTGAACCCGTTTTATCCCAAAACAGGCTTAAACCGAGAAAACATGCTAAAACTGAGAGACAACATTGATTCGAAGAAGTAAACAGCTATGTTACTCTTTCTAGGGTCAAATATTCAACAATACAATGCATTTGACTAATTACAATAGTTCGCGTTGAATTTGGAGTGTTTAGCCACCACTTATACCCATTTTGCCCCGAAACAGGCTAAAACCGAGAAAACATTGATTCTAAGCAGTAAACAGCGTTGTTACTGTTTCTAGGGTCAGAATGTGTGACATTCAAATGTATTTGACAAATTGTAAGAGTTCGGGATGAATTTGGAGTGTTTAGACAACAATTGAACCCGTTTTATCCCAAAACAGGCTTAAACCGAGAAAACATGCTAAAACCGAGAGACAACATTGATTCGAAGCAGTGAACAGCTATGTTACTCTTTCTAGGGTAAAATATGCAACAATCCAATGCATTTGACTAATTACAAGAGTTCGCGTTGAATTTGGAGTGTTTAGCCACCACTTATACCGATTTTGTCCCGAAACAGGCTAAAACCGAGAAAGCATTGATTCTAAGCAGTAAACAGCATTGTTACTGTTTCTAGGGTCAGAATGTGTGACATTCCAATGCATTTGACTAATTGTAAGAGTTCGGGATGAATTTGGAGTGTTTAGACAACAGTTGAACCCGTTTTATCCCAAAACAGGCTGAAACCGAGAAAACATGCTAAAACCGAGAGAAGACATTGATCCGAAGAAGTGAACAGCTATGTTACTCTTTCTAGGGTAAAGTATGCAACAATCCAATGTATTTGACTAATTACAAGAGTTCACGTTGAATTTGGAGTGTTTAGCCACCTCTTATACCGATTTTGTCCCGAAACAGGCTAAAACCGAGAAAACGTTGATTCTAAGCAGTAAACGTCGTTGTTACTGTTTCTAGGGTCAGAATGTGTGACATTCCAATGCATTTGACTAATTTTAAGAGTTCGGGATGAATTTGGAGTGTTTAGACAACAGTTGAACCCGTTTTATCCCAAAACAGGCTTAAACCGAGAAAACCTGCTAAAACCGAGAGAAAACATTGATTCGAAGCAGTAAACAGCTATGTTACTCTTTCTAGGTCAAAATATGTTATAATCCAATGCATTTGACTAATTACAAAAGTTTGGGTTTAATTTGGAGTGTTTAGACACCACTTTTACCCATTTTGTCCCGAAACAGGCTAAAACCGAGAAAGCATTGATTTGAAGCAGTAAACAGCTCTGTTATTATTTCTAGGGTCAGAATGTGTGACAGTCCAATGCATTTTACTAATTGTAAGAGTTCGGGATGAATTTGGAGTGGTTAGACAACACTTAAACCTGTTTTATCCCAAAACATGCTTAAACCGAGAAAACAGGCTAAAATCGAGAGAAAACATTGGTACGAAGCAGTAAACAGTGATGTTACTCTTTCTAGGGTAAAATATGTAACAATCCAATGCATTTGACTAATTAAAAGATTTCGCGTTGAATTTGGAGTGTTTAGCCACCACTTATACCCATTTTGTCCCGAAACAGGCTAAAACCGAAAAAACATGGATTCTAAGCATTAAACAGCGTTGTTACTGTTTCTAGGGTCAGAATGTGTGACATTCTAATGGATTTGCCTAATTGTAAGAGTTCGGGATGAATTTGGAGTGTTTAGACAACAGTTGTACCCGTTTTATCCCAAAACAGGCTTAAACCAAGAAAACATGCTAAAACCGAGAGAAAACATTGATTCGAAGCAGTAAACAGCTATGTTACTCTTTCTAGGTCAAAATATGTTATAGTCCAATGCATTTAACTAATTTCAAAAGTTTGGGTTGAATTTGGAGTGTTTAGACACCACTTTTACCCATTTTGTCCCGAAACAGGCTAAAACCGAGAAAGCATTGATTTGAAGCAGTAAACAGCTCTGTTATTATTTCTAGGGTCAGAATGTGTGACAGTCCAATGCATTTTACTAATTGTAAGAGTTCGGGATGAATTTGGAGTGTTTAGACAACACTTAAACCTGTTTTATCCCAAAACAGGCTTAAACCGAGAAAACAGGCTAAAATCGAGAGAAAACATTGGTTCGAAGCAGTAAACAGTGATGTTACTCTTTCTAGGGTAAAATATGTAACAATCCAATGCATTTGACTAATTAAAAGATTTCGCGTTGAATTTGGAGTGTTTAGCCACCACTTATACCCATTTTGTCCCGAAACAGGCTAAAACCAAAAAAACATTGATTCTAAGCATTAAACAGCGTTGTTACTGTTTCTAGGGTCAGAATGTGTGACATTCTAATGGATTTGCCTAATTGTAAGAGTTCGGGATTAATTTGGAGTGTTTAGACAACAGTTGAACCCGTTTTATCCCAAAACAGGCTTAAACCGAGAAAACATGCTAAAACCGAGAGAAGACATTGATGCGAAGAAGTGAACAGCTATGTTACTCTTTCTATGGGCAAATATGCAACAATCCAATGCATTTGACTAATTAGAAGAGTTCACGTTGAATTTGGAGTGTTTAGCCACCTCTTATACCGATTTTGTCCCGAAACAGGCTAAAACCGAGAAAACGTTGATTCTAAGCAGTAAACAGCTCTGTTATTATGTCTAGGGTCAGAATGTGTGACAGTCCAATGGATTTTACTAATTGTAAGAGTTCGGGATGAATTTGGAGTGTTTAGACAACACTTAAACCTGTTTTATCCCAAAACAGGCTTAAACCGAGAAAACAGGCTAAAATCGAGAGAAAACATTGGTTCGAAGCAGTAAAAAGTGATGTTACTCTTTCTAGGATAAAATATGTAACAATCTAATGCATTTGACTAATTAAAAGATTTCGCGTTGAATTTGGAGTGTTTAGCCACCACTTATACCCATTTTGTCCCGAAACAGGCTAAAACCAAGAAAACGTTGATTCTATGCAGTAAACAGCGTTGTTACTGTTTGTAGGGTCATAATGTGTGACATTCTAATGCATTTGACTAATTGTAAGAGTTCGGGATGAATTTGGAGTGTTTAGACAACAGTTGAACCCGTTTTATCCCAAAACAGGCTGAAACCGAAAAAACATGCTAAAACCGAGAGAAAACATTGATTCGAAGCAGTAAACAGCTATGTTACTCTTTCTAGGTCAAAATATGTTATAATCCAATGCATTTGACTAATTACAAAAGTTTGGGTTGAATTTGGAGTGTTTAGACACCACTTTTACCCATTTTGTCCCGAAACAGGCTAAAACCGAGAAAGCATTGATTTGAAGCAGTAAACAGCTCTGTTTTTATTTCTCGGGTCAGAATGTGTGACATTCCAATGCACTTGACTAATTGTAAGAGTTCGGGATGAATTTGGAATGTTTAGACAACAATTGAACCCGTTTTATCCCAAAACTGGCTTAAACCGAGAAAACATGCTAAAACCGAGAGACAACATTGATTCATAGCAGTAAACAGCTATGTTACTCTTTCTATGGGAAAATATGCAACAATCCAATGCATTTGACTAATTACAAGAGTTCGCGTTGAATTTGGAGTGTTTAGCCACCACTTTTACCCATTTTGTCCCGAAACAGGCTAAAACCGAGAAAACATTGATTTGAAGCAGTAAACAGCTCTGTTATTATGTCTAGGGTCAGAATGTGTGACAGTCCAATGCATTTTACTAATTGTAAGAGTTCGGGACGAATTTGGAGTGTTTAGAAAATAGTTAAACCCGTTTTATCCCAAAACAGGCTTAAACCGAGAAAACAGGCTATAACCGAGAGAAAACATTGGTTCGAAGCAGTAAACAGCGATGTTACTCTTTCTAGGGTAAAATATGTAACAATCCAATGCATTTGACTAATTACAAGATTTCACATTGAATTTGGAGTGTTTAGCCACCACTTATACCCATTTTGTCCCGAAAGAGGCTAAAACCGAAAAAACATTGATTCTAAGCATTAAACAGCGTTCTTACTGTTTCTAGGGTCAGAATGTGTGACATTCGAATGGATTTGACTAATTGTAAGAGTTCGGGATGAATTTGGAGTGTTTAGACAACAGTTGAACCCGTTTTATCCCAAAACAGGCTTAAACCGAGAAAACATGCTAAAACCGAGAGAAAACATTGATTCGCAGAAATAAACAGCTATTTTACAATTTCTTGGGTAAAATATGCAAAAATCCAATGCATTTGACTAATTACAAGATTTTGCGTTAAATTTGGAGTGTTTAGCCACCACTTATACCAATTTTGTCCCGAAACAGGCTAAAACCGAGAAAACGTTGATTCTAAGCAGTAAACAGCGTTGTTACTATTTCTAGGGTCAGAATATGTGACATTCCAATGCATTTGACTAATTGTAAGAGTTCGGGATGAATTTGGAGTGTTTAGACAACAGTTGAACCCGTTTTATCCCAAAACAGGCTTAAACCCAGAAAACATGCTAAAACCGAGAGAAAACATTGATTCGAAGAAGTAAACAGCTATCTTACTCTTTCTAGGTCAAAATATGTTACAATCCAATGCATTTGACTAATTACAAAAGTTTGGGTTGAATTTGGAGTGTTTAGACACCACTTTTACCCATTTTGTCCCGAAACAGGCTAAAACCGAGAAAGCATTGATTTGAAGCAGTAAACAGCTCTATTATTATTTCTAGGGTCAGAATGTGTGAGAGTCCAATGCAGTTTACTAATTGTAAGAGTTCGGGATGAATTTGGAGTGTTTAGACAATAGTTAAACCCGTTTTATCCCAAAACAGGCTTAAACCGAGAAAACAGGCTACAATCGAGAGAAAACATTGGTTCGAAGCAGTAAACAGCGATGTTACTCTTTCTAGGGTAAAATATGTAACAATCCAATGCATTTGACTAATTAAAAGATTTCGCGTTGAATTTGGAGTGTTTAGCCACCACTTATACCCATTTTGTCCCGAAACAGGCTAAAACCGAAAAAATATTGATTCTAAGCATTAAACAGCGTTGTTACTGTTTCTAGGGTCAGAATGTGTGACATTCTAATGGATTTGACTAATTGTAAGAGTTCGGGATGAATTTGGAGTGTTTAGACAACAGTTGAACCCGTTTTATCCCAAAACAGGCTTAAACCAAGAAAACATGCTAAAACCGAGAGAAAACATTGATTCGAAGAAGTAAACAGCTATTTTACTATTTCTTGGGTAAAATATGCAACAATCCAATGCATTTGACTAATTACAAGAGTTCGCGTTAAATTTGGAGTGTTTAGCCACCACTTATACACATTTTGTCCCGAAACAGGCTAAAACCGAGAAAACGTTGATTCTAAGCAGTAAACAGCGTTGTTACTGTTTCTAGGGTCAGCATGTGTGCCATTCCAATGCATTTGACTAATTTTAAGAGTTCGGGATGAATTTGGAGTGTTTAGACAACAGTTGAACCCGTTTTATCCCAAAACAGGCTTAAACCGAGAAAACATGCTAAAACCGAGAGAAAACATTGATTCGAAGCAGTAAACAGCTATGTTACTCTTTCTAGGTCAAAATATGTTATAATCCAAAGCATTTGACTAATTACAAAAGTTCGGGTTGAATTTGGAGTGTTTAGACACCACTTTTACCCATTTTGTCCCGAAACAGGCTAAAACCGAGAAAGCATTGATTTGAAGCAGTAAACAGCTCTGTTATTACGTCTAGGGTCGGAATGTGTGACAGTCCAATGCATTTTATTAATTGTAAGAGTTGGGGATGAATTTGGAGTGTTTAGACAATAGTTAAACCCGTTTTATCCCAAAACAGGCTTAAACCGAGAAAACAGGCTCAAACCGAGAGAAAACAGTGGTTCGAAGCAGTAAACAGCGATGTTACTCTTTCTAGGGTAAAATATGTAACAATCCAATGCATTTGACTAATTACAAGATTTCGCGTTGAATTTGGAGTGTTTAGCCACCACTTATACCGATTTTGTCCCGAAACAGGCTAAAACCGAGAAAACGTTGATTCTAAGCACTAAACAGCATTGTTACTGTTTCTAGGATTAGAATGTGTTACATTCCAATGCATTTGACTAATTGTAAGAGTTCGGGATGAATTTGGAGTGTTTAGACAACAGTTGAACCCGTTTTATCCCAAAACAGGCTTAAACCGAGAAAACATGCTAAAACCGAGAGAAAACATTGATTCGAAGCAGTAAACAGCTATGTTACTCTTTCTAGGTCAAAATATGTTACAATCCTATGCATTTGACTAATTACAAAAGTTTGGGTTGAATTTGGAGTGTTTAGACACCACTTTTACCCATTTTGTCCCGAAACAGGCTAAAACCGAGAAAGCATTGATTTGAAGCAGTAAACAGCTCTGTTATTATGTCTAGGGTCAGAATGTGTGACAGTCCAATGCATTTGACAAATTGTAAGAGTTCGGGATGAATTTCGAGTGTTTATACAATAGTTAAACCCGTTTTATCCCAAAACAAGCTTAAACCGAGAAAACAGGCTATAACCGAGAGAAAACATTGGTTCGAAGCAGTAAGCAGCGATGTTACTCTTTCTAGGGTAAAATATGTAACAATCCAATGCATTTGACTAATTACAAGATTTCACGTTGAATTTGGAGTGTTTAGCCACCACTTTTACCCATTTTGTCCCGAAAGAGGCTAAAACCGAAAAAACATTGATTCTAAGCATTAAACAGCGTTGTTACTGTTTCTAGGGTCAGAATGTGTGACATTCCAATGGATTTGACTAATTGTAAGAGTTCGGGATGAATTTGTAGTGTTTAGACAACAGTTGAACCCGTTTTCTCCCAAAACAGGCTTAAACCGAGAAAACATGCTAAAACCGAGAGACAACATTGATTCGAAGCAGTAAACAGCTATGTTACTCTTTCTAGGGTAAAATATGCAACAATCCAATGTATTTGACTAATTACAAGAGTTCGCGTTGAATTTGGAGTGTTTAGCCACCACTTATACCCATTTTGTCCCGAAAGAGGCTAAAACCGAAAAAAACATTGATTCTAAGCATTAAACAGCATTGTTACTGTTTCTAGGGTCAGATTGTGTGACATTCTAATGCATTTTACTAATTGTAAGAGTTCGGGATAAATTTGGAGTGTTTAGACAACAGATGAACCAGTTTTATCACAAAACAGGCTTAAACCGAGAAAACATGCTAAAACCGAGAGAAAACATTGATTCGAAGCAGTAAACAGCTATGTTACTCTTTCTAGGTCAAAATATGTTACAATCCTATGCATTTGACTAATTACAAAAGTTTGGGTTGAATTTGGAGTGTTTAGACACCACTTTTACCCATTTTGTCCCGAAACAGGCTAAAACCGAGAAAGCATTGATTTGAAGCAGTAAACAGCTCTGTGATTATGTCTAGGGTCAGAATGTGTGACAGTCCAATGCATTTGACAAATTGTAAGAGTTCGGGATGAATTTCGAGTGTTTATACAATAGTTAAACCCGTTTTATCCCAAAACAAGCTTAAACCGAGAAAACAGGCTATAACCGAGAGAAAACATTGGTTCGAAGCAGTAAGCAGCGATGTTACTCTTTCTAGGGTAAAATATGTAACAATCCAATGCATTTGACTAATTACAAGATTTCACGTTGAATTTGGAGTGTTTAGCCACCACTTTTACCCATTTTGTCCCGAAAGAGGCTAAAACCGAAAAAACATTGATTCTAAGCATTAAACAGCGTTGTTACTGTTTCTAGGGTCAGAATGTGTGACATTCCAATGGATTTGACTAATTGTAAGAGTTCGGGATGAATTTGTAGTGTTTAGACAACAGTTGAACCCGTTTTCTCCCAAAACAGGCTTAAACCGAGAAAACATGCTAAAACCGAGAGACAACATTGATTCGAAGCAGTAAACAGCTATGTTACTCTTTCTAGGGTAAAATATGCAACAATCCAATGTATTTGACTAATTACAAGAGTTCGCGTTGAATTTGGAGTGTTTAGCCACCACTTATACCCATTTTGTCCCGAAAGAGGCTAAAACCGAAAAAAACATTGATTCTAAGCATTAAACAGCATTGTTACTGTTTCTAGGGTCAGATTGTGTGACATTCTAATGCATTTGACTAATTGTAAGAGTTCGGGATAAATTTGGAGTGTTTAGACAACAGATGAACCAGTTTTATCACAAAACAGGCTTAAACCGAGAAAACATGCTAAAACCGAGAGAAAACATTGATTCGAAGCAGTAAACAGCTATGTTACTCTTTCTAGGTCAAAATATGTTACAATCCTATGCATTTGACAAATTACAAAAGTTCGGGTTGAATTTGGAGTGTTTAGACACCACTTTTACCCATTTTGTCCCGAAACAGGCTAAAACCGAGAAAGCATTGATTTGAAGCAGTAAACAGCTCTGTTATTACGTCTAGGGTCGGAATGTGTGACAGTCCAATGCATTTTATTAGTTGTAAGAGTTGGGGATGAATTTGGAGTGTTTAGACAATAGTTAAACCCGTTTTATCCCAAAACAGGCTTAAACCGAGAAAACAGGCTCAAACCGAGAGAAAACAGTGGTTCGAAGCAGTAAACAGCGATGTTACTCTTTCTAGGGTAAAATATGTAACAATCCAATGCATTTGACTAATTACAAGATTTCGCGTTGAATTTGGAGTGTTTAGCCACCACTTATACCGATTTTGTCCCGAAACAGGCTAAAACCGAGAAAACGTTGATTCTAAGCACTAAACAGCGTTGTTACTGTTTCTAGGATTAGAATGTGTTACATTCCAATGCATTTGACTAATTGTAAGAGTTCGGGATGAATTTGGAGTGTTTAGACAACAGTTGAACCCGTTTTATCCCAAAACAGGCTTAAACCGAGAAAACATGCTTAAACCGAGAGAAAACATTGATTCGAAGCAGTAAACAGCTATGTTACTCTTTCTAGGTCAAAATATGTTACAATCCTATGCATTTGACTAATTACAAAAGTTTGGGTTGAATTTGGAGTGTTTAGACACCACTTTTATCCATTTTGTCCCGAAACAGGCTAAAACCAAGAAAGCATTGATTTGAAGCAGTAAACAGCTCTGTTATTATGTCTAGGGTCAGAATGTGTGACAGTCCAATGCATTTGACAAATTGTAAGAGTTCGGGATGAATTTCGAGTGTTTATACAATAGTTAAACCCGTTTTATCCCAAAACAAGCTTAAACCGAGAAAACAGGCTATAACCGAGAGAAAACATTGGTTCGAAGCAGTAAGCAGCGATGTTACTCTTTCTAGGGTAAAATATGTAACAATCCAATGCATTTGACTAATTACAAGATTTCACGTTGAATTTGGAGTGTTTAGCCACCACTTTTACCCATTTTGTCCCGAAAGAGGCTAAAACCGAAAAAACATTGATTCTAAGCATTAAACAGTGTTGTTACTGTTTCTAGGGTCAGAATGTGTGACATTCCAATGGATTTGACTAATTGTAAGAGTTCGGGATGAATTTTTAGTGTTTAGACAACAGTTGAACCCGTTTTATCCCAAAACAGGCTTAAACCGAGTAAACATGCTAAAACCAAGAGAAAACATTGATTCGAAGAAGTAAACAGCTATGTTACTCTTTCTTGGGTAAAATATGCAACAATCCAATGCATTTGACTAATTACAAGAGTTCGCGTTGAATTTGGAGTGTTTAGCCACCACTTATACCCATTTTGTCCCGAAACAGGCTAAAACCGAGAAAACGTTGATTCTAAGCAGTAAACAGCATTGTTACTGTTTCTAGGATTAGAATGTGTTACATTCCAATGCATTTGACTAATTGTAAGAGTTCGGGATGAATTTGGAGTGTTTAGACAACAATTGAACCCGTTTTATCCCAAAACAGGCTTAAACCGAGAAAACATGCTAAAACCGAGAGACAACATTGATTCAAAGCAGTAAACAGCTATGTTACTCTTTCTATGATCAAATATGCAACAATCCAATGCATTTGACTAATTACAAGAGTTCGCGTTGAATTTGGAGTGTTTAGCCACCACTTTTACCTATTTTGTCCCGAAACAGGCTAAAACCGAGAAAACATTGATTCTAAGCAGTAAACAGCTCTGTTATTATGTCTAGGGTCAGAATGTGTGACAGTCCAATGCATTTTACTAATTATAAGAGTTCGGGATGAATTTGGAGTGTTTATACAATAGTTAAACCCGTTTTATCCCAAAACAGGCTTAAACCGAGAAAACAGGCTATAACCGAGAGAAAACATTGGTTCGAAGCAGTAAACAGCGATGTTACTCTTTCTAGGGTAAAATATGTAACAATCCAATGCATTTTACTAATTACAAGATTTCACGTTGAATTTGGAGGGTTTAGCCACCACTTTTACCCATTTTGTCCCGAAAGAGGCTAAAACCGAAAAAATATTGATTCTAAGCATTAAACAGCGTTGTTACTGTTTCTAGGGTCAGAATGTGTGACATTCCAATGGATTTGACTAATTGTAAGAGTTCGGGATGAATTTTTAGTGTTTAGACAACAGTTGAACCCTTTTTATCCCAAAACAGGCTTAAACCGAGTAAACATGCTAAAACCAAGAGAAAACATTGATTCGAAGAAGTAAACAGCTATGTTACTCTTTCTTGGGTAAAATATGCAACAATCCAATGCATTTGACTAATTACAAGAGTTCGCGTTGAATTTGGAGTGTTTAGCCACCACTTATACCCATTTTGTCCCGAAACAGGCTAAAACCGAGAAAACGTTGATTCTAAGCAGTAAACAGCATTGTTACTGATTCTAGGATTAGAATGTGTTACATTCCAATGCATTTGACTAATTGTAAGAGTTCGGGATGAATTTGGAGTGTTTAGACAACAGTTGAACCCGTTTTATCCCAAAACAGGCTTAAACTGAGAAAACATGCTAAAACCGAGAGAAAACATTAATTCGAAGCAGTAAACAGCTATGTTACTCTTTCTATGGTCAAAATATGTTACAATCCTATGCATTTGACTAATTACAAAAGTTTGGGTTGAATTTGGAGTGTTTAGACACCACTTTTACCCATTTTGTCCCGAAACAGGCTAAAACCGAGAAAGCATTGATTTGAAGCAGTAAACAGCTCTGTTATTATGTCTAGGGTCAGAATGTGTGACAGTCCAATGCATTTTACTAATTGTAAGAGTTCGGGATGAATTTGGAGTGTTTATACAATAGTTAAACCCGTTTTATCCCAAAACAAGCTTAAACCGAGAAAACAGGCTATAACCGAGAGAAAACATTGGTTCGAAGCAGTAAACAGCGATGTTACTCTTTCTAGGGTAAAATATGTAACAATCCAATGCATTTGACTAATTACAAGATTTCACGTTGAATTTGGAGTGTTTAGCCACCACTTTTACCCATTTTGTCCCGAAAGAGGCTAAAACCGAAAAAACATTGATTCTAAGCATTAAACAGAGTTGTTACTGTTTCTAGGGTCAGAATGTGTGACATTCCAATGGATTTGACTAATTGTAAGAGTTCGGGATGAATTTTTAGTGTTTAGACAACAGTTGAACCCGTTTTATCCCAAAACAGGCTTAAACCGAGTAAACATGCTAAAACCAAGAGAAAACATTGATTCGAAGAAGTAAACAGCTATGTTACTCTTTCTTGGGTAAAATATGCAACAATCCAATGCATTTGACTAATTACAAGAGTTCGCGTTGAATTTGGAGTGTTTAGCCACCACTTATACCCATTTTGTCCCGAAACAGGCTAAAACCAAGAAAACTTTGATTCTAAGCAGTAAACAGCATTGTTACTGTTTCTAGGATTAGAATGTGTTACATTCCAATGCATTTGACTAATTGTAAGAGTTCGGGATGAATTTGGAGTGTTTAGACAACAATTGAACCCGTTTTATCCCAAAACAGGCTTAAACCGAGAAAACATGCTAAAACCGAGAGACAACATTGATTCAAAGCAGTAAACAGCTATGTTACTCTTTCTATGGTCAAATATGCAACAATCCAATGCATTTGACTAATTACAAGAGTTCGCGTTGAATTTGGAGTGTTTAGCCACCACTTTTACCCATTTTGTCCCGAAACAGGCTAAAACCGAGAAAACATTGATTCTAAGCAGTAAACAGCTCTGTTATTATGTCTAGGGTCAGAATGTGTGACAGTCCAATGCATTTTACTAATTATAAGAGTTCGGGATGAATTTGGAGTGTTTATACAATAGTTAAACCCGTTTTATCCCAAAACAGGCTTAAACCGAGAAAACAGGCTATAACCGAGAGAAAACATTGGTTCGAAGCAGTAAACAGCGATGTTACTCTTTCTAGGGTAAAATATGTAACAATCCAATGCATTTGACTAATTACAAGATTTCACGTTGAATTTGGAGGGTTTAGCCACCACTTTTACCCATTTTGTCCCGAAAGAGGCTAAAACCGAAAAAACATTGATTCTAAGCATTAAACAGCGTTGTTACTGTTTCTAGGGTCAGAATGTGTGACATTCCAATGGATTTGACTAATTGTAAGAGTTCGGGATGAATTTTTAGTGTTTAGACAACAGTTGAACCCGTTTTATCCCAAAACAGGCTTAAACCGAGTAAACATGCTAAAACCAAGAGAAAACATTGATTCGAAGAAGTAAACAGCTATGTTACTCTTTCTTGGGTAAAATATGCAACAATCCAATGCATTTGACTAATTACAAGAGTTCGCGTTGAATTTGGAGTGTTTAGCCACCACTTATACCCATTTTGTCCCGAAACAGGCTAAAACCGAGAAAACGTTGATTCTAAGCAGTAAACAGCATTGTTACTGATTCTAGGATTAGAATGTGTTACATTCCAATGCATTTGACTAATTGTAAGAGTTCGGGATGAATTTGGAGTGTTTAGACAACAGTTGAACCCGTTTTATCCCAAAACAGGCTTAAACTGAGAAAACATGCTAAAACCGAGAGAAAACATTAATTCGAAGCAGTAAACAGCTATGTTACTCTTTCTATGGTCAAAATATGTTACAATCCTATGCATTTGACTAATTACAAAAGTTTGGGTTGAATTTGGAGTGTTTAGACACCACTTTTACCCATTTTGTCCCGAAACAGGCTAAAACCGAGAAAGCATTGATTTGAAGCAGTAAATGTTGGGATTTATGAGACAAAGCTCATAAGAGAGGGTAGACAAACACTTGGTGAATGAATCCCCCTTTACCCACAACAAACTAACTCATTATCAAGGGGGAGGAGAGGACATCAACTTGTGATGAACTCCCCATAATCTAGGCTTAGTAAAGAGTAAATAAGAAGAGTTTAGGTGGGATTTGATAAGAGAATAGGCTGCCTTAAGGGCAGCCTCTAACCGCTAATCCTACACCACTCTACATTGTTGATAAGAACAAGAACAAGAGGTGTAGAGAGGGAATCGGTTTCTCTTATTGAATAATGTTGTGTTATGTTTCATATGAGGTGAAATACAAAGCTTAATATAGGAGAATACAAGGTCATATGACCGTTAGAGAGAAGAAGAGAGTGATGAAAGTGACATTCTCGATTTGGTGTTGGTGAGAGTGACCTTTCCTTCCTTCACCAACCAAGGGCACATGTGATCTTCCCATAAGCCTCTCTCTCTTGTAGGGCCTCGCTTTCCTCCTCTCAAACTCGGCCTCTCTATCTACTGGACCGAGCGCAGGCCTAAGGGCCGAGACCGTACGGACGGGCCTTCTCTTCATTGTACGGACGGGCCTTCTCTTCATCGTACGGACGGGCCTGTACGGACGGGCCTGTACGGACGGGCCTTCTCTTCAATGTGTTCACGGCCTAACTGGCCGCTCACCGGACATGGGTCCGTTCACGGACACGGTACATGGTACCGGACACGGTACATGGTCGCTCACGGACACGGACATGGCCTTACCGGCCTTTACATGGCCTTTCCGGCCTTTCTTCTCTTCTTCCAAGGCTCGGCCTTACCGGCCTCTCCTCTCTCCTCCTTGGTACATTCTAATACTCCCCCGCACGCTTGATCGGTGGGACACCATGGGGACCAAAGATCAAGGGTGGAGTAGTGTAGTCTACCTCATTAAAAACCTCAACAAAGAAAACCTCTCGGGATAAAACTTTGTTAAAGGGAAAAAGAGTATAGCCTCCACTATCCATGATGTCCCTTGACCTTGGTTTAAAAAGAACCAGCTCTCTTCTCTTCATTATTTGAACCGCTACTTCTCCTTAGCCCACCTTGCCTTTGGCACCTTCCTTATGATCTCCATCCTTGCACCTTTAGAATTTCTTTGAGGCTCTCATAGTCTCCTTTACCCTTTAAACAAGTGATAAAGAAGAAAAGTGTAAGTGTATGCTATGAGGAATATCAAAGACAATTTCTATAAGTGTGACAATTTAAGAAAAATCATATGGAAGTGTAAAGACTAGCAATGGAACTAAAAATAATTAGGAATTTAAAGAGAGTAGGGTTTAGAGCACAGCCTTTTGGTGTTTTTATGAATAGGAGGGAGAGAGTGTTGATCATTGTTGCGGTTTTGACCTCTCTTCTTGAGACCGCTACTGACTGATATATGCCCACTGAATCGGGCATAACTTTTGATCGGCTACTCGGAATGGTATGATTTCACTTCCACTGGCAAGATAACTCTGTGGTCTAGAACTTTGGTGAAGAACGCGGAAGCTGAATCGCAGTGGAAGGATTTCGTCCGAGTCGATCTTTGAGACGTCTCGGCAGAGATTTGCTTGTTGCCGAGAACAGAGAATGTGAGGGGCGGTGAGTATAATGTCTATCTCCCCCGTACCCTTGACTTGATGATGAGCTGACATCTCATCATTTTCCTTGAAACCTTGTGCTTGACCTTCCTCAAAGTCTGGTGCACATCCGATCAACTACTTGGCGCTAACACACATGCTCTTGGGCTGATTCATCACCTTCCACCAGCTTAACAAAGACTTGGTGGCCCTTGGTTCTAACTCCAGGCATTGTGCTGCGCCTTCTCATGGCTTCTTTGTAGCCTTCAACCTCGCCATTTCTTCTTGAGATAGCAAGTGAGCTCCACACAATCTTCAAGGTTGAAACTGAAACCAAATTCAATGGAACAGATTCTAAACAAGAGATTGTTAGAGATTAGAGTATAGAGTGTAGAGTGTAGAGTGTAAATGGAGAATAGAGAATAAGTAACCAAGAGTATAAGAGAGTATGGGGGGGTAGTATAAGATGAGTGTAGAGTAGAATTGGGCTCAAGAGTTCCAATGGACAGAGTTATACTCTGTTTTCTTGAGTTTGAGACATCTTTGACAGCCAAGAACAACCAACAAGACAATCTCTTTTGGTGTTTTAATGGCTGAAACACATGGATCGTTTGGAAAATTAATTTCTCCAACGGTTTAGACAAATTTCATGGTAGAATCACTTAAACAAAGTGTTCTCCAAGATCTTAAGGCTTTAGATCCACGAAAATAACATATAGGAGATGTTTTTCGTGGTCCCAAGCAAAGAAGAAACAAAAGGCCTTTGGAACACCCTATTGTCCATCGGTTAAAAGAATGCATCCTTGGACCAGCTTTAATCTATTTGACCAAGCATACCATATATGCGAAAAACAAGATCTCTCTCTTCCTCAAGCGTGAATCTGGACACACCATATGACCAGAAACAAAGCTTTCTCAACCTTGAGATGAAGAAGAAGCGATTTAGCATCTAAAGCAAAATTAAACCTTTACAAGGAACTAAGCTTTAGCATCTAAAGCCAAATCCAAAGAGGATCCTGTGGCACATATAAGCACACAAGAACCGTGAATCCTCACCCTGAACAACATAATTTGTTCATCGGTTCATCACTTCCCCATTTAGACAAAACTATTACCAAATCGGTAAAGCATAAGGATGAGGCTTTTAAACTCGATTTCTCTTCACTCACTTGGTCTACAAATTCTAACAAGATAAGAGACCAAGCTTACTCAACATTGAGCTGTAAGAGAATCGTTTTTAACAACAAAAACAAAGTTAAAGCTTTAAAGAACTAAGCTAAGCGAATTAACACCTAAGCTAAGTTTAAAACTTTAACTAAGCTATCTCCTAAGAGATTTAACTTGAGAACGAGTTTGAATCACCAAGAACAGATCCTGCTCTGATACCATGTTGGGATTTATGAGACAAAGCTCATAAGAGAGGGTAGACAAACACTTGGTGAATGAATCCCCCTTTACCCACAACAAACTAACTCATTATCAAGGGGGAGGAGAGGACATCAACTTGTGATGAACTCCCCATAATCTAGGCTTAGTAAAGAGTAAATAAGAAGAGTTTAGGTGGGATTTGATAAGAGAATAGGCTGCCTTAAGGGCAGCCTCTAACCGCTAATCCTACACCACTCTACATTGTTGATAAGAACAAGAACAAGAGGTGTAGAGAGGGAATCGGTTTCTCTTATTGAATAATGTTGTGTTATGTTTCATATGAGGTGAAATACAAAGCTTAATATAGGAGAATACAAGGTCATATGACCGTTAGAGAGAAGAAGAGAGTGATGAAAGTGACATTCTCGATTTGGTGTTGATGAGAGTGACCTTTCCTTCCTTCACCAACCAAGGGCACATGTGATCTTCCCATAAGCCTCTCTCTCTTGTAGGGCCTCGCTTTCCTCCTCTCAAACTCGGCCTCTCTATCTACTGGACCGAGCGCAGGCCTAAGGGCCGAGACCGTACGGACGGGCCTTCTCTTCATTGTACGGACGGGCCTTCTCTTCATCGTACGGACGGGCCTGTACGGACGGGCCTGTACGGACGGGCCTTCTCTTCAATGTGTTCACGGCCTAACTGGCCGCTCACCGGACATGGGTCCGTTCACGGACACGGTACATGGTACCGGACACGGTACATGGTCGCTCACGGACACGGACATGGCCTTACCGGCCTTTACATGGCCTTTCCGGCCTTTCTTCTCTTCTTCCAAGGCTCGGCCTTACCGGCCTCTCCTCTCTCCTCCTTGGTACATTCTAATAGTAAACAGCTCTGTTATTATGTCTAGGGTCAGAATGTGTGACAGTCCAATGCATTTTACTAATTGTAAGAGTTCGGGATGAATTTGGAGTGTTTATACAATAGTTAAACCCGTTTTATCCCAAAACAAGCTTAAACCGAGAAAACAGGCTATAACCGAGAGAAAACATTGGTTCGAAGCAGTAAACAGCGATGTTACTCTTTCTAGGGTAAAATATGTAACAATCCAATGCATTTGACTAATTACAAGATTTCACGTTGAATTTGGAGTGTTTAGCCACCACTTTTACCCATTTTGTCCCGAAAGAGGCTAAAACCGAAAAAACATTGATTCTAAGCATTAAACAGAGTTGTTACTGTTTCTAGGGTCAGAATGTGTGACATTCCAATGGATTTGACTAATTGTAAGAGTTCGGGATGAATTTTTAGTGTTTAGACAACAGTTGAACCCGTTTTATCCCAAAACAGGCTTAAACCGAGTAAACATGCTAAAACCAAGAGAAAACATTGATTCGAAGAAGTAAACAGCTATGTTACTCTTTCTTGGGTAAAATATGCAACAATCCAATGCATTTGACTAATTACAAGAGTTCGCGTTGAATTTGGAGTGTTTAGCCACCACTTATACCCATTTTGTTCCGAAACAGGCTAAAACCGAGAAAACGTTGATTCTAAGCAGTAAACAGCATTGTTACTGTTTCTAGGATTTGAATGTGTTACATTCCAATGCATTTGACTAATTGTAAGAGTTCGGGATGAATTTGGAGTGTTTAGACAACAATTGAACCCGTTTTATCCCAAAACAGGCTTAAACCGAGAAAACATGCTAAAACCGAGAGACAACATTGATTCAAAGCAGTAAACAGCTATGTTACTCTTTCTATGGTCAAATATGCAACAATCCAATGCATTTGACTAATTACAAGAGTTCGCGTTGAATTTGGAGTGTTTAGCCACCACTTTTACCCATTTTGTCCCGAAACAGGCTAAAACCGAGAAAACATTGATTCTAAGCAGTAAACAGCTCTGTTATTATGTCTAGGGTCAGAATGTGTGACAGTCCAATGCATTTTACTAATTGTAAGAGTTCGGGATGAATTTGAAGTGTTTATACAATAGTTAAACCCGTTTTATCCCAAAACAGGCTTAAACCGAGAAAACAGGCTATAACCGAGAGAAAACATTGGTTCGAAGCAGTAAACAGCGATGTTACTCTTTCTAGGGTAAAATATGTAACAATCCAATGCATTTGACTAATTACAAGATTTCACGTTGAATTTGGAGTGTTTAGCCACCACTTTTACCCATTTTGTCCCGAAAGAGGCTAAAACCGAAAAAACATTGATTCTAAGCATTAAACAGCGTTGTTACTGTTTCTAGGGTCAGAATGTGTGACATTCCAATGAATTTGACTAATTGTAAGAGTTCGGGATGAACTTGGAGTGTTTAGACAACAGTTGAACCCGTTTTATCCCAAAACAGGCTTAAACCGAGTAAACATGCTAAAACCAAGAGAAAACATTGATTCGAAGAAGTAAACAGCTATGTTACTCTTTCATGGGTAAAATATGCAACAATCTAATGTATTTGACTAATTACAAGAGTTTGCGTTGAATTTGGAGTGTTTAGCCACCACTTATACCCATTTTGTCCCGAAACAGGCTAAAACCGAGAAAACGTTGATTCTAAGCAGTAAACAGCATTGTTACTGTTTCTAGGATTAGAATGTGTTACATTCCAATGCATTTGACTAATTGTAAGAGTTCGGGATGAATTTGGAGTGTTTAGACAACAGTTGAACCCGTTTTATCCCAAAACAGGCTTAAACTTAGAAAACATGCTAAAACCGAGAGAAAACATTGATTCGAAGCAGTAAACAGCTATGTTACTCTTTCTATGGTCAAAATATGTTACAATCCTATGCATTTGACTAATTACAAAAGTTTGGGTTGAATTTGGAGTGTTTAGCCACCACTTTTACCCATTTTGTCCCTAAACAGGCTAAAACCGAGAAAGCATTGATTTGAAGCAGTAAACAGCTCTGTTATTATGTCTAGAGTCAGAATGTGTGACAGTCCAATGCATTTTACTAATTGTAAGAGTTCGGGATGAATTTGGAGTGTTTATACAATAGTTAAACCCGTTTTATCCCAAAACAAGCTTAAACCGAGAAAACAGGCTATAACCGAGAGAAAACATTGGTTCGAAGCAGTAAACAGCGATGTTACTCTTTCTAGGGTAAAATATGTAACAATCCAATGCATTTGACTAATTACAAGATTTCACGTTTAATTTGGAGTGTTTAGCCACCACTTTTACCCATTTTGTCCCAAAAGAGGCTAAAACCGAAAAAACATTGATTCTAAGCATTAAACAGCGTTGTTACTGTTTCTAGGGTCAGAATGTGTGACATTCCAATTGATTTGACTAATTGTAAGAGTTCGGATGAATTTGTAGTGTTTAGACAACAGTTGAACCCGTTTTATCCCAAAACAGGCTTAAACCGAGTAAACATGCTAAAACCAAGAGAAAACATTGATTCGAAGAAGTAAACAGCTATGTTACGCTTTCTTGGGTAAAATATGCAACAATCCAATGCATTTGACTAATTACAAGAGTTCGCGTTGAATTTGGAGTGTTTAGCCACCACTTATACCCATTTTGTCCCGAAACAGGCTAAAACCGAGAAAACGTTGATTCTAAGCAGTAATCAGCATTGTTACTGTTTCTAGGATTAGAATGTGTTACATTCCAATGCATTTGACTAATTGTAAGAGTTCGGGATGAATTTGGAGTGTTTAGACAACAGTTGAACCCGTTTTATCCCAAAACAGGCTTAAACTGAGAAAACATGCTAAAACCGAGAGAAAACATTGATTCGAAGCAGTAAACAGCTATGTTACTCTTTCTATGGTCAAAATATGTTACAATCCTATGCATTTGACTAATTACAAAAGTTTGGGTTGAATTTGGAGTGTTTAGACACCACTTTTACCCATTTTGTCCCGAAACAGGCTAAAACCGAGAAAGCATTGATTTGAAGCAGTAAACAGGTCTATTATTATGTCTAGGGTCAGAATGTGTGACAGTCCAATGCATTTTACTAATTGTAAGAGTTCGGGATGAATTTGGAGTGTTTATACAATAGTTAAACCCGTTTTATCCCAAAACAAGCTTAAACCGAGAAAACAGGCTATAACCGAGAGAAAACATTGGTTCGAATCAGTAAACAGCGATGTTACTCTTTCTAGGGTAAAATATGTAACAATCCAATGCATTTGACTAATTACAAGATTTCATGTTGAATTTGGAGTGTTTAGCCACCACTTTTACCCATTTTGTCCCGAAAGAGGCTAAAACCGAAAAAACATTGATTCTCAGCATTAAACAGCGTTGTTACTGTTTCTAGGGTCAGAATGTGTGACATTCCAATGGATTTGACTAATTGTAAGAGTTCGGGATGAATTTTTAGTGTTTAGACAACAGTTGAACCCGTTTTATCCCAAAACAGGCTTAAACCGAGTAAACATGCTAAAACCAAGAGAAAACATTGATTCGAAGAAGTAAACAGCTATGTTACTCTTTCTTGGGTAAAATATGCAACAATCCAATGCATTTGACTAATTACAAGAGTTCGCGTTGAATTTGGAGTGTTTAGCCACCACTTATACCCATTTTGTCCCGAAACAGGCTAAAACCGAGAAAACGTTGATTCTAAGCAGTAAACAGCATTGTTACTGTTTCTAGGATTAGAATGTGTTACATTCCAATGCATTTGACTAATTGTAAGAGTTCGGGATGAATTTGGAGTGTTTAGACAACAATTGAACCCGTTTTATCCCAAAACAGGCTTAAACCGAGAAAACATGCTAAAACCGAGAGACAACATTGATTCAAAGCAGTAAACAGCCATGTTACTCTTTCTATGGTCAAATATGCAACAATCCAATGCATTTGACTAATTACAAGAGTTCGCGTTGAATTTGGAGTGTTTAGCCACCACTTTTACCCATTTTGTCCCGAAACAGGCTAAAACCGAGAAAACATTGATTCTAAGCAGTAAACAGCTCTGTTATTATGTCTAGCGTCAGAATGTGTGACAGTCCAATGCATTTTACTAATTGTAAGAGTTCGGGATGAATTTGGAGTGTTTATACAATAGTTAAACCCGTTTTATCCCAAAACAGGCTTAAACCGAGAAAACAGGCTATAACCGAGAGAAAACATTGGTTCGAAGCAGTAAACAGCGATGTTACTCTTTCTAGGGTAAAATATGTAACAATCCAATGCATTTGACTAATTACAAGATTTCACGTTGAATTTGGAGTGTTTAGCCACCACTTTTACCCATTTTGTCCCGAAAGAGGCTAAAACCGAAAAAACATTGATTCTAAGCATTAAACAGCGTTGTTACTGTTTCTAGGGTCAGAATGTGTGACATTCCAATGGATTTGACTAATTGTAAGAGTTCGGGATGAATTTGGAGTGTTTAGACAACAGTTGAACCCGTTTTATCCCAAAACAGGCTTAAACCGAGTAAACATGCTAAAACCAAGAGAAAACATTGATTCGAAGAAGTAAACAGCTATGTTACTCTTTCTTGGGTAAAATATGCAACAATCTAATGCATTTGACTAATTACAAGAGTTCGCGTTGAATTTGGAGTGTTTAGCCACCACTTATACCCATTTTGTCCCGAAACAGGCTAAAACCGAGAAAACGTTGATTCTAAGCAGTAAACAGCGTTGTTACTGTTTCTAGGATTAGAATGTGTTACATTCCAATGCATTTGACTAATTGTAAGAGTTCGGGATGAATTTGGAGTGTTTAGACAACAGTTGAACCCGTTTTATCCCAAAACAGGCTTAAACTGAGAAAACATGCTAAAACCGAGAGAAAACATTGATTTGAAGCAGTAAACAGCTATGTTACTCTTTCTATGGTTAAAATATGTTACAATCCTATGCATTTGATTAATTACAAAAGTTTGGGTTGAATTTGGAGTGTTTAGACACCACTTTTACCCATTTTGTCCCGAAACAGGCTAAAACCGAGAAAGCATTGATTTGAAGCAGTAAACAGCTCTGTTATTATGTCTAGGGTCAGAATGTGTGACAGTCCAATGCATTTTACTAATTGTAAGAGTTCGGGATGAATTTGGAGTGTTTATACAATAGTTAAACCCGTTTTATCCCAAAACAAGCTTAAACCGAGAAAACAGGCTATAACCGAGAGAAAACATTGGTTCGAAGCAGTAAACAGCGATGTTACTCTTTCTAGGGTAAAATATGTAACAATCCAATGCATTTGACTAATTACAAGATTTCATGTTGAATTTGGAGTGTTTAGCCACCACTTTTACCCATTTTGTCCCGAAAGAGGCTAAAACCGAAAAAACATTGATTCTCAGCATTAAACAGCGTTGTTACTGTTTCTAGGGTCAGAATGTGTGACATTCCAATGGATTTGACTAATTGTAAGAGTTCGGGATGAATTTTTAGTGTTTAGACAACAGTTGAACCCGTTTTATCCCAAAACAGGCTTAAACCGAGTAAACATGCTAAAACCAAGAGAAAACATTGATTCGAAGAAGTAAACAGCTATGTTACTCTTTCTTGGGTAAAATATGCAACAATCCAATGCATTTGACTAATTACAAGAGTTCGCGTTGAATTTGGAGTGTTTAGCCACCACTTATACCCATTTTGTCCCGAAACAGGCTAAAACCGAGAAAACGTTGATTCTAAGCAGTAAACAGCATTGTTACTGTTTCTAGGATTAGAATGTGTTACATTCCAATGCATTTGACTAATTGTAAGAGTTCGGGATGAATTTGGAGTGTTTAGACAACAATTGAACCCGTTTTATCCCAAAACAGGCTTAAACCGAGAAAACATGCTAAAACCGAGAGACAACATTGATTCAAAGCAGTAAACAGCCATGTTACTCTTTCTATGGTCAAATATGCAACAATCCAATGCATTTGACTAATTACAAGAGTTCGCGTTGAATTTGGAGTGTTTAGCCACCACTTTTACCCATTTTGTCCCGAAACAGGCTAAAACCGAGAAAACATTGATTCTAAGCAGTAAACAGCTCTGTTATTATGTCTAGCGTCAGAATGTGTGACAGTCCAATGCATTTTACTAATTGTAAGAGTTCGGGATGAATTTGGAGTGTTTATACAATAGTTAAACCCGTTTTATCCCAAAACAGGCTTAAACCGAGAAAACAGGCTATAACCGAGAGAAAACATTGGTTCGAAGCAGTAAACAGCGATGTTACTCTTTCTAGGGTAAAATATGTAACAATCCAATGCATTTGACTAATTACAAGATTTCACGTTGAATTTGGAGTGTTTAGCCTGTTGGGATTTATGAGACAAAGCTCACAAGAGAGGGTAGACAAACACTTGGTGAATGAATCCCCCTTTACCCACAACAAACTAACTCATTCTCAAGGGGAAGGAGAGAACATCAACTTGTGATGAACTCCCCATAAACAAGCTAGATAGAACCCAAATACTAGAGAGTAAGCGGATCCTAACTAGGAGAAGCACTAGTTTGAGACTTATCCTCTTCTAGTATCACAACACTTAGAGTTTGTGTACTTAGGAGAAGGAGGATTAAGAATCAGTAATCTAGGCTAAGTAAAGCAGTAAATAAGAAGAGTTTAGGTGGATTTGAGAAGAGAATAGGCTGCCTTAAGGGCAGCCCCTAACCGCTAATCCTAAACTCTCTACATTGTGAATATGAAACAAGAACACAAGTATAGAGAGGAAATCGGTTTCTCTTCTATTGAATAATGTTGTGTTTTTTTGTGTTACATATGAGGTGAAATACAAAGCTTAATATAGGAGAACAAAGGCATAGAGCCGTTAGGCACACAAGGGATTCAAAGGAGAGATGAAAGGGACATATGGCCGTTGGTGCACAAGTGGGTGTATGGTGAAAGGGACAGCTCCTTCCCTTCTTTTCCCTTTGTGAGACATTTAACTTCTTCTTGGGCCTCTTCTTCTTATAAGGCCTTTACTTCACAATTCTTCTCACATTGCACCTATGGCCTTGCTAACCACTCTCATTGTGCTACGGCCCACATGGCCTTATTGACCACTCTTATTGTAAGGCCTCGTTTTCCTTCTCCTAAGCCACTCAAACTTCGGCCTTTCCATCACATGGACCGAGAGCAGCCCTAAGAGCACGACCGTACTGACGGGCCTTCTCTTCATCGTACGGACGGGCCTGTACGGACGGGCCTGTACGGACGGGCCTTCTCTTCATCTTGTTCACGGCCTAACTGGCCGCTCACCGGACATGGGTCCGTTCACGGACACGGTACATGGTACCGGACACGGTACATGGTCGCTCACGGACACGGACATGGCCTTACCGGCCTTTACATGGCCTTACCGGCCTTTCTTCTCTTCTTCCAAGGCTCGGCCTTACCGGCCTCTCCTCTCTCCTCCTTGGTACATTCTAATACTCCCCCGCACGCTTGATCGGTGGGACACCATGGGGACCAAAGATCAAGGGTGGACTAGTGTCATCTACCTCATTAAAAACCTCAACAAAGAAAACCTCTTGGGATAAAACTTTGTTAAGGGAAAAAGAGTATAGACTCCACTATCCATGATGTCCCATTGATCTTGGTTTGTCAAGAACCAGCTCTCTCCTCTTCAGGCCTTTGAACCGCTACACTCCTTAGCCCTTCTTGCCTTGAACTCACTTCATATGATCTCTCCAAGCTCGCACTTCTCGAATTTTCTTTTGAGGCTCTCATAGTCTCCTTCACCCTTGAAACAAGTGATAAAGAAGAAAAGAATAAGTGTTTGCTATGAGGAATATCAAAGAAAATTCTAAAGAAAACTTTAAAAGAACATATTAAAGAGTAAAGACTAGTAATAGAGCTAAGATAATGAATTTATGAATTAAAATAGAGAAGAGTTTAGAGCACAGCCTTTATGGTGTTTTGATGGATAGGAGGGAGAGAGTTGATCACTGATGCGGTTTGGAATTCCTCCTTGAGACCGCTTCTCTAACCATGGTTTTAAACCCGGCTAGCTTTATTTGTCAGACTGACATATGCCCACTGAATCGGGCATAACTTCCGAACGGCTGCTCGGATTGGTATGATTCCACTTCCACTGGCAAGATGACTCCATGGTCTAGAACTTTTGTGAAGAACGCGGAAGCCGAATCGCAGTGGAAGTGTTTCGTCCGAGTCGATCTTTGAGACGCTTCGGCTGAGCTTTAAGTAAAGACTTTTGCTTGTGGCCGAGCAGAATCTGTGAGGTACGGTCTGAAGTCACTTGATCTCCCCCGTAACCTTTACTTGATGATGGGCTGAAACCTCATCACCTCAGTTGAAGCCTTGTGCATCACCGTTCTTGTGCACATCCAATCAACAGTTGAAACCTTGTGCATCACCTTTCCTAAAGACCATTGTGCACATCCGATCAACAACTTGGCTCAACAGTTGAAACCTTGTGCATCACCTTTCCTAAAGACCATTGTGCACATCCGATCAACAACTTGGCACTAACACACATGCTCTTGGACTGATTCATCACCTTCCACCAGCCTAACAAAGACTTGGTGGCCCTTGGTTCTAACTCCAGGCATTGTGCTGCGCTCTTACATGGCTATCTTGTAGCCTTCAACCTCGCCACTTCTCTCCTTGAGATAGTGAGCGAGCTCCACACAATCTTCAATGCTGAAACTGAAACCAAATTCAATGGAACAGATTCTAAACAAGAGATTGTTAGAGATTAGAGTATATAGAATATTACTGAAATTAAATAGAGAATTTAGAGAATTAATAAGAGTATATATAGAGAATAGAAAGTGAGAGTATAAGGGAGAGTATTGGCGGTAGTATAAGATGAATGGAGAGTAGAATAGAGAATTTGCTCAAGAGTTCTTATGGACAGAGTTTAACTCTGTTTTCTTGAGTTGAAAGAAGCTTTGACAGCCAAGAACATCCAAGAAGACAATCTCTTTTGGTGCTTTAATGGCTGAAACACAATGGACCTTATGGAAAATTAGTTTCTCCAAAGGTTTAACAACAAAACTCCTTGTAGAATCACTTAAACAAGTGTTCTTCAAGAGATTAATGCCTTCAAGGATCACGAAATAGCATATAGAAGATGCTTTCCATGTTCAAAATTCAAACAAAAGAAGAAACACCTTTGGAACACCCTTTTGTCCATTGGTTAAAAGAATGCATCTTGGACCAACTTGAATCTATTTGACCAAGCGGGCCATACATGCTAAAAACAAGAACTCTCTCTTCCCCAAACTCGAATCTGGACACACCATATGGCCAGATACAAAGCTTTCTCAACCAAGAACAAAACCGATTTGCTCCTTGGTTCATCACCACCTCATTTAAACCCAAGCTTTCACCAAATCGGTAAGCCTAAAGATGAGGTTTTGAAATCGATTTCTTTCACACACTTGGTCTACAAATTCTAACAAGACAAGAGACCAAGCTTACTCAACAATGAGCTGCTAGAGAATCGATTTAACACCAAAAGCAAAATTAAAGCTTTAAAGAACTAAGCTAAGCGAATTAACACCTAAGCTAGGATTAAAACTTTAACTAAGCTAACTCCTAAGAAAACGACATTGAGAATGAGTTTGAATCACCAAGAACAGAACCTGCTCTGATACCATGTTGGGATTTATGAGACAAAGCTCACAAGAGAGGGTAGACAAACACTTGGTGAATGAATCCCCCTTTACCCACAACAAACTAACTCATTCTCAAGGGGAAGGAGAGAACATCAACTTGTGATGAACTCCCCATAAACAAGCTAGATAGAACCCAAATACTAGAGAGTAAGCGGATCCTAACTAGGAGAAGCACTAGTTTGAGACTTATCCTCTTCTAGTATCACAACACTTAGAGTTTGTGTACTTAGGAGAAGGAGGATTAAGAATCAGTAATCTAGGCTAAGTAAAGCAGTAAATAAGAAGAGTTTAGGTGGATTTGAGAAGAGAATAGGCTGCCTTAAGGGCAGCCCCTAACCGCTAATCCTAAACTCTCTACATTGTGAATATGAAACAAGAACACAAGTATAGAGAGGAAATCGGTTTCTCTTCTATTGAATAATGTTGTGTTTTTTTGTGTTACATATGAGGTGAAATACAAAGCTTAATATAGGAGAACAAAGGCATAGAGCCGTTAGGCACACAAGGGATTCAAAGGAGAGATGAAAGGGACATATGGCCGTTGGTGCACAAGTGGGTGTATGGTGAAAGGGACAGCTCCTTCCCTTCTTTTCCCTTTGTGAGACATTTAACTTCTTCTTGGGCCTCTTCTTCTTATAAGGCCTTTACTTCACAATTCTTCTCACATTGCACCTATGGCCTTGCTAACCACTCTCATTGTGCTACGGCCCACATGGCCTTATTGACCACTCTTATTGTAAGGCCTCGTTTTCCTTCTCCTAAGCCACTCAAACTTCGGCCTTTCCATCACATGGACCGAGAGCAGCCCTAAGAGCACGACCGTACTGACGGGCCTTCTCTTCATCGTACGGACGGGCCTGTACGGACGGGCCTGTACGGACGGGCCTTCTCTTCATCTTGTTCACGGCCTAACTGGCCGCTCACCGGACATGGGTCCGTTCACGGACACGGTACATGGTACCGGACACGGTACATGGTCGCTCACGGACACGGACATGGCCTTACCGGCCTTTACATGGCCTTACCGGCCTTTCTTCTCTTCTTCCAAGGCTCGGCCTTACCGGCCTCTCCTCTCTCCTCCTTGGTACATTCTAATATAGCCACCACTTTTACCCATTTTGTCCCGAAAGAGGCTAAAACCGAAAAAACATTGATTCTAAGCATTAAACAGCGTTGTTACTGTTTCTAGGGTCAGAATGTGTGACATTCCAATGGATTTGACTAATTGTAAGAGTTCGGGATGAATTTGGAGTGTTTAGACAACAGTTGAACCCGTTTTATCCCAAAACAGGCTTAAACCGAGTAAACATGCTAAAACCAAGAGAAAACATTGATTCGAAGAAGTAAACAGCTATGTTACTCTTTCTTGGGTAAAATATGCAACAATCTAATGCATTTGACTAATTACAAGAGTTCGCGTTGAATTTGGAGTGTTTAGCCACCACTTATACCCATTTTGTCCCGAAACAGGCTAAAACCAAGAAAACGTTGATTCTAAGCAGTAAAAAGCATTGTTACTGTTTCTAGGATTAGAATGTGTTACATTCCAATGCATTTGACTAATTGTAAGAGTTCGGGATGAATTTGGAGTGTTTAGACAACAGTTGAACCCGTTTTATCCCAAAACAGGCTTAAACCGAGAAAACATGCTAAAACCGACAGAAAACATTGATTCGAAGCAGTAAACAGCTATCTTACTCTTTCTATGGTCAAAATATGTTACAAAAGTTTGGGTTGAATTTGACTAATTACAAAAGTTTGGGTTGAATTTGGAGTGTTTAGACACCACTTTTACCCATTTTGTCCTGAAACAGGCTAAAACCGAGAAAGCATTGATTTGAAGCAGTAAACAGCTCTGTTATTATGTCTAGGGTCAGAATGTGTGACAGTCCAATGCATTTTACTAATTGTAAGAGTTCAGGATGAATTTGGAGTGTTTATACAATAGTTAAACCCGTTTTATCCCAAAACAGGCTTAAACCGAGAAAACAGGCTATAACCGAGAGAAAACATTGGTTCGAAGCAGTAAACAGCGATGTTACTCTTTCTAGGGTAAAATATGTAACAATCCAATGCATTTGACTAATTACAAGATTTCACGTTGAATTTGGAGTGTTTAGCCACCACTTTTACCCATTTTGTCCCGAAAGAGGCTAAAACCGAAAAAACATTGATTCTAAGCATTAAACAGCGTTGTTACTGTTTCTAGGGTCAGAATGTGTGACATTCCAATGGATTTGACTAATTGTAAGAGTTCGGGATGAATTTGGAGTGTTTAGACAACAGTTGAACCCGTTTTATCCCAAAACAGGCTTAAACCGAGAAAACATGCTAAAACCGAGAGAAAACATTGATTCGAAGAAGTAAACAGCTATGTTACTCTTTCTTGGATAAAATATGCAACAATCCAATGCATTTGACTAATTACAAGAGTTCGTGTTGAATTTGGAGTGTTTAGCCACCACTTATACCCATTTTGTCCCGAAACAGGCAAAAACCCAGAAAACATTGATTCTAAGCAGTAAACAGCGTTGTTACACTTTCTCGGGTCGGAATGTGTGACATTCCAATGCATTTGACAAATTGTAAGAGTTCGGGATGAATTTGGAGTGTTTAGACAACAATTGAACCCGTTTTATCCCAAAACAGGCTTAAACCGAGAAAACATGCTAAAACCGAGAGACAACATTGATTCAAAGCAGTAAACAGCTATGTTACTCTTTCTATGGTCAAATATGCAACAATCCAATGCATTTGACTAATTACAAGAGTTCGCGTTGAATTTGGAGTGTTTAGCCACCACTTTTACCCATTTTGTCCCGAAACAGGCTAAAACCGAGAAAACATTGATTCTAAGCAGTAAACAGCTCTGTTATTATGTCTAGGGTCAGAATGTGTGACAGTCCAATGCATTTTACTAATTGTAAGAGTTCGGGATGAATTTGGAGTGTTTATACAATAGTTAAACCCGTTTTATCCCAAAACAGGCTTAAACCGAGAAAACAGGCTATAACCGAGAGAAAACATTGGTTCGAAGCAGTAAACAGCGATGTTACTCTTTCTAGGGTAAAATATGTAACAATCCAATGCATTTGACTAATTACAAGATTTCACGTTGAATTTGGAGTGTTTAGCCACCACTTTTACCCATTTTGTCCCGAAAGAGGCTAAAACCAAGAAAACGTTGATTCTAAGCAGTAAACAGCATTGTTACTGTTTCTAGGATTAGAATGTGTTACATTCCAATGCATTTGACTAATTGTAAGAGTTCGGGATGAATTTGGAGTGTTTAGACAACAGTTGAACCCGTTTTATCCCAAAACAGGCTTAAACCGAGAAAACATGCTAAAACCGAGAGAAAACATTGATTCGAAGCAGTAAACAACTATCTTACTCTTTCTATGGTCAAAATATGTTACAATCCTATGCATTTGACTAATTACAAAAGTTTGGGTTGAATTTGGAGTGTTTAGACACCACTTTTACCCATTTTGTCCCGAAACAGGCTAAAACCGAGAAAGCATTGATTTGAATCAGTAAACAGCTCTGTTATTATGTCTAGGGTCAGAATGTGTGACAGTCCAATGCATTTTACTAATTGTAAGAGTTCAGGATGAATTTGGAGTGTTTATACAATAGTTAAACCCGTTTTATCCCAAAACAGGCTTAAACCGAGAAAACAGGCTATAACCGAGAGAAAACATTGGTTCGAAGCAGTAAACAGCGATGTTACTCTTTCTAGGGTAAAATATGTAACAATCCAATGCATTTGACTAATTACAAGATTTCACGTTGAATTTGGAGTGTTTAGCCACCACTTTTACCCATTTTGTCCCGAAAGAGGCTAAAACCGAAAAAACATTGATTCTAAGCATTAAACAGCGTTGTTACTGTTTCTAGGGTCAGAATGTGTGACATTCCAATGGATTTGACTAATTGTAAGAGTTCGGGATGAATTTGGAGTGTTTAGACAACAGTTGAACCCGTTTTATCCCAAAACAGGCTTAAACCGAGAAAACATGCTAAAACTGAGAGAAAACATTGATTCGAAGAAGTAAACAGCTATGTTACTCTTTCTTGGGTAAAATATGCAACAATCCAATGCATTTGACTAATTACAAGAGTTCGCGTTGAATTTGGAGTGTTTAGCCACCACTTATACCCATTTTGTCCCGAAACAGGCTAAAACCCAGAAAACATTGATTCTAAGCAGTAAACAGCGTTGTTACACTTTCTCGGGTCGGAATGTGTGACATTCCAATGCATTTGACAAATTGTAAGAGTTCAGGATGAATTTGGAGTGTTTAGACAACAATTGAACCCGTTTTATCCCAAAACAGGCTTAAACCGAGAAAACATGCTAAAACCGAGAGACAACATTGATTCGAAGCAGTAAACAGCTATCTTACTCTTTCTATGGTCAAAATATGTTACAATCCTATGCATTTGACTAATTACAAAATTTTGGGTTGAATTTGGAGTGTTTAGACACCACTTTTACCCATTTTGTCCCGAAACAGGCTAAAACCGAGAAAGCATTGATTTGAATCAGTAAAAAGCTCTGTTATTATGTCTAGGGTCAGAATGTGTGACAGTCCAATGCATTTTACTAATTGTAAGAGTTCATGATGAATTTGGAGTGTTTATACAATAGTTAAACCCGTTTTATCCCAAAACAGGCTTAAACCGAGAAAACAGGCTATAACCGAGAGAAAACATTGGTTCGAAGTAGTAAACAGCGATGTTACTCTTTCTAGGGTAAAATATGTAACAATCCAATGCATTTGACTAATTACAAGATTTCACGTTGAATTTGGAGTGTTTAGCCACCACTTTTACCCATTTTGTCCCGAAAGAGGCTAAAACCGAAAAAACATTGATTCTAAGCATTAAACAGCGTTGTTACTGTTTCTAGGGTCAGAATGTGTGACATTCCAATGGATTTGACTAATTGTAAGAGTTCGGGATGAATTTGGAGTGTTTAGACAACAGTTGAACCCGTTTTATCCCAAAACAGGCTTAAACCGAGAAAACATGCTAAAACCGAGAGAAAACATTGATTCGAAGAAGTAAACAGCTATGTTACTCTTTCTTGGGTAAAATATGCAACAATCCAATGCATTTGACTAATTACAAGAGTTCGCGTTGAATTTGGAGTGTTTAGCCACCACTTATACCCATTTTGTCCCGAAACAGGCTAAAACCCAGAAAACATTGATTCTAAGCAGTAAACAGCGTTGTTACACTTTCTCGGGTCGGAATGTGTGACATTCCAATGCATTTGACAAATTGTAAGAGTTCGGGATGAATTTGGGGTGTTTAGACAACAATTGAACCCGTTTTATCCCAAAACAGGCTTAAACCGAGAAAACATGCTAAAACCGAGAGACAACATTGATTCAAAGCAGCAAACAGCTATGTTACTCTTTCTATGGTCAAATATGCAACAATCCAATGCATTTGACTAATTACAGGAGTTCGCGTTGAATTTGGAGTGTTTAGCCACCACTTTTACCCATTTTGTCCCGAAACAGGCTAAAACCGAGAAAACATTGATTCTAAGCAGTAAACAGCTCTGTTATTATGTCTAGGGTCAGAATGTGTGACAGTCCAATGCATTTTACTAATTGTAAGAGTTCGGGATGAATTTGGAGTGTTTATACAATAGTTAAACCCGTTTTATCCCAAAACAGGCTTAAACCGAGAAAACAGGCTATAACCGAGAGAAAACATTGGTTCGAAGCAGTAAACAGCGATGTTACTCTTTCTAGGGTAAAATATGTAACAATCCAATGCATTTGACTAATTACAAGATTTCACGTTGAATTTGGAGTGTTTAGCCACCACTTTTACCCATTTTGTCCCGAAAGAGGCTAAAACCGAAAAAACATTGATTCTAAGCATTAAACAGCGTTGTTACTGTTTCTAGGGTCAGAATGTGTGACATTCCAATGGATTTGACTAATTGTAAGAGTTCGGGATGAATTTGGAGTGTTTAGACAACAGTTGAACCCGTTATATCCCAAAACAGGCTTAAACCGAGTAAACATGCTAAAACCAAGAGAAAACATTGATTCGAAGAAGTAAACAGCTATGTTACTCTTTCTTGGGTAAAATATGCAACAATCTAATGCATTTGACTAATTACAAGAGTTCGCGTTGAATTTGGAGTGTTTAGCCACCACTTATACCCATTTTGTCCCGAAACAGGCTAAAACCAAGAAAACGTTGATTCTAAGCAGTAAACAGCATTGTTACTGTTTCTAGGATTAGAATGTGTTACATTCCAATGCATTTGACTAATTGTAAGAGTTCGGGATGAATTTGGAGTGTTTAGACAACAGTTGAACCCGTTTTATCCCAAAACAGGCTTAAACCGAGAAAACATGCTAAAACCGAGAGAAAACATTGATTCGAAGCAGTAAACAGCTATCTTACTCTTTCTATGGTCAAAATATGTTACAATCCTATGCATTTGACTAATTACAAAAGTTTGGGTTGAATTTGGAGTGTTTAGACACCACTTTTACCCATTTTGTCCCGAAACAGGCTAAAACCGAGAAAGCATTGATTTGAATCAGTAAACAGCTCTGTTATTATGTCTAGGGTCAGAATGTGTGACAGTCCAATGCATTTTACTAATTGTAAGAGTTCAGGATGAATTTGGAGTGTTTATACAATAGTTAAACCCGTTTTATCCCAAAACAGGCTTAAACCGAGAAAACAGGTTATAACCGAGAGAAAACATTGGTTCGAAGCAGTAAACAGAGATGTTACTCTTTCTAGGGTAAAATATGTAACAATCCAATGCATTTGACTAATTACAAGATTTCACGTTGAATTTGGAGTGTTTAGCCACCACTTTTACCCATTTTGTCCCGAAAGAGGCTAAAACCGAAAAAACATTGATTCTAAGCATTAAACAGCGTTGTTACTGTTTCTAGGGTCAGAATGTGTGACATTCCAATGGATTTGACTAATTGTAAGAGTTCGGGATGAATTTGGAGTGTTTAGACAACAGTTGAACCCGTTTTATCCCAAAACAGGCTTAAACCGAGAAAACATGCTAAAACCGAGAGAAAACATTGATTCGAAGAAGTAAACAGCTATGTTACTCTTTCTTGGGTAAAATATGCAACAATCCAATGCATTTGACTAATTACAAGAGTTCGCGTTGAATTTGGAGTGTTTAGCCACCACTTATACCCATTTTGTCCCGAAACAGGCTAAAACCCAGAAAACATTGATTCTAAGCAGTAAACAGCATTGTTACTGTTTCTAGGATTAGAATGTGTTACATTCCAATGCATTTGACTAATTGTAAGAGTTCGGGATGAATTTGGAGTGTTTAGACAACAGTTGAACCCGTTTTATCCCAAAACAGGCTTAAACCGAGAAAACATGCTAAAACCGAGAGAAAACATTGATTCGAAGCAGTAAACAGCTATCTTACTCTTTCTATGGTCAAAATATGTTAAAATCCTATGCATTTGACTAATTACAAAAGTTTGGGTTGAATTTGGAGTGTTTAGACACCACTTTTACCCATTTTGTCCCGAAACAGGCTAAAACCGAGAAAGCATTGATTTGAATCAGTAAACAGCTCTGTTATTATGTCTAGGGTCAGAATGTGTGACAGTCCAATGCATATTACTAATTGTAAGAGTTCAGGATGAATTTGGAGTGTTTATACAATAGTTAAACCCGTTTTATCCCAAGACAGGCTTAAACCGAGAAAACAGGCTATAACCGAGAGAAAACATTGGTTCGAAGCAGTAAACAGCGATGTTACTCTTTCTAGGGTAAAATATGTAACAATCCAATGCATTTGACTAATTACAAGATTTCACGTTGAATTTGGAGTGTTTAGCCACCACTTTTACCCATTTTGTCCCGAAAGAGGCTAAAACCGAAAAAACATTGATTCTAAGCATTAAACAGCGTTGTTACTGTTTCTAGGGTCAGAATGTGTGACATTCCAATGGATTTGACTAATTGTAAGAGTTCGGGATGAATTTGGAGTGTTTAGACAACAGTTGAACCCGTTTTATCCCAAAAGAGGCTTAAACCGAGAAAACATGCTAAAACCGAGAGAAAACATTGATTCGAAGAAGTAAACAGCTATGTTACTCTTTCTTGGGTAAAATATGCAACAATCCAATGCATTTGACTAATTACAAGAGTTCGCGTTGAATTTGGAGTGTTTAGCCACCACTTATACCCATTTTGTCCCGAAACAGGCTAAAACCCAGAAAACATTGATTCTAAGCAGTAAACAGCGTTGTTACACTTTCTCGGGTCGGAATGTGTGACATTCCAATGCATTTGACAAATTGTAAGAGTTCGGGATGAATTTGGAGTGTTTAGACAACAATTGAACCCGTTTTATCCCAAAACAGGCTTAAACCGAGAAAACATGCTAAAACCGAGAGACAACATTGATTCAAAGCAGTAAACAGCTATGTTACTCTTTCTATGGTCAAATATGCAACAATCCAATGCATTTGACTAATTACAAGAGTTCGCGTTGAATTTGGAGTGTTTAGCCACCACTTTTACCCATTTTGTCCCGAAACAGGCTAAAACCGAGAAAACATTGATTCTAAGCAGTAAACAGCTCTGTTATTATGTCTAGGGTCAGAATGTGTGACAGTCCAATGCATTTTACTAATTGTAAGAGTTCGGGATGAATTTGGAGTGTTTATACAATAGTTAAACCCGTTTTATCCCAAAATAGGCTTAAACCGAGAAAACAGGCTATAACCGAGAGAAAACATTGGTTCGAAGCAGTAAACAGCGATGTTACTCTTTCTAGGGTAAAATATGTAACAATCCAATGCATTTGACTAATTACAAGATTTCACGTTGAATTTGGAGTGTTTAGCCACCACTTTTACCCATTTTGTCCCGAAAGAGGCTAAAACCGAAAAAACATTGATTCTAAGCATTAAACAGCGTTGTTACTGTTTCTAGGGTCAGAATGTGTGACATTCCAATGGATTTGACTAATTGTAAGAGTTCGGGATGAATTTGGAGTGTTTAGACAACAGTTGAACCCGTTTTATCCCAAAACAGGCTTAAACCGAGTAAACATGCTAAAACCAAGAGAAAACATTGATTCGAAGAAGTAAACAGCTATGTTACTCTTTCTTGGGTAAAATATGCAACAATCTAATGCATTTGACTAATTACAAGAGTTCGCGTTGAATTTGGAGTGTTTAGCCACCACTTATACCCATTTTGTCCCGAAACAGGCTAAAACCAAGAAAACGTTGATTCTAAGCAGTAAACAGCATTGTTACTGTTTCTAGGATTAGAATGTGTTACATTCCAATGCATTTGACTAATTGTAAGAGTTCGGGATGAATTTGGAGTGTTTAGACAACAGTTGAACCCGTTTTATCCCAAAACAGGCTTAAACCGAGAAAACATGCTAAAACCGAGAGAATACATTGATTCGAAGCAGTAAACAGCTATCTTACTCTTTCTATGGTCAAAATATGTTACAATCCTATGCATTTGACTATTTACAAAAGTTTGGGTTGAATTTGGAGTGTTTAGACACCACTTTTACCCATTTTGTCCCGAAACAGGCTAAAACCGAGAAAGCATTGATTTGAAGCAGTAAACAGCTCTGTTATTATGTCTAGGGTCAGAATGTGTGACAGTCCAATGCATTTTACTAATTGTAAGAGTTCAGGATGAATTTGGAGTGTTTATACAATAGTTAAACCCGTTTTATCCCAAAACAGGCTTAAACCGAGAAAACTGGCTATAACCGAGAGAAAACATTGGTTCGAAGCAGTAAACAGCGATGTTACTCTTTCTAGGGTAAAATATGTAACAATCCAATGCATTTGACTAATTACAAGATTTCACGTTGAATTTGGAGTGTTTAGCCACCACTTTTACCCATTTTGTCCCGAAAGAGGCTAAAACCGAAAAAACATTGATTCTAAGCATTAAACAGCATTGTTACAGTTTCTAGGGTCAGAATGTGTGACATTCCAATGGATTTGACTAATTGTAAGAGTTCGGGATGAATTTGGAGTGTTTAGACAACAGTTGAACCCGTTTTATCCCAAAACAGGCTTAAACCGAGAAAACATGCTAAAACCGAGAGAAAACATTGATTCGAAGAAGTAAACAGCTATGTTACTCTTTCTTGGGTAAAATATGCAACAATCCAATGCATTTGACTAATTACAAGAGTTCGCGTTGAATTTGGAGTGTTTAGCCACCACTTATACCCATTTTGTCCCGAAACAGGCTAAAACCCAGAAAACATTGATTCTAAGCAGTAAACAGCATTGTTACTGTTTCTAGGATTAGAATGTGTTACATTCCAATGCATTTGACTAATTGTAAGAGTTCGGGATGAATTTGGAGTGTTTAGACAACAGTTGAACCCGTTTTATCCCAAAACAGGCTTAAACCGAGAAAACATGCTAAAACCGAGAGAAAACATTGATTCGAAGCAGTAAACAGCTATCTTACTCTTTCTATGGTCAAAATATGTTACAATCCTATGCATTTGACTAATTACAAAAGTTTGGGTTGAATTTGGAGTGTTTAGACACCACTTTTACCCATTTTGTCCCGAAACAGGCTAAAACCGAGAAAGCATTGATTTGAAGCAGTAAACAGCTCTGTTATTATGTCTAGGGTCAGAATGTGTGACAGTCCAATGCATTTTACTAATTGTAAGAGTTCAGGATGAATTTGGAGTGTTTATACAATAGTTAAACCCGTTTTATCCCAAAACAGGCTTAAACCGAGAAAACTGGCTATAACCGAGAGAAAACATTGGTTCGAAGCAGTAAACAGCGATGTTACTCTTTCTAGGGTAAAATATGTAACAATCCAATGCATTTGACTAATTACAAGATTTCACGTTGAATTTGGAGTGTTTAGCCACCACTTTTACCCATTTTGTCCCGAAAGAGGCTAAAACCGAAAAAACATTGATTCTAAGCATTAAACAGCGTTGTTACAGTTTCTAGGGTCAGAATGTGTGACATTCCAATGGATTTGACTAATTGTAAGAGTTCGGGATGAATTTGGAGTGTTTAGACAACAGTTGAACCCGTTTTATCCCAAAACAGGCTTAAACCGAGAAAACATGCTAAAACCGAGAGAAAACATTGATTCGAAGAAGTAAACAGCTATGTTACTCTTTCTTGGGTAAAATATGCAACAATCCAATGCATTTGACTAATTACAAGAGTTCGCGTTGAATTTGGAGTGTTTAGCCACCACTTATACCCATTTTGTCCCGAAACAGGCTAAAACCCAGAAAACATTGATTCTAAGCAGTAAACAGCATTGTTACTGTTTCTAGGATTAGAATGTGTTACATTCCAATGCATTTGACTAATTGTAAGAGTTCGGGATGAATTTGGAGTGTTTAGACAACAGTTGAACCCGTTTTATCCCAAAACAGGCTTAAACCGAGAAAACATGCTAAAACCGAGAGAAAACATTGATTCGAAGCAGTAAACAGCTATCTTACTCTTTCTATGGTCAAAATATGTTACAATCCTATGCATTTGACTAATTACAAAAGTTTGGGTTGAATTTGGAGTGTTTAGACACCACTTTTACCCATTTTGTCCCGAAACAGGCTAAAACCGAGAAAGCATTGATTTGAAGCAGTAAACAGCTCTGTTATTATGTCTAGGGTCAGAATGTGTGACAGTCCAATGCATTTTACTAATTGTAAGAGTTCAGGATGAATTTGGAGTGTTTATACAATAGTTAAACCCGTTTTATCCCAAAACAGGCTTAAACCGAGAAAACTGACTATAACCGAGAGAAAACATTGGTTCGAAGCAGTAAACAGCGATGTTACTCTTTCTAGGGTAAAATATGTAACAATCCAATGCATTTGACTAATTACAAGATTTCACGTTGAATTTGGAGTGTTTAGCCACCACTTTTACCCATTTTGTCCCGAAAGAGGCTAAAACCGAAAAAACATTGATTCTAAGCATTAAACAGCGTTGTTACAGTTTCTAGGGTCAGAATGTGTGACATTCCAATGGATTTGACTAATTGTAAGAGTTCGGGATGAATTTGGAGTGTTTAGACAACAGTTGAACCCGTTTTATCCCAAAACAGGCTTAAACCGAGAAAACATGCTAAAACCGAGAGAAAACATTGATTCGAAGAAGTAAACAGCTATGTTACTCTTTCTTGGGTAAAATATGCAACAATCCAATGCATTTGACTAATTACAAGAGTTCGCGTTGAATTTGGAGTGTTTAGCCACCACTTATACCCATTTTGTCCCGAAACAGGCTAAAACCCAGAAAACATTGATTCTAAGCAGTAAATAGCATTGTTACTGTTTCTAGGATTAGAATGTGTTACATTCCAATGCATTTGACTAATTGTAAGAGTTCGGGATGAATTTGGAGTGTTTAGACAACAGTTGAACCCGTTTTATCCCAAAACAGGCTTAAACCGAGAAAACATGCTAAAACCGAGAGAAAACATTGATTCGAAGCAGTAAACAGCTATCTTACTCTTTCTATGGTCAAAATATGTTACAATCCTATGCATTTGACTAATTACAAAAGTTTGGGTTGAATTTGGAGTGTTTAGACACCACTTTTACCCATTTTGTCCCGAAACAGGCTAAAACCGAGAAAGCATTGATTTGAATCAGTAAACAGCTCTGTTATTATGTCTAGGGTCAGAATGTGTGACAGTCCAATGCATTTTACTAATTGTAAGAGTTCAGGATGAATTTGGAGTGTTTATACAATAGTTAAACCCGTTTTATCCCAAAACAGGCTTAAACCGAGAAAACAGGCTATAACCGAGAGAAAACATTGGTTCGAAGCAGTAAACAGCGATGTTACTCTTTCTAGGGTAAAATATGTAACAATCCAATGCATTTGACTAATTACAAGATTTCACGTTGAATTTGGAGTGTTTAGCCACCACTTTTACCCATTTTGTCCCGAAAGAGGCTAAAACCGAAAAAACATTGATTCTAAGCATTAAACAGCGTTGTTACTGTTTCTAGGGTCAGAATGTGTGACATTCCAATGGATTTGACTAATTGTAAGAGTTCGGGATGAATTTGGAGTGTTTAGACAACAGTTGAACCCGTTTTATCCCAAAACAGGCTTAAACCGAGAAAACATGCTAAAACCGAGAGAAAACATTGATTCGAAGAAGTAAACAGCTATGTTACTCTTTCTTGGGTAAAATATGCAACAATCCAATGCATTTGACTAATTACAAGAGTTCGCGTTGAATTTGGAGTGTTTAGCCACCACTTATACCCATTTTGTCCCGAAACAGGCTAAAACCCAGAAAACATTGATTCTAAGCAGTAAACAGCGTTGTTACACTTTCTCGGGTCGGAATGTGTGACATTCCAATGCATTTGACAAATTGTAAGAGTTCGGGATGAATTTGGAGTGTTTAGACAACAATTGAACCCGTTTTATCCCAAAACAGGCTTAAACCGAGAAAACATGCTAAAACCGAGAGACAACATTGATTCAAAGCAGTAAACAGCTATGTTACTCTTTCTATGGTCAAATATGCAACAATCCAATGCATTTGACTAATTACAAGAGTTCGCGTTGAATTTGGAGTGTTTAGCCACCACTTTTACCCATTTTGTCCCGAAACAGGCTAAAACCGAGAAAACATTGATTCTAAGCAGTAAACAGCTCTGTTATTATGTCTAGGGTCAGAATGTGTGACAGTCCAATGCATTTTACTAATTGTAAGAGTTCGGGATGAATTTGGAGTGTTTATACAATAGTTAAACCCGTTTTATCCCAAAACAGGCTTAAACCGAGAAAACAGGCTATAACCGAGAGAAAACATTGGTTCGAAGCAGTAAACAGTGATGTTACTCTTTCTAGGGTAAAATATGTAACAATCCAATGCATTTGACTAATTACAAGATTTCACGTTGAATTTGGAGTGTTTAGCCACCACTTTTACCCATTTTGTCCCGAAAGAGGCTAAAACCGAAAAAACATTGATTCTAAGCATTAAACAGCGTTGTTACTGTTTCTAGGGTCAGAATGTGTGACATTCCAATGGATTTGACTAATTGTAAGAGTTCGGGATGAATTTGGAGTGTTTAGACAACAGTTGAACCCGTTTTATCCCAAAACAGGCTTAAACCGAGTAAACATGCTAAAACCGAGAGAAAACATTGATTCGAAGAAGTAAACAGCTATGTTACTCTTTCTTGGGTAAAATATGCAACAATCCAATGCATTTGACTAATTACAAGAGTTCGCGTTGAATTTGGAGTGTTTAGCCACCACTTATACCCATTTTGTCCCGAAACAGGCTAAAACCCAGAAAACATTGATTCTAAGCAGTAAACAGCATTGTTACTGTTTCTAGGATTAGAATGTGTTACATTCCAATGCATTTGACTAATTGTAAGAGTTCGGGATGAATTTGGAGTGTTTAGACAACAGTTGAACCCGTTTTATCCCAAAACAGGCTTAAACCGAGAAAACATGCTAAAACCGAGAGAAAACATTGATTCGAAGCAGTAAACAGCTATCTTACTCTTTCTATGGTCAAAATATGTTACAATCCTATGCATTTGACTAATTACAAAAGTTTGGGTTGAATTTGGAGTGTTTAGACACCACTTTTACCCATTTTGTCCCGAAACAGGCTAAAACCGAGAAAGCATTGATTTGAATCAGTAAACAGCTCTGTTATTATGTCTAGGGTCAGAATGTGTGACATTCCAATGCATTTTACTAATTGTAAGAGTTCAGGATGAATTTGGAGTGTTTATACAATAGTTAAACCCGTTTTATCCCAAAACAGGCTTAAACCGAGAAAACAGGCTATAACCGAGAGAAAACATTGGTTCGAAGCAGTAAACAGCGATGTTACTCTTTCTAGGGTAAAATATGTAACAATCCAATGCATTTGACTAATTACAAGATTTCACGTTGAATTTGGAGTGTTTAGCCACCACTTTTACCCATTTTGTCCCGAAAGAGGCTAAAACCGAAAAAACATTGATTCTAAGCATTAAACAGCGTTGTTACTGTTTCTAGGGTCAGAATGTGTGACATTCCAATGGATTTGACTAATTGTAAGAGTTCGGGATGAATTTGGAGTGTTTAGACAACAGTTGAACCCGTTTTATCCCAAAACAGGCTTAAACCGAGAAAACATGCTAAAACCGAGAGAAAACATTGATTCGAAGAAGTAAACAGCTATGTTACTCTTTCTTGGGTAAAATATGCAACAATCCAATGCATTTGACTAATTACAAGAGTTCGCGTTGAATTTGGAGTGTTTAGCCACCACTTATACCCATTTTGTCCCGAAACAGGCTAAAACCCAGAAAACATTGATTCTAAGCAGTAAACAGCGTTGTTACACTTTCTCGGGTCGGAATGTGTGACATTCCAATGCATTTGACAAATTGTAAGAGTTCGGGATGAATTTGGAGTGTTTAGACAACAATTGAACCCGTTTTATCCCAAAACAGGCTTAAACCGAGAAAACATGCTAAAACCGAGAGACAACATTGATTCAAAGCAGTAAACAGCTATGTTACTCTTTCTATGGTCAAATATGCAACAATCCAATGCATTTGACTAATTACAAGAGTTCGCGTTGAATTTGGAGTGTTTAGCCACCACTTTTACCCATTTTGTCCCGAAACAGGCTAAAACCGAGAAAACATTGATTCTAAGCAGTAAACAGCTCTGTTATTATGTCTAGGGTCAGAATGTGTGACAGTCCAATGCATTTTACTAATTGTAAGAGTTCGGGATGAATTTGGAGTGTTTATACAATAGTTAAACCCGTTTTATCCCAAAACAGGCTTAAACCGAGAAAACAGGCTATAACCGAGAGAAAACATTGGTTCGAAGCAGTAAACAGCGATGTTACTCTTTCTAGGGTAAAATATGTAACAATCCAATGCATTTGACTAATTACAAGATTTCAAGTTGAATTTGGAGTGTTTAGCCACCACTTTTACCCATTTTGTCCTGAAAGAGGCTAAAACCGAAAAAACATTGATTATAAGCATTAAACAGCGTTGTTACAGTTTCTAGGGTCAGAATGTGTGACATTCCAATGGATTTGACTAATTGTAAGAGTTCGGGATGAATTTGGAGTGTTTAGACAACAGTTGAACCCGTTTTATCCCAAAACAGGCTTAAACCGAGAAAACATGCTAAAACCGAGAGAAAACATTGATTCGAAGAAGTAAACAGCTATGTTACTCTTTCTTGGGTAAAATATGCAACAATCCAATGCATTTGACTAATTACAAGAGTTCGCGTTGAATTTGGAGTGTTTAGCCACCACTTATACCCATTTTGTCCCGAAACAGGCTAAAACCCAGAAAACATTGATTCTAAGCAGTAAACAGCATTGTTACTGTTTCTAGGATTAGAATGTGTTACATTCCAATGCATTTGACTAATTGTAAGAGTTCGGGATGAATTTGGAGTGTTTAGACAACAGTTGAACCCGTTTTATCCCAAAACAGGCTTAAACCGAGAAAACATGCTAAAACCGAGAGAAAACATTGATTCGAAGCAGTAAACAGCTATCTTACTCTTTCTATGGTCAAAATATGTTACAATCCTATGCATTTGACTAATTACAAAAGTTTGGGTTGAATTTGGAGTGTTTAGACACCACTTTTACCCATTTTGTCCCGAAACAGGCTAAAACCGAGAAAGCATTGATTTGAATCAGTAAACAGCTCTGTTATTATGTCTAGGGTCAGAATGTGTGACAGTCCAATGCATTTTACTAATTGTAAGAGTTCAGGATGAATTTGGAGTGTTTATACAATAGTTAAACCCGTTTTATCCCAAAACAGGCTTAAACCGAGAAAACAGGCTATAACCGAGAGAAAACATTGGTTCGAAGCAGTAAACAGCGATGTTACTCTTTCTAGGGTAAAATATGTAACAATCCAATGCATTTGACTAATTACAAGATTTCACGTTGAATTTGGAGTGTTTAGCCACCACTTTTACCCATTTTGTCCCGAAAGAGGCTAAAACCGAAAAAACATTGATTCTAAGCATTAAACAGCGTTGTTACTGTTTCTAGGGTCAGAATGTGTGACATTCCAATGGATTTGACTAATTGTAAGAGTTTGGGATGAATTTGGAGTGTTTAGACAACAGTTGAACCCGTTTTATCCCAAAACAGGCTTAAACCGAGAAAACATGCTAAAACCGAGAGAAAACATTGATTCGAAGAAGTAAACAGCTATGTTACTCTTTCTTGGGTAAAATATGCAACAATCCAATGCATTTGACTAATTACAAGAGTTCGCGTTGAATTTGGAGTGTTTAGCCACCACATATACCCATTTTGTCCCGAAACAGGCTAAAACCCAGAAAACATTGATTCTAAGCAGTAAACAGCGTTGTTACACTTTCTCGGGTCGGAATGTGTGACATTCCAATGCATTTGACAAATTGTAAGAGTTCGGGATGAATTTGGAGTGTTTAGACAACAATTGAACCCGTTTTATCCCAAAACAGGCTTAAACCGAGAAAACATGCTAAAACCGAGAGACAACATTGATTCAAAGCAGTAAACAGCTATGTTACTCTTTCTATGGTCAAATATGCAACAATCCAATGCATTTGACTAATTACAAGAGTTCGCGTTGAATTTGGAGTGTTTAGCCACCACTTTTACCCATTTTGTCCCGAAACAGGCTAAAACCGAGAAAACATTGATTTTAAGCAGTAAACAGCTCTGTTATTATGTCTAGGGTCAGAATGTGTGACAGTCCAATGCATTTTACTAATTGTAAGAGTTCGGGATGAATTTGGAGTGTTTATACAATAGTTAAACCCGTTTTATCCCAAAACAGGCTTAAACCGAGAAAACAGGCTATAACCGAGAGAAAACATTGGTTCGAAGCAGTAAACAGTGATGTTACTCTTTCTAGGGTAAAATATGTAACAATCCAATGCATTTGACTAATTACAAGATTTCACGTTGAATTTGGAGTGTTTAGCCACCACTTTTACCCATTTTGTCCCGAAAGAGGCTAAAACCGAAAAAACATTGATTCTAAGCATTAAACAGCGTTGTTACTGTTTCTAGGGTCAGAATGTGTGACATTCCAATGGATTTGACTAATTGTAAGAGTTTGTAAGTTTGAGAGTAGAGTAATCAAGAGATTATGGAAGAGAGTATGAAAGAGAGTGAAATCATGTAAAGAGTGAGGAGAGTGGACGATTGAGAGAGAGAGTGTTGGAGAAAGAGAATAAACTCTTTTCTTGCTTCTATTAGTATGATACTTACAAACTATTTAAAGACATATACAAATAGGATATTCTCTTAGGATCCTATGCACACTAATATGAGGAGAAAGCGACATCTCCTTATTCTAACATGTGATCTCCTCTTCTCTCTTGCAACTTGCTCCAACGGCTACAAAGGAAGGATCGAGATGAATGGCGACCGTTGGAGGATCTCTTTGGTGGATTGGGCTCATGAAGACTTCTATTTGAGGATGGCCCATTGGTTGGTCGTACGGACGTCCGTACGGTCGTACGGACAAGTGTGTGTGCCGGTTCATACTCCCCCTCAAGCTTGACTTGGGGAACTAGTCAAGCTTGACAACATAGGCACCCACCTCATTAAAAACCTTAGTATAGAAAAACCTCTTGGGAAAACTATTCTTAAGGGAAAAAGAGTGTAGGCGCCAAAACAAAGCAAGTCATGGCCGATTGAGGTTTAGGAGGCCAAGCTTAGGATGGATGTATTCACACACTTGGGGGCTCGCAGCTTTAGTCAGGACGTCTGCAAGTTGTTCTTTGCTTTCGGTATGGCAAGGTAAGACAACTCCAAGCTTGATTTGTTCTCGGACCTTATGGCAATCCACTTCAATGTGCTTGGTCCGCTCATGGAACACTGAATTGGTTGCTATATGAATGGCTGCTTCGTTATCACAGTGCATGGTGATCGGCTTTGTTGATTCTATTCCAAGATCCTTGAGTAACATCTTCAGCCACATTAGCTCCGTCGTTAGCTTCCTCATAGCTCTATACTCGGATTCGGCACTTGAGAGTGAGACGACCTTTTGCTTCTTGCTCTTCCATGTGACCAGGTTCCCTCCAAGGAACGTGCAATAGCCTGTGGTTGAGCGTCGGTCCCCACGATCTCCGGCATAGTCAGCGTCGCAGTAGCCTACCAACTCGGTGCTCTTGTTGCGTCCCATCCATATGCCTTGGCCGGGTGAGCCCTTGATGTACTTGAGGATCCGTGTCAGCATGTTCCAATGGTGCACGGTGGGGTTCTTCATATGCTGGCTTACCTGGTTCACGGCAAAGCAAATGTCAGGCCGTGTGATAGTTAAATAAATGAGCTTACCGACTAGCCGCCGGTAGAGGCTAACGTCCTCGAATGGAGCGGTGTCAAGCTCCCCCTGTCCTCCATCCTTGTAATTCTCTTCTAAGGGCGTTGTTACTGCCTTAGCTCCTAGTTTTCCTGTTTCACTCAATAAGTCTAGTGCATACTTTCTTTGAGATAACAATAACCCTTCATTTGATCTATAAACTTCTATCCCAAGAAAGTATTTCAACTCTCCAAGATCTTTAATATCAAAAACTGATTTCAAGAATGTTTTAGAGTCTTGAATACCTACCGAGTCACTTCCAGTGATGATGATATCATCAACATACACTAGAATGACTACTATACCTTTGGCGCTTGGTAAGGTGAACAAGGTGTGGTCAGCTTCGGATTTGCGAAAGCCTTTGTCAAGAAGTGTGGTGCTAAGCTTGTGATACCAAGCCCTTGGTGACTGCTTCAAGCCATAGATAGCTTTGTTGAGTTTCAAGACCTTTCCCGGACCAATAGTATCCTCCAAACCCGGTGGTGGTCGCATATACACTTCATCCTCCAGTTCTCCTTGCAAGAAGGCGTTCTTCACGTCCATTTGCCAAAGTTCCCAGTCGAGGTTAGTGGCGAGAGAGAGTACAACTCGAACCGTGTGAAGCTTAGCCACCGGAGCAAACGTATCAAGATAGTCCTCCCCATACGTTTGCGTGAAACCTCGTGCGACTAGGCGGGCTTTGTGGCGTTCAATCTCCCCATTGCTCTTATATTTGATTGTGAAGATATACCGAGAGGTGACAGCCTTCTTGCCCTTGGGTAAGTCAGCCTCGTCCCATGTATGATTTTGCACCATGGCCGTATTCTCGGCATCCACTGCATCTCTCCATACTTTGTGCTGCTTAGCCTCATCATAGGTCTTGGGGATCCAATCCTCATCAATATGGCCAAGAAACACTTGATGCTCTATCGGAAAATGAGCCAAGGTGCACACGGCCTGAATCGGATGAGCAACGGCCATGTTGTTGAAGTACACACGGGTGTTCTTCCAATGACTAGGAGGATACTTGATACGTTGGCTGCGCCGAAGAGGAACTATAGCCCCAGCTTTGGAGTTGGCTCGTCCTGGAGTAATGATCTCCTCAAGCTGTTCAGCCGTCCCCTCGGTTGTTTCGGCCGTGTTGTCCGCGAGTGACTCGGGTGCTTCCTCATGCTGCTCAGTATGGTCATCGGCATGTGTAGCAGGCTCAGGCTCAGTAGATGGCTCAGGTTGTTCTGGTGATGCTGGTCTGGCTGACTCAGTAGTGATCCGATCGTTTTCAAGACCTAGTCGCTCAAGGATTACTCGGAGGTTGCGCGTCCGATCAGATGGTGAATCAGAGAGGTTACGGAGCTCATCCCAATTCTTCTCATCGTAAAAGCCTTGTGTCTCCATGAACTTGACATCACGAGATACTAGAACCCTCCTTGTTGTAGGGTCATAGCACTTATACCCCTTTTGTGTGGTAGAGTAGCCAAGAAACATAGCCTTTGTACTCTTTGCATCAAGCTTGTCTCTTAGCTCACCTGGTCGCAACACATAGCACACACAACCAAACACTCGTAAGTGATCAAATGTAGGTTTGTCATTCGTTAATACCTCAAATGGAGACACATCCTTTAGGATCTTTGTTGGTGTGCGGTTAATAAGATAACAAGCGGCTAGCACAGCATCTCCCCAAAACCTCTTTGGAACCCTTGTGTGAAACATCATAGACCTTGCTACTTCCATGAGATGCCTATTCTTTCTCTCAGCCACTCCATTTTGTTGTGGTGTGTAAGGACAGCTAGTTTGATGAAGAATTCCATGTTTGGCTAGATATTGTTTAAAGGCATGGCTTGTGTACTCTCCACCATTATCTGATCTCAAAATTTTAATCTTGGCATGAAAGTGGTTAGTGACATAATTTTGAAAATTAGTAAAGGCCTCAAGGACTCTATCCTTAGAGGGAAGCAAAGTTATCCAAGTATATTTTGATTTTTCATCAATAAAAGTCACAAAATACTTTTGATTATCTCTAGATAAGCAAGGAGATGTCCAAACATCAGAATGAATTAAATCAAAACATTTTTCATAAATAGTAATAGATTTAGGGAAAACAGCCTTGCAATGTTTACCAAGAATACAAGCCTCACACTCATCATTTTGAAAAGAAACATTAGGAAATATTAAGGATAAAGCTCTTGTGTGAGGGTGTCCTAGCCTAGCATGTAAAATAGAATCACTAGGTTTCATAATAACCGAATTAAAACAAGATGCATTAGAAGATAAGTTCAAGTCCTCAAGCACATAGAGGTCATCCTTGGATCCTCCTTGACCAAGAACCTTACTTGTCTCAATATCCTGAAAATGAACGTTGTTAGGACCAAATATAGCATAACAATTTAAATCAGTAGTGGCTCTCTTAACTGATAGCAAGTTAGAAGTAAAGTTTGGCATATAAAATGCCTTAGTCTCCTTATCAAATAGTTTCAAGTTTCCTATGCCTTTAACTGGTACTTTCTCACCATTTGCTATTATTACATTACCATTAGCAGGTTTAATATCACTAATTAGCCTAGAATCACTAATCATGTGATGGGATGCACCAGAATCAACTATGAGGGGTTTAATTTTGTTTGAGGCAAGAAACGCCTTACCGGTGGCCTCTTTGATGGCTTTGATGAGCGCATCAAGGTCGGACCGCCTTACCAGCTCGGACGATGCTGCAGCAAGAGCGGTTCCACTGGTCACTTGTTGAGGCTGCTCAGAGATTGACTCCCCCATGGCTACTGCTTGATGAGCTCTCGGTGGTCCTCCGCGGTTTGGTCGTCCACCTCGGATGGTACCCGGCGGTGGTGCTAGATGAGGGTGTAGAATCCAGCAGCGGCTCTTGAAGTGACCAAGCTTCTTACAATGCTCACAAAATGGCGGGTTGTTCTTGTCCTCCGGCTTGTAGTAGCCCTTGTTTGCTGATGCCGTCTCAGCTTTGTTAGCGGTCACAAGTTCTCCCTTGCCGCCAAACAATCCCATGGAGCCATGCTCCTTTTGAATTTGGTTACAGACATCATCAAGGCTAGGGAGCTTGTCCGACCGTAGAATATGCTTGATAAGGTCATTGTAGGAGGGGTTCAAGGTCAAGAGAAGGCCGAACACCTTATCTTGTTCACGCCTCTCATTCAGAATGGCCGGATCTATAGTCGCCGGCCGGAGCATCTCTAGTTCAGCCCAAAGGGACCTAAACTTCCCAAAGTGCTTGGTGAACTCCATGTCTTCTTGGTTGAGGTTGTTGATGGCCCTCTTAATCTCAAAAATTCGGTTTACATTTGTAACATTCCCAAAAACATTCTTGAGAGTGTCCCACAAGTCTTTTGCTGTCTCGCAATAAGAGTAAGCTTCAAGTATAGGTACATCTAGGGAGTTTTGAATGATAGCTAGGACTCCCTGATCTTCTTGAAACCACTTGTTCTTCTCATCGACAAGATCCTTGCCGTCTTTGGTGGTCTCGCCACTAGGAGCTTCGCTTGTCTCAACATGGGACCAAAGTCCTCGGCCGCATAGGGCTGTCTTTGTGGTTCTAGCCCACAGTAAGTAATTCTCTCCCTTGAGAGTAACTGGAACAATGAGAGTTTTGGTAGTTTCCATGGAAAAAGATGAAGAGACCGTTGGTTAAAGCTATTGTCCAACGGTTAAAGAAAGAAGATTCAAGAACAAGAAATTTCAAGAACAAGAAAGAGAATGCGGAAGGGAGTGATGGAGATTTGAGGCAAGAACAGAATCAAATCTGCTCTGATACCATGTAAGTTTGAGAGTAGAGTAATCAAGAGATTATGGAAGAGAGTATGAAAGAGAGTGAAATCATGTAAAGAGTGAGGAGAGTGGACGATTGAGAGAGAGAGTGTTGGAGAAAGAGAATAAACTCTTTTCTTGCTTCCATTAGTATGATACTTACAAACTATTTAAAGACATATACAAATAGGATATTCTCTTAGGATCCTATGCACACTAATATGAGGAGAAAGCGACATCTCCTTATTCTAACATGTGATCTCCTCTTCTCTCTTGCAACTTGCTCCAACGGCTACAAAGGAAGGATCGAGATGAATGGCGACCGTTGGAGGATCTCTTTGGTGGATTGGGCTCATGAAGACTTCTATTTGAGGATGGCCCATTGGTTGGTCGTACGGACGTCCGTACGGTCGTACGGACAAGTGTGTGTGCCGGTTCATAGAGTTCGGGATGAATTTGGAGTGTTTAGACAACAGTTGAACCCGTTTTATCCCAAAACAGGCTTAAACCGAGTAAACATGCTAAAACCAAGAGAAAACATTGATTCGAAGAAGTAAACAGCTATGTTACTCTTTCTTGGGTAAAATATGCAACAATCTAATGCATTTGACTAATTACAAGAGTTCGCGTTGAATTTGGAGTGTTTAGCCACCACTTATACCCATTTTGTCCCGAAACAGGCTAAAACCAAGAAAACGTTGATTCTAAGCAGTAAACAGCATTGTTACTGTTTCTAGGATTAGAATGTGTTACATTCCAATGGATTTGACTAATTGTAAGAGTTCGGGATGAATTTGGAGTGTTTAGACAACAGTTGAACCCGTTTTATCCCAAAACAGGCTTAAACCGAGTAAACATGCTAAAACCAAGAGAAAACATTGATTCGAAGAAGTAAACAGCTATGTTACTCTTTCTTGGGTAAAATATGCAACAATCTAATGCATTTGACTAATTACAAGAGTTCGCGTTGAATTTGGAGTGTTTAGCCACCACTTATACCCATTTTGTCCCGAAACAGGCTAAAACCAAGAAAACGTTGATTCTAAGCAGTAAACAGCATTGTTACTGTTTCTAGGATTAGAATGTGTTACATTCCAATGCATTTGACTAATTGTAAGAGTTCGGGATGAATTTGGAGTGTTTAGACAACAGTTGAACCCGTTTTATCCCAAAACAGGCTTAAACTGAGAAAACATGCTAAAACCGAGAGAAAACATTGATTCGAAGCAGTAAACAGCTATCTTACTCTTTCTATGGTCAAAATATGTTACAATCCTATGCATTTGACTAATTACAAAAGTTTGGATTGAATTTGGAGTGTTTAGACACCACTTTTACCCATTTTGTCCCGAAACAGGCTAAAACCGAGAAAGCATTGATTTGAAGCAGTAAACAGCTCTGTTATTATGTCTAGGGTCAGAATGTGTGACAGTCCAATGCATTTTACTAATTGTAAGAGTTCAGGATGAATTTGGAGTGTTTATACAATAGTTAAACCCGTTTTATCCCAAAACAGGCTTAAACCGAGAAAACTGGCTATAACCGAGAGAAAACATTGGTTCGAAGCAGTAAACAGCGATGTTACTCTTTCTAGGGTAAAATATGTAACAATCCAATGCATTTGACTAATTACAAGATTTCACGTTGAATTTGGAGTGTTTAGCCACCACTTTTACCCATTTTGTCCCGAAAGAGGCTAAAACCGAAAAAACATTGATTCTAAGCATTAAACAGCGTTGTTACTGTTTCTAGGGTCAGAATGTGTGACATTCCAATGGATTTGACTAATTGTAAGAGTTCGGGATGAATTTGGAGTGTTTAGACAACAGTTGAACCCGTTTTATCCCAAAACAGGCTTAAACCGAGTAAACATGCTAAAACCAAGAGAAAACATTGATTCGAAGAAGTAAACAGCTATGTTACTCTTTCTTGGGTAAAATATGCAACAATCCAATGCATTTGACTAATTACAAGAGTTCGCGTTGAATTTGGAGTGTTTAGCTACCACTTATATCGATTTTGTCCCGAAACAGGCTAAAACCGAGAAAACGTTGATTCTAAGCAGTAAACAGAGTTGTTACTGTTTCTAGGGTCAGAATGTGTGACATTCCAATGCATTTGAATAATTATAAGAGTTCGAAATGAATTTGGAGTGTTTAGACAACAGTTGAACCCGTTTTATCCCAAAACAGGCTTAAACCGAGAAAACATTGGTTCGAAGCAGTAAACAGCTATCTTACTCTTTCTATGGTCAAAATATGTTACAATCCTATGCATTTGACTAATTACAAAAGTTTGGGTTGAATTTGGAGTGTTTAGACACCAATTTTACCCATTTTGTCCCGAAACAGGCTAAAACCAAGAAAGCATTGATTTGAAGCAGTAAACAGCTCTGTTATTATGTCTAGGGTCAGAATGTGTGACAGTCCAATGCATTTTACTAATTGTAAGACCAAGAGACAACATTGATTCAAAGCAGTAAACAGCTATGTTACTCTTTCTATGGTCAAATATGCAACAATCCAATGCATTTGACTAATTACAAGAGTTCGCGTTGAATTTGGAGTGTTTAGCCACCACTTATACCCATTTTGTCCCGAAAGAGGCTAAAACCAAGAAAATGTTGATTCTAAGCAGTAAACAGAATTGTTACTGTTTCTAGGATTAGAATGTGTTACATTCCAATGCATTTTACTAATTGTAAGAGTTCGGGATGAATTTGGAGTGTTTATACAATAGTTAAACCCGTTTTATCCCAAAACAGGCTTAAACCGAGAAAACAGGCTATAACCGAGAGAAAACATTGGTTCAAAGCAGTAAACAGCGATGTTACTCTTTCTAGGGTAAAATATGTAACAATCCAATGCATTTGACTAATTACAAGATTTCACGTTGAATTTGGAGTGTTTAGCCACCACTTTTACCAATTTTGTCCCGAAAGAGGCTAAAACCGAAAAAACATTGATTCTAAGCATTAAACAGCGTTGTTACTGTTTCTAGGGTCAGAATGTGTGACATTCCAATGGATTTGACTAATTGTAAGAGTTCGGGATGAATTTGGAGTGTTTAGACAACAGTTGAACCCGTTTTATCCCAAAACAGGCTTAAACCGAGTAAACATGCTAAAACCAAGAGAAAACATTGATTCGAAGAAGTAAACAGCTATGTTACTCTTTCTTGGGTAAAATATGCAACAATCTAATGCATTTGACTAATTACAAGAGTTCGCGTTGAATTTGGAGTGTTTAGCCACCACTTATACCCATTTTGTCCCGAAACAGGCTAAAACCAAGAAAACGTTGATTCTAAGCAGTATACAGCATTGTTACTGTTTCTAGGGTCAGAATGTGTGACATTCTAATGAATTTGACTAATTGTAAGAGTTCGGGATGAATTTGGAGTGTTTAGACAACAGTTGAACCTGTTTTATCCCAAAACAGGCTGAAACCGAGAAAACATGCTAAAACCGAGAGAAAACATTGATCCGAAGAAGTGAACAGCTATGTTACTATTTCTAGGGTAAAATATGCAACAATCCAATGCATTTGACTAATTACAAGAGTTCACGTTGGATTTGGAGTGTTTAGCCACCACTTATACCGATTTTGTCCCGACAAGGCTAAAACCGAGAAAACGTTGATTCTAAGCAGTAAACAGCGTTGTTACTGTTTCTAGGGTCAGAATGTGTGACATTCCAATGGATTTGACTAATTGTAAGTTCGGGATGAATTTGGAGTGTTTAGACAACAGTTGAACCCGTTTTATCCCAAAACAGGTTTAAACCGAGTAAACATGCTAAAACAAGGAGAAAACATTGATTCGAAGAAGTAAACAGCTATGTTACTCTTTCTTGGGTAAAATATGCAACAATCTAATGCATTTGACTAATTACAAGAGTTCGCGTTGAATTTGGAGTGTTTAGCCACCACTTATACCCATTTTGTCCCGAAACAGGCTAAAACCAAGAAAACGTTGATTCTAAGCAGTATACAGCATTGTTACTGTTTCTAGGGTCAGAATGTGTGACATTCTAATGAATTTGACTAATTGTAAGAGTTCGGGATGAATTTGGAGTGTTTAGACAACAGTTGAACCTGTTTTATCCCAAAACAGGCTGAAACCGAGAAAACATGCTAAAACCGAGAGAAAACATTGATCCGAAGAAGTGAACAGCTATGTTACTATTTCTAGGGTAAAATATGCAACAATCCAATGCATTTGACTAATTACAAGAGTTCACGTTGGATTTGGAGTGTTTAGCCACCACTTATACCGATTTTGTCCCGACAAGGCTAAAACCGAGAAAACGTTGATTCTAAGCAGTAAACAGCGTTGTTACTGTTTCTAGGGTCAGAATGTGTGACATTCCAATGGATTTGACTAATTGTAAGTTCGGGATGAATTTGGAGTGTTTAGACAACAGTTGAACCCGTTTTATCCCAAAACAGGTTTAAACCGAGTAAACATGCTAAAACAAGGAGAAAACATTGATTCGAAGAAGTAAACAGCTATGTTACTCTTTCTTGGGTAAAATATGCAACAATACAATGCATTTGAATAATTACAAGAGTTCGCGTTGAATTTGGAGTGTTTAGCCACCACTTATATCGATTTTGTCCCGAAACAGGCTAAAACCGAGAAAACGTTGATTCTAAGCAGTAAACAGAGTTGTTACTGTTTCTAGGGTCAGAATGTGTGACATTCCAATGCATTTGAATAATTGTAAGAGTTCGAAATGAATTTGGAGTGTTTAGACAACAGTTGAACCCGTTTTATCCCAAAACAGGCTTAAACCGAGAAAACATTGGTTCGAAGCAGTAAACAGCTATCTTACTCTTTCTATGGTCAAAATATGTTACAATCCTATGCATTTGACTAATTACAAAAGTTTGGGTTGAATTTGGAGTGTTTAGACACCACTTTTACCCATTTTGTCCCGAAACAGGCTAAAACCAAGAAAGCATTGATTTGAAGCAGTAAACAGCTCTGTTATTATGTCTAGGGTCAGAATGTGTGACAGTCCAATGCATTTTACTAATTGTAAGAGTTCAGGATGAATTTGGAGTGTTTATACAATAGTTAAACCCGTTTTATCCCAAAACAGGCTTAAACCGAGAAAACTGGCTATAACCGAGAGAAAACATTGGTTCGAAGCAGTAAACAGCGATGTTACTCTTTCTAGGGTAAAATATGTAACAATCCAATGCATTTGACTAATTACAAGATTTCACGTTGAATTTGGAGTGTTTAGCCACCACTTTTACCCATTTTGTCCCGAAAGAGGCTAAAACCGAAAAAACATTGATTCTAAGCATTAAACAGCGTTGTTACTGTTTCTAGGGTCAGAATGTGTGACATTCCAATGGATTTGACTAATTGTAAGAGTTCGGGATGAATTTGGAGTGTTTAGACAACAGTTGAACCCGTTTTATCCCAAAACAGGCTTAAACCGAGTAAACATGCTAAAACCAAGAGAAAACATTGATTCGAAGAAGTAAACAGCTATGTTACTATTTCTTGGGTAAAATATGCAACAATCTAATGCATTTGACTAATTACAAGAGTTCGCGTTGAATTTGGAGTGTTTAGCCACCACTTATACCCATTTTGTCCCGAAACAGGCTAAAACCAAGAAAACGTTGATTCTAAGCAGTAAACAGCATTGTTACTGTTTCTAGGATTAGAATGTGTTACATTCCAATGCATTTGACTAATTGTAAGAGTTCGGGATGAATTTGGAGTGTTTAGACAACAGTTGAACCCGTTTTATCCCAAAACAAGCTTAAACCGAGAAAACATGCTAAAACCGAGAGAAAACATTGATTCGAAGCAGTAAACAGCTATCTTACTCTTTCTATGGTCAAAATATGTTACAATCCTATGCATTTGACTAATTACAAAAGTTTGGGTTGAATTTGGAGTGTTTAGACACCACTTTTACCCATTTTGTCCCGAAACAGGCTAAAACCGAGAAAGCATTGATTTGAAGCAGTAAATAGCTCTGTTATTATGTCTAGGGTCAGAATGTGTGACAGTCCAATGCATTTTACTAATTGTAAGAGTTCAGGATGAATTTGGAGTGTTTATACAATAGTTAAACCCGTTTTATCCCAAAACAGGCTTAAACCGAGAAAACAGGCTATAACCGAGAGAAAACATTGGTTCGAAGCAGTAAACAGTGATGTTAATCTTTCTAGGGTAAAATATGTAACAATCCAATGCATTTGACTAATTACAAGATTTCACGTTGAATTTGGAGTGTTTAGCCACCACTTATACCGATTTTGTCCCGACAAGGCTAAAACCAAGAAAACGTTGATTCTAAGCAGTAAACAGCGTTGTTACTGTTTCTAGGGTCAGAATGTGTGACATTCCAATGGATTTGACTAATTGTAAGTTCGGGATGAATTTGGAGTGTTTAGACAACAGTTGAACCCGTTTTATCCCAAAACAGGTTTAAACCGAGTAAACATGCTAAAACCAACAGAAAACATTGATTCGAAGAAGTAAACAGCTATGTTACTCTTTCTTGGGTAAAATATGCAACAATCCAATGCATTTGAATAATTACAAGAGTTCGCGTTGAATTTGGAGTGTTTAGCCACCACTTATATCGATTTTGTCCCGAAACAGGCTAAAACCGAGAAAACGTTGATTCTAAGCAGTAAACAGAGTTGTTACTGTTTGTAGGGTCAGAATGTGTGACATTCCAATGCATTTGAATAATTTTAAGAGTTCGAAATGAATTTGGAGTGTTTAGACAACAGTTGAACCCGTTTTATCCCAAAACAGGCTTAAACCGAGAAAACATTGGTTCGAAGCAGTAAACAGCTATCTTACTCTTTCTATGGTCAAAATATGTTACAATCCTATGCATTTGACTAATTACAAAAGTTTGGGTTGAATTTGGAGTGTTTAGACACCACTTTTACCCATTTTGTCCCGAAACAGGCTAAAACCAAGAAAGCATTGATTTGAAGCAGTAAACAGCTCTGTTATTATGTCTAGGGTCAGAATGTGTGACAGTCCAATGCATTTTACTAATTGTAAGAGTTCGGGATGAATTTGGAGTGTTTATACAATAGTTAAACCCGTTTTATCCCAAAACAGGCTTAAACCGAGAAAACAGGCTATAACCGAGAGAAAACATTGGTTCGAAGCAGTAAACAGCGATGTTACTCTTTCTAGGGTAAAATATGTAACAATCCAATGCATTTGACTAATTACAAGATTTCACGTTGAATTTGGAGTGTTTAGCCACCACTTTTACCCATTTTGTCCTGAAAGAGGCTAAAACCGAAAAAACATTGATTCTAAGCATTAAACAGCGTTGTTACAGTTTCTAGGGTCAGAATGTGTGACATTCCAATGGATTTGACTAATTGTAAGAGTTCGGGATGAATTTGGAGTGTTTAGACAACAGTTGAACCCGTTTTATCCCAAAACAGGCTTAAACCGAGTAAACATGCTAAAACCAAGAGAAAACATTGATTCGAAGAAGTAAACAGCTATGTTACTCTTTCTTGGGTAAAATATGCAACAATCTAATGCATTTGACTAATTACAAGAGTTCGCGTTGAATTTGGAGTATTTAGCCACCACTTATACCCATTTTGTCCCGAAACAGGCTAAAACCAAGAAAACGTTGATTCTAAGCAGTAAACAGCATTGTTACAGTTTCTAGGATTAGAATGTGTTACATTCCAATGCATTTGACTAATTGTAAGAGTTCGGGATGAATTTGGAGTGTTTAGACAACAGTTGAACCCGTTTTATCCCAAAACAAGCTTAAACCGAGAAAACATGCTAAAACCGAGAGAAAACATTGATTCGAAGCAGTAAACAGCTATCTTACTCTTTCTATGGTCAAAATATGTTACAATCCTATGCATTTGACTAATTACAAAAGTTTGGGTTGAATTTGGAGTGTTTAGACACCACTTTTACCCATTTTGTCCCGAAACTGGCTAAAACCGAGAAAGCATTGATTTGAAGCAGTAAACAGCTCTGTTATTATGTCTAGGGTCAGAATGTGTGACAGTCCAATGCATTTTACTAATTGTAAGAGTTCAGGATGAATTTGGAGTGTTTATACAATAGTTAAACCCGTTTTATCCCAAAACAGGCTTAAACCGAGAAAACTGGCTATAACCGAGAGAAAACATTGGTTCGAAGTAGTAAACAGCGATGTTACTCTTTCTAGGGTAAAATATGTAACAATCCAATGCATTTGACTAATTACAAGATTTTACGTTGAATTTGGAGTGTTTAGCCACCACTTTTACCCATTTTGTCCCGAAAGAGGCTAAAACCGAAAAAACATTGATTCTAAGCATTAAACAGCGTTGTTACTGTTTCTAGGGTCAGAATGTGTGACATTCCAATGGATTTGACTAATTGTAAGAGTTCGGGATGAATTTGGAGTGTTTAGACAACAGTTGAACCCGTTTTATCCCAAAACAGGCTTAAACCGAGAAAACATGCTAAAACCGAGAGAAAACATTGATTCGAAGAAGTAAACAGCTATGTTACTCTTTCTTGGGTAAAATATGCAACAATCCAATGCATTTGACTAATTACAAGAGTTCGCGTTGAATTTGGAGTGTTTAGCCACCACTTATACCCATTTTGTCCCGAAACAGGCTAAAACCCAGAAAACATTGATTCTAAGCAGTAAACAGCGTTGTTACACTTTCTCGGGTCGGAATGTGTGACATTCCAATGCATTTGACAAATTGTAAGAGTTCGGGATGAATTTGGAGTGTTTAGACAACAATTGAACCCGTTTTATCCCAAAACAGGCTTAAACCGAGAAAACATGCTAAAACCGAGAGACAACATTGATTCGAAGCAGTAAACAGCTATGTTACTCTTTCTATGGTCAAATATGCAACAATCCAATGCATTTGACTAATTACAAGAGTTCGCGTTGAATTTGGAGTGTTTAGCCACCACTTTTACCCATTTTGTCCCGAAAGAGGCTAAAACCGAGAAAGCATTGATTTGAAGCAGTAAACAGCTCTGTTATTATGTCTAGGGTCAGAATGTGTGACAGTCCAATGCATTTTACTAATTGTAAGAGTTCGGGATTAATTTGGAGTGTTTATACAATAGTTAAACCCGTTTTATCCCAAAACAGGCTTAAACCAAGAAAACAGGCTATAACCGAGAGAAAACATTGGTTCGAAGCAGTAAACAGCGATGTTACTCTTTCTAGGGTAAAATATGTAACAATCCAATGCATTTGACTAATTACAAGATTTCACGTTGAATTTGGAGTGTTTAGCCACCACTTTTACCCATTTTGTCCCGAAAGAGGCTAAAACCGAAAAAACATTGATTCTAAGCATTAAACAGCGTTGTTACTGTTTCTAGGGTCAGAATGTGTGACATTCCAATGGATTTGACTAATTGTAAGAGTTCGGGATGAATTTTTAGTGTTTAGACAACAGTTGAACCCGTTTTATCCCAAAACAGGCTTAAACCGAGTTAACATGCTAAAACCAAGAGAAAACATTGATTCGAAGAAGTAAACAGCTATGTTACTCTTTCTTGGGTAAAATATGCAACAATCCAATGCATTTGACTAATTACAAGAGTTCGCGTTGAATTTGGAGTGTTTAGCCACCACTTATACCCATTTTGTCCCGAAACAGGCTAAAACCGAGAAAACGTTGATTCTAAGCAGTAAACAGCGTTGTTACTGTTTCTAGGATTAGAATGTGTTACATTCCAATGCATTTGACTAATTGTAAGAGTTCGGGATGAATTTGGAGTGTTTAGACAACAATTGAACCCGTTTTATCCCAAAACAGGCTTAAACCGAGAAAACATGCTAAAACCGAGAGACAACATTGATTCAAAGCAGTAAACAGCTATGTTACTCTTTCTATGGTCAAATATGCAACAATCCAATGCATTTGACTAATTACAAGAGTTCGCGTTGAATTTGGAGTGTTTAGCCACCACTTTTACCCATTTTGTCCCGAAACAGACTAAAACCGAGAAAACATTGATTCTAAGCAGTAAACAGCTCTGTTATAATGTCTAGGGTCAGAATGTGTGACAGTCCAATGCATTTTACTAATTGTAAGAGTTCGGGATGAATTTGGAGTGTTTATACAATAGTTAAACCCGTTTTATCCCAAAACAGGCTTAAACCGAGAAAACAGGCTATAACCGAGAGAAAACATTGGTTCGAAGCAGTAAACAGCGATGTTACTCTTTCTAGGGTAAAATATGTAACAATCCAATGCATTTGACTAATTACAAGATTTCACGTTGAATTTGGAGTGTTTAGCCACCACTTTTACCCATTTTATCCCGAAAGAGGCTAAAACCGAAAAAACATTGATTCTAAGCATTAAACAGTGTTGTTACTGTTTCTAGGGTCAGAATGTGTGACATTCCAATGGATTTGACTAATTGTAAGAGTTCGGGATGAATTTGTAGTGTTTAGACAACAGTTGAACCCGTTTTATCCCAAAACAGGCTTAAACCGAGAAAACATGCTAAAACCGAGAGACAACATTGATTCGAAGCAGTAAACAGCGATGTTACTCTTTCTAGGGTAAAATATGTAACAATCCAAAGCATTTGACTAATTACAAGATTTCACGTTGAATTTGGAGTGTTTAGCCACCACTTTTACCCATTTTGTCCCGAAAGAGGCTAAAACCGAAAAAACATTGATTCTAAGCATTAAACAGCGTTGTTACTGTTTCTAGGGTCAGAATGTGTAACATTCCAATGGATTTGACTAATTGTAAGAGTTCGGGATGAATTTGGAGTGTTTAGACAACAGTTGAACCCGTTTTATCCCAAAACAGGCTTAAACCGAGAAAACATGCTAAAACCGAGAGACAACATTGATTCGAAGCAGTAAACAGCGATGTTACTCTTTCTAGGGTAAAATATGCAACAATCCAATGCATTTGACTAATTACAAGAGTTCGCGTTGAATTTGGAGTGTTTAGCCACCACTTATACCCATTTTGTCCCGAAACAGGCTAAAACCCAGAAAACATTGATTCTAAGCAGTAAACAGCGTTGTTACACTTTCTCGGGTCGGAATGTGTGACATTCCAATGCATTTGACAAATTGTAAGAGTTCGGGATGAATTTGGAGTGTTTAGACAACAATTGAACCCGTTTTATCCCAAAACAGGCTTAAACCGAGAAAACATGCTAAAACCGAGAGACAACATTGATTCAAAGCAGTAAACAGCTATGTTACTCTTTCTATGGTCAAATATGCAACAATCCAATGCATTTGACTAATTACAAGAGTTCGCGTTGAATTTGGAGTGTTTAGCCACCACTTTTACCCATTTTATCCCGAAAGAGGCTAAAACCGAAAAAACATTGATTCTAAGCATTAAACAGTGTTGTTACTGTTTCTAGGGTCAGAATGTGTGACATTCCAATGGATTTGACTAATTGTAAGAGTTCGGGATGAATTTGTAGTGTTTAGACAACAGTTGAACCCGTTTTATCCCAAAACAGGCTTAAACCGAGAAAACATGCTAAAACCGAGAGACAACATTGATTCGAAGCAGTAAACAGCGATGTTACTCTTTCTAGGGTAAAATATGTAACAATCCAAAGCATTTGACTAATTACAAGATTTCACGTTGAATTTGGAGTGTTTAGCCACCACTTTTACCCATTTTGTCCCGAAAGAGGCTAAAACCGAAAAAACATTGATTCTAAGCATTAAACAGCGTTGTTACTGTTTCTAGGGTCAGAATGTGTGACATTCCAATGGATTTGACTAATTGTAAGAGTTCGGGATGAATTTGGAGTGTTTAGACAACAGTTGAACCCGTTTTATCCCAAAACAGGCTTAAACCGAGAAAACATGCTAAAACCGAGAGACAACATTGATTCGAAGCAGTAAACAGCGATGTTACTCTTTCTAGGGTAAAATATGCAACAATCCAATGCATTTGACTAATTACAAGAGTTCGCGTTGAATTTGGAGTGTTTAGCCACCACTTATACCCATTTTGTCCCGAAACAGGCTAAAACCCAGAAAACATTGATTCTAAGCAGTAAACAGCGTTGTTACACTTTCTCGGGTCGGAATGTGTGACATTCCAATGCATTTGACAAATTGTAAGAGTTCGGGATGAATTTGGAGTGTTTAGACAACAATTGAACCCGTTTTATCCCAAAACAGGCTTAAACCGAGAAAACATGCTAAAACCGAGAGACAACATTGATTCAAAGCAGTAAACAGCTATGTTACTCTTTCTATGGTCAAATATGCAACAATCCAATGCATTTGACTAATTACAAGAGTTCGCGTTGAATTTGGAGTGTTTAGCCACCACTTTTACCCATTTTGTCCCGAAAGAGGCTAAAACCGAGAAAGCATTGATTTGAAGCAGTAAACAGCTCTGTTATTATGTCTAGGGTCAGAATGTGTGACAGTCCAATGCATTTTACTAATTGTAAGAGTTCGGGATTAATTTGGAGTGTTTATACAATAGTTAAACCCGTTTTATCCCAAAACAGGCTTAAACCAAGAAAACAGGCTATAACCGAGAGAAAACATTGGTTCGAAGCAGTAAACAGCGATGTTACTCTTTCTAGGGTAAAATATGTAACAATCCAATGCATTTGACTAATTACAAGATTTCACGTTGAATTTGGAGTGTTTAGCCACCACTTTTACCCATTTTGTCCCGAAAGAGGCTAAAACCGAAAAAACATTGATTCTAAGCATTAAACAGAGTTGTTACTGTTTCTAGGGTCAGAATGTATGACATTCCAATGGATTTGACTAATTGTAAGAGTTCGGGATGAATTTGGAGTGTTTAGACAACAGTTGAACCCGTTTTATCCCAAAACAGGCTTAAACCGAGTAAACATGCTAAAACCAAGAGAAAACATTGATTCGAAGAAGTAAACAGCTATGTTACTCTTTCTTGGGTAAAATATGCAACAATCTAATGCATTTGACTAATTACAAGAGTTCGCGTTGAATTTGGAGTGTTTAGCCACCACTTATACCCATTTTGTCCCGAAACAGGCTAAAACCAAGAAAACGTTGATTCTAAGCAGTAAACAGCATTGTTACTGTTTCTAGGATTAGAATGTGTTACATTCCAATGCATTTGACTAATTGTAAGAGTTCGGGATGAATTTGGAGTGTTTAGACAACAGTTGAACCCGTTTTATCCCAAAACAAGCTTAAACCGAGAAAACATGCTAAGACCGAGAGAAAACATTGATTCGAAGCAGTAAACAGCTATCTTACTCTTTCTATGGTCAAAATATGTTACAATCCTATGCATTTGACTAATTACAAAAGTTTGGGTTGAATTTGGAGTGTTTAGACACCACTTTTACCCATTTTGTCCCGAAACAGGCTAAAACCGAGAAAGCATTGATTTGAAGCAGTAAACAGCTCTGTTATTATGTCTAGGGTCAGAATGTGTGACAGTCCAATGCATTTTACTAATTGTAAGAGTTCAGGATGAATTTGGAGTGTTTATACAATAGTTAAACCCGTTTTATCCCAAAACAGGCTTAAACCGAGAAAACTGGCTATAACCGAGAGAAAACATTGGTTCGAAGCAGTAAACAGCGATGTTACTCTTTCTAGGGTAAAATATGTAACAATCCAATGCATTTGACTAATTACAAGATTTCACGTTGAATTTGGAGTGTTTAGCCACCACTTTTACCCATTTTGTCCCGAAAGAGGCTAAAACCGAAAAAACATTGATTCTAAGCATTAAACAGCGTTGTTACTGTTTCTAGGGTCAGAATGTGTGACATTCCAATGGATTTGACTAATTGTAAGAGTTCGGGATGAATTTGGAGTGTTTAGACAACAGTTGAACCCGTTTTATCCCAAAACAGGCTTAAACCGAGAAAACATGCTAAAACCGAGAGACAACATTGATTCGAAGCAGTAAACAGCGATGTTACTCTTTCTAGGGTAAAATATGCAACAATCCAATGCATTTGACTAATTACAAGAGTTCGCGTTGAATTTGGAGTGTTTAGCCACCACTTATACCCATTTTGTCCCGAAACAGGCTAAAACCCAGAAAACATTGATTCTAAGCAGTAAACAGCGTTGTTACACTTTCTCGGGTCGGAATGTGTGACATTCCAATGCATTTGACAAATTGTAAGAGTTCGGGATGAATTTGGAGTGTTTAGACAACAATTGAACCCGTTTAATCCCAAAACAGGCTTAAACCGAGAAAACATGCTAAAACCGAGAGACAACATTGATTCAAAGCAGTAAACAGCTATGTTACTCTTTCTATGGTCAAATATGCAACAATCCAATGCATTTGACTAATTACAAGAGTTCGCGTTGAATTTGGAGTGTTTAGCCACCACTTTTACCCATTTTGTCCCGAAAGAGGCTAAAACCGAGAAAGCATTGATTTGAAGCAGTAAACAGCTCTGTTATTATGTCTAGGGTCAGAATGTGTGACAGTCCAATGCATTTTACTAATTGTAAGAGTTCGGGATTAATTTGGAGTGTTTATACAATAGTTAAACCCGTTTTATCCCAAAACAGGCTTAAACCAAGAAAACAGGCTATAACCGAGAGAAAACATTGGTTCGAAGCAGTAAACAGCGATGTTACTCTTTCTAGGGTAAAATATGTAACAATCCAATGCATTTGACTAATTACAAGATTTCACGTTGAATTTGGAGTGTTTAGCCACCACTTTTACCCATTTTGTCCCGAAAGAGGCTAAAACCGAAAAAACATTGATTCTAAGCATTAAACAGCGTTGTTACTGTTTCTAGGGTCAGAATGTGTGACATTCCAATGGATTTGACTAATTGTAAGAGTTCGGGATGAATTTGGAGTGTTTAGACAACAGTTGAACCCGTTTTATCCCAAAACAGGCTTAAACCGAGAAAACATGCTAAAACCGAGAGACAACATTGATTCGAAGCAGTAAACAGCGATGTTACTCTTTCTAGGGTAAAATATGCAACAATCCAATGCATTTGACTAATTACAAGAGTTCGCGTTGAATTTGGAGTGTTTAGCCACCACTTATACCCATTTTGTCCCGAAACAGGCTAAAACCCAGAAAACATTGATTCTAAGCAGTAAACAGCGTTGTTACACTTTCTCGGGTCGGAATGTGTGACATTCCAATGCATTTGACAAATTGTAAGAGTTCGGGATGAATTTGGAGTGTTTAGACAACAATTGAACCCGTTTAATCCCAAAACAGGCTTAAACCGAGAAAACATGCTAAAACCGAGAGACAACATTGATTCAAAGCAGTAAACAGCTATGTTACTCTTTCTATGGTCAAATATGCAACAATCCAATGCATTTGACTAATTACAAGAGTTCGCGTTGAATTTGGAGTGTTTAGCCACCACTTTTACCCATTTTGTCCCGAAAGAGGCTAAAACCGAGAAAGCATTGATTTGAAGCAGTAAACAGCTCTGTTATTATGTCTAGGGTCAGAATGTGTGACAGTCCAATGCATTTTACTAATTGTAAGAGTTCGGGATTAATTTGGAGTGTTTATACAATAGTTAAACCCGTTTTATCCCAAAACAGGCTTAAACCAAGAAAACAGGCTATAACCGAGAGAAAACATTGGTTCGAAGCAGTAAACAGCGATGTTACTCTTTCTAGGGTAAAATATGTAACAATCCAATGCATTTGACTAATTACAAGATTTCACGTTGAATTTGGAGTGTTTAGCCACCACTTTTACCCATTTTGTCCCGAAACAGGCTAAAACACGGAAAACGTTGATTCTAAGCAGTAAACAGCATTGTTACTGTTTCTAGGATTAGAATGTGTTACATTCCAATGCATTTGACTAATTGTAAGAGTTCGGGATGAATTTGGAGTGTTTAGACAACAGTTGAACCCGTTTTATCCCAAAACAAGCTTAAACCGAGAAAACATGCTAAGACCGAGAGAAAACATTGATTCGAAGCAGTAAACAGCTATCTTACTCTTTCTATGGTCAAAATATGTTACAATCCTATGCATTTGACTAATTACAAAAGTTTGGGTTGAATTTGGAGTGTTTAGACACCACTTTTACCCATTTTGTCCCGAAACAGGCTAAAACCGAGAAAGCATTGATTTGAAGCAGTAAACAGCTCTGTTATTATGTCTAGGGTCAGAATGTGTGACAGTCCAATGCATTTTACTAATTGTAAGAGTTCAGGATGAATTTGGAGTGTTTATACAATAGTTAAACCCGTTTTATCCCAAAACAGGCTTAAACCGAGAAAACTGGCTATAACCGAGAGAAAACATTGGTTCGAAGCAGTAAACAGCGATGTTACTCTTTCTAGGGTAAAATATGTAACAATCCAATGCATTTGACTAATTACAAGATTTCACGTTGAATTTGGAGTGTTTAGCCACCACTTTTACCCATTTTGTCCCGAAAGAGGCTAAAACCGAAAAAACATTGATTCTAAGCATTAAACAGCGTTGTTACTGTTTCTAGGGTCAGAATGTGTGACATTCCAATGGATTTGACTAATTGTAAGAGTTCGGGATGAATTTGGAGTGTTTAGACAACAGTTGAACCCGTTTTATCCCAAAACAGGCTTAAACCGAGAAAACATGCTAAAACCGAGAGACAACATTGATTCGAAGCAGTAAACAGCGATGTTACTCTTTCTAGGGTAAAATATGCAACAATCCAATGCATTTGACTAATTACAAGAGTTCGCGTTGAATTTGGAGTGTTTAGCCACCACTTATACCCATTTTGTCCCGAAACAGGCTAAAACCCAGAAAACATTGATTCTAAGCAGTAAACAGCGTTGTTACACTTTCTCGGGTCGGAATGTGTGACATTCCAATGCATTTGACAAATTGTAAGAGTTCGGGATGAATTTGGAGTGTTTAGACAACAATTGAACCCGTTTAATCCCAAAACAGGCTTAAACCGAGAAAACATGCTAAAACCGAGAGACAACATTGATTCAAAGCAGTAAACAGCTATGTTACTCTTTCTATGGTCAAATATGCAACAATCCAATGCATTTGACTAATTACAAGAGTTCGCGTTGAATTTGGAGTGTTTAGCCACCACTTTTACCCATTTTGTCCCGAAAGAGGCTAAAACCGAGAAAGCATTGATTTGAAGCAGTAAACAGCTCTGTTATTATGTCTAGGGTCAGAATGTGTGACAGTCCAATGCATTTTACTAATTGTAAGAGTTCGGGATTAATTTGGAGTGTTTATACAATAGTTAAACCCGTTTTATCCCAAAACAGGCTTAAACCAAGAAAACAGGCTATAACCGAGAGAAAACATTGGTTCGAAGCAGTAAACAGCGATGTTACTCTTTCTAGGGTAAAATATGTAACAATCCAATGCATTTGACTAATTACAAGATTTCACGTTGAATTTGGAGTGTTTAGCCACCACTTTTACCCATTTTGTCCCGAAACAGGCTAAAACCGAGAAAACGTTGATTCTAAGCAGTAAACAGCGTTGTTACTGTTTCTAGGATTAGAATGTGTTACATTCCAATGCATTTGACTAATTGTAAGAGTTCGGGATGAATTTGGAGTGTTTAGACAACAATTGAACCCGTTTTATCCCAAAACAGGCTTAAACCGAGAAAACATGCTAAAACCGAGAGACAACATTGATTCGAAGAAGTAAACAGCTATGTTACTCTTTCTTGGGTAAAATATGCAACAATCTAATGCATTTGACTAATTACAAGAGTTCGCGTTGAATTTGGAGTGTTTAGCCACCACTTATACCCATTTTGTCCCGAAACAGGCTAAAACCAAGAAAACGTTGATTCTAAGCAGTAAACAGCATTGTTACTGTTTCTAGGATTAGAATGTGTTACATTCCAATGCATTTGACTAATTGTAAGAGTTCGGGATGAATTTGGAGTGTTTAGACAACAGTTGAACCCGTTTTATCCCAAAACAAGCTTAAACCGAGAAAACATGCTAAGACCGAGAGAAAACATTGATTCGAAGCAGTAAACAGCTATCTTACTCTTTCTATGGTCAAAATATGTTACAATCCTATGCATTTGACTAATTACAAAAGTTTGGGTTGAATTTGGAGTGTTTAGACACCACTTTTACCCATTTTGTCCCGAAAAAGGCTAAAACCGAGAAAGCATTGATTTGAAGCAGTAAACAGCTCTGTTATTATGTCTAGGGTCAGAATGTGTGACAGTCCAATGCATTTTACTAATTGTAAGAGTTCAGGATGAATTTGGAGTGTTTATACAATAGTTAAACCCGTTTTATCCCAAAACAGGCTTAAACCGAGAAAACTGGCTATAACCGAGAGAAAACATTGGTTCGAAGCAGTAAACAGCGATGTTACTCTTTCTAGGGTAAAATATGTAACAATCCAATGCATTTGACTAATTACAAGATTTCACGTTGAATTTGGAGTGTTTAGCCACCACTTTTACCCATTTTGTCCCGAAAGAGGCTAAAACCGAAAAAACATTGATTCTAAGCATTAAACAGCGTTGTTACTGTTTCTAGGGTCAGAATGTGTGACATTCCAATGGATTTGACTAATTGTAAGAGTTCGGGATGAATTTGGAGTGTTTAGACAACAGTTGAACCCGTTTTATCCCAAAACAGGCTTAAACCGAGAAAACATGCTAAAACCGAGAGACAACATTGATTCGAAGCAGTAAACAGCGATGTTACTCTTTCTAGGGTAAAATATGCAACAATCCAATGCATTTGACTAATTACAAGAGTTCGCGTTGAATTTGGAGTGTTTAGCCACCACTTATACCCATTTTGTCCCGAAACAGGCTAAAACCCAGAAAACATTGATTCTAAGCAGTAAACAGCGTTGTTACACTTTCTCGGGTCGGAATGTGTGACATTCCAATGCATTTGACAAATTGTAAGAGTTCGGGATGAATTTGGAGTGTTTAGACAACAATTGAACCCGTTTAATCCCAAAACAGGCTTAAACCGAGAAAACATGCTAAAACTGAGAGACAACATTGATTCAAAGCAGTAAACAGCTATGTTACTCTTTCTATGGTCAAATATGCAACAATCCAATGCATTTGACTAATTACAAGAGTTCGCGTTGAATTTGGAGTGTTTAGCCACCACTTTTACCCATTTTGTCCCGAAAGAGGCTAAAACCGAGAAAGCATTGATTTGAAGCAGTAAACAGCTCTGTTATTATGTCTAGGGTCAGAATGTGTGACAGTCCAATGCATTTTACTAATTGTAAGAGTTCGGGATTAATTTGGAGTGTTTATACAATAGTTAAACCCGTTTTATCCCAAAACAGGCTTAAACCAAGAAAACAGGCTATAACCGAGAGAAAACATTGGTTCGAAGCAGTAAACAGCGATGTTACTCTTTCTAGGGTAAAATATGTAACAATCCAATGCATTTGACTAATTACAAGATTTCACGTTGAATTTGGAGTGTTTAGCCACCACTTTTACCCATTTTGTCCCGAAAGAGGCTAAAACCGAAAAAACATTGATTCTAAGCATTAAACAGAGTTGTTACTGTTTCTAGGGTCAGAATGTGTGACATTCCAATGGATTTGACTAATTGTAAGAGTTCGGGATGAATTTGGAGTGTTTAGACAACAGTTGAACCCGTTTTATCCCAAAACAGGCTTAAACCGAGTAAACATGCTAAAACCAAGAGAAAACATTGATTCGAAGAAGTAAACAGCTATGTTACTCTTTCTTGGGTAAAATATGCAACAATCTAATGCATTTGACTAATTACAAGAGTTCGTGTTGAATTTGGAGTGTTTAGCCACCACTTATACCCATTTTGTCCCGAAACAGGCTAAAACCAAGAAAACGTTGATTCTAAGCAGTAAACAGCATTGTTACTGTTTCTAGGATTAGAATGTGTTACATTCCAATGCATTTGACTAATTGTAAGAGTTCGGGATGAATTTGGAGTGTTTAGACAACAGTTGAACCCGTTTTATCCCAAAACAAGCTTAAACCGAGAAAACATGCTAAGACCGAGAGAAAACATTGATTCGAAGCAGTAAACAGCTATCTTACTCTTTCTATGGTCAAAATATGTTACAATCCTATGCATTTGACTAATTACAAAAGTTTGGGTTGAATTTGGAGTGTTTAGACACCACTTTTACCCATTTTGTCCCGAAACAGGCTAAAACCGAGAAAGCATTGATTTGAAGCAGTAAACAGCTCTGTTATTATGTCTAGGGTCAGAATGTGTGACAGTCCAATGCATTTTACTAATTGTAAGAGTTCAGGATGAATTTGGAGTGTTTATACAATAGTAAAACCCGTTTTATCCCAAAACAGGCTTAAACCGAGAAAACAGGCTATAACCGAGAGAAAACATTGGTTCGAAGCAGTAAACAGCGATGTTACTCTTTCTAGGGTAAAATATGTAACAATCCAATGCATTTGACTAATTACAAGATTTCACGTTGAATTTGGAGTGTTTAGCCACCACTTTTACCCATTTTGTCCCGAAAGAGGCTAAAACCGAAAAAACATTGATTCTAAGCATTAAACAGCGTTGTTACTGTTTCTAGGGTCAAAATGTGTGACATTCCAATGGATTTGACTAATTGTAAGAGTTCGGGATGAATTTGGAGTGTTTAGACAACAATTGAACCCGTTTTATCCCAAAACAGGCTTAAACCGAGAAAACATGCTAAAACCAAGAGACAACATTGATTCAAAGCAGTAAACAGCTATGTTACTCTTTCTATGGTCAAATATGCAACAATCCAATGCATTTGACTAATTACAAGAGTTCGCGTTGAATTTGGAGTGTTTAGCCACCACTTATACCCATTTTGTCCCGAAACAGGCTAAAACCGAGAAAACGTTGATTCTAAGCAGTAAACAGCGTTGTTACTGTTTCTAGGATTAGAATGTGTTACATTCCAATGCATTTGACTAATTGTAAGAGTTCGGGATGAATTTGGAGTGTTTAGACAACAATTGAACCCGTTTTATCCCAAAACAGGCTTAAACCGAGAAAACATGCTAAAACCAAGAGACAACATTGATTCAAAGCAGTAAACAGCTATGTTACTCTTTCTATGGTCAAATATGCAACAATCCAATGCATTTGACTAATTACAAGAGTTCGCGTTGAATTTGGAGTGTTTAGCCACCACTTATACCCATTTTGTCCCGAAAGAGGCTAAAACCAAGAAAACGTTGATTCTAAGCAGTAAACAGAATTGTTACTGTTTCTAGGATTAGAATGTGTTACATTCCAATGCATTTGACTAATTGTAAGAGTTCGGGATGAATTTGGAGTGTTTAGACAACAGTTGAACCCGTTTTATCCCAAAACAGGCTTAAACCGAGAAAACATGCTAAAACCGAGAGAAAACATTGATTCGAAGCAGTAAACAGCTATCTTACTCTTTCTATGGTCAAAATATGTTACAATCCTATGCATTTGACTAATTACAAAAGTTTGGGTTGAATTTGGAGTGTTTAGACACCACTTTTACCCATTTTGTCCCGAAACAGGCTAAAACCAAGAAAGCATTGATTTGAATCAGTAAACAGCTCTGTTATTATGTCTAGGGTCACAATGTGTCACAGTCCAATGCATTTTACTAATTGTAAGAGTTCAGGATGAATTTGGAGTGTTTATACAATAGTTAAACCTGTTTTATCCCAAAACAGGCTTAAACCAAGAAAACTGGCTATAACCGAGAGAAAACATTGGTTCGAAGCAGTAAACAGCGATGTTACTCTTTCTAGGGTAAAATATGTAACAATCCAATGCATTTGACTAATTACAAGATTTCACGTTTAATTTGGAGTGTTTAGCCACCACTTTTACCCATTTTGTCCCGAAAGAGGCTAAAACCGAAAAAACATTGATTCTAAGCATTAAACAGCGTTGTTACTGTTTCTAGGGTCAGAATGTGTGACATTCCAATGGATTTGACTAATTGTAAGAGTTCGGGATGAATTTGGAGTGTTTAGACAACAGTTGAACCCGTTTTATCCCAAAACAGGCTTAAACCGAGTAAACATGCTAAAACCAAGAGAAAACATTGATTCGAAGAAGTAAACAGCTATGTTACTCTTTCTTGGGTAAAATATGCAACAATCCAATGCATTTGACTAATTACAAGAGTTCGCGTTGAATTTGGAGTGTTTAGCCACCACTTATATCGATTTTGTCCCGAAACAGGCTAAAACCGAGAAAACGTTGATTCTAAGCAGTAAACAGAGTTGTTACTGTTTCTAGGGTCAGAATGTGTGACATTCCAATGCATTTGAATAATTGTAAGAGTTCGAAATGAATTTGGAGTGTTTAGACAACAGTTGAACCCGTTTTATCCCAAAACAGGCTTAAACCGAGAAAACATTGGTTCGAAGCAGTAAACAGCTATCTTACTCTTTCTATGGTCAAAATATGTTACAATCCTATGCATTTGACTAATTACAAAGTTTGGGTTGAATTTGGAGTGTTTAGCCACCACTTTTACCCATTTTGTCCCGAAACAGGCTAAAACCGAGAAAACATTGATTCTAAGCAGTAAACAGCTCTGTTATAATGTCTAGGGTCAGAATGTGTGACAGTCCAATGCATTTTACTAATTGTAAGAGTTCGGGATGAATTTGGAGTGTTTATACAATAGTTAAACCCGTTTTATCCCAAAACAGGCTTAAACCGAGAAAACAGGCTATAACCGAGAGAAAACATTGGTTCGAAGCAGTAAACAGAGATGTTACTCTTTCTAGGGTAAAATATGTAACAATCCAATGCATTTGACTAATTACAAGATTTCACGTTGAATTTGGAGTGTTTAGCCACCACTTTTACCCATTTTGTCCCGAAAGAGGCTAAAACCGAAAAAACATTGATTCTAAGCATTACAGCGTTGTTACTGTTTCTAGGGTTAGAATGTGTGACATTCCAATGGATTTGACTAATTTTAAGAGTTCGGGATGAATTTGGAGTGTTTAGACAACAGTTGAACCCGTTTTATCCCAAAACAGGCTTAAACCGAGTAAACATGCTAAAACCAAGAGAAAACATTGATTCGAAGAAGTAAACAGCTATGTTACTCTTTCTTGGGTAAAATATGCAACAATCTAATGCATTTGACTAATTACAAGAGTTCGCGTTGAATTTGGAGTGTTTAGCCACCACTTATACCCATTTGTCCCGAAACAGGCTAAAACCAAGAAAACGTTGATTCTAAGCAGTAAACAGCATTGTTACTGTTTCTAGGATTAGAATGTGTTACATTCCAATGCATTTGACTAATTGTAAGAGTTCGGGATGAATTTGGAGTGTTTAGACAACAGTTGAACCCGTTTTATCCCAAAACAGGCTTAAACCGAGAAAACATGCTAAAACCGAGAGAAAACATTGATTCGAAGCAGTAAACAGCTATCTTACTCTTTCTATGGTCAAAATATGTTACAATCCTATGCATTTGACTAATTACAAAAGTTTGGGTTGAATTTGGAGTGTTTAGACACCACTTTTACCCATTTTGTCCCGAAACAGGCTAAAACCAAGAAAGCATTGATTTGAATCAGTAAACAGCTCTGTTATTATGTCTAGGGTCAGAATGTGTGACAGTCCAATGCATTTTACTAATTGTAAGAATTCAGGATGAATTTGGAGTGTTTATACAATAGTTAAACCCGTTTTATCCCAAAACAGGCTTAAACCGAGAAAACTGGCTATAACCGAGAGAAAACATTGGTTCGAAGCAGTAAACAGCGATGTTACTCTTTCTAGGGTAAAATATGTAACAATCCAATGCATTTGACTAATTACAAGATTTCACGTTGAATTTGGAGTGTTTAGCCACCACTTTTACCCATTTTGTCCCGAAAGAGGCTAAAACCGAAAAAACATTGATTCTAAGCATTAAACAGTGTTGTTACTGTTTCTAGGGTCAAAATGTGTGACATTCCAATGGATTTGACTAATTGTAAGAGTTCGGGATGAATTTGTAGTGTTTAGACAACAGTTGAACCCGTTTTATCCCAAAACAGGCTTAAACCGAGAAAACATGCTAAAACCGAGAGACAACATTGATTCGAAGCAGTAAACAGCTATGTTACTCTTTCTAGGGTAAAATATGCAACAATCCAATGCATTTGACTAATTACAAGAGTTCGCGTTGAATTTGGAGTGTTTAGCCACCACTTATACCCATTTTGTCCCGAAACAGGCTAAAACCGAGAAAACGTTGATTCTAAGCAGTAAACAGCGTTGTTACTGTTTCTAGGATTAGAATGTGTTACATTCCAATGCATTTGACTAATTGTAAGAGTTCGGGATGAATTTGGAGTGTTTAGACAACAATTGAACCCGTTTTATCCCAAAACAGGCTTAAACCGAGAAAACATGCTAAAACCAAGAGACAACATTGATTCAAAGCAGTAAACAGCTATGTTACTCTTTCTATGGTCAAATATGCAACAATCCAATGCATTTGACTAATTACAAGAGTTCGCGTTGAATTTGGAGTGTTTAGCCACCACTTATACCCATTTTGTCCCGAAAGAGGCTAAAACCAAGAAAACGTTGATTCTAAGCAGTAAACAGCATTGTTACTGTTTCTAGGATTAGAATGTGTTACATTCCAATGCATTTGACTAATTGTAAGAGTTCGGGATGAATTTGGAGTGTTTAGACAACAGTTGAACCCGTTTTATCCCAAAACAGGCTTAAACCGAGAAAACATGCTAAAACCGAGAGAAAACATTGATTCGAAGCAGTAAACAGCTATCTTACTCTTTCTATGGTCAAAATATGTTACAATCCTATGCATTTGACTAATTACAAAAGTTTGGGTTGAATTTGGAGTGTTTAGACACCACTTTTACCCATTTTGTCCCGAAACAGGCTAAAACCAAGAAAGCATTGATTTGAATCAGTAAACAGCTCTGTTATTATGTCTAGGGTCACAATGTGTCACAGTCCAATGCATTTTACTAATTGTAAGAGTTCAGGATGAATTTGGAGTGTTTATACAATAGTTAAACCTGTTTTATCCCAAAACAGGCTTAAACCAAGAAAACTGGCTATAACCGAGAGAAAACATTGGTTCGAAGCAGTAAACAGCGATGTTACTCTTTCTAGGGTAAAATATGTAACAATCCAATGCATTTGACTAATTACAAGATTTCACGTTTAATTTGGAGTGTTTAGCCACCACTTTTACCCATTTTGTCCCGAAAGAGGCTAAAACCGAAAAAACATTGATTCTAAGCATTAAACAGCGTTGTTACTGTTTCTAGGGTCAGAATGTGTGACATTCCAATGGATTTGACTAATTGTAAGAGTTCGGGATGAATTTGGAGTGTTTAGACAACAGTTGAACCCGTTTTATCCCAAAACAGGCTTAAACCGAGTAAACATGCTAAAACCAAGAGAAAACATTGATTCGAAGAAGTAAACAGCTATGTTACTCTTTCTTGGGTAAAATATGCAACAATCCAATGCATTTGACTAATTACAAGAGTTCGCGTTGAATTTGGAGTGTTTAGCCACCACTTATATCGATTTTGTCCCGAAACAGGCTAAAACCGAGAAAACGTTGATTCTAAGCAGTAAACAGAGTTGTTACTGTTTCTAGGGTCAGAATGTGTGACATTCCAATGCACTTGAATAATTGTAAGAGTTCGAAATGAATTTGGAGTGTTTAGACAACAGTTGAACCCGTTTTATCCCAAAACAGGCTTAAACCGAGAAAACATTGGTTCGAAGCAGTAAACAGCTATCTTACTCTTTCTATGGTCAAAATATGTTACAATCCTATGCATTTGACTAATTACAAAAGTTTGGGTTGAATTTGGAGTGTTTAGCCACCACTTTTACCCATTTTGTCCCGAAACAGGCTAAAACCGAGAAAACATTGATTCTAAGCAGTAAACAGCTCTGTTATAATGTCTAGGGTCAGAATGTGTGACAGTCCAATGCATTTTACTAATTGTAAGAGTTCGGGATGAATTTGGAGTGTTTATACAATAGTTAAACCCGTTTTATCCCAAAACAGGCTTAAACCGAGAAAACAGGCTATAACCGAGAGAAAACATTGGTTCGAAGCAGTAAACAGAGATGTTACTCTTTCTAGGGTAAAATATGTAACAATCCAATGCATTTGACTAATTACAAGATTTCACGTTGAATTTGGAGTGTTTAGCCACCACTTTTACCCATTTTGTCCCGAAAGAGGCTAAAACCGAAAAAACATTGATTCTAAGCATTACAGCGTTGTTACTGTTTCTAGGGTCAGAATGTGTGACATTCCAATGGATTTGACTAATTTTAAGAGTTCGGGATGAATTTGGAGTGTTTAGACAACAGTTGAACCCGTTTTATCCCAAAACAGGCTTAAACCGAGTAAACATGCTAAAACCAAGAGAAAACATTGATTCGAAGAAGTAAACAGCTATGTTACTCTTTCTTGGGTAAAATATGCAACAATCTAATGCATTTGACTAATTACAAGAGTTCGCGTTGAATTTGGAGTGTTTAGCCACCACTTATACCCATTTGTCCCGAAACAGGCTAAAACCAAGAAAACGTTGATTCTAAGCAGTAAACAGCATTGTTACTGTTTCTAGGATTAGAATGTGTTACATTCCAATGCATTTGACTAATTGTAAGAGTTCGGGATGAATTTGGAGTGTTTAGACAACAGTTGAACCCGTTTTATCCCAAAACAGGCTTAAACCGAGAAAACATGCTAAAACCGAGAGAAAACATTGATTCGAAGCAGTAAACAGCTATCTTACTCTTTCTATGGTCAAAATATGTTACAATCCTATGCATTTGACTAATTACAAAAGTTTGGGTTGAATTTGGAGTGTTTAGACACCACTTTTACCCATTTTGTCCCGAAACAGGCTAAAACCAAGAAAGCATTGATTTGAATCAGTAAACAGCTCTGTTATTATGTCTAGGGTCAGAATGTGTGACAGTCCAATGCATTTTACTAATTGTAAGAATTCAGGATGAATTTGGAGTGTTTATACAATAGTTAAACCCGTTTTATCCCAAAACAGGCTTAAACCGAGAAAACTGGCTATAACCGAGAGAAAACATTGGTTCGAAGCAGTAAACAGCGATGTTACTCTTTCTAGGGTAAAATATGTAACAATCCAATGCATTTGACTAATTACAAGATTTCACGTTGAATTTGGAGTGTTTAGCCACCACTTTTACCCATTTTGTCCCGAAAGAGGCTAAAACCGAAAAAACATTGATTCTAAGCATTAAACAGTGTTGTTACTGTTTCTAGGGTCAAAATGTGTGACATTCCAATGGATTTGACTAATTGTAAGAGTTCGGGATGAATTTGTAGTGTTTAGACAACAGTTGAACCCGTTTTATCCCAAAACAGGCTTAAACCGAGAAAACATGCTAAAACCGAGAGACAACATTGATTCGAAGCAGTAAACAGCTATGTTACTCTTTCTAGGGTAAAATATGCAACAATCCAATGCATTTGACTAATTACAAGAGTTCGCGTTGAATTTGGAGTGTTTAGCCACCACTTATACCCATTTTGTCCCGAAACAGGCTAAAACCGAGAAAACGTTGATTCTAAGCAGTAAACAGCGTTGTTACTGTTTCTAGGATTAGAATGTGTTACATTCCAATGCATTTGACTAATTGTAAGAGTTCGGGATGAATTTGGAGTGTTTAGACAACAATTGAACCCGTTTTATCCCAAAACAGGCTTAAACCGAGAAAACATGCTAAAACCAAGAGACAACATTGATTCAAAGCAGTAAACAGCTATGTTACTCTTTCTATGGTCAAATATGCAACAATCCAATGCATTTGACTAATTACAAGAGTTCGCGTTGAATTTGGAGTGTTTAGCCACCACTTATACCCATTTTGTCCCGAAAGAGGCTAAAACCAAGAAAACGTTGATTCTAAGCAGTAAACAGCATTGTTACTGTTTCTAGGATTAGAATGTGTTACATTCCAATGCATTTGACTAATTGTAAGAGTTCGGGATGAATTTGGAGTGTTTAGACAACAGTTGAACCCGTTTTATCCCAAAACAGGCTTAAACCGAGAAAACATGCTAAAACCGAGAGAAAACATTGATTCGAAGCAGTAAACAGCTATCTTACTCTTTCTATGGTCAAAATATGTTACAATCCTATGCATTTGACTAATTACAAAAGTTTGGGTTGAATTTGGAGTGTTTAGACACCACTTTTACCCATTTTGTCCCGAAACAGGCTAAAACCAAGAAAGCATTGATTTGAATCAGTAAACAGCTCTGTTATTATGTCTAGGGTCAGAATGTGTGACAGTCCAATGCATTTTACTAATTGTAAGAGTTCAGGATGAATTTGGAGTGTTTATACAATAGTTAAACCCGTTTTATCCCAAAACAGGCTTAAACCGAGAAAACTGGCTATAACCGAGAGAAAACATTGGTTCGAAGCAGTAAACAGCGATGTTACTCTTTCTAGGGTAAAATATGTAACAATCCAATGCATTTGACTAATTACAAGATTTCACGTTGAATTTGGAGTGTTTAGCCACCACTTTTACCCATTTTGTCCCGAAAGAGGCTAAAACCGAAAAAACATTGATTCTAAGCATTAAACAGCGTTGTTACTGTTTCTAGGGTCAGAATGTGTGACATTCCAATGGATTTGACTAATTGTAAGAGTTCGGGATGAATTTGGAGTGTTTAGACAACAGTTGAACCCGTTTTATCCCAAAACAGGCTTAAACCGAGTAAACATGCTAAAACCAAGAGAAAACATTGATTCGAAGAAGTAAACAGCTATGTTACTCTTTCTTGGGTAAAATATGCAACAATCCAATGCATTTGACTAATTACAAGAGTTCGCGTTGAATTTGGAGTGTTTAGCCACCACTTATATCGATTTTGTCCCGAAACAGGCTAAAACCGAGAAAACGTTGATTCTAAGCAGTAAACAGAGTTGTTACTGTTTCTAGGGTCAGAATGTGTGACATTCCAATGCATTTGAATAATTGTAAGAGTTCGAAATGAATTTGGAGTGTTTAGACAACAGTTGAACCCGTTTTATCCCAAAACAGGCTTAAACCGAGAAAACATTGGTTCGAAGCAGTAAACAGCTATCTTACTCTTTCTATGGTCAAAATATGTTACAATCCTATGCATTTGACTAATTACAAAAGTTTGGGTTGAATTTGGAGTGTTTAGCCACCACTTTTACCCATTTTGTCCCGAAACAGGCTAAAACCGAGAAAACATTGATTCTAAGCAGTAAACAGCTCTGTTATAATGTCTAGGGTCAGAATGTGTGACAGTCCAATGCATTTTACTAATTGTAAGAGTTCGGGATGAATTTGGAGTGTTTATACAATAGTTAAACCCGTTTTATCCCAAAACAGGCTTAAACCGAGAAAACAGGCTATAACCGAGAGAAAACATTGGTTCGAAGCAGTAAACAGAGATGTTACTCTTTCTAGGGTAAAATATGTAACAATCCAATGCATTTGACTAATTACAAGATTTCACGTTGAATTTGGAGTGTTTAGCCACCACTTTTACCCATTTTGTCCCGAAAGAGGCTAAAACCGAAAAAACATTGATTCTAAGCATTACAGCGTTGTTACTGTTTCTAGGGTCAGAATGTGTGACATTCCAATGGATTTGACTAATTTTAAGAGTTCGGGATGAATTTGGAGTGTTTAGACAACAGTTGAACCCGTTTTATCCCAAAACAGGCTTAAACCAAGTAAACATGCTAAAACCAAGAGAAAACATTGATTCGAAGAAGTAAACAGCTATGTTACTCTTTCTTGGGTAAAATATGCAACAATCTAATGCATTTGACTAATTACAAGAGTTCGCGTTGAATTTGGAGTGTTTAGCCACCACTTATACCCATTTGTCCCGAAACAGGCTAAAACCAAGAAAACGTTGATTCTAAGCAGTAAACAGCATTGTTACTGTTTCTAGGATTAGAATGTGTTACATTCCAATGCATTTGACTAATTGTAAGAGTTCGGGATGAATTTGGAGTGTTTAGACAACAGTTGAACCCGTTTTATCCCAAAACAGGCTTAAACCGAGAAAACATGCTAAAACCGAGAGAAAACATTGATTCGAAGCAGTAAACAGCTATCTTACTCTTTCTATGGTCAAAATATGTTACAATCCTATGCATTTGACTAATTACAAAAGTTTGGGTTGAATTTGGAGTGTTTAGACACCACTTTTACCCATTTTGTCCCGAAACAGGCTAAAACCAAGAAAGCATTGATTTGAATCAGTAAACAGCTCTGTTATTATGTCTAGGGTCAGAATGTGTGACAGTCCAATGCATTTTACTAATTGTAAGAGTTCAGGATGAATTTGGAGTGTTTATACAATAGTTAAACCCGTTTTATCCCAAAACAGGCTTAAACCGAGAAAACTGGCTATAACCGAGAGAAAACATTGGTTCGAAGCAGTAAACAGCGATGTTACTCTTTCTAGGGTAAAATATGTAACAATCCAATGCATTTGACTAATTACAAGATTTCACGTTGAATTTGGAGTGTTTAGCCACCACTTTTACCCATTTTGTCCCGAAAGAGGCTAAAACCGAAAAAACATTGATTCTAAGCATTAAACAGCGTTGTTACTGTTTCTAGGGTCAGAATGTGTGACATTCCAATGGATTTTACTAATTGTAAGAGTTCGGGATGAATTTGGAGTGTTTAGACAACAGTTGAACCCGTTTTATCCCAAAACAGGCTTAAACCGAGTAAACATCCTAAAACCAAGAGAAAACATTGATTCGAAGAAGTAAACAGCTATGCTACTCTTTCTTGGGTAAAATATGCAACAATCTAATGCATTTGACTAATTACAAGAGTTCGCGTTGAATTTGGAGTGTTTAGCCACCACTTATACCCATTTTGTCCCGAAACAGGCTAAAACCGAGAAAACGTTGATTTTAAGCAGTAAACAGCATTGTTACTGTTTCTAGGACTAGAATGTGTTACATTCCAATGCATTTGACTAATTGTAAGAGTTCGGGATGAATTTGGAGTGTTTAGACAACAATTGAACCCGTTTTATCCCAAAACAGGCTTAAACCTAGAAAACATGCTAAAACCGAGAGAAAACATTGATTCGAAGAAGTAAACAGCTATGTTATTATTTCTAGGGTAAAATATGCAACAATCCAATGCATTTTACTAATTACAAGAGTTCGCGTTGAATTTGGAGTGTTTAGCCACCACTTATACCCATTTTGTCCCGAAACAGGCTAAAACCGAGAAAACGTTGATTCTAAGCAGTAAACAGCGTTGTTACTGTTTCTAGGGTCAGAATGTGTGACATTCTAATGCATTTGACTAATTGTAAGAGTTCGGGATGAATTTAGAGTGTTTAGACAACAGTTGAACCTGTTTTATCCCAAAACAGGCTGAAATCGAGAATACATGCTAAAACCGAGAGAAAACATTGATCCGAAGAAGTGAACAGCTATGTTACTCTTTCTAGGGTAAAATATGCAACAATCCAATGCATTTGACTAATTACAAGAGTTCACGTTGGATTTGGAGTGTTTAGCCACCACTTATACCGATTTTGTCCTGAAACAGGCTAAAACCGAGAAAACGTTGATTCAAAGCAGTAAACAGCGTTGTTACTGTTTCTAGGGTCAGAATGTGTGACATTCAAATGGATTTGAGTAATTGTAAGAGGTCGGGATGAATTTGGAGTGTTTAGACAACAGTTGAACCCGTTTTATCCCAAAACAAGCTTAAACCGAGAAAATATGCTAAAACCGAGAGAAAAATTGATTCGAAGAAGTAAACAGCTATGTTACTCTTTCTAGGGTAAAATATGCAACTATCCAATGCATTTGACTAATTACAAGAGTTCGCGTTGAATTTGGAGTGTGTAGCCACCAGTTATACCCTTTTTGTCCCAAAACAGGCTAAAACCGAGAAAAGGTTGATTCTAAGCAGTAAACAGCGTTGTTACTGTTTCAAGGGTCAGAATGTGTAACATTCCAATGAATTTGACTAATTGTAAGAGTTCGGGATGAATTTGGAGTGTTTAGACAACAGTTGAACCCGTTTTATCCCAAAACAGGCTTAAACCGAGAAAACATGTTAAAACCGAGAGAAACCATTGATCCGAAGAAGTGAACAGATATGTAACTCTTTCTAGGGTAAAATATGCAACAATCCAATGCATTTGACTAATTACAAGAGTTCGCGTTGAATTTGGAGTGTTTAGCCACCACTTATATCGATTTTGTCCCGAAACAGGCTAAAACCGAGAAAACGTTGATTCTAAGCAGTAAACAGAGTTGTTACTGTTTCTAGGGTCAGAATGTGTGACATTCCAATGCATTTAAATAATTGTAAGAGTTCGAAATGAATTTGGAGTGTTTAGACAACAGTTGAACCCGTTTTATCCCAAAACAGGCTTAAACCGAGAAAACATGCTAAAACCGAGAGAAAACATTGATTCGAAGCAGTAAACAGCTATCTTACTCTTTCTATGGTCAAAATATGTTACAATCCTATGCATTTGACTAATTACAAAAGTTTGGGTTGAATTTGGCGTGTTTAGACACCACTTTTACCCATTTTGTCCCGAAACAGGCTAAAACCGAGAAAGCATTGATTTGAAGCAGTAAACAGCTCTGTTATTATGTCTAGGGTCAGAATGTGTGACAGTCCAATGCATTTTACTAATTGTAAGAGTTCAGGATGAATTTGGAGTGTTTAGACAACAGTTGAACCCGTTTTATCCCAAAACAGGCTTAAACCGAGAAAACATGCTAAAACCGAGAGAAAACATTGATTCGAAGCAGTAAACAGCTATCTTACTCTTTCTATGGTCAAAATATGTTACAATCCTATGCATTTGACTAATTACAAAAGTTTGGGTTGAATTTGGAGTGTTTAGACACCACTTTTACCCATTTTGTCCCGAAACAGGCTAAAACCAAGAAAGCATTGATTTGAAGCAGTAAACAGCTCTGTTATTATGTCTAGGGTCAGAATGTGTGACAGTCCAATGCATTTTACTAATTGTAAGAGTTCGGGATGAATTTGGAGTGTTTATACAATAGTTAAACCCGTTTTATCCCAAAACAGGCTTAAACCGAGAAAACAGGCTATAACCGAGAGAAAACATTGGTTCGAAGCAGTAAACAGCGATGTTACTCTTTCTAGGGTAAAATATGTAACAATCCAATGCATTTGACTAATTACAAGATTTCACGTTGAATTTGGAGTGTTTAGCCACCACTTTTACCAATTTTGTCCCGAAAGAGGCTAAAACCGAAAAAACATTGATTCTAAGCATTAAACAGCGTTGTTACTGTTTCTAGGGTCAGAATGTGTGACATTCCAATGGATTTGACTAATTGTAAGAGTTCGGGATGAATTTGGAGTGTTTAGACAACAGTTGAACCCGTTTTATCCCAAAACAGGCTTAAACCGAGTAAACATGCTAAAACCAAGAGAAAACATTGATTCGAAGAAGTAAACAGCTACGTTACTCTTTCTTGGGTAAAATATGCAACAATCTAATGCATTAGACTAATTACAAGAGTTCGCGTTGAATTTGGAGTGTTTAGCCACCACTTATACCCATTTTGTCCCGAAACAGGCTAAAACCAAGAAAACGTTGATTCTAAGCAGTATACAGCATTGTTACTGTTTCTAGGGTCAGAATGTGTGACATTCTAATGAATTTGACTAATTGTAAGAGTTCGGGATGAATTTGGAGTGTTTAGACAACAGTTGAACCTGTTTTATCCCAAAACAGGCTGAAACCGAGAAAACATGCTAAAACCGAGAGAAAACATTGATCCGAAGAAGTGAACAGCTATGTTACTATTTCTAGGGTAAAATATGCAACAATCCAATGCATTTGACTAATTACAAGAGTTCACGTTGGATTTGGAGTGTTTAGCCACCACTTATACCGATTTTGTCCCGACAAGGCTAAAACCGAGAAAACGTTGATTCTAAGCAGTAAACAGCGTTGTTACTGTTTCTAGGGTCAGAATGTGTGACATTCCAATGGATTTGACTAATTGTAAGTTCGGGATGAATTTGGAGTGTTTAGACAACAGTTGAACCCGTTTTATCCCAAAACAGGTTTAAACCGAGTAAACATGCTAAAACAAGGAGAAAACATTGATTCGAAGAAGTAAACAGCTATGTTACTCTTTCTTGGGTAAAATATGCAACAATACAATGCATTTGAATAATTACAAGAGTTCGCGTTGAATTTGGAGTGTTCAGCCACCACTTATATCGATTTTGTCCCGAAACAGGCTAAAACCGAGAAAACGTTGATTCTAAGCAGTAAACAGAGTTGTTACTGTTTCTAGGGTCAGAATGTGTGACATTCCAATGCATTTGAATAATTGTAAGAGTTCGAAATGAATTTGGAGTGTTTAGACAACAGTTGAACCCGTTTTATCCCAAAACAGGCTTAAACCGAGAAAACATTGGTTCGAAGCAGTAAACAGCTATCTTACTCTTTCTATGGTCAAAATATGTTACAATCCTATGCATTTGACTAATTACAAAAGTTTGGGTTGAATTTGGAGTGTTTAGACACCACTTTTACCCATTTTGTCCCGAAACAGGCTAAAACCAAGAAAGCATTGATTTGAAGCAGTAAACAGCTCTGTTATTATGTCTAGGGTCAGAATGTGTGACAGTCCAATGCATTTTACTAATTGTAAGAGTTCGGGATGAATTTGGAGTGTTTATACAATAGTTAAACCCGTTTTATCCCAAAACAGGCTTAAACCGAGAAAACAGGCTATAACCGAGAGAAAACATTGGTTCGAAGCAGTAAACAGCGATGTTACTCTTTCTAGGGTAAAATATGTAACAATCCAATGCATTTGACTAATTACAAGATTTCACGTTGAATTTGGAGTGTTTAGCCACCACTTTTACCCATTTTGTCCCGAAAGAGGCTAAAACCGAAAAAACATTGATTCTAAGCATTAAACAGCGTTGTTACTGTTTCTAGGGTCAGAATGTGTGACATTCCAATGGATTTGACTAATTGTAAGAGTTCGGGATGAATTTGGAGTGTTTAGACAACAGTTGAACCCGTTTTATCCCAAAACAGGCTTAAACCGAGTAAACATGCTAAAACCAAGAGAAAACATTGATTCGAAGAAGTAAACAGCTATGTTACTCTTTCTTGGGTAAAATATGCAACAATCCAATGCATTTGACTAATTAAAAGAGTTCGCGTTGAATTTGGAGTGTTTAGCCACCACTTATATCGATTTTGTCCCGAAACAGGCTAAAACCGAGAAAACGTTGATTCTAAGCAGTAAACAGAGTTGTTACTGTTTCTAGGGTCAGAATGTGTGACATTCCAATGCATTTGAATAATTGTAAGAGTTCGGGATGAATTTGGAGTGTTTAGACAACAGTTGAACCCGTTTTATCCCAAAACAGGCTTAAACCGAGAAAACATTGGTTCGAAGCAGTAAACAGCTATCTTACTCTTTCTATGGTCAAAATATGTTACAATCCTATGCATTTGACTAATTACAAAAGTTTGGGTTGAATTTGGAGTGTTTAGACACCACTTTTACCCATTTTGTCCCGAAACAGGCTAAAACCAAGAAAGCATTGATTTGAAGCAGTAAACAGCTCTGTTATTATGTCTAGGGTCAGAATGTGTGACAGTCCAATGCATTTTACTAATTGTAAGAGTTCGGGATGAATTTGGAGTGTTTATACAATAGTTAAACCCGTTTTATCCCAAAACAGACTTAAACCGAGAAAACAGGCTATAACCGAGAGAAAACATTGGTTCAAAGCAGTAAACAGCGATGTTACTCTTTCTAGGGTAAAATATGTAACAATCCAATGCATTTGACTAATTACAAGATTTCACGTTGAATTTGGAGTGTTTAGCCACCACTTTTACCAATTTTGTCCCGAAAGAGGCTAAAACCGAAAAAACATTGATTCTAAGCATTAAACAGCGTTGTTACTGTTTCTAGGGTCAGAATGTGTGACATTCCAATGGATTTGACTAATTGTAAGAGTTCGGGATGAATTTGGAGTGTTTAGACAACAGTTGAACCCGTTTTATCCCAAAACAGGCTTAAACCGAGTAAACATGCTAAAACCAAGAGAAAACATTGATTCGAAGAAGTAAACAGCTACGTTACTCTTTCTTGGGTAAAATATGCAACAATCTAATGCATTAGACTAATTACAAGAGTTCGCGTTGAATTTGGAGTGTTTAGCCACCACTTATACCCATTTTGTCCCGAAACAGGCTAAAACCAAGAAAACGTTGATTCTAAGCAGTATACAGCATTGTTACTGTTTCTAGGGTCAGAATGTGTGACATTCTAATGAATTTGACTAATTGTAAGAGTTCGGGATGAATTTGGAGTGTTTAGACAACAGTTGAACCTGTTTTATCCCAAAACAGGCTGAAACCGAGAAAACATGCTAAAACCGAGAGAAAACATTGATCCGAAGAAGTGAACAGCTATGTTACTATTTCTAGGGTAAAATATGCAACAATCCAATGCATTTGACTAATTACAAGAGTTCACGTTGGATTTGGAGTGTTTAGCCACCACTTATACCGATTTTGTCCCGACAAGGCTAAAACCGAGAAAACGTTGATTCTAAGCAGTAAACAGCGTTGTTACTGTTTCTAGGGTCAGAATGTGTGACATTCCAATGGATTTGACTAATTGTAAGTTCGGGATGAATTTGGAGTGTTTAGACAACAGTTGAACCCGTTTTATCCCAAAACAGGTTTAAACCGAGTAAACATGCTAAAACAAGGAGAAAACATTGATTCGAAGAAGTAAACAGCTATGTTACTCTTTCTTGGGTAAAATATGCAACAATACAATGCATTTGAATAATTACAAGAGTTCGCGTTGAATTTGGAGTGTTCAGCCACCACTTATATCGATTTTGTCCCGAAACAGGCTAAAACCGAGAAAACGTTGATTCTAAGCAGTAAACAGAGTTGTTACTGTTTCTAGGGTCAGAATGTGTGACATTCCAATGCATTTGAATAATTGTAAGAGTTCGAAATGAATTTGGAGTGTTTAGACAACAGTTGAACCCGTTTTATCCCAAAACAGGCTTAAACCGAGAAAACATTGGTTCGAAGCAGTAAACAGCTATCTTACTCTTTCTATGGTCAAAATATGTTACAATCCTATGCATTTGACTAATTACAAAAGTTTGGGTTGAATTTGGAGTGTTTAGACACCACTTTTACCCATTTTGTCCCGAAACAGGCTAAAACCAAGAAAGCATTGATTTGAAGCAGTAAACAGCTCTGTTATTATGTCTAGGGTCAGAATGTGTGACAGTCCAATGCATTTTACTAATTGTAAGAGTTCGGGATGAATTTGGAGTGTTTATACAATAGTTAAACCCGTTTTATCCCAAAACAGGCTTAAACCGAGAAAACAGGCTATAACCGAGAGAAAACATTGGTTCGAAGCAGTAAACAGCGATGTTACTCTTTCTAGGGTAAAATATGTAACAATCCAATGCATTTGACTAATTACAAGATTTCACGTTGAATTTGGAGTGTTTAGCCACCACTTTTACCCATTTTGTCCTGAAAGAGGCTAAAACCGAAAAAACATTGATTCTAAGCATTAAACAGCGTTGTTACAGTTTCTAGGGTCAGAATGTGTGACATTCCAATGGATTTGACTAATTGTAAGAGTTCGGGATGAATTTGGAGTGTTTAGACAACAGTTGAACCCGTTTTATCCCAAAACAGGCTTAAACCGAGTAAACATGCTAAAACCAAGAGAAAACATTGATTCGAAGAAGTAAACAGCTATGTTAATCTTTCTTGGGTAAAATATGCAACAATCTAATGCATTTGACTAATTACAAGAGTTCGCGTTGAATTTGGAGTATTTAGCCACCACTTATACCCATTTTGTACCGAAACATGCTAAAACCAAGAAAACGTTGATTCTAAGCAGTAAACAGCATTGTTACTGTTTCTAGGATTAGAATGTGTTACATTCCAATGCATTTGACTAATTGTAAGAGTTCGGGATGAATTTGGAGTGTTTAGACAACAGTTGAACCCGTTTTATCCCAAAACAGGCTTAAACCGAGAAAACATGCTAAAACCGAGAGAAAACATTGATTCGAAGCAGTAAACAGCTATCTTACTCTTTCTATGGTCAAAATATGTTACAATCCTATGCATTTGACTAATTAAAAAAGTTTGGGTTGAATTTGGAGTGTTTAGACACCATTTTTACCCATTTTGTCCCGAAACAGGCTAAAACCGAGAAAGCATTGATTTGAAGCAGTAAACAGCTCTGTTATTATGTCTAGGGTCAGAATGTGTGACAGTCCAATGCATTTTACTAATTGTAAGAGTTCAGGATGAATTTGGAGTGTTTATACAATAGTTAAACCCGTTTTATCCCAAAACAGGCTTAAACCGAGAAAACTGGCTATAACCGAGAGAAAACATTGGTTCGAAGCAGTAAAAAGCGATGTTACTCTTTCTAGGGTAAAATATGTAACAATCCAATGCATTTGACTAATTACAAGATTTCTCGTTGAATTTGGAGTGTTTAGCCACCACTTTTACCCATTTTGTCCCGAAAGAGGCTAAAACCGAAAAAACATTGATTCTAAGCATTAAACAGCGTTGTTACTGTTTCTAGGGTCAGAATGTGTGACATTCCAATGGATTTGACTAATTGTAAGAGTTCGGGATGAATTTGGAGTGTTTAGACAACAGTTGAACCCGTTATATCCCAAAATAGGCTTAAACCGAGTAAACATGCTAAAACCAAGAGAAAACATTGATTCGAAGAAGTAAACAGCTATGTTACTCTTTCTTGGGTAAAATATGCAACAATCTAATGCATTTGACTAATTACAAGAGTTCGCGTTGAATTTGGAGTGTTTAGCCACCACTTATACCCATTTTGTCCCGAAACAGGCTAAAACCAAGAAAACGTTGATTCTAAGCAGTAAACAGCATTGTTACTGTTTCTAGGATTAGAATGTGTTACATTCCAATGCATTTGACTAATTGTAAGAGTTCGGGATGAATTTGGAGTGTTTAGACAACAGTTGAACCCGTTTTATCCCAAAACAGGCTTAAACCGAGAAAACATGCTAAAACCGAGAGAAAACATTGATTCGAAGCAGTAAACAGCTATCTTACTCTTTCTATGGTCAAAATATGTTACAATCCTATGCATTTGACTAATTACAAATGTTTGGGTTGAATTTGGAGTGTTTAGACACCACTTTTACCCATTTTGTCCCGAAACAGGCTAAAACCGAGAAAGCATTGATTTGAAGCAGTAAACAGCTCTGTTATTATGTCTAGGGTCAGAATGGGTGACAGTCCAATGCATTTTACTAATTGTAAGAGTTCAGGATGAATTTGGAGTGTTTATACAATAGTTAAACCCGTTTTATCCCAAAACAGGCTTAAACCGAGAAAACAGGCTATAACCGAGAGAAAACATTGGTTCGAAGCAGTAAACAGCGATGTTACTCTTTCTAGGGTAAAATATGTAACAATCCAATGCATTTGACTAATTACAAGATTTCACATTGAATTTGGAGTGTTTAGCCACCACTTTTACCCATTTTGTCCCGAAAGAGGCTAAAACAGAAAAAACATTGATTCTAAGCATTAAACAGCGTTGTTACTGTTTCTAGGGTCAGAATGTGTGACATTCCAATGGATTTGACTAATTGTAAGAGTTCGGGATGAATTTGGAGTGTTTAGACAACAGTTGAACCCGTTTTATCCCAAAACAGGCTTAAACCGAGAAAACATGCTAAAACCGAGAGAAAACATTGATTCGAAGAAGTAAACAGCTATGTTACTCTTTCTTGGGTAAAATATGCAACAATCCAATGCATTTGACTAATTACAAGAGTTCGCGTTGAATTTGGAGTGTTTAGCCACCACTTATACCCATTTTGTCCCGAAACAGGCTAAAACCCAGAAAACATTGATTCTAAGCAGTAAACAGCGTTGTTACACTTTCTCGGGTCGGAATGTGTGACATTCCAATGCATTTGACAAATTGTAAGAGTTCGGGATGAATTTGGAGTGTTTAGACAACAATTGAACCCGTTTTATCCCAAAACAGGCTTAAACCGAGAAAACATGCTAAAACCGAGAGACAACATTGATTCAAAGCAGTAAACAGCTATGTTACTCTTTCTATGGTCAAATATGCAACAATCCAATGCATTTGACTAATTACAAGAGTTCGCATTGAATTTGGAGTGTTTAGCCACCACTTTTACCCATTTTGTCCTGAAAGAGGCTAAAACCGAGAAAGCATTGATTTGAAGCAGTAAACAGCTCTGTTATTATGTCTAGGGTCAGAATGTGTGACAGTCCAATGCATTTTACTAATTGTAAGAGTTCGGGATTAATTTGGAGTGTTTATACAATAGTTAAACCCGTTTTATCCCAAAACAGGCTTAAACCAAGAAAACAGGCTATAACCGAGAGAAAACATTGGTTCGAATTAGTAAACAGCGATGTTACTCTTTCTAGGGTATAATATGTAACAATCCAATGCATTTGACTAATTACAAGATTTCACGTTGAATTTGGAGTGTTTAGCCACCACTTTTACCCATTTTGTCCCGAAAGAGGCTAAAACCGAAAAAACATTGATTCTAAGCATTAAACAGCGTTGTTACTGTTTCTAGGGTCAGAATGTGTGACATTCCAATGGAGTTGACTAATTGTAAGAGTTCGGGATGAATTTTTAGTGTTTAGACAACAGTTGAACCCGTTTTATCCCAAAACAGGCTTAAACCGAGTAAACATGCTAAAACCAAGAGAAAACATTGATTCGAAGAAGTAAACAGCTATGTTAATCTTTCTTGGGTAAAATATGCAACAATCCAATGCATTTGACTAATTACAAGAGTTCGCGTTGAATTTGGAGTGTTTAGCCACCACTTATACCCATTTTGTCCCGAAACAGGCTAAAACCGAGAAAACGTTGATTCTAAGCAGTAAACAGCGTTGTTACTGTTTCTAGGATTAGAATGTGTTACATTCCAATGCATTTGACTAATTGTAAGAGTTCGGGATGAATTTGGAGTGTTTAGACAACAATTGAACCCGTTTTATCCCAAAACAGGCTTAAACCGAGAAAACATGCTAAAACCGAGAGAAAACATTGATTCGAAGCAGTAAACAGCTATCTTACTCTTTCTATGGTCAAAATATGTTACAATCCTATGCATTTGACTAATTACAAAAGTTTGGGTTGAATTTGGAGTGTTTAGACACCACTTTTACCCATTTTGTCCCGAAACAGGCTAAAACCGAGAAAGCATTGATTTGAAGCAGTAAACAGCTCTGTTATTATGTCTAGGGTCAGAATGTGTGACAGTCCAATGCATTTTACTAATTGTAAGAGTTGGGGATGAATTTGGAGTGTTTATACAATAGTTAAACCCGTTTTATCCCAAAACAGGCTTAAACCGAGAAAACAGGCTATAACCGAGAGAAAACATTGGTTTGAAGCAGTAAACAGCGATGTTACTCTTTCTAGGGTAAAATATGTAACAATCCAATGCATTTGACTAATTACAAGATTTCACGTTGAATTTGGAGTGTTTAGCCACCACTTTTACCCATTTTGTCCTGAAAGAGGCTAAAACCGAAAAAACATTGATTCTAAGCATTAAACAGCGTTGTTACTGTTTCTAGGGTCAGAATGTGTGGCATTCCAATGGATTTGACTAATTGTAAGAGTTCGGGATGAATTTGGAGTGTTTAGACAACAGTTGAACCCGTTTTATCCCAAAACAGGCTTAAACCGAGTAAACATGCTAAAACCAAGAGAAAACATTGATTCGAAGAAGTAAACAGCTATGTTACTCTTTCTTGGGTAAAATATGCAACAATCCAATGCATTTGACTAATTACAAGAGTTCGCGTTGAATTTGGAGTGTTTAGCCACCACTTATACCCATTTTGTCCCGAAACAGGCTAAAACCGAGAAAACGTTGATTCTAAGCAGTAAACAGCGTTGTTACTGTTTCTAGGGTCAGAATGTGTGACATTCTAATGCATTTGACTAATTGTAAGAGTTCGGGATGAATTTGGAGTGTTTAGACAACAGTTGAACCCGTTTTATCCCAAAACAGGCTTAAACCGAGAAAACATGCTAAAACCGAGAGAAAACATTGATTCGAAGCAGTAAACAGCTATCTTACTCTTTCTATGGTCAAAATATGTTACAATCCTATGCATTTGACTAATTACAAATGTTTGGGTTGAATTTGGAGTGTTTAGACACCACTTTTACCCATTTTGTCCCGAAACAGGCTAAAACCAAGAAAGCATTGATTTGAAGCAGTAAACAGCTCTGTTATTATGTCTAGGGTCAGAATGTGTGACATTCCAATGCATTTTACTAATTGTAAGAGTTCGGGATGAATTTGGAGTGTTTATACAATAGTTAAACCCGTTTTATCCCAAAACAGGCTTAAACCGAGAAAACAGGCTATAACCGAGAGAAAACATTGGTTCGAAGCAGTAAACAGCGATGTTACTCTTTCTAGGGTAAAATATGTAACAATCCAATGCATTTGACTAATTACAAGATTTCGCGTTGAATTTGGAGTGTTTAGCCACCACTTATACCCATTTTGTCCCGAAACAGGCTAAAACCCAGAAAACATTGATTCTAAGCAGTAAACAGCGTTGTTACTGTTTCTAGGGTCAGAATGTGTGACATTCTAATGCATTTGACTAATTGTAAGAGTTCGGGATGAATTTAGAGTGTTTAGACAACAGTTGAACCTGTTTTATCCCAAAACAGGCTGAAATCGAGAATACATGCTAAAACCGAGAGAAAACATTGATCCGAAGAAGTGAACAGCTATGTTACTCTTTCTAGGGTAAAATATGCAACAATCCAATGCATTTGACTAATTACAAGAGTTCACGTTGGATTTGGAGTGTTTAGCCACCACTTATACCGATTTTGTCCTGAAACAGGCTAAAACCGAGAAAACATTGATTCTAAGCAGTAAACAGCGTTGTTACTGTTTCTAGGGTCAGAATGTGTGAAATTCAAATGGATTTGAGTAATTGTAAGAGGTCAGGATGAATTTGGAGTATTTAGACAACAGTTGAACCCGTTTTATCCCAAAACAGGCTTAAACCGAGAAAACATGCTAAAACCGAGAGAAAACATTGATTCGAAGCAGTAAACAGTTATCTTACTCTTTCTATGGTCAAAATATGTTACAATCCTATGCATTTGACTAATTACAAATGTTTGGGTTGAATTTGGAGTGTTTAGACACCACTTTTACCAATTTTGTCCCGAAAGAGGCTAAAACCGAAAAAACATTGATTCTAAGCATTAAACAGCGTTGTTACTGTTTCTAGGGTCAGAATGTGTGACATTCCAATGGATTTGACTAATTGTAAGAGTTCGGGATGAATTTGGAGTGTTTAGACAACAGTTGAACCCGTTTTATCCCAAAACAGGCTTAAACCTAGAAAACATGCTAAAACCGAGAGAAAACATTGATTCGAAGAAGTAAACAGCTATGTTACTCTTTCTTGGGTAAAATATGCAACAATCCAATGCATTTGACTAATTACAAGAGTTCGCGTTGAATTTGGAGTGTTTAGCCACCACTTATACCCATTTTGTCCCGAAACAGGCTAAAACCCAGAAAACATTGATTCTAAGCAGTAAACAGCGTTGTTACACTTTCTCGGGTCGGAATGTGTGACATTCCAATGCATTTGACTAATTGTAAGAGTTCGGGATGAATTTGGAGTGTTTAGACAACAATTGAACCCGTTTTATCCCAAAACAGGCTTAAACCTAGAAAACATGCTAAAACCGAGAGAAAACATTGATTCGAAGAAGTAAACAGCTATGTTATTATTTCTAGGGTAAAATATGCAACAATCCAATGCATTTTACTAATTACAAGAGTTCGCGTTGAATTTGGAGTGTTTAGCCACCACTTATACCCATTTTGTCCCGAAACAGGCTAAAACCGAGAAAACGTTGATTCTAAGCAGTAAACAGCGTTGTTACTGTTTCTAGGGTCAGAATGTGTGACATTCTAATGCATTTGACTAATTGTAAGAGTTCGGGATGAATTTAGAGTGTTTAGACAACAGTTGAACCTGTTTTATCCCAAAACAGGCTGAAATCGAGAATACATGCTAAAACCGAGAGAAAACATTGATCCGAAGAAGTGAACAGCTATGTTACTCTTTCTAGGGTAAAATATGCAACAATCCAATGCATTTGACTAATTACAAGAGTTCACGTTGGATTTGGAGTGTTTAGCCACCACTTATACCGATTTTGTCCTGAAACAGGCTAAAACCGAGAAAACGTTGATTCAAAGCAGTAAACAGCGTTGTTACTGTTTCTAGGGTCAGAATGTGTGACATTCAAATGGATTTGAGTAATTGTAAGAGGTCGGGATGAATTTGGAGTGTTTAGACAACAGTTGAACCCGTTTTATCCCAAAACAAGCTTAAACCGAGAAAATATGCTAAAACCGAGAGAAAAATTGATTCGAAGAAGTAAACAGCTATGTTACTCTTTCTAGGGTAAAATATGCAACTATCCAATGCATTTGACTAATTACAAGAGTTCGCGTTGAATTTGGAGTGTGTAGCCACCAGTTATACCCTTTTTGTCCCAAAACAGGCTAAAACCGAGAAAAGGTTGATTCTAAGCAGTAAACAGCGTTGTTACTGTTTCAAGGGTCAGAATGTGTAACATTCCAATGAATTTGACTAATTGTAAGAGTTCGGGATGAATTTGGAGTGTTTAGACAACAGTTGAACCCGTTTTATCCCAAAACAGGCTTAAACCGAGAAAACATGTTAAAACCGAGAGAAACCATTGATCCGAAGAAGTGAACAGATATGTAACTCTTTCTAGGGTAAAATATGCAACAATCCAATGCATTTGACTAATTACAAGAGTTCGCGTTGAATTTGGAGTGTTTAGCCACCACTTATATCGATTTTGTCCCGAAACAGGCTAAAACCGAGAAAACGTTGATTCTAAGCAGTAAACAGAGTTGTTACTGTTTCTAGGGTCAGAATGTGTGACATTCCAATGCATTTAAATAATTGTAAGAGTTCGAAATGAATTTGGAGTGTTTAGACAACAGTTGAACCCGTTTTATCCCAAAACAGGCTTAAACCGAGAAAACATGCTAAAACCGAGAGAAAACATTGATTCGAAGCAGTAAACAGCTATCTTACTCTTTCTATGGTCAAAATATGTTACAATCCTATGCATTTGACTAATTACAAAAGTTTGGGTTGAATTTGGAGTGTTTAGACACCACTTTTACCCATTTTGTCCCGAAACAGGCTAAAACCGAGAAAGCATTGATTTGAAGCAGTAAACAGCTCTGTTATTATGTCTAGGGTCAGAATGTGTGACAGTCCAATGCATTTTACTAATTGTAAGAGTTCAGGATGAATTTGGAGTGTTTAGACAACAGTTGAACCCGTTTTATCCCAAAACAGGCTTAAACCGAGAAAACATGCTAAAACCGAGAGAAAACATTGATTCGAAGCAGTAAACAGCTATCTTACTCTTTCTATGGTCAAAATATGTTACAATCCTATGCATTTGACTAATTACAAAAGTTTGGGTTGAATTTGGAGTGTTTAGACACCACTTTTACCCATTTTGTCCCGAAACAGGCTAAAACCAAGAAAGCATTGATTTGAAGCAGTAAACAGCTCTGTTATTATGTCTAGGGTCAGAATGTGTGACAGTCCAATGCATTTTACTAATTGTAAGAGTTCGTGATGAATTTGGAGTGTTTATACAATAGTTAAACCCGTTTTATCCCAAAACAGGCTTAAACCGAGAAAACAGGCTATAACCGAGAGAAAACATTGGTTCGAAGCAGTAAACAGCGATGTTACTCTTTCTAGGGTAAAATATGTAACAATCCAATGCATTTGACTAATTACAAGATTTCACGTTGAATTTGGAGTGTTTAGCCACCACTTTTACCCATTTTGTCCCGAAAGAGGCTAAAACCGAAAAAACATTGATTCTAAGCATTAAACAGCGTTGTTACTGTTTCTAGGGTCAGAATGTGTGACATTCCAATCGATTTGACTAATTGTAAGAGTTCGGGATGAATTTGGAGTGTTTAGACAACAGTTGAACCCGTTTTATCCCAAAACAGGCTTAAACCGAGAAAACATGCTAAAACCGAGAGAAAACATTGATTCGAAGAAGTAAACAGCTATGTTACTCTTTCTTGGGTAAAATATGCAACAATCCAATGCATTTGACTAATTACAAGAGTTCGCGTTGAATTTGGAGTGTTTAGCCACCACTTATACCCATTTTGTCCCGAAACAGGCTAAAACCCAGAAAACATTGATTCTAAGCAGTAAACAGCGTTGTTACACTTTCTCGGGTTGGAATATGTGACATTCCAATGCATTTGACAAATTGTAAGAGTTCGGGATGAATTTGGAGTGTTTAGACAACAATTGAACCCGTTTTATCCCAAAACAGGCTTAAACCGAGAAGACATGCTAAAACCGAGAGACAACATTGATTCAAAGCAGTAAACAGCTATGTTACTCTTTCTATGGTCAAATATGCAACAATCCAATGCATTTGACTAATTACAAGAGTTCGCGTTGAATTTGGAGTGTTTAGCCACCACTTTTACCCATTTTGTCCCGAAAGAGGCTAAAACCGAGAAAGCATTGATTTGAAGCAGTAAACAGCTCTGTTATTATGTCTAGGGTCAGAATGTGTGACAGTCCAATGCATTTTACTAATTGTAAGAGTTCGGGATTAATTTGGAGTGTTTATACAATAGTTAAACCCGTTTTATCCCAAAACAGGCTTAAACCAAGAAAACAGGCTATAACCGAGAGAAAACATTGGTTCGAAGCAGTAAACAGAGATGTTACTCTTTCTAGGGTAAAATATGTAACAATCCAATGCATTTGACTAATTACAAGATTTCACGTTGAATTTGGAGTGTTTAGCCACCACTTTTACCCATTTTGTCCCGAAAGAGGCTAAAACCGAAAAAACATTGATTCTAAGCATTAAACAGCGTTGTTACTGTTTCTAGGGTCAGAATGTGTGACATTCCAATGGATTTTACTAATTGTAAGAGTTCGGGATGAATTTGGAGTGTTTAGACAACAGTTGAACCCGTTTTATCCCAAAACAGGCTTAAACCGAGTAAACATCCTAAAACCAAGAGAAAACATTGATTCGAAGAAGTAAACAGCTATGCTACTCTTTCTTGGGTAAAATATGCAACAATCTAATGCATTTGACTAATTACAAGAGTTCGCGTTGAATTTGGAGTGTTTAGCCACCACTTATACCCATTTTGTCCCGAAACAGGCTAAAACCGAGAAAACGTTGATTTTAAGCAGTAAACAGCATTGTTACTGTTTCTAGGACTAGAATGTGTTACATTCCAATGCATTTGACTAATTGTAAGAGTTCGGGATGAATTTGGAGTGTTTAGACAACAGTTGAACCCGTTTTATCCCAAAACAGGCTTAAACCGAGAAAACATGCTAAAACCGAGAGAAAACATTGGTTCGAAGCAGTAAACAGATATCTTACTCTTTCTATGGTCAAAATATGTTACAATCCTATGCATTTGACTAATTACAAAAGTTTGGGTTGAATTTGGAGTGTTTAGACACCACTTTTACCCATTTTGTCCCGAAACAGGCTAAAACCAAGAAAGCATTGATTTGAAGCAGTAAACAGCTCTGTTATTATGTCTAGGGTCAGAATGTGTGACAGTCCAATGCATTTTACTAATTGTAAGAGTTCGGGATGAATTTGGAGTGTTTATACAATAGTTAAACCCGTTTTATCCCAAAACAGGCTTAAACCGAGAAAACAGGCTATAACCGAGAGAAAACATTGGTTCGAAGCAGTAAACAGCGATGTTACTCTTTCTAGGGTAAAATATGTAACAATCCAATGCATTTGACTAATTACAAGATTTCACGTTGAATTTGGAGTGTTTAGCCACCACTTTTACCCATTTTGTCCCGAAAGAGGCTAAAACCGAAAAAACATTGATTCTAAGCATTAAACAGCGTTGTTACTGTTTCTAGGGTCAGAATGTGTGACATTTCAATGGATTTGACTAATTGTAAGAGTTCGGGATGAATCTGGAGTGTTTAGACAACAGTTGAACCCGTTTTATCCCAAAACAGGCTTAAACCGAGTAAACATCCTAAAACCAAGAGAAAACATTGATTCGAAGAAGTAAACAGCTATGCTACTCTTTCTTGGGTAAAATATGCAACAATCTAATGCATTTGACTAATTACAAGAGTTCGCGTTGAATTTGGAGTGTTTAGCCACCACTTATACCCATTTTGTCCCGAAACAGGCTAAAACCGAGAAAACGTTGATTTTAAGCAGTAAACAGCATTGTTACTGTTTCTAGGACTAGAATGTGTTACATTCCAATGCATTTGACTAATTGTAAGAGTTCGGGATGAATTTGGAGTGTTTAGACAACAGTTGAACCCGTTTTATCCCAAAACAGGCTTAAACCGAGAAAACATGCTAAAACCGAGAGAAAACATTGGTTCGAAGCAGTAAACAGATATCTTACTCTTTCTATGGTCAAAATATGTTACAATCCTATGCATTTGACTAATTACAAAAGTTTGGGTTGAATTTGGAGTGTTTAGACACCACTTTTACCCATTTTGTCCCGAAACAGGCTAAAACCAAGAAAGCATTGATTTGAAGCAGTAAACAGCTCTGTTATTATGTCTAGGGTCAGAATGTGTGACAGTCCAATGCATTTTACTAATTGTAAGAGTTCGGGATGAATTTGGAGTGTTTATACAATAGTTAAACCCGTTTTATCCCAAAACAGGCTTAAACCGAGAAAACAGGCTATAACCGAGAGAAAACATTGGTTCGAAGCAGTAAACAGCGATGTTACTCTTTCTAGGGTAAAATATGTAACAATCCAATGCATTTGACTAATTACAAGATTTCACGTTGAATTTGGAGTGTTTAGCCACCACTTTTACCCATTTTGTCCCGAAAGAGGCTAAAACCGAAAAAACATTGATTCTAAGCATTAAACAGCGTTGTTACTGTTTCTAGGGTCAGAATGTGTGACATTTCAATGGATTTGACTAATTGTAAGAGTTCGGGATGAATTTGGAGTGTTTAGACAACAGTTGAACCCGTTTTATCCCAAAACAGGCTTAAACCGAGTAAACATGCTAAAACCAAGAGAAAACATTGATTCGAAGAAGTAAACAGCTATGTTACTCTTTCTTGGGTAAAATATGCAACAATCCAATGCATTTGACTAATTACAAGAGTTCGCGTTGAATTTGGAGTGTTTAGCCACCACTTATACCCATTTTGTCCCGAAACAGGCTAAAACCGAGAAAACGTTGATTCTAAGCAGTAAACAGCGTTGTTACTGTTTCTAGGGTCAGAATGTGTGACATTCTAATGCATTTGACTAATTGTAAGAGTTCGGGATGAATTTAGAGTGTTTAGACAACAGTTGAACCTGTTTTATCCCAAAACAGGCTGAAACCGAGAATACATGCTAAAACCGAGAGAAAACATTGATCCGAAGAAGTGAACAGCTATGTTACTCTTTCTAGGGTAAAATATGCAACAATCCTATGCATTTGACTAATTACAAGAGTTCACGTTGGATTTGGAGTGTTTAGCCACCACTTATACCGATTTTGTCCTGAAACAGGCTAAAACTGAGAAAACGTTGATTCTAAGCAGTAAACAGCGTTGTTACTGTTTCTAGGGTCAGAATGTGTGACATTCTAATGCATTTGACTAATTGTAAGAGTTCGGGATGAATTTAGAGTGTTTAGACAATAGTTAAACCCGTTTTATCCCAAAACAGGCTTAAACCGAGAAAACATGCTAAAACCGAGAGAAAACATTGATTCGAAGAAGTAAACAGCTATTTTACTATTTCTTGGATAAAATATGCAACAATCCAATGCATTTGACTAATTACAAGAGTTCGCGTTTAATTTGGAGTGTTTAGCCACCACTTATACCCATTTTGTCCCGAAACAGGCTAAAACCGAGAAAACATTGATTCTAAGCAGTAAACAGCGTTGTTACACTTTCTAGGGTCGGAATGTGTGACATTCCAATGCATTTGACTAATTGTAAGAGTTCGGGATGAATTTGGAGTGTTTAGACAACAATTGAACCCGTTTTATCCCAAAACAGGCTTAAACCGAGAAAACATGCTAAAACCGAGAGACAACATTGATTAAAAGCAGTAAACAGCAATGTTACTCTTTCTATGGTCAAATATGCAACAATCCAATGCATTTGACTAATTACAAGAGTTCGCGTTGAATTTGGAGTGTTTAGCCACCACATATACCCATTTTGTCCCGAAACAGGCTAAATCCGAGAAAACATTGATTCTAAGCATTAAACAGTGTTTTTACTGTTTCTAGGGTCAGAATGTGTGACATTCAAATGGATTTGAGTAATTGTAAGAGGTCGGGATGAATTTGGAGTGTTTAGACAACAGTTGAACCCGTTTTATCCCAAAACAGGCTTAAACCGAGAAAATATGCTAAAACCGAGAGAAAAATTGATTCGAAGAAGTAAACAGCGATGTTACTCTTTCTAGGGTAAAATATGCAACTATCCAATGCATTTGACTAATTACAAGAGTTCGCGTTGAATTTGGAGTGTGTAGCCACCAGTTATACCCTTTTTGTCCCGAAACAGGCTAAAACCGAGAAAAGGTTGATTCTAAGCAGTAAACAGCGTTGTTACTGTTTCTAGGGTCAGAATGTGTAACATTCCAATGAATTTGACTAATTGTAAGAGTTCGGGATGAATTTGGAGTGTTTAGACAACAGTTGAACCCGTTTTATCCCAAAACAGGCTTAAACCGAGAAAACATGTTAAAACCGAGAGAAACCATTGATCCGAAGAAGTGAACAGATATGTAACTCTTTCTAGGGTAAAATATGCAACAATCCAATGCATTTGACTAATTACAAGAGTTCGTGTTGAATTTGGAGTGTTTAGCCACCACTTATATCGATATTGTCCCGAAACAGGCTAAAACCGAGAAAACGTTGATTCTAAGCAGTAAAATATGTTACAACAGTTGATTCTAAACGTTGATTCTAAGAGTTCGGGATGAATTTAGAGTGTTTAGACAACAGTTGAACCTGTTTTATCCCAAAACAGGCTGAAACCGAGAATACATGCTAAAACCGAGAGAAAACATTGATTCGAAGAAGTAAACAGCTATGTTACTCTTTCTTGGGTAAAATATGCAACTATCCAATGCATTTGACTAATTACAAGAGTTCGCGTTGAATTTGGAGTGTGTAGCCACCAGTTATACCCTTTTTGTCCCGAAACAGGCTAAAACCGAGAAAAGGTTGATTCTAAGCAGTAAACAGCATTGTTACTGTTTCTAGGGTCAGAATGTGTAACATTCCAATGAATTTGACTAATTGTAAGAGTTCGGGATGAATTTGGAGTGTTTAGACAACAGTTGAACCCGTTTTATCCCAAAACAGGCTTAAACCGAGAAAACATGTTAAAACCGAGCGAAACCATTGATCCGAAGAAGTGAACAGATATGTAACTCTTTCTAGGGTAAAATATGCAACAATCCAATGCATTTGACTAATTACAAGAGTTCGAGTTGAATTTGGAGTGTTTAGCCACCACTTATATCGATTTTGTCCCGAAACAGGCTAAAACCGAGAAAACGTTGATTCTAAGCAGTAAACAGAGTTGTTACTGTTTCTAGGGTCAGAATGTGTGACATTCCAATGCATTTGAATAATTGTAAGAGTTCGAAATGAATTTGGAGTGTTTAGACAACAGTTGAACCCGTTTTATCCCAAAACAGGCTTAAACCGAGAAAACATGCTAAAACCGAGAGAAAACATTGATTCGAAGCAGTAAACAGCTATGTTACTCTTTCTAGGTCAAAATATGTTACAATCCTATGCATTTGACTAATTACAAAAGTTTGGGTTGAATTTGGAGTGTTTACACACCACTTTTACCCATTTTGTCCCGAAAGAGGCTAAAACCGAAAAAACGTTGATTCTAAGCATTAAACAGCGTTGTTACTGTTTCTAGGGTCAGAATGTGTGACATTCCAATGGATTTGACTAATTGTAAGAGTTCGGGATGAATTTGGAGTGTTTAGACAACAGTTGAACCCGTTTTATCCCAAAACAGGCTTAAACCGAGAAAACATGCTAAAACCGAGAGAAAACATTGATTCGAAGAAGTAAACAGCTATGTTACTCTTTCTTGGGTAAAATATGCAACAATCCAATGCATTTGACTAATTACAAGAGCTCGCGTTGAATTTGGAGTGTTTAGCCACCACTTATACCCATTTTGTCCCGAAACAGGCTAAAACCCAGAAAACATTGATTCTAAGCAGTAAACAGCGTTGTTACACTTTCTCGGGTCGGAATGTGTGACATTCCAATGCATTTGACAAATTGTAAGAGTTCGGGATGAATTGGAGTGTTTAGACAACAATTGAACCCGTTTTATCCCAAAACAGGCTTAAACCGAGAAAACATGCTAAAACCGAGAGACAACATTGATTCAAAGCAGTAAACAGCTATGTTACTCTTTCTATTGTCAAATATGCAACAATCCAATGCATTTGACTAATTACAAGAGTTCGCGTTGAATTTGGAGTGTTTAGCCACCACTTTTACCCATTTTGTCCCGAAAGAGGCTAAAACCGAGAAAGCATTGATTTGAAGCAGTAAACAGCTCTGTTATTATGTCTAGGGTCAGAATGTGTGACAGTCCAATGCATTTTACTAATTGTAAGAGTTCGGGATTAATTTGGAGTGTTTATACAATAGTTAAACCCGTTTTATCCCAAAACAGGCTTAAACCGAGAAAACAGGCTATAACCGAGAGAAAACATTGGTTCGAAGCAGTAAACAGCGATGTTACTCTTTCTAGGGTGAAATATGTAACAATCCAATGCATTTGACTAATTACAAGATTTCGCGTTGAATTTGGAGTGTTTAGCCACCACTTATACCCATTTTGTCCCGAAACAGGCTAAAACCGAGAAAACGTTGATTCTAAGCAGTAAACAGCGTTGTTACTGTTTCTAGGTTCAGAATGTGTGACATTCCAATGGATTTGACTAATTGTAAGAGTTCGGGATGAATTTGGAGTGTTTAGACAACAGTTGAACCCGTTTTATCCCAAAACAGGCTTACACCGAGTAAACATGCTAAAACCAAGAGAAAACATTGATTCGAAGAAGTAAACAGCTATGTTACTCTTTCTTGGGTAAAATATGCAGCAATCCAATGCATTTGACTAATTATAAGAGTTCGCGTTGAATTTGGAGTGTTTAGCCACCACTTATATCGATTTTGTCCCGAAACAGGCTAAAACCGAGAAAACGTTGATTCTAAGCAGTAAACAGCGTTGTTACTGTTTCTAGGTTCAGAATGTGTGACATTCCAATGGATTTGACTAATTGTAAGAGTTCGGGATGAATTTGGAGTGTTTAGACAACAGTTGAACCCGTTTTATCCCAAAACAGGCTTACACCGAGTAAACATGCTAAAACCAAGAGAAAACATTGATTCGAAGAAGTAAACAGCTATGTTACTCTTTCTTGGGTAAAATATGCAACAATCTAATGCATTTGACTAATTACAAGAGTTCGCGTTGAATTTGGAGTGTTTAGCCACCACTTATACCCATTTTGTCCCGAAACAGGCTAAAACCGAGAAAACGTTGATTTTAAGCAGTAAACAGCATTGTTACTGTTTCTAGGACTAGAATGTGTTACATTCCAATGCATTTGACTAATTGTAAGAGTTCGGGATGAATTTGGAGTGTTTAGACAACAGTTGAACCCGTTTTATCCCAAAACAGGCTTAAACCGAGAAAACATGCTAAAACCGAGAGAAAACATTGATTCGAAGCAGTAAACAGCTATCTTACTCTTTCTATGGTCAAAATATGTTACAATCCTATGCATTTGACTAATTACAAAAGTTTGGGTTGAATTTGGAGTGTTTAGACACCACTTTTACCCATTTTGTCCCGAAACAGGCTAAAACCAAGAAAGCATTGATTTGAAGCAGTAAACAGCTCTGTTATTATGTCTAGGGTCAGAATGTGTGACAGTCCAATGCATTTTACTAATTGTAAGAGTTCGGGATGAATATGGAGTGTTTATACAATAGTTAAACCCGTTTTATCCCAAAACAGGCTTAAACCGAGAAAACAGGCTATAACCGAGAGAAAACATTGGTTCGAAGCAGTAAACAGCGATGTTACTCTTTCTAGGGTAAAATATGTAACAATCCAATGCATTTGACTAATTACAAGATTTCACGTTGAATTTGGAGTGTTTAGCCACCACTTTTACCCATTTTGTCCTGAAAGAGGCTAAAACCGAAAAAACATTGATTCTAAGCATTAAACAGCGTTGTTACTGTTTCTAGGGTCAGATTGTGTGACATTCCAATGGATTTGACTAATTGTAAGAGTTCGGGATGAATTTTGAGTGTTTAGACAACAGTTGAACCCGTTTTATCCTAAAACAGGCTTAAACCGAGTAAACATGCTAAAACCAAGAGAAAACATTGATTCGAAGAAGTAAACAGCTATGTTACTCTTTCTTGGGTAAAATATGCAACAATCCAATGCATTTGACTAATTACAAGAGTTCGCGTTGAATTTGGAGTGTTTAGCCACCACTTATACCCATTTTGTCCAGAAACAGGCTAAAACCCAGAAAACATTGATTCTAAGCAGTAAACAGCATTGTTACACTTTCTAGGGTCGGAATGTGTGACATTCCAATGCATTTGACAAATTGTAAGAGTTTGGGATGAATTTGGAGTGTTTAGACAACAATTGAACCCGTTTTATCCCAAAACAGGCTTAAACCGAGAAAATATGCTAAAACCGAGAGAAAACATTGATTCGAAGAAGTAAACAGCTATGTTATTATTTCTAGGGTAAAATATGCAACAATCCAATGCATTTTACTAATTACAAGAGTTCGCGTTGAATTTGGAGTGTTTAGCCACCACTTATACCCATTTTGTCCCGAAACAGGCTAAAACCGAGAAAACGTTGATTTTAAGCAGTAAACAGCATTGTTACTGTTTCTAGGACTAGAATGTGTTACATTCCAATGCATTTGACTAATTGTAAGAGTTCGGGATGAATTTGGAGTGTTTAGACAACAGTTGAACCCGTTTTATCCCAAAACAGGCTTAAACCGAGAAAACATGCTAAAACCGAGGAAAACATTGATTCGAAGCAGTAAACAGCTATCTTACTCTTTCTATGGTCAAAATATGTTACAATCCTATGCATTTGACTAATTACAAAAGTTTGGGTTGAATTTGGAGTGTTTAGACACCACTTTTACCCATTTTGTCCCGAAACAGGCTAAAACCAAGAAAGCATTGATTTGAAGCAGTAAACAGCTCTGTTATTATGTCTAGGGTCAGAATGTGTGACAGTCCAATGCATTTTACTAATTGTAAGAGTTCGGGATGAATTTGGAGTGTTTATACAATAGTTAAACCCGTTTTATCCCAAAATAGGCTTAAACCGAGAAAACAGGCTATAACCGAGAGAAAACATTGGTTTGAAGCAGTAAACAGCGATGTTACTCTTTCTAGGGTAAAATATGTAACAATCAAATGCATTTGACTAATTACAAGATTTCACGTTGAATTTGGAGTGTTTAGCCACCACTTTTACCCATTTTGTCCTGAAAGAGGCTAAAACCGAAAAAACATTGATTCTAAGCATTAAACAGCGTTGTTACTGTTTCTAGGGTCAGAATGTGTGACATTCCAATGGATTTGACTAATTGTAAGAGTTCGGGATGAATTTGGAGTGTTTAGACAACAGTTGAACCCGTTTTATCCCAAAACAGGCTTAAACCGAGTAAACATGCTAAAACCGAGAGACAACATTGATTCAAAGCAGTAAACAGCTATGTTACTCTTTCTATGGTCAAATATGCAACAATCCAATGCATTTGACTAATTACAAGAGTTCGCGTTGAATTTGGAGTGTTTAGCCACCACTTTTACCCATTTTGTCCCGAAAGAGGCTAAAACCGAGAAAGCATTGATTCTAAGCATTAAACAGCGTTGTTACTGTTTCTAGGGTCAGAATGTGTGACATTCCAATGGATTTGACTAATTGTAAGAGTTCGGGATGAATTTGGAGTGTTTAGACAACAGTTGAACCCGTTTTATCCCAAAACAGGCTTAAACCAAGAAAACATGCTAAAACCGAGAGAAAACATTGATTCGAAGAAGTAAACAGCTATGTTACTCTTTCTTGGGTAAAATATGCAACAATCCAATGCATTTGACTAATTACAAGAGCTCGCGTTGAATTTGGAGTGTTTAGCCACCACTTATACCCATTTTGTCCCGAAACAGGCTAAAACCCAGAAAACATTGATTCTAAGCAGTAAACAGCGTTGTTACACTTTCTCGGGTCGGAATGTGTGACATTCCAATGCATTTGACAAATTGTAAGAGTTCGGGATGAATTTGGAGTGTTTAGACAACAATTGAACCCGTTTTATCCCAAAACAGGCTTAAACCGAGAAAACATGCTAAAACCGAGAGACAACATTGATTCAAAGCAGTAAACAGCTATGTTACTCTTTCTATGGTCAAATATGCAACAATCCAATGCATTTGACTAATTACAAGAGTTCGCGTTGAATTTGGAGTGTTTAGCCACCACTTTTACCCATTTTGTCCCGAAAGAGGCTAAAACCGAGAAAGCATTGATTTGAAGCAGTAAACAGCTCTGTTATTATGTCTAGGGTCAGAATGTGTGACAGTCCAATGCAATTTACTAATTGTAAGAGTTCGGGATTAATTTGGAGTGTTTATACAATAGTTAAACCCGTTTTATCCCAAAACAGGCTTAAACCGAGAAAACAGGCTATAACCGAGAGAAAACATTGGTTCGAAGCAGTAAACAGCGATGTTACTCTTTCTAGGGTAAAATATGTAACAATCCAATGCATTTGACTAATTACAAGATTTCGCGTTGAATTTGGAGTGTTTAGCCACCACTTATACCCATTTTGTCCCGAAACAGGCTAAAACCGAGAAAACGTTGATTCTAAGCAGTAAACAGCGTTGTTACTGTTTCTAGGTTCAGAATGTGTGACATTCCAATGGATTTGACTAATTGTAAGAGTTCGGGATGAATTTGGAGTGTTTAGACAACAGTTGAACCCGTTTTATCCCAAAACAGGCTTAAACCGAGTAAACATGCTAAAACCAAGAGAAAACATTGATTCGAAGAAGTAAACAGCTATGTTACTCTTTCTTGGGTAAAATATGCAACAATCTAATGCATTTGACTAATTAGAAGAGTTCGCGTTGAATTTGGAGTGTTTAGCCACCACTTATACCCATTTTGTCCCGAAACAGGCTAAAACCGAGAAAACGTTGATTTTAAGCAGTAAACAGCATTGTTACTGTTTCTAGGACTAGAATGTGTTACATTCCAATGCATTTGACTAATTGTAAGAGTTCGGGATGAATTTGGAGTGTTTAGACAACAGTTGAACCCGTTTTATCCCAAAACAGGCTTAAACTGAGAAAACATGCTAAAACCGAGAGAAAACATTGATTCGAAGCAGTAAACAGCTATCTTACTCTTTCTATGGTCAAAATATGTTACAATCCTATGCATTTGACTAATTACAAAAGTTTGGGTTGAATTTGGAGTGTTTAGACACCACTTTTACCCATTTTGTCCCGAAACAGGCTAAAACCAAGAAAGCATTGATTTGAAGCAGTAAACAGCTCTGTTATTATGTCTAGGGTCAGAATGTGTGACAGTCCAATGCATTTTACTAATTGTAAGAGTTCGGGATGAATTTGGAGTGTTTATACAATAGTTAAACCCGTTTTATCCCAAAACAGGCTTAAACCGAGAAAACAGGCTATAACCGAGAGAAAACATTGGTTCGAAGCAGTAAACAGCGATGTTACTCTTTCTAGGGTAAAATATGTAACAATCCAATGCATTTGACTAATTACAAGATTTCACGTTGAATTTGGAGTGTTTAGCCACCACTTTTACCCATTTTGTCCTGAAAGAGGCTAAAACCGAAAAAACATTGATTCTAAGCATTAAACAGCGTTGTTACTGTTTCTAGGGTCAGATTGTGTGACATTCCAATGGATTTGACTAATTGTAAGAGTTCGGGATGAATTTGGAGTGTTTAGACAACAGTTGAACCCGTTTTATCCCAAAACAGGCTTAAACCGAGTAAACATGCTAAAACCAAGAGAAAACATTGATTCGAAGAAGTAAACAGCTATGTTACTCTTTCTTGGGTAAAATATGCAACAATCCAATGCATTTGACTAATTACAAGAGTTCGCGTTGAATTTGGAGTGTTTAGCCACCACTTATACCCATTTTGTCCCGAAACAGGCTAAAACCCAGAAAACATTGATTCTAAGCAGTAAAAAGCATTGTTACACTTTCTAGGGTCGGAATGTGTGACATTCCAATGCATTTGACAAATTGTAAGAGTTTGGGATGAATTTGGAGTGTTTAGACAACAATTGAACTCGTTTTATCCCAAAACAGGCTTAAACCGAGAAAATATGCTAAAACCGAGAGAAAACATTGATTCGAAGAAGTAAACAGCTATGTTACTCTTTCTAGGGTAAAATATGCAACAATCCAATGCATTTGACTAATTACAAGAGTTCGCGTTGAATTTGGAATGTGTAGCCACCAGTTATACCCTTTTTGTCCCGAAACAGGCTAAAACCGAGAAACGGTTGATTCTAAGCAGTAAACAGCGTTGTTACTGTTTCTAGGGTCAGAATGTGTAACATTCCAATGAATTTGACTAATTGTACGAGTTCGGGATGAATTTGGAGTGTTTAGACAACAGTTGAACCCGTTTTATCCCAAAACAAGCTTAAACTGAGAAAACATGTTAAAACCGAGAGAAACCATTGATCCGAAGAAGTGAACAGATATGTAACTCTTTCTAGGGTAAAATATGCAACAATCCAATGCATTTGACTAATTACAAGAGTTCGCGTTGAATTTGGAGTGGTTAGCCACCACTTATATCGATTTTGTCCCGAAACAGGCTAAAACCGAGAAAACGTTGATTCTAAGCAGTAAACAGAGTTGTTACTGTTTCTAGGGTCAGAATGTGTGACATTCCAATGCATTTGAATAATTGTAAGAGTTCGAAATGAATTTGGAGTGTTTAGACAACAGTTGAACCCGTTTTATCCCAAAACAGGCTTAAACCGAGAAAACATGCTAAAACCGAGAGAAAACATTGATTCGAAGCAGTAAACAGCTATGTTACTCTTTCTAGGTCAAAATATGTTACAATCCTATGCATTTGACTAATTACAAAAGTTTGGGTTGAATTTGGAGTGTTTACACACCACTTTTACCGATTTTGTCCCGAAACAGCCTAAAACCGAGAAAGCATTGATTTGAAGCAGTAAACAGCTCTGTTATTATGTCTAGGGTCAGAATGTGTGACAGTCCAATGCATTTTACTAATTGTAAGAGTTCGGGATGAATTTGGAGTGTTTAGACAATAGTTAAACCCGTTTTATCCCAAAACAGGCTTAAACCGAGAAAACAGGCTAAAACCGAGAGAAAACATTGGTTCGAAGCAGTAAACAGCAATGTTACTCTTTCTAGGGTAAAATATGTAACAATCCAATGCATTTGACTAATTACAAGATTTCGCGTTGAATTTGGAGTGTTTAGCCACCACTTATACCGATTTTGTCCCGAAAGAGGCTAAAACCGAAAAAACATTGATTCTAAGCATTAAACAGCGTTGTTACTGTTTCTAGGGTCAGAATGTGTGACATTCCAATGGATCTGACTAATTGTAAGAGTTCGGGATGAATTTGGTGTGTTTAGACAACTGTTGAACCCGTTTTATCCCAAAACAGGCTTAAACCGAGTAAACATCCTAAAACCAAGAGAAAACATTGATTCGAAGAAGTAAACAGCTATGTTACTCTTTCTTGGGTAAAATATGCAACAATCTAATGCATTTGACTAATTACAAGAGTTCGCGTTGAATTTGGAGTGTTTAGCCACCACTTATACCCATTTTGTCCCGAAACAGGCTAAAACCGAGAAAACGTTGATTTTAAGCAGTAAACAGCATTGTTACTGTTTCTAGGACTAGAATGTGTTACATTCCAATGCATTTGACTAATTGTAAGAGTTCGGGATGAATTTGGAGTGTTTAGACAACAGTTGAACCCGTTTTATCCCAAAACAGGCTTAAACCGAGAAAACATGCTAAAACCGAGAGAAAACATTGATTCGAAGCAGTAAACAGCTATCTTACTCTTTCTATGGTCAAAATATGTTACAATCCTATGCATTTGACTAATTACAAAAGTTTGGGTTGAATTTGGAGTGTTTAGACACCACTTTTACCCATTTTGTCCCGAAACAGGCTAAAACCAAGAAAGCATTGATTTGAAGCAGTAAACAGCTCTGTTATTATGTCTAGGGTCAGAATGTGTGACAGTCCAATGCATTTTACTAATTGTAAGAGTTCGGGATGAATTTGGAGTGTTTATACAATAGTTAAACCCGTTTTATCCCAAAACAGGCTTAAACCGAGAAAACAGGCTATAACCGAGAGAAAACATTGGTTCGAAGCAGTAAACAGCTATGTTACTCTTTCTAGGGTAAAATATGTAACAATCCAATGCATTTGACTAATTACAAGATTTCACGTTGAATTTGGAGTGTTTAGCCACCACTTTTACCCATTTTGTCCTGAAAGAGGCTAAAACCGAAAAAACATTGATTCTAAGCATTAAACAGCGTTGTTACTGTTTCTAGGGTCAGAATGTGTGACATTCCAATGGATTTGATTAATTGTAAGAGTTCGGGATGAATTTGGAGTGTTTAGACAACAGTTGAACCCGTTTTATCCCAAAACAGGCTTAAACCGAGTAAACATGCTAAAACCAAGAGAAAACATTGATTCGAAGAAGTAAACAGCTATGTTACTCTTTCTTGGGTAAAATATGCAACAATCCAATGCATTTGACTAATTACAAGAGTTCGCGTTGAATTTGGAGTGTTTAGCCACCACTTATACCCATTTTGTCCCGAAACAGGCTAAAACCCAGAAAACATTGATTCTAAGCAGTAAACAGCATTGTTACACTTTCTAGGGTCGGAATGTGTGACCTTCCAATGCATTTGACAAATTGTAAGAGTTTGGGATGAATTTGGAGTGTTTAGACAACAATTGAACCCGTTTTATCCCAAAACAGGCTTAAACCGAGAAAATATGCTAAAACCGAGAGAAAACATTGATTCGAAGAAGTAAACAGCTATGTTATTATTTCTAGGGTAAAATATGCAACAATCCAATGCATTTTACTAATTACAAGAGTTCGCGTTGAATTTGGAGTGTTTAGCCACCACTTATACCCATTTTGTCCCGAAACAGGCTAAAACCAAGAAAACGTTGATTCTAAGCAGTAAACAGCATTGTTACTGTTTCTAGGGTCAGAATGTGTGACATTCTAATGCATTTGACTAATTGTAAGAGTTCGGGACGAATTTAGAGTGTTTAGACAACAGTTGAACCTGTTTTATCCCAAAACAGGCTGAAACCGAGAATACATGCTAAAACCGAGAGAAAACATTGATCCGAAGAAGTGAACAGCTATGTTACTCTTTCTAGGGTAAAATATGCAACAATCCAATGCATTTGACTAATTACAAGAGTTCGCGTTGAATTTGGAGTGTGTAGCCACCAGTTATACCCTTTTTGTCCCGAAACAGGCTAAAACCGAGAAAAGGTTGATTCTAAGCAGTAAACAGCGTTGTTACTGTTTCTAGGGTCAGAATGTGTAACATTCCAATGAATTTGACTAATTGTAAGAGTTCGGGATGAATTTGGAGTGTTTAGACAACAGTTGAACCCGTTTTATCCCAAAACAGGCTTAAACTGAGAAAACATGTTAAAACCGAGAGAAACCATTGATCCGAAGAAGTGAACAGATATGTAACTCTTTCTAGGGTAAAATATGCAACAATCCAATGCATTTGACTAATTACAAGAGTTCGGGTTGAATTTGGAGTGTTTAGCCACCACTTATATCGATTTTGTCCCGAAACAGGCTAAAACCGAGAAAACGTTGATTCTAAGCAGTAAACAGAGTTGTTACTGTTTCTAGGGTCAGAATGTGTGACATTCCAATGCATTTGAATAATTGTAAGAGTTCGAAATGAATTTGGAGTGTTTAGACAACAGTTGAACCCGTTTTATCCCAAAACAGGCTTAAACCGAGAAAACATGCTAAAACCGAGAGAAAACATTGATTCGAAGCAGTAAACAGCTATGTTACTCTTTCTAGGTCAAAATATGTTACAGTCCTATGCATTTGACTAATTACAAAAGTTTGGGTTGAATTTGGAGTGTTTACACACCACTTTTACCGATTTTGTCCCGAAACAGGCTAAAACAGAGAAAGCATTGATTTGAAGCAGTAAACAGCTCTGTTATTATGTCTAGGGTCAGAATGTGTGACAGTCCAATGCATTTTACTAATTGTAAGAGTTCGGGATGAATTTGGAGTGTTTAGACAATAGTTAAACCCGTTTTATCCCAAAACAGGCTTAAACCGAGAAAACAGGCTAAAACCGAGAGAAAACATTGGTTCGAAGCAGTAAACAGTGATGTTACTCTTTCTAGGGTAAAATATGTAACAATCCAATGAATTTGACTAATTACAAGATTTCGCGTTGAATTTGGAGTGTTTAGCCACCACTTATACCGATTTTGTCCCGAAAGAGGCTAAAACCGAAAAAACATTGATTCTAAGCATTAAACAGCGTTGTTACTGTTTCTAGGGTCAGAATGTGTGACATTCCAATGGATCTGACTAATTGTAAGAGTTCGGGATGAATTTGGTGTGTTTAGACAACAGTTGAACCCGTTTTATCCCAAAACAGGCTTAAACCGAGTAAACATGCTAAAACCGAGAGAAAACATTGATTCGAAGAAGTAAACAGCTATGTTACTCTTTCTTGGGTAAAATATGCAACAATCCAATGCATTTGACTAATTACAAGAGTTCGCGTTGAATTTGGAGTGTTTAGCCACCACCTATACCCATTTTGTCCCGAAACAGGCTAAAACCAAGAAAACATTGATTCTAAGCAGTAAACAGCGTTGTTACACTTTCTAGGGTCGGAATGTGTGACATTCCAATGCATTTGACAAATTGTAAGAGTTTGGGATGAATTTGGAGTGTTTAGACAACAATTGAACCCGTTTTATCCCAAAACAGGCTTAAACCGAGAAAACATGCTAAAACCGAGACACAACATTGATTCAAAGCAGTAAAGAGCTATGTTACTCTTTCTATGGTCAAATATGCAACAATCCAATGCATTTGACTAATTACAAGAGTTCGCGTTGAATTTGGAGTGTTTAGCCACCACATATACCCATTTTGTCCCGAAACAGGCTAAATCCGAGAAAACATTGATTCTAAGCATTAAACAGCGTTGTCACTGTTTCTAGGGTCAGAATGTATGACATTCAAATGTATTTGAGTAATTGTAAGAGTTCGGGATAAATTTGGAGTGTTTAGACAACAGTTGAACCCGTTTTATCCCAAAACAGGCTTAAACGGAGAAAATATGCTAAAACCGTGAGAAAACAATGATTCGAAGAAGTAAACAGCTATGTTACTCTTTCTAGGGTAAAATATGCAACAATCCAATGCATTTGACTAATTACAAGAGTTCGCGTTGAATTTGGAGTGTTTAGCCACCAATTATACCCATTTTGTCCCGAAACAGGCTAAAACCAAGAAAACGTTGATTCTAAGCAGTATACAGCATTGTTACTGTTTCTAGGGTCAGAATGTGTGACATTCTAATGAATTTGACTAATTGTAAGAGTTCGGGATGAATTTGGAGTGTTTAGACAACAGTTGAACCTGTTTTATCCCAAAACAGGCTGAAACCGAGAAAACATGCTAAAACCGGGAGAAAACATTGATCCGAAGAAGTGAACAGCTATGTTACTATTTCTAGGGTAAAATATGCAACAATCCAATGCATTTGATTAATTACAAGAGTTCACGTTGGATTTGGAGTGTTTAGCCACCACTTATACCGATTTTGTCCCGAAACAGGCTAAAACCGAGAAAACGTTGATTCTAAGCAGTAAACAGCGTTGTTACTGTTTCTAGGGTCAGAATGTGTGACATTCCAATGGATTTGACTAATTGTAAGTTCGGGATGAATTTGGAGTGTTTAGACAACAGTTGAACCCGTTTTATCCCAAAACAGGTTTAAACCGAGTAAACATGCTAAAACCAAGAGAAAACATTGATTCGAAGAAGTAAACAGCTATGTTACTCTTTCTTGGGTAAAATATGCAACAATCCAATGCATTTGACTAATTACAAGAGTTCGCGTTGAATTTGGAGTGTTTAGCCACCACTTATATCGATTTTGTCCCGAAACAGGCTAAAACCGAGAAAACGTTGATTCTAAGCAGTAAACAGCGTTGTTACACTTTCTAGGGTCGGAATGTGTGACATTCCAATGCATTTGAATAATTGTAAGAGTTCGAAATGAATTTGGAGTGTTTAGACAACAGTTGAACCCGTTTTATCCCAAAACAGGCTTAAACCGAGAAAACATTGGTTCGAAGCAGTAAACAGCTATCTTACTCTTTCTATGGTCAAAATATGTTACAATCCTATGCATTTGACTAATTACAAAAGTTTGGGTTGAATTTGGAGTGTTTAGACACCACTTTTACCCATTTTGTCCCGAAACAGGCTAAAACCAAGAAAGCATTGATTTGAAGCAGTAAACAGCTCTGTTATTATGTCTAGGGTCAGAATGTGTGACAGTCCAATGCATTTTACTAATTGTAAGAGTTCGGGATGAATTTGGAGTGTTTATACAATAGTTAAACCCGTTTTATCCCAAAACAGGCTTAAACCGAGAAAACAGGCTATAACCGAGAGAAAACATTGGTTCGAAGCAGTAAACAGCGATGTTACTCTTTCTAGGGTAAAATATGTAACAATCCAATGCATTTGACTAATTACAAGATTTCACGTTGAATTTGGAGTGTTTAGCCACCACTTTTACCCATTTTGTCCTGAAAGAGGCTAAAACCGAAAAAACATTGATTCTAAGCATTAAACAGCGTTGTTACTGTTTCTAGGGTCAGAATGTGTGACATTCCAATGGATTTGACTAATTGTAAGAGTTCGGGATGAATTTGGAGTGTTTAGACAACAGTTGAACCCGTTTTATCCCAAAACAGGCTTAAACCGAGTAAACATGCTAAAACCAAGAGAAAACATTGATTCGAAGAAGTAAACAGCTATGTTACTCTTTCTTGGGTAAAATATGCAACAATCCAATGCATTTGACTAATTACAAGAGTTCGCGTTGAATTTGGAGTGTTTAGCCACCACTTATACCCATTTTGTCCCGAAATAGGCTAAAACCCAGAAAACATTGATTCTAAGCAGTAAACAGCGTTGTTACACTTTCTAGGGTCGGAATGTGTGACATTCCAATGCATTTGACAAATTGTAAGAGTTTGGGATGAATTTGGAGTGTTTAGACAACAATTGAACCCGTTTTATCCCAAAACAGGCTTAAACTGAGAAAACATGTTAAAACCGAGAGAAACCATTGATCCGAAGAAGTGAACAGATATGTAACTCTTTCTAGGGTAAAATATGCAACAATCCAATGCATTTGACTAATTACAAGAGTTCGCGTTGAATTTGGAGTGTTTAGCCACCACTTATATCGATTTTGTCCCGAAACAGGCTAAAACCGAGAAAACGTTGATTCTAAGCAGTAAACAGAGTTGTTACTGTTTCTAGGGTCAGAATGTGTGACATTCCAATGCATTTGAATAATTGTAAGAGTTCGAAATGAATTTGGAGTGTTTAGACAACAGTTGAACCCGTTTTATCCCAAAACAGGCTTAAACCGAGAAAACATTGGTTCGAAGCAGTAAACAGCTCTCTTACTCTTTCTATGGTCAAAATATGTTACAATCCTATGCATTTGACTAATTACAAAAGTTTGGGTTGAATTTGGAGTGTTTAGACACCACTTTTACCCATTTTGTCCCGAAACAGGCTAAAACCAAGAAAGCATTGATTTGAAGCAGTAAACAGCTCTGTTATTATGTCTAGGGTCAGAATGTGTGACAGTCCAATGCATTTTACTAATTGTAAGAGTTCGGGATGAATTTGGAGTGTTTATACAATAGTTAAACCCGTTTTATCCCAAAACAGGCTTAAACCGAGAAAACAGGCTATAACCGAGAGAAAACATTGGTTCGAAGCAGTAAACAGCGATGTTACTCTTTCTAGGGTAAAATATGTAACAATCCAATGCATTTGACTAATTACAAGATTTCACGTTGAATTTGGAGTGTTTAGCCACCACTTTTACCCATTTTGTCCTGAAAGAGGCTAAAACCGAAAAAACATTGATTCTAAGCATTGTTAGTGTTTCTAGGGTCAGAATGTGTGACATTCCAATGGATTTGACTAATTGTAAGAGTTCGGGATGAATTTGGAGTGTTTAGACAACAGTTGAACCCGTTTTATCCCAAAACAGGCTTAAACCGAGTAAACATGCTAAAACCAAGAGAAAACATTGATTCGAAGAAGTAAACAGCTATGTTACTCTTTCTTGGGTAAAATATGCAACAATCCAATGCATTTGACTAATTACAAGAGTTCGCGTTGAATTTGGAGTGTTTAGCCACCACTTATACCCATTTTGTCCCGAAACAGGCTAAAACCCAGAAAACATTGATTCTAAGCAGTAAACAGCGTTGTTACACTTTCTAGGGTCGGAATGTGTGACATTACAATTCATTTGACAAATTGTAAGAGTTTGGGATGAATTTGGAGTGTTTAGACAACAATTGAACCCGTTTTATCCCAAAACAGGCTTAAACCGAGAAAATATGCTAAAACCGAGAGAAAACATTGATTCGAAGAAGTAAACAGCTATGTTATTATTTCTAGGGTAAAATATGCAACAATCCAATGCATTTTACTAATTACAAGAGTTCGCGTTGAATTTGGAGTGTTTAGCCACCACTTATACCCATTTTGTTACGAAACAGGCTAAAACCGAGAAAACGTTGATTCTAAGCAGTAATCAGCGTTGTTACTGTTTCTAGGGTCAGAATGTGTGACATTTTAATGCATTTGACTAATTGTAAGAGTTCGGGATGAATTTAGAGTGTTTAGACAACAGTTGAACCCGTTTTATCCCAAAACAGGCTGAAACCGAGAATACATGCTAAAACCGAGAGAAAACATTGATCCGAAGAAGTGAAAAGCTATGTTACTCTTTCTAGGGTAAAATATGCAACAATCCAATGCATTTGACTAATTACAAGAGTTCACGTTGGATTTGGAGTGTTTAGCCACCACTTATACCGATTTTGTCCTGAAACAGGCTAAAACCGAGAAAACGTTGATTCTAAGCAGTAAACAGCGTTGTTACTGTTTCTAGGGTCAGAATGTGTGACATTCTAATGCATTTGACTAATTGTAAGAGTTCGGGATGAATTTGGAGTGTTTAGACAACAGTTGAACCTGTTTTATCCCAAAACAGGCTGAAACCGAGAATACATGCTAAAACCGAGAGAAAACATTGATCCGAAGAAGTGAACAGCTATGTTACTCTTTCTAGGGTAAAATATGCAACAATCCAATGCATTTGACTAATTACAAGAGTTCACGTTGGATATGGAGTGTTTAGCCACCACTTATACCGATTTTGTCCTGAAACAGGCTAAAACCAAGAAAACGTTGATTCCAAGCAGTAAACAGCGTTGTTACTGTTTCTAGGGTCAGAATGTATGACATTCAAATGGATTTGAGTAATTGTAAGAGTTCGGGATGAATTTGGAGTGTTTAGACAACAGTTGAACCCGTTTTATCCCAAAACAGGCTTAAACCGAGAAAATATGCTAAAACCGAGAGAAAAATTGATTCGAAGAAGTAAACAGCTATGTTACTCTTTCTAGGGTAAAATATGCAACTATCCAATGCATTTGACTAATTACAAGAGTTCGCGTTGAATTTGGAGTGTTTAGCCACCACATATACCCATTTTGTCCCGAAACAGGCTAAATCCGAGAAAACATTGATTCTAAGCATTAAACAGCGTTGTCACTGTTTCTAGGGTCAGAATGTGTGACATTCAAATGTATTTGAGTAATTGTAAGAGTTCGGGATAAATTTGGAGTGTTTAGACAACAGTTGAACCCGTTTTATCCCAAAACAGGCTTAAACGGAGAAAATATGCTAAAACCGAGAGAAAACAATGATTCGAAGAAGTAAACAGCTATGTTACTCTTTCTAGGGTAAAATATGCAACTATCCAATGCATTTTACTAATTACAAGAGTTCGCGTTGAATTTGGAGTGTTTAGCCACCAATTATACCCATTTTGTCCCGAAACAGGCTAAAACCGAGAAAAGGTTGATTCTAAGCAGTAAACAGCATTGTTACTGTTTCTAGGGTCAGAATGTGTGACATTCTAATGAATTTGACTAATTGTAAGAGTTCGGGATGAATTTGGAGTGTTTAGACAACAGTTGAACCTGTTTTATCCCAAAACAGGCTGAAACCGAGAAAACATGCTAAAACCGAGAGAAAACATTGATCCGAAGAAGTGAACAGCTATGTTACTATTTCTAGGGTAAAATATGCAACAATCCAATGCATTTGACTAATTACAAGAGTTCGCGTTGAATTTGGAGTGTTTAGCCACCACTTATACCCATTTTGTCCCGAAACAGGCTAAAACCGAGAAAACGTTGATTCTAAGCAGTAAACAGAGTTGTTACTGTTTCTAGGGTCAGAATGTGTGACATTCCAATGCATTTGAATAATTGTAAGAGTTCGAAATGAATTTGGAGTGTTTAGACAACAGTTGAACCCGTTTTATCCCAAAACAGGCTTAAACCGAGAAAACATGCTAAAACCGAGAGAAAACATTGATTCGAAGCAGTAAACAGCTATGTTACTCTTTCTAGGTCAAAATATGTTACAATCCTATGCATTTGACTAATTACAAAAGTTTGGGTTGAATTTGGAGTGTTTACACACCACTTTTACCGATTTTGTCCCGAAACAGGCTAAAACCGAGAAAGCATTGATTTGAAGCAGTAAACAGCTCTGTTATTATGTCTAGGGTCAGAATGTGTGACAGTCCAATGCATTTTACTAATTGTAAGAGTTCGGGATGAAGTTGGAGTGTTTAGACAATAGTTAAACCCGTTTTATCCCAAAACAGGCTTAAACCGAGAAAACAGGCTAAAACCGAGAGAAAACATTGGTTCGAAACAGTAAACAGCGATGTTACTCTTTCTAGGGTAAAATATGTAACAATCCAATGCATTTGACTAATTACAAGATTTCGCGTTGAATTTGGAGTGTTAAGCCACCACTTATACCGATTTTGTCCCGAAAGAGGCTAAAACCGAAAAAACATTGATTCTAAGCATTAAACAGTGTTGTTACTGTTTCTAGGGTCAGAATGTGTGACATTCCAATGGATCTGACTAATCGTAAGAGTTCGGGATGAATTTGGTGTATTTAGACAACAGTTGAACCCGTTTTATCCCAAAACAGGCTTAAACCGAGTAAACATGCTAAAACCAAGAGAAAACATTGATTCGAAGAAGTAAACAGCTATGTTACTCTTTCTTGGGTAAAATATGCAACAATCCAATGCATTTGACTAATTACAAGAGTTCGCGTTGAATTTGGAGTGTTTAGCCACCACTTATACCCATTTTGTCCCGAAACAGGCTAAAACCCAGAAAACATTGATTCTAAGCAGTAAACAGCATTGTTACACTTTCTAGGGTCGGAATGTGTGACATTCCAATGCATTTGACAAATTGTAAGAGTTCGGGATGAATTTGGAGTGTTTAGACAACAATTGAACCCGTTTTATCCCAAAACAGGCTTAAACCGAGAAAACATGCTAAAACCGAGAGACAACACTGATTCAAAGCAGTAAAGAGCTATGTTACTATTTCTATGGTCAAATATGCAACAATCCAATGCATTTGACTAATTACAAGAGTTCGCGTTGAATTTGGAGTGTTTAGCCACCACATATACCCATTTTGTCCCGAAACAGGCTAAATCCGAGAAAACATTGATTCTAAGCATTAAACAGCGTTGTCACTGTTTCTAGGGTCAGAATGTGTGACATCCAAATGTATTTGAGTAATTGTAAGAGTTCGGGATAAATTTGGAGTGTTTAGACAACAGTTGAACCCGTTTTATCCCAAAACAGGCTTAAACGGAGAAAATATGCTAAAACCGAGAGAAAACAATGATTCGAAGAAGTAAACAGCTATGTTACTCTTTCTAGGGTAAAATATGCAACAATCCAATGCATTTGACTAATTACAAGAGTTCGCGTTGAATTTGGAGTGTTTAGCCACCAATTATACCCATTTTGTCCCGAAACAGGCTAAAACCAAGAAAACGTTGATTCTAAGCAGTAAACAGCATTGTTACTGTTTCTAGGGTTAGAATGTGTGACATTCTAATGAATTTGACTAATTGTAAGAGTTCGGGATGAATTTGGAGTGTTTAGACAACAGTTGAACCAGTTTTATCCCAAAACAGGCTGAAACCGAGAAAACATGCTAAAACCGAGAGAAAACATTGATCCGAAGAAGTGAACAGCTATGTTACTATTTCTAGGGTAAAATATGCAACAATCCAATGCATTTGACTAATTACAAGAGTTCACGTTGGATTTGGAGTGTTTAGCCACCACTTATACCGATTTTGTCCCGAAACAGGCTAAAACCGAGAAAACGTTGATTCTAAGCAGTAACAGCGTTGTTACTGTTTCTAGGGTCAGAATGTGTGACATTCCAATGGATTTGACTAATTGTAAGTTCGGGATGAATTTGGAGTGTTTAGACAACAGTTGAACCCGTTTTATCCCAAAACAGGTTTAAACCGAGTAAACATGCTAAAACCAAGAGAAAACATTGATTCGAAGAAGTAAACAGCTATGTTACTCTTTCTTGGGTAAAATATGCAACAATCCAATGCATTTGACTAATTACAAGAGTTCGCGTTGAATTTGGAGTGTTTAGCCACCACTTATATCGATTTTGTCCCGAAACAGGCTAAAACCGAGAAAACGTTGATTCTAAGCAGTAAACGGAGTTGTTACTGTTTCTAGGGTCAGAATGTGTGACATTCCAATGCATTTGAATAATTGTCAGAGTTCGAAATGAATTTGGAGTGTTTAGACAACAGTTGAACCCGTTTTATCCCAAAACAGGCTTAAACCGAGAAAACATGCTAAAACCGAGAGAAAACATTGGTTCGAAGCAGTAAACAGCGATGTTACTCTTTCTAGGGTAAAATATGTAACAATCCAATGCATTTGACTAATTACAAGATTTCGCGTTGAATTTGGAGTGTTTAGCCACCACTTATACCGATTTTGTTCCAAAACACGTTAAGACCAAGAAAACGTTGATTCTATGCAGTAAACAGCGTTGTAACTGTTTCTAGGGTCAGAATATGTGACATTCCAATGCATTTGACAAATTGTAAGAGTTTGGGATTAATTTGGAGTGTTTAGACAACAGTTGAACCCGTTTTATCCCAAAACAGGCTTAAACGGAGAAAATATGCTAAAACCTAGAGAAAACATTGATTCGAAGAAGTAAACAGCTATGTTATTATTTCTAGGGTAAAATATGCAACAATCCAATGCATTTTACTAATTACAAGAGTTCGCGTTGAATTTGGAGTGTTTAGCCACCACTTATACCCATTTTGTCCCGAAACAGGCTAAAACCGAGAAAACGTTGATTCTAAGCAGTAAACAGCGTTGTTACTGTTTCTAGGGTCAGAATGTGTGACATTCTAATGCATTTGACTAATTGTAAGAGTTCGGGATGAATTTAGAGTGTTTAGACAACAGTTGAACCTGTTTTATCCCAAAACAGGCTGAAACCGAGAATACATGCTAAAACCGAGAGAAAACATTGATCCGAAGAAGTGAACAGCTATGTTACTCTTTCTAGGGTAAAATATGCAACAATCCAATGCATTTGACTAATTACAAGAGTTCACGTTGGATTTGGAGTGTTTAGCCACCACTTATACCGATTTTGTCATGAAACAGGCTAAAACCGAGAAAACGTTGATTCCAAGCAGTAAACAGCGTTGTTACTGTTTCTAGGGTCAGAATGTATGACATTCAAATGGATTTGAGTAATTGTAAGAGTTCGGGATGAATTTGGAGTGTTTAGACAACAGTTGAACCCGTTTTATCCCAAAACAGGCTTAAACCGAGAAAATATGCTAAAACCGAGAGAAAAATTGATTCGAAGAAGTAAACAGCTATGTTACTCTTTCTAGGGTAACATATGCAACAATCCAATGCATTTGACTAATTACAAGAGTTCACGTTGGATTTGGACTAATTGGATTTGGACTAATTACAACAATCAATGTTTTTTCGGTTTTAGCCTCTTTCAGGACAAAATGGGTAAAAGTGGTGGCTAAACACTCCAAATTCAACGTGAAATCTTGTAATTAGTCAAATGCATTGGATTGTTGCATATTTTATTCAAATGCATTGGAATGTCACACATTCTGACTAATTGTAAGTTCGGGATGAATTTACCCATTTTGTCCCGAAACAGGCTAAAACCAAGAAAGCATTGATTTGAAGCAGTAAACACTCTAAAACAGGTTCATCCCGAACTCTTACAATTAGTCAGAATGTGTGACAGTCCAATGCATTTTACTAATTGTAAGAGTTCGGGATGAATTTGGAGTGTTTATAAAATAGTTAAACCCGTTTTATCCCAAAACAGGCTTAAACCGAGAAAACAGGCTATAATCGAGAGAAAACATTGGTTCAAAGCAGTAAACAGCGATGTTACTCTTTCTAGGGTAAAATATGTAACAATCCAATGCATTTGACTAATTACAAGATTTCACGTTGAATTTGGAGTGTTTAGCCACAACTTTTACCCATTTTGTCCTGAAAGAGGCTAAAACCGAGAAAACGTTGATTCTAAGCAGTAAACAGCGTTGTTACTGTTTCTAGGGTCAGAATGTGTGACATTCCAATGGATTTGAGTAATTGTAAGAGTTCGGGATGGATTTGGAGTGTTTAGACAACAGTTGAACCCGTTTTATCCCAAAACAGGCTTAAACCGAGAAAATATGTTAAAACCGAGAGAAAAATTGATTCGAAGAAGTAAACAGCTATGTTACTCTTTCTAGGGTTAAATATGCAACTATCCAATGCATTTGACTAATTACAAGAGTTCGCGTTGAATTTGGAGTGTGTAGCCACCAGTTATACCCTTTTTGTCCCGAAACAGGCTAAAACCGAGAAAAGGTTGATTCTAAGCAGTAAACAGCATTGTTACTGTTTCTAGGGTCAGAATGTGTAACATTCCAATGAATTTGACTAACTGTAAGAGTTCGGGATGAATTTGGAGTGTTTAGACAACAGTTGAACCCGTTTTATCCCAAAACAGGCTTAAACTGAGAAAACATGTTAAAACCGAGAGAAACCATTGATCCGAAGAAGTGAACCGCTATTTTACTATTTCTAGGGAAAAATATGCAACAATCCAATGCATTTGACTAATTACAAGAGTTCACGTTGGATTTGGAGTGTTTAGCCACCACTTATACCGATTTTGTCCCGAAACAGGCTAAAACCGAGAAAACGTTGATTCTAAGCAGTAAACAGAGTTGTTACTGTTTCTAGGGTCAGAATGTGTGACATTCCAATGCATTTGAATAATTGTAAGAGTTCGAAATGAATTTGGAGTGTTTAGACAACAGTTGAACCCGTTTTATCCCAAAACAGGCTTAAACCGAGAAAACATGCTAAAACCGAGAGAAAACATTGATTCGAAGCAGTAAACAGCTATGTTACTCTTTCTAGGTCAAAATATGTTACAATCCTATGCATTTGACTAATTACAAAAGTTTGGGTTGAATTTGGAGTGTTTTCACACCACTTTTACCGATTTTGTCCCGAAACAGGCTAAAACCGAGAAAGCATAGATTTGAAGCAGTAAACAGCTCTGTTATTATGTCTAGGGTCAGAATGTGTGACAGTCCAATGCATTTTACTAATTGTAAGAGTTCGGGATGAATTTGGAGTGTTTAGACAATAGTTAAACCCGTTTTATCCCAAAACAGGCTTAAACCGAGAAAACAGGCTAAAACCGAGAGAAAACATTGGTTCGAAGCAGTAAACAGCGATGTTACTCTTTCTAGGGTAAAATATGTAACAATCCAATGCATTTGACTAATTACAAGATTTCGCGTTGAATTTGGAGTGTTTAGCCACCACTTATACCGATTTTGTCCTGAAAGAGGCTAAAACCGAAAAAACATTGATTCTAAGCATTAAACAGCGTTGTTACTGTTTCTAGGGTCAGAATGTGTGACATTCCAATGGATCTGACTAATTGTAAGAGTTCGGGATGAATTTGGTGTGTTTAGACAACAGTTGAACCCGTTTTATCCCAAAACAGGCTTAAACCGAGTAAACATGCTAAAACCGAGAGAAAACATTGATTCGAAGAAGTAAACAGCTATGTTACTCTTTCTTGGGTAAAATATGCAACAATCCAATGCATTTGACTAATTACAAGAGTTCGCGTTGAATTTGGAGTGTTTAGCCACCACCTATACCCATTTTGTCCCGAAACAGGCTAAAACCAAGAAAACATTGATTCTAAGCAGTAAACAGCGTTGTTACACTTTCTAGGGTCGGAATGTGTGACATTCCAATGCATTTGACAAATTGTAAGAGTTCGGGATGAATTTGGAGTGTTTAGACAACAATTGAACCCGTTTTATCCCAAAACATGCTTAAACCGAGAAAACATGCTAAAACCGAGAGACAACATTGATTCAAAGCAGTAAAGAGCTATGTTACTCTTTCTATGGTCAAATATGCAACAATCCAATGCATTTGACTAATTACAAGAGTTAGCGTTGAATTTGGAGTGTTTAGCCACCACATATACCCATTTTGTCCCGAAACAGGCTAAAACCAAGAAAACGTTGATTCTAAGCAGTAAACAGCATTGTTACTGTTTCTAGGGTCAGAATGTGTGACATTCTAATGAATTTGACTAATTGTAAGAGTTCGGGATGATTTGGATTGTTTAGACAACAGTTGAACCTGTTTTATCCCAAAACAGGCTGAAACCGAGAAAACATGCTAAAACCGAGAGAAAACATTGATCCGAAGAAGTGAACAGCTATGTTACTATTTCTAGGGAAAAATATGCAACAATCCAATGCATTTGACTAATTACAAGAGTTCACGTTGGATTTGGAGTGTTTAGCCACCACTTATACCGATTTTGTCCCGAAAGAGGCTAAAACCGAGAAAACGTTGATTCTAAGCAGTAAACAGCGTTGTTACTGTTTCTAGGGTCAGAATGTGTGACATTCCAATGGATTTGACTAATTGTAAGTTCGGGATGAATTTGGAGTGTTTAGACAACAATTGAACCCGTTTTATCCCAAAACAGGCTTAAACCGAGAAAATATGCTAAAACCGAGAGAAAACATTGATTCGAAGAAGTAAACAGCTATGTTATTATTTCTAGGGTAAAATATGCAACAATCCAATGCATTTTACTAATTACAAGAGTTCGCGTTGAATTTGGAGTGTTTAGCCACCACTTATACCCATTTTGTCCCGAAAGAGGCTAAAACCGAAAAAACATTGATTCTAAGCAGTAAACAGCGTTGTTACTGTTTCTAGGGTCAGAATGTGTGACATTCCAATGCATTTGACTAATTGTAAGAGTTCGGGATGAATTTGGAGTGTTTAGACAACAGTTGAACCCGTTTTATCCCAAAACAGGCTTAAACCGAGTAAACATGCTAAAACCAAGAGAAAACATTGATTCGAAGAAGTAAACAGCTATGTTACTCTTTCTTGGGTAAAATATGCAACAATCCAATGCATTTGACTAATTACAAGAGTTCGCGTTGAATTTGGAGTGTTTAGCCACCATTTATACCGATTTTGTTCCGAAACACGTTAAGACCAAGAAAACGTTGATTCTATGCAGTAAACAGCGTTGTAACTGTTTCTAGGGTCAGAATATGTGACATTCCAATGCATTTGACAAATTGTAAGAGTTTGGGATTAATTTGGAGTGTTTAGACAACAGTTGAACCCGTTTTATCCCAAAACAGGCTTAAACCGAGAAAACAGGCTAAAACCGAGAGAAAACATTGATTCGAAGCAGTAAACAGCGATGTTACTCTTTCTAGGGTAAAATATGTAACAATCCAATGCATTTGACTAATTACAAGAGTTCGCGTTGAATTTGGAGTGTTTAGCCACCACATATACCCATTTTGTCCCGAAACAGGCTAAATCCGAGAAAACATTGATTCTAAGCATTAAACAGCATTGTTACTGTTTCTAGGGTCAGAATGTGTGACATCAAATGGATTTGAGTAATTGTAAGAGTTCGGGATAAATTTGGAGTGTTTAGACAACAGTTGAACCCATTTTATCCCAAAACAGGCTTAAACGGAGAAAATATGCTAAAACCTAGAGAAAACATTGATTCGAAGAAGTAAACAGCTATGTTATTATTTCTAGGGTAAAATATGCAACAATCCAATGCATTTTACTAATTACAAGAGTTCGCGTTGAATTTGGAAGTTTTAGCCACCACTTATACCCATTTTGTCCCGAAACAGGCTAAAACCGAGAAAACGTTGATTCTAAGCAGTAAACAGCGTTGTTACTGTTTCTAGGGTCAGAATGTGTGACATTCTAATGCATTTGACTAATTGTAAGAGTTCGGGATGAATTTAGAGTGTTTAGACAACAGTTGAACCTGTTTTATCCCAAAACAGGCTGAAACCAAGAATACATGCTAAAACCGAGAGAAAACATTGATCCGAAGAAGTGAACAGCTATGTTACTCTTTCTAGGGTAAAATATGCAACAATCCAATGCATTTGACTAATTACAAGAGTTCACGTTGGATTTGGAGTGTTTAGCCACCACTTATACCGATTTTGTCCTGAAACAGGCTAAAACCGAGAAAACGTTGATTCTAAGCAGTAAACAGCGTTGTTACTGTTTCTAAGGTCAGAATGTATGACATTCAAATGGATTTGAGTAATTGTAAGAGTTCGGGATGAATTTGGAGTGTGTAGACAACAGTTGAACCCGTTTTATCCCAAAACAGGCTTAAACTGAGAAAATATGTTAAAACCGAGAGAGACCATTGATCCGAAGAAGTGAACAGATATGTAACTCTTTCTAGGGTAAAATATGCAACAATCCAATGCATTTGACTAATTACAAGAGTTCGCGTTGAATTTGGAGTGTTTAGCCACCACTTATACCCATTTTGTCCCGAAACAGGCTAAAACCGAGAAAACGTTGATTCTAAGCAGTAAACAGCGTTGTTACTTTTTCTAGGGTCAGAATGTGTGACATTCTAATGCATTTGACTAATTGTATGAGTTCGGGATGAATTTAGAGTGTTTAGACAACAGTTAAACCTCTTTTATCCCAAAACAGGCTGAAACCGAGAATACATGCTAAAACCGAGAGAAAACATTGATCCGAAGAAGTGAACAGCTATGTTACTCTTTCTAGGGTAAAATATGCAACAATCCAATGCATTTGACTAATTACAAGAGTTCACGTTGGATTTGGAGTGTTTAGCCACCACTTATACCGATTTTGTCCTGAAACAGGCTAAAACCGAGAAAACGTTGATTCTAAGCAGTAAACAGCGTTGTTACTGTTTCTAGGGTCAGAATGTGTGACATTCAAATGGATTTGAGTAATTGTAAGAGTTCGGGATGAATTTGGAGTGTTTAGACAACAGTTAAACCCGTTTTATCCCAAAACAGGCTTAAACCGAGAAAATATGCTAAAACCGAGAGAAAACATTGGTTCGAAGCAGTAAACAGCGATGTTACTCTTTCTAGGGTAAAATATGTAACAATCCAATGCATTTGACTAATTACAAGATTTCGCGTTGAATTTGGAGTGTTTAGCCAACACTTATACCCTTTTTGTCCCGAAACAGGCTAAAACCGAGAAAAGGTTGATTCTAAGCAGTAAACAGCGTTGTTACTGTTTCTAGGGTCAGAATGTGTAACATTCCAATGAATTTGACTAATTGTAAGAGTTCGGGATGAATTTGGAGTGTTTAGACAACAGTTGAACCCGTTTTATCCCAAAACAGGCTTAAACTGAGAAAACATGTTAAAACCGAGAGAAACCATTGATCCGAAGAAGTGAACAGATATGTAACTCTTTCTAGGGTAAAATATGCAACAATCCAATGCATTTGACTAATTACAAGAGTTCGCGTTGAATTTGGAGTGTTTAGCCACCACTTATATCGATTTTGTCCCGAAACAGGCTAAAACCGAGAAAACGTTGATTCTAAGCAGTAAACATAGTTTTTACTGTTTCTAGGGTCAGAATGTGTGACATTCCAATGCATTTGAATAATTGTAAGAGTTCGAAATGAATTTGGAGTGTTTAGACAACAGTTGAACCCGTTTTATCCCAAAACAGGCTTAAACCGAGAAAACATGCTAAAACCGAGAGAAAACATTGATTCGAAGCAGTAAACAGCTATGTTACTCTTTCTAGGTCAAAATATGTTACAATCCTATGCATTTGACTAATTACAAACGTTTGGGTTGAATTTGGAGTGTTTACACACCACTTTTACCGATTTTGTCCCGAAACAGGCTAAAACCGAGAAAGCATTGATTTGAAGCAGTAAACAGCTCTGTTATTATGTCTAGGGTCAGAATGTGTGACAGTCCAATGCATTTTACTAATTGTAAGAGTTCGGGATGAATTTGGAGTGTTTAGACAATAGTTGAACCCGTTTTATCCCAAAACAGGCTTAAACCGAGAAAACAGGCTAAAACCGAGAGAAAACATTGGTTCGAAGCAGTAAACAGCGATGTTACTCTTTCTAGGGTAAAATATGTAACAATCCAATGCATTTGACTAATTACAAGATTTCGCGTTGAATTTGGAGTGTTTAGCCACCACTTATACCGATTTTGTCCCGAAAGAGGCTAAAACCGAAAAAACATTGATTCTAAGCATTAAACAGCGTTGTTACTGTTTCTAGGGTCAGAATGTGTGACATTCCAATGGATCTGACTAATTGTAAGAGTTCGGGATGAATTTGGTGTGTTTAGACAACAGTTGAACCCGTTTTATCCCAAAACAGGCTTAAACCGAGTAAACATGCTAAAACCGAGAGAAAACATTGATTCGAAGAAGGAAACAGCTATGTTACTCTTTCTTGGGTAAAATATGCAACAATCCAATGCATTTGACTAATTACAAGAGTTCGCGTTGAATTTGGAGTGTTTAGCCACCACTTATATCGATTTTGTCCCGAAACAGGCTAAAACCGAGAAAACGTTGATTCTAAGCAGTAAACAGCGTTGTTACTGTTTCTAGGGTCAGAATGTGTGACATTCCAATGCATTTGACTAATTTTAAGAGTTCGGGATGAATTTGGAGTGTTTAGACAACAGTTGAACCCGTTTTATCCCAAAACAGGCTTAAACCGAGAAAACATGCTAAAACCGAGAGAAAACATTGATTCGAAGCAGTAAACAGCTATGTTACTCTTTCTTGGGTAAAATATGCAACAATCCAATGCATTTGACTAATTACAAGAGTTCGCGTTGATTTTGGAGTGTTTAGCCACCACTAATACCCATTTTGTCCCGAAACAGGCTAAAACCGAGAAAACGTTGATTCTAAGCAGTAAACAGCGTTGTTACTGTTTCTAGGGTCAGAATGTGTGACATTCAAATGGATTTGAGTAATTGTAAGAGTTCGGGATGAATTTGGAGTGTTTAGACAACAGTTGAACCCGTTTTATCCCAAAACAGGCTTAAACGGAGAAAATATGCTAAAACCGAGAGAAAACATTGATTCGAAGAAGTAAACAGCTATGTTATTATTTCTAGGGTAAAATATGCAACAATCCAATGCATTTTACTAATTACAAGAGTTCGCGTTGAATTTGGAGTGTTTAGCCACCACTTATACCCATTTTGTCCCGAAACAGGCTAAAACCGAGAAAACGTTGATTCTAAGCAGTAAACAGCGTTGTTACTGTTTCTAGGGTCAGAATGTGTGACATTCTAATGCATTTGACTAATTGTAAGAGTTCGGGATGAATTTAGAGTGTTTAGACAACAGTTGAACCTGTTTTATCCCAAAACAGGCTGAAACCGAGAATACATGCTAAAACCGAGAGAAAACATTGATCCGAAGAAGTGAACAGCTATGTTACTCTTTCTAGGGTAAAATATGCAACAATCCAATGCATTTGACTAATTACAAGAGTTCGCGTTGAATTTGGAGTGTTTAGCCACCACTTATATCGATTTTGTCCCGAAACAGGCTAAAACCGAGAAAACGTTGATTCTAAGCAGTAAACAGAGTTGTTACTGTTTCTAGGGTCAGAATGTGTGACATTCCAATGCATTTGAATAATTATAAGAGTTCGAAATGAATTTGGAGTGTTTAGACAACAGTTGAACCCGTTTTATCCCAAAACAGGCTTAAACCGAGAAAACATGCTAAAACCGAGAGAAAACATTGATTCGAAGCAGTAAACAGCTATGTTACTCTTTCTAGGTCAAAATATGTTACAATCCAATGCATTTGACTAATTACAAACATTTGGGTTGAATTTGGAGTGTTTACACACCACTTTTACCGATTTTGTCCCGAAACAGGCTAAAACCGAGAAAGCATTGATTTGAAGCAGTAAACAGCTCTGTTATTATGTCTAGGGTCAGAATGTGTGACAGTCCAATGCATTTTACTAATTGTAAGAGTTCGGGATGAATTTGGAGTGTTTAGACAATAGTTGAACCCGTTTTATCCAAAAACAGGCTTAAACCGAGAAAACAGGCTAAAACCGAGAGAAAACATTGGTTCGAAGCAGTAAACAGCGATGTTACTCTTTCTAGGGTAAAATAAGTAACAATCCAATGCATTTGACTAATTACAAGATTTCGCGTTGAATTTGGAGTGTTTAGCCACCACTTATACCGATTTTGTCCCGAAAGAGGCTAAAACCGAAAAAACATTGATTCTAAGCATTAAACAGCGTTGTTACTGTTTCTAGGATCAGAATGTGTGACATTCCAATGGATCTGACTAATTGTAAGAGTTCGGGATGAATTTGGTGTGTTTAGACAACAGTTGAACCCGTTTTATCCCAAAACAGGCTTAAACCGAGTAAACATGCTAAAACCGAGAGAAAACATTGATTCGAAGAAGTAAACAGCTATGTTACTCTTTCTTGGGTAAAATATGGAACAATCCAATGCATTTGACTAATTACAAGAGTTCGCGTTGAATTTGGAGTGTTTAGCCACCACTTATATCGATTTTGTCCCGAAACAGGCTAAAACCGAGAAAACGTTGATTCTAAGCAGTAAACAGCGTTGTTACTGTTTCTAGGGTCAGAATGTGTGACATTCCAATGCATTTGACTAATTTTAAGAGTTCGGGATGAATTTGGAGTGTTTAGACAACAGTTGAACCCGTTTTATCCCAAAACAGGCTTAAACCGAGAAAACATGCTAAAACCGAGAGAAAACATTGATTCGAAGCAGTAAACAGCTATGTTACTCTTTCTTGGGTAAAATATGCAACAATCCAATGCATTTGACTAATTACAAGAGTTCGCGTTGAATTTGGAGTGTTTAGCCACCACTAATACCCATTTTGTGCCGAAACAGGCTAAAACCGAGAAAACGTTGATTCTAAGCAGTAAACAGCGTTGTTACTGTTTCTAGGGTCAGAATGTGTGACATGCAAATGGATTTGAGTAATTGTAAGAGTTCGGGATGAATTTGGAGTGTTTAGACAACAGTTGAACCCGTTTTATCCCAAAACAGGCTTAAACGGAGAAATCATTGATTCGAAGCAGTAAACAGCTATGTTACTCTTTCTATGTCAAAATATGTTACAATCTAATGCATTTGACTAATTACAAAAGTTTGGGTTGAATTTGGAGTGTTTAGACACCACTTTTACCCATTTTGTCCCGAAATAGGCTAAAACCGAGAAAGCATTGATTTGAAGCAGTAAACAGCTCTGTTATTATGTCTAGGGTCAGAATGTGTGACAGTCCAATGCATTTTACTAATTGTAAGAGTTCGGGATGAATTTGGAGTGTTTAGACAATAGTTAAACCCGTTTTATCCCAAAACAGGCTTAAACCGAGAAAACAGGCTAAAACCGAGAGAAAACATTGGTTCGAAGCAGTAAACAGCTATGTTACTCTTTCTAGGGTAAAATATGTAACAATCCAATGCATTTGACTAATTACAAGATTTCGCGTTGAATTTGGAGTGTTTAGCCACCACTTATACCGATTTTGTCCCGAAAGAGGCTAAAACCGAAAAAACATTGATTCTAAGCATTAAACAGCGTTGTTACTGTTTCTAGGGTCAGAATGTGTGACATTCCAATGGATCTGACTAATTGTAAGAGTTCGGGATGAATTTGGTGTGGTTAGACAACAGTTGAACCCGTTTTATCCCAAAACAGGCTTAAACCGAGTAAACATGCTAAAACCGAGAGAAAACATTGATTCGAAGAAGTAAACAGCTATGTTACTCTTTCTTGGGTAAAATATGCAACAATCCAATGCATTTGACTAATTACAAGAGTTCGCGTTGAATTTGGAGTGTTTAGCCACCACTTATACCCATTTTGTCCTGAAACAGGCTAAAACCAAGAAAACATTGATTCTAAGCAGTAAACAGCGTTGTTACACTTTCTAGGGTCGGAATGTGTGAAATTCCAATGCATTTGACAAATTGTAAGAGTTCGGGATGAATTTGGAGTGTTTAGACAACAATTGAACCCGTTTTATCCCAAAACAGGCTTAAACCGAGAAAACATGCTAAAACCGAGAGACAACATTGATTCAAAGCAGTAAAGAGCTATGTTACTCTTTCTATGGTCAAATATGCAACAATCCAATGCATTTGACTAATTACAAGAGTTCGCGTTGAATTTGGAGTGTTTAGCCACCACATATACCCATTTTGTCCCGAAACAGACTAAATCCGAGAAAACATTGATTCTAAGCATTAAACAGCGTTGTCACTGTTTCTAGGGTCAGAATGTGTGACATTCAAATGGATTTGAGTAATTGTAAGAGTTCGGAATGAATTTGGAGTGTTTAGACAACAGTTGAATCCGTTTTATCCCAAAAACAGGCTTAAACCGAGAAAACATGCTAAAACCGAGAGAAAACATTGATTCGAAGCAGTAAACAGCTATGTTACTCTTTCTAGGTCAAAATATGTTACAATCCTATGCATTTGACTAATTACAAAAGTTTGGGTTGAATTTGGAGTGTTTACACACCACTTTTACCGATTTTGTCCGGAAACAGGCTAAAACCGAGAAAGCATTGATTTGAAGCAGTAAACAGCTGTGTTATTATGTCTAGGGTCAGAATGTGTGACAGTCCAATGCATTTTACTAATTGTAAGAGTTCGGGATGAATTTGGTGTGTTTAGACAACAGTTGAACCCGTTTTATCCCAAAACAGGCTTAAACCGAGTAAACATGCTAAAACCGAGAGAAAACATTGATTCGAAGAAGTAAACAGCTATGTTACTCTTTCTTGGGTAAAATATGCAATAATCCAATGCATTTGACTAATTACAAGAGTTCGCGTTGAATTTGGAGTGTTTAGCCACCACTTATACCCATTTTGTCCCGAAACAGGCTAAAACCAAGAAAACATTGATTCTAAGCAGTAAACAGCGTTGTTACACTTTCTAGGGTCGGAATATGTGACATTCCAATGCATTTGACAAATTGTAAGAGTTCGGGATGAATTTGGAGTGTTTAGACAACAATTGAACCCGTTTTATCCCAAAACAGGCTTAAACCGAGAAAACATGCTAAAACAGAGAGACAACATTGATTCAAAGCAGTAAAGAGCTATGTTACTCTTTCTATGGTCAAATATGCAACAATCCAATGCATTTGACTAATTACAAGAGTTCGCGTTGAATTTGGAGTGTTTAGCCACCACATATACCCATTTTGTCCTGAAACAGGCTAAATCCGAGAAAACATTGATTCTAAGCATTAAACAGCGTTGTCACTGTTTCTAGGGTCAGAATGTGTGACATTCAAATGGATTTGAGTAATTGTAAGAGTTCGGGATAAATTTGGAGTGTTTAGACAACAGTTGAACCCATTTTATCCCAAAACAGGCTTAAACCGAGAAAACATGCTAAAACCGAGAGAAAACATTGGTTCGAAGCAGTAAACAGTGATGTTACTCTTTCTAGGGTAAAATATGCAACAATCCAATGCATTTGACTAATTACAAGAGTTTGCGTTGAATTTGGAGTGTTTAGCCACCAATTATACCCATTTTGTCCCGAAACAGGCTAAAACCAAGAAAACGTTGATTCTAAGCAGTAAACAGCGTTGTTACTGTTTCTAGGGTCAGAATGTGTGACATTCTAATGCATTTGACTACATTCTAATGCATTTGACTAATTGTAAGAGTTCGGGATGAATTTGGAGTGTTTAGACAACAGTTGAACCTGTTTTATCCCAAAACAGGCTGAAACCGAGAAAACATGCTAAAACCGAGAGAAAACATTGATCCAAAGAAGTGAACAGCTATGTTACTATTTCTAGGGTAAAATATGCAACAATCCAATGCATTTGACTAATTACAAGAGTTCACGTTGGATTTGGAGTGTTTAGCCACCACTTATACCGATTTTGTCCCGAAACAGGCTAAAACCGAGAAAACGTTGATTCTAAGCAGTAAACAGCGTTGTTACTGTTTCTAGGGTCAGAATGTGTGACATTCCTATGCATTTGACTAATTCTAAGAGTTCGGGATGAATTTGGAGTGTTTAGACAACATTTGAACCCGTTTTATCGCAAAAGAGGCTTAAACAGAGAAATCATTGATTCGAAGCAGTAAACAGCTATGTTACTCTTTCTATGTCAAAATATGTTACAATCTAATGCATTTGACTAATTACAAAAGTTTGGGTTGAATTTAGAGTGTTTAGACACCACTTTTACCCATTTTGTCCCGAAATAGGCTAAAACCGAGAAAGCATTGATTTGAAGCAGTAAACAGCTCTGTTATTATGTCTAGGGTCAGAATGTGTGACATTCCAATGCATTTTACTAATTGTAAGAGTTCGGGATGAATTTGGAGTGTTTAGACAATAGTTAAACCCGTTTTATCCCAATACAGGCTTAAACCGAGAAAACAGGCTAAAACCGAGAGAAAACATTGGTTCGAAGCAGTAAACAGCGATGTTACTCTTCCTAGGGTAAAATATGTAACAATCCAATGCATTTGACTAATTACAAGATTTCGCGTCGAATTTGGAGTGTTTAGCCACCACTTATACCCATTTTGTCCCGAAAGAGGCTAAAACCGAAAAAACATTGATTCTAAGCATTAAACAGCGTTGTTACTGTTTCTAGGATCAGAATGTGTGACATTCCAATGGATTTGACTAATTGTAAGAGTTCGGGATGAATTTGAGTGTTTAGACACCAGTTGAACTCGTTTTATCCCAAAACAGGCTTAAACCGAGAAAACATGCTAAAACCGAGAGAAAACATTGGTTCGAAGCAGTAAACAGCGATGTTACTCTTTCTAGGGTAAAATATGTAACAATCCAATGCATTTGACTAATTACAAGATTCCGCGTTGAATTTGGAGTGTTTAGCCACCAATTATACCCATTTTGTCCCGAAAGAGGCTAAAACCGAAAAAACAATGGTTCTAAGTATTAAACAGCGTTGTTACTGTTTCTAGGATCAGCATGTGTGACATTCCAATGGATTTGACTAATTGTAAGAGTTCGGGATGAATTTGGAGTGTTTAGATAACAATTGAACCCGTTTTATCCCAAAACAGGCTTAAACCGAGAAAACATGCTAAAACCGAGAGACAACATTGATTCAAAGCAGTAAAGAGCTATGTTACTCTTTCTATGGTCAAATATGCAACAATCCAATGCATTTGACTAATTACAAGAGTTCGCGTTGAATTTGGAGTGTTTAGCCACCACATATACCCATTTTGTCCCGAAACAGGCTAAATCCGAGAAAACATTGATTCTAAGCAGTAAACAGCGTTGTTACACTTTCTAGGGTTGGAATGTGTGACATTCCAATGCATTTGACAAATTGTAAGAGTTCGCGATGAATTTGGAGTGTTTAGACAACAATTGAACCCGTTTTATCCCAAAACAGGCTTAAACCGAGAAAACATGCTAAAACCGAGAGACAACATTGATTCAAAGCAGTAAAGAGCTATGTTACTCTTTCTATGGACAAATATGCAACAATCCAATGCATTTGACTAATTACAAGAGTTCGCGTTGAATTTGGAGTGTTTAGCCACCACATATACCCATTTTGTCCCGAAACAGGCTCAATCCGAGAAAACATTGATTCTAATCATTAAACAGTGTTGTTACTGTTTCTAGGGTCAGAATGTGTGACATTCAAATGGATTTGAGTAATTGTAAGAGTTCGGGATGAATTTGGAGTGTTTAGACAACAGTTGAACCCGTTTTATCCCAAAACAGGCTTAAACCGAGAAAACATGCTAAAACCGAGAGAAAACATTGGTTCGAAGCAGTAAACAGCGATGTTACTCTTTCTAGGGTAAAAAAGTGACAATCCAATGCATTTGACTAATTACAAGATTTCGCGTTGAATTTGGAGTGTTTAGCCACCACTTATACCCATTTTGTCCCGAAAGAGGCTAAAACCGAAAAAACATTGATTCTAAGCATTAAACAGCGTTGTTACTGTTTCTAGGGTCAGAATGTGTGACATTCAAATGGATTTGAGTAATTGTAAGAGTTCGGGATGAATTTGGAGTGTTTAGACAACAGTTGAACCCGTTTTATCCCAAAACAGGCTTAAACCGAGTAAACATGCTAAAACCGAGAGAAAACATTGATTCGAAGAAGTAAACAGCTATGTTACTCTTTCCTGGGTAAAATATGCAACAATCCAATGCATTTGACTAATTACAAGAGTTCGCGTTGAATTTGGAGTGTTTAGCCACCACTTATACCCATTTTGTCCCGAAACAGGCTAAAACCGAGAAAACATTGATTCTAAGCAGTAAACAGCGTTGTTACACTTTCTAGGGTTGGAATGTGTGACATTCCAATGCATTTGACAAATTGTAAGAGTTCGCGATGAATTTGGAGTGTTTAGACAACAATTGAACCTGTTTTATCCCAAAACAGGCTTAAACCGAGAAAACATGCTAAAACCGAGAGACAACATTGATTCAAAGCAGTAAAGAGCTATGTTACTCTTTCTATGGTCAAATATGCAACAATCCAATGCATTTGACTAATTACAAGAGTTCGCGTTGAATTTGGAGTGTTTAGCCACCACATATACCCATTTTGTCCCGAAACAGGCTAAATCCGAGAAAACATTGATTCTAAGCATTAAACAGTGTTGTTACTGTTTCTAGGGTCAGAATGTGTGACATTCAAATGGATTTGAGTAATTGTAAGAGTTCGGGATGAATTTGGAGTGTTTAGACAACAGTTGAACCCGTTTTATCCCAAAACAGGCTTAAACCGAGAAAACATGCTAAAACCGAGAGAAAACATTGGTTCGAAGCAGTAAACAGCGATGTTACTCTTTCTAGGGTAAAAAAGTAACAAGCCAATGCATTTGACTAATTACAAGATTTCGCGTTGAATTTGGAGTGTTTAGCCACCACTTATACCCATTTTGTCCCGAAACAGGCTAAAACCGAAAAAACATTGATTCTAAGCATTAAACAGCGTTGTTACTATTTCTAGGGTCAGAATGTGTGACATTCCAATGGATTTGAGTAATTGTAAGAGTTCGGGATGAATGTGGAGTGTTTAGACAACAGTTGAACTCGTTTTATCCCAAAACAGGCTTAAACCGAGAAAACATGCTAAAACCGAGAGAAAACATTGGTTCGAAGCAGTAAACAGCGATGTTACTCTTTCTAGGGTAAAATATGTAACAATCCAATGCATTTGATTAATTACAAGATTTCGCGTTGAATTTGGAGTGTTTAGCCACCACTTATACCCATTTTGTCCCGAAAGAGGCTAAAACCGAAAAAACATTGATTCTAAGCATTAAACAGCGTTGTTACTGTTTCTAGGGTCAGAATGTGTGACATTCCAATGGATTTGACTAATTGTAAGAGTTCGGGATGAATTTGGAGTGTTTAGACAACAGTTGAACCCGTTTTATCCTAAAACAGGCTTAAACCGAGTAAACATGCTAAAACCGAGAGAAAAGATTGATTCGAAGAAGTAAACAGCTATGTTACTCTTTCTTGGGTAAAATATGCAACAATCCAATGCATTTGACTAATTACAAGAGTTCGCGTTGAATTTGAAGTGTTTAGCCACCACTTATACCCATTTTGTCCCGAAACAGGCTAAAACCGAGAAAACATTGATTCTAAGCAGTAAACAGCGTTGTTACACTTTCTAGGGTTGGAATGTGTGACATTCCAATGCATTTGACAAATTGTAACAGTTCGCGATGAATTTGGAGTGTTTAGACAACAATTGAACCCGTTTTATCCCAAAACAGGCTTAAACCGAGAAAACATGCTAAAACCGAGAGACAACATTGATTCAAAGCAGTAAAGAGCTATGTTACTCTTTCTATGGTCAAATATGCAACAATCCAATGCATTTGACTAATTACAAGAGTTCGCGTTGAATTTGGAGTGTTTAGCCACCACATATACCCATTTTGTCCCGAAACAGGCTAAATCCGAGAAAACATTGATTCTAAGCATTAAACAGTTTTGTTACTGTTTCTAGGGTCAGAATGTGTGACATTCAAATGGATTTGAGCAATTTTAAGAGTTCGGGATGAATTTGGAGTGTTTGGACAACAGTTGAACCCGTTTTATCCCAAAACAGGCTTAAACCGAGAAAACATGCTAAAACCGAGAGAAAACATTGGTTCGAAGCAGTAAACAGCGATGTTACTCTTTCTAGGGTAAAAAAGTAACAATCCAATGCATTTGACTAATTACAAGATTTCGCGTTGAATTTGGAGTGTTTAGCCACCAGTTATACCCATTTTGTCCCGAAAGAGGCTAAAACCGAAAAAACGTTGATTCTAAGCATTAAACAGCGTTGTTTCTGTTTCTAGGGTCAGAATGTGTGACATTCCAATGGATTTGACTAATTGTAAGAGTTCGGGATGAATTTGGAGTGTTTAGACAACAGTTGAACTCGTTTTATCCCAAAACAGGCTTAAACCGAGAAAACATGCTAAAACCGAGAGAAAACATCGGTTCGAAGCAGTAAACAGCGATGTTACTCTTTCTAGGGTAAAATATGTAACAATCCAATGCATTTGACAAATTACAAGATTTCGCGTTGAATTTGGAGTGTTTAGCCACCACATATACCCATTTTGTCCCGAAAGAGGCTAAATCCGAGAAAACATTGATTCTAAGCATTAAACAGCGTTGTTACTGTTTCTAGGGTCAGAATGTGTGACATTCCAATGGATTTGACTAATTGTAAGAGTTCGCGATGAATTTGGAGTGTTTAGACAACAGTTGAACTCGTTTTATCCCAAAACTGGCTTAAACCGAGAAAACATGCTAAAACCAAGAGAAAACATTGGTTCGAAGCAGTAAACAGCGATGTTACTCTTTCTAGGGTAAAATATGTAACAATTCAATGTATTTGACTAATTACAAGATTTCGCGTTGAATTTGGAGTGTTTAGCCACCACTTATACCCATTTTGTCCCGAAAGAGGCTAAATCCGAAAAAACATTGATTCTAAGCATTAAACAGCGTTGTTACTGTTTCTAGGGTCAGAATGTGTGACATTCCAATGGATTTGACAAATTCGAAGAGTTCACGATGAATTTGGAGTGTTTAGACAACAATTGAACCTGTTTTATCCCAAAACAGGCTTAAACCGAGAAAACATGCTAAAACCGAGAGACAACATTGATTCAAAGCAGTAAAGAGCTATGTTACTCTTTCTATGGTCAAATATGCAACAATCCAATGCATTTGACTAATTACAAGAGTTCGCGTTGAATTTGGAGTGTTTAGCCACCACATATACCCATTTTGTCCCGAAACAGGCTAAATCCGAAAAAACATTGATTCTAAGCATTAAACAGCGTTGTTACTATTTCTAGGGTCAGAATGTGTGACATTCCAATGGATTTGAGTAATTGTAAGAGTTCGGGATTAATGTGGAGTGTTTAGACAACAGTTGAACTCGTTTTATCCCAAAACAGGCTTAAACCGAGAAAACATGCTAAAACCGAGAGAAAACATTGGTTCGAAGCAGTAAACAGCGATGTTACTCTTTCTAGGGTAAAATATGTAACAATCCAATGCATTTGACTAATTACAAGATTTCGCGTTGAATTTGGAGTGTTTAGCCACCACTTATACCCATTTTGTCCCGAAAGAGGCTAAAACCGAAAAAACATTGATTCTAAGCATTAAACAGCGTTGTTACTGTTTCTAGGGTCAGAATGTGTGACATTCCAATGGATTTGACTAATTGTAAGAGTTCGGGATGAATTTGGAGTGTTTAGACAACAGTTGAACCCGTTTTATCCCAAAACAGGCTTAAACCGAGTAAACATGCTAAAACCGAGAGAAAAGATTGATTCGAAGAAGTAAACAGCTATGTTACTCTTTCTTGGGTAAAATATGCAACAATCCAATGCATTTGACTAATTACAAGAGTTCGCGTTGAATTTGAAGTGTTTAGCCACCACTTATACCCATTTTGTCCCGAAACAGGCTAAAACCGAGAAAACATTGATTCTAAGCAGTAAACAGCGTTGTTACACTTTCTAGGGTTGGAATGTGTGACATTCCAATGCATTTGACAAATTGTAAGAGTTCGCGATGAATTTGGAGTGTTTAGACAACAATTGAACCCGTTTTATCCCAAAACAGGCTTAAACCGAGAAAACATGCTAAAACCGAGAGACAACATTGATTCAAAGCAGTAAAGAGCTATGTTACTCTTTCTATGGTCAAATATGCAACAATCCAATGCATTTGACTAATTACAAGAGTTCGCGTTGAATTTGGAGCGTTTAGCCACCACATATACCCATTTTGTCCCGAAACAGGCTAAATCCGAGAAAACATTGATTCTAAGCATTAAACAGTTTTGTTACTGTTTCTAGGGTCAGAATGTGTGACATTCAAATGGATTTGAGCAATTGTAAGAGTTCGGGATGAATTTGGAGTGTTTGGACAACAGTTGAACCCGTTTTATCCCAAAACAGGCTTAAACCGAGAAAACATGCTAAAACCGAGAGAAAACATTGGTTCGAAGCAGTAAACAGCGATGTTACTCTTTCTAGGGTAAAAAAGTAACAATCCAATGCATTTGACTAATTACAAGATTTCGCGTTGAATTTGGAGTGTTTAGCCACCACTTATACCCATTTTGTCCCGAAAGAGGCTAAAACCGAAAAAACATTGATTCTAAGCATTAAACAGCGTTGTTTCTGTTTCTAGGGTTAGAATGTGTGACATTCCAATGGATTTGACTAATTGTAAGAGTTCGGGATGAATTTGGAGTGTTTAGACAACAGTTGAACTCGTTTTATCCCAAAACAGGCTTAAACCGAGAAAACATGCTAAAACCGAGAGAAAACATTGGTTCGAAGCAGTAAACAGCGATGTTACTCTTTCTAGGGTAAAATATGTAACAATCCAATGCATTTGACTAATTACAAGATTTCGCGTTGAATTTGGAGTGTTTAGCCACCACATATACCCATTTTGTCCCGAAACAGGCTAAATCCGAGAAAACATTGATTCTAAGCATTAAACAGTTTTGTTACTGTTTCTAGGGTCAGAATGTGTGACATTCCAATGGATTTGACTAATTGTAAGAGTTCGGGATGAATTTGGAGTGTTTAGACAACAGTTGAACTCGTTTTATCCCAAAACAGGCTTAAACCGAGAAAACATGCTAAAACCGAGAGAAAACATTGGTTCGAAGCAGTAAACAGTGATGTTACTCTTTCTAGGGTAAAATATGTAACAATCCAATGCATTTGACTAATTACAAGATTTCGCGTTGAATTTGGAGTGTTTAGCCACCACTTATACCCATTTTGTCCCGAAACAGGCTAAAACCGAGAAAACATTGATTCTAAGCAGTAAACAGCGTTGTTACACTTTCTAGGGTTGGAATGTGTGACATTCCAATGCATTTGACAAATTGTAAGAGTTCGCGATGAATTTGGAGTGTTTAGACAACAATTGAACCCGTCTTATCCCAAAACAGGCTTAAACCGAGAAAACATGCTAAAACCGAGAGACAACATTGATTCAAAGCAGTAAAGAGCTATGTTACTCTTTCTTTGACTAATTACAAGAGTTCGCGTTGAATTTGGAGCGTTTAGCCACCACATATACCCATTTTGTCCCGAAACAGGCTAAATCCAAGAAAACATTGATTCTAAGCATTAAACAGTTTTGTTACTGTTTCTAGGGTCAGAATGTGTGACATTCAAATGGATTTGAGCAATTGTAAGAGTTCGGGATGAATTTGGAGTGTTTGGACAACAGTTGAACCCGTTTTATCCCAAAACAGGCTTAAACCGAGAAAACATGCTAAAACCGAGAGAAAACATTGGTTCGAAGCAGTAAACAGCGATGTTACTCTTTCTAGGGTAAAATATGTAACAATTCAATGTATTTGACTAATTACAAGATTTCGCGTTGAATTTGGAGTGTTTAGCCACCACTTATACCCATTTTGTCCCGAAAGAGGCTAAAACCGAAAAAACATTGATTCTAAGCATTAAACAGCGTTGTTACTGTTTCTAGGGTCAGAATGTGTGACATTCCAATGGATTTGACAAATTCGAAGAGTTCGCGATGAATTTGGAGTGTTTAGACAACAATTGAACCTGTTTTATCCCAAAACAGGCTTAAACCGAGAAAACATGCTAAAACCGAGAGACAACATTGATTCAAAGCAGTAAAGAGCTATGTTACTCTTTCTATGGTCAAATATGCAACAATCCAATGCATTTGACTAATTACAAGAGTTCGCGTTGAATTTGGAGTGTTTAGCCACCACATATACCCATTTTGTCCCGAAACAGGCTAAATCCGAAAAAACATTGATTCTAAGCATTAAACAGCGTTGTTACTATTTCTAGGGTCAGAATGTGTGACATTCCAATGGATTTGAGTAATTGTAAGAGTTCGGGATTAATGTGGAGTGTTTAGACAACAGTTGAACTCGTTTTATCCCAAAACAGGCTTAAACCGAGAAAACATGCTAAAACCGAGAGAAAACATTGGTTCGAAGCAGTAAACAGCGATGTTACTCTTTCTAGGGTAAAATATGTAACAATCCAATGCATTTGACTAATTACAAGATTTCGCGTTGAATTTGGAGTGTTTAGCCACCACTTATACCCATTTTGTCCCGAAAGAGGCTAAAACCGAAAAAACATTGATTCTAAGCATTAAACAGCGTTGTTACTGTTTCTAGGGTCAGAATGTGTGACATTCCAATGGATTTGACTAATTGTAAGAGTTCGGGATGAATTTGGAGTGTTTAGACAACAGTTGAACCCGTTTTATCCCAAAACAGGCTTAAACCGAGTAAACATGCTAAAACCGAGAGAAAAGATTGATTCGAAGAAGTAAACAGCTATGTTACTCTTTCTTGGGTAAAATATGCAACAATCCAATGCATTTGACTAATTACAAGAGTTCGCGTTGAATTTGAAGTGTTTAGCCACCACTTATACCCATTTTGTCCCGAAACAGGCTAAAACCGAGAAAACATTGATTCTAAGCAGTAAACAGCGTTGTTACACTTTCTAGGGTTGGAATGTGTGACATTCCAATGCATTTGACAAATTGTAAGAGTTCGCGATGAATTTGGAGTGTTTAGACAACAATTGAACCCGTTTTATCCCAAAACAGGCTTAAACCGAGAAAACATGCTAAAACCGAGAGACAACATTGATTCAAAGCAGTAAAGAGCTATGTTACTCTTTCTATGGTCAAATATGCAACAATCCAATGCATTTGACTAATTACAAGAGTTCGCGTTGAATTTGGAGCGTTTAGCCACCACATATACCCATTTTGTCCCGAAACAGGCTAAATCCGAGAAAACATTGATTCTAAGCATTAAACAGTTTTGTTACTGTTTCTAGGGTCAGAATGTGTGACATTCAAATGGATTTGAGCAATTGTAAGAGTTCGGGATGAATTTGGAGTGTTTGGACAACAGTTGAACCCGTTTTATCCCAAAACAGGCTTAAACCGAGAAAACATGCTAAAACCGAGAGAAAACATTGGTTCGAAGCAGTAAACAGCGATGTTACTCTTTCTAGGGTAAAAAAGTAACAATCCAATGCATTTGACTAATTACAAGATTTCGCGTTGAATTTGGAGTGTTTAGCCACCACTTATACCCATTTTGTCCCGAAAGAGGCTAAAACCGAAAAAACATTGATTCTAAGCATTAAACAGCGTTGTTTCTGTTTCTAGGGTTAGAATGTGTGACATTCCAATGGATTTGACTAATTGTAAGAGTTCGGGATGAATTTGGAGTGTTTAGACAACAGTTGAACTCGTTTTATCCCAAAACAGGCTTAAACCGAGAAAACATGCTAAAACCGAGAGAAAACATTGGTTCGAAGCAGTAAACAGCGATGTTACTCTTTCTAGGGTAAAATATGTAACAATCCAATGCATTTGACTAATTACAAGATTTCGCGTTGAATTTGGAGTGTTTAGCCACCACATATACCCATTTTGTCCCGAAACAGGCTAAATCCGAGAAAACATTGATTCTAAGCATTAAACAGTTTTGTTACTGTTTCTAGGGTCAGAATGTGTGACATTCCAATGGATTTGACTAATTGTAAGAGTTCGGGATGAATTTGGAGTGTTTAGACAACAGTTGAACTCGTTTTATCCCAAAACAGGCTTAAACCGAGAAAACATGCTAAAACCGAGAGAAAACATTGGTTCGAAGCAGTAAACAGTGATGTTACTCTTTCTAGGGTAAAATATGTAACAATCCAATGCATTTGACTAATTACAAGATTTCGCGTTGAATTTGGAGTGTTTAGCCACCACTTATACCCATTTTGTCCCGAAACAGGCTAAAACCGAGAAAACATTGATTCTAAGCAGTAAACAGCGTTGTTACACTTTCTAGGGTTGGAATGTGTGACATTCCAATGCATTTGACAAATTGTAAGAGTTCGCGATGAATTTGGAGTGTTTAGACAACAATTGAACCCGTTTTATCCCAAAACAGGCTTAAACCGAGAAAACATGCTAAAACCGAGAGACAACATTGATTCAAAGCAGTAAAGAGCTATGTTACTCTTTCTTTGACTAATTACAAGAGTTCGCGTTGAATTTGGAGCGTTTAGCCACCACATATACCCATTTTGTCCCGAAACAGGCTAAATCCAAGAAAACATTGATTCTAAGCATTAAACAGTTTTGTTACTGTTTCTAGGGTCAGAATGTGTGACATTCAAATGGATTTGAGCAATTGTAAGAGTTCTGGATGAATTTGGAGTGTTTGGACAACAGTTGAACCCGTTTTATCCCAAAACAGGCTTCAACCGAGAAAACATGCTAAAACCGAGAGACAACATTGATTCAAAGCAGTAAACAGCTATGTTACTCTTTCTTTGACTAATTACAAGAGTTCGCGTTGAATTTGGAGCGTTTAGCCACCACATATACCCATTTTGTCCCGAAACAGGCTAAATCCAAGAAAACATTGATTCTAAGCATTAAACAGTTTTGTTACTGTTTCTAGGGTCAGAATGTGTGACATTCAAATGGATTTGAGCAATTGTAAGAGTTCTGGATGAATTTGGAGTGTTTGGACAACAGTTGAACCCGTTTTATCCCAAAACAGGCTTAAACCGAGAAAACATGCTAAAACCGAGAGAAAACATTGGTTCGAAGCAGTAAACAGCGATGTTACTCTTTCTAGGGTAAAAAAGTAACAATCCAATGCATTTGACTAATTACAAGATTTCGCGTTGAATTTGGAGTGTTTAGCCACCAGTTATACCCATTTTGTCCCGAAAGAGGCTAAAACCGAAAAAACATTGATTCTAAGCATTAAACAGCGTTGTTTCTGTTTCTAGGGTTAGAATGTGTGACATTCCAATGGATTTGACTAATTGTAAGAGTTCGGGATGAATTTGGAGTGTTTAGACAACAGTTGAACCCGTTTTATCCCAAAACAGGCTTAAACCGAGAAAACATGCTAAAACCGAGAGAAAACATTGGTTCGAAGCAGTAAACAGCGATGTTACTCTTTCTAGGGTAAAATATGCAACAATCCAATGCATTTGACTAATTACAAGAGTTCGCGTTGAATTTGGAGTGTTTAGCCACCACATATACCCATTTTGTCCCGAAACAGGCTAAATCCGAGAAAACATTGATTCTAAGCATTAAACAGTTTTGTTACTGTTTCTAGGGTCAGAATGTGTGACATTCCAATGGATTTGACTAATTGTAAGAGTTCGCGATGAATTTGGAGTGTTTAAACAACAGTTGAACCCGTTTTATCCCAAAACTGGCTTAAACCGAGTAAACATGCTAAAACCGAGAGAAAACATTGATTCGAAGAAGTAAAAAGCTATGTTACTCTTTCTTGGGTAAAATATGCAACAATCCAATGCATTTGACTAATTACAAGAGTTCGCGTTGAATTTGGAGTGTTTAGCCACCACTTATACCCATTTTGTCCCGAAACAGGCTAAATCCGAGAAAACATTGATTCTAAGCATTAAACAGCGTTGTTCCTGTTTCTAGGGTTGGAATGTGTGACATTCCAATGCATTTGACAAATTTCAAGAGTTCGGGATGAATTTGGAGTGTTTAGACAGTAATTGAACCCGTTTTATCCCAAAACAGGCTTCAACCGAGAAAACATGCTAAAACCGAGAGACAACATTGATTCAAAGCAGTAAACAGCTATGTTACTCTTTCTATGGTCAAATATTTAACAATCCAATGCATTTGACTAATTACAAGAGTTCGCGTTGAATTTGGATTGTTTAGCCACCACATATACCAATTTTGTCCCGAAACAGGCTAAATCCGAGAAAACATTGATTCTAAGCATTAAACAGTGTTGTTACTGTTTCTAGGGTTAGAATGTGTGACATTCAAATGGATTTGAGTAATTGTAAGAGTTCGGGATGAATTTGGAGTGTTTAGACAACAGTTGAACCCGTTTTATCCCAAAACAGGCTTAAACCGAGAAAACATGCTAAAACCGAGAGAAAACATTAGTTCGAAGCAGTAAACAGCGATGTTACTCTTTCTAGGGTAAAATATGTAACAATCCAATGCATTTGACTAATTACAAGATTTCGCGTTGAATTTGGAGTGTTTAGCCACCACTTATACCCATTTTGTCCCGAAACAGGCTAAATCCGAGAAAACATTGATTCTAAGCATTAAACAGCGTTGTTCCTGTTTCTAGGGTCAGAATGTGTGACATTCCAATGGATTTGACTAATTGTAAGAGTTCGGGATGAATTTGGAGTGTTTAGACAACAGTTGAACCCGTTTTATCCCAAAATAGGCTTAAACCGAGTAAACATGCTAAAACCGAGAGAAAACATAGATTCGAAGAAGTAAACAGATATGTTACTCTTTCTTGGGTAAAATATGCATTTGACTAATTACAAGAGTTCGCGTTGAATTTGGAGTGTTTAGCCACCACTTATACCCATTTTGTCCCGAAACAGGCTAAAACCGAGAAAACATTGATTCTAAGCAGTAAACAGCGTTGTTACACTTTCTAGGGTCGGAATGTGTGACATTCCAATGGATTTGAGTAATTGTAAGAGTTCGGGATGAATTTGGAGTGTTTAGACAACAGTTGAACCCGTTTTATCCCAAAACAGGCTTAAACCGAGAAAACATGCTAAAACCGAGAGAAAACATTGGTTCGAAGCAGTAAACAGCGATGTTACTCTTTCTAGGGTAAAAAAGTAACAATCCAATGCATTTGACTAATTACAAGATTTCGCGTTGAATTTGGAGTGTTTAGCCACCACTTATACCCATTTTGTCCCGAAAGAGGCTAAAACCGAAAAAACATTGATTCTAAGCATTAAACAGCGTTGTTACTGTTTCTAGGGTCAGAATGTGTGACATTCCAATGGATTTGACAAATTGTAAGAGTTCGCGATGAATTTGGAGTGTTTAGACAACAGTTGAACCCGTTTTATCCCAAAACAGGCTTAAACCGAGTAAACATGCTAAAACCGAGAGAAAACATTGATTCGAAGAAGTAAACAGCTATGTTACTCTTTCTTGGGTAAAATATGGAACAATCCAATGCATTTGACTAATTACAAGAGTTCGCGTTGAATTTGGAGTGTTTAGCCACCACTTATACCCATTTTGTCCCGAAACAGGCTAAAACCGAGAAAACATTGATTCTAAGCAGTAAACAGCGTTGTTACACTTTCTAGGGTTGGAATGTGTGACATTCCAATGCATTTGACAAATTGTAAGAGTTCGCGATGAATTTGGAGTGTTTAGACAACAATTGAACCTGTTTTATCCCAAAACAGGCTTAAACCGAGAAAACATGCTAAAACCGAGAGACAACATTGATTCAAAGCAGTAAAGAGCTATGTTACTCTTTCTATGGTCAAATATGCAACAATCCAATGCATTTGACTAATTACAAGAGTTCGCGTTGAATTTGAAGTGTTTAGCCACCAGTTATACCCATTTTGTCCCGAAACAGGCTAAATCCGAGAAAACATTGATTCTAAGCATTAAACAGCGTTGTTCCTGTTTCTAGGGTCAGAATGTGTGACATTCCAATGGATTTGACTAATTGTAAGAGTTCGGGATGAATTTGGAGTGTTTAGACAACAGTTGAACCCGTTTTATCCCAAAATAGGCTTAAACCGAGTAAACATGCTAAAACCGAGAGAAAACATAGATTCGAAGAAGTAAACAGCTATTTTACTATTTCTTGGGTAAAATATGCAACAATCCAATGCATTTGACTAATTACAAGAGTTCGCGTTGAATTTGGAGTGTTTAGCCACCACTTATACCCATTTTGTCCCGAAACAGGCTAAAACCGAGAAAACGTTGATTCTAAGCAGTAAACAGCGTTGTTACTGTTTCTAGGGTCAGAATGTGTGACATTCCAATGGATTTGACTAATTGTAAGAGTTCGGGATGAATTTGGAGTGTTTAGACAATAGTTGAACCCGTTTTATCCCAAAAGAGGCTTAAACCGAGAAAACATGCTAAAACCGAGAGAAAACATTGATTCGAAGAAGTAAACAGCTATGTTACTCTTTCTAGGGTCAAATATGCATCAATTCAATGCTTTTGACTAATTACAAGAGTTCGCGTTGAATTTGGAGTGTTTAGCCACCACTTATACCCATTTTGTCCCGAAACAGGCTAAATCCGAGAAAACTTTGATTCTAAGCATTAAACAGCATTGTTACTGTTTCTAGGGTCAGAATGTGTGACATTCCTACGGATTTGACTAATTGTAAGACTTCGGGATGAATTTGGAGTGTTTAGACAACAGTTGAATCCGTTTTATCCCAAAACAGGCTTAAACCGAGTAAACATGCTAAAACCGAGAGAAAACATTGATTCGAAGAAGTAAACAGCTATGTTACTCTTTCTTGGGTAAAATATGCAACAATCCAATGCATTTGACTAATTACAAGAGTTCGCGTTGAATTTGGAGTGTTTAGCCACCACTTGTACCCATTTTGTCCCGAAACAGGCTAAAACCGAGAAAACATTGATTCTAAGCAGTAAACAGCGTTGTTACACTTTCTAGGGTCGGAATGTGTGACATTCCAATGCATTTGACAAATTGTAAGAGTTCGGGATGAATTTGGAGTGTTTAGACAACAATTGAACCCGTTTTATCCCAAAACAGGCTTAAACCGAGAAAACATGCTAAAACCGAGAGACAACATTGATTCAAAGCAGTAAACAGCTATGTTACTCTTTCTATGGTCAAATATGTAACAATCCAATGCATTTGACTAATTACAAGATTTCGCGTTGAATTTGGAGTGTTTAGCCACCAGTTATACCCATTTTGTCCCGAAAGAGGCTAAAACCGAAAAAACATTGATTCTAAGCATTAAACAGCGTTGTTACTGTTTCTAGGGTCAGAATGTGTGACATTCCAATGGATTTGACTAGTTGTAAGAGTTCGGGATGAATTTCTAGTGTTTAGACAACAGTTGAACTCGTTTTATCCCAAAACAGGCTTAAACCGAGAAAACATGCTAAAACCGAGAGAAACCATTGGTTCGAAGCAGTAAACAGCGATGTTACTCTTTCTAGGGTAAAATATGTAACAATCCAATGCATTTGACTAATTACAAGATTTCGCGTTGAATTTGGAGTGTTTAGCCACCACATATACCCATTTTGTCCCGAAACAGGCTAAATCCGAGAAAACATTGATTCTAAGCATTAAACAGCGTTGTTTCTGTTTCTAGGGTTAGAATGTGTGACATTCCAATGGATTTGACTAATTGTAAGAGTTCGGGATGAATTTGGAGTGTTTAGACAACAGTTGAACCCGTTTTATCCCAAAACAGGCTTAAACCGAGAAAACATGCTAAAACCGAGAGAAAACATTGGTTCGAAGCAGTAAACAGCGATGTTACTCTTTCTAGGGTAAAATATGTAACAATCCAATGCATTTGACTAATTACAAGATTTCGAGTTGAATTTGGAGTGTTTAGCCACCACTTATACCCATTTTGTCCCGAAACAGGCTAAATCCGAGAAAACTTTGATTCTAAGCATCAAACAGCGTTGTTCCTGTTTCTAGGGTCAGAATGTGTGACATTCCAATGGATTTGACTAATTGTAAGAGTTCGGGATGAATTTGGAGTGTTTAGACAACAGTTGAACCCGTTTTATCCCAAAATAGGCTTAAACCGAGTAAACATGCTAAAACCGAGAGAAAACATAGATTCGAAGAAGTAAACAACTATTTTACTATTTCTTGGGTAAAATATGCAACAATCCAATGCATTTGACTAATTACAAGAGTTCGCGTTGAATTTGGAGTGTTTAGCCACCACTTATACCCATTTTGTCCCGAAACAGGCTAAAACCGAGAAAACGTTGATTCTAAGCAGTAAACAGCGTTGTTACTGTTTCTAGGGTCAGAATATGTGACATTCCAATGGATTTGACTAATTGTAAGAGTTCGGGATGAATTTGGAGTGTTTAGACAATAGTTGAACCCGTTTTATCCCAAAAGAGGCTTAAACCGAGAAAACATGCTAAAACCGAGAGAAAACATTGATTCGAAGAAGTAAACAGCTATGTTACTCTTTCTAGGGTCAAATATGCATCAATCCAATGCTTTTGACTAATTACAAGAGTTCGCGTTGAATTTGGAGTGTTTAGCCACCACTTATACCCATTTTGTCCCGAAACAGGCTAAATCCGAGAAAACTTTGATTCTAAGCATTAAACAGCATTGTTACTGTTTCTAGGGTCAGAATGTGTGACATTCCTACGGATTTGACTAATTGTAAGAGTTCGGGATGAATTTGGAGTGTTTAGACAACAGTTGAATCCGTTTTATCCCAAAACAGGCTTAAACCGAGTAAACATGCTAAAACCGAGAGAAAACATTGATTCGAAGAAGTAAACAGCTATGTTACTCTTTCTTGGGTAAAATATGCAACAATCCAATGCATTTGACTAATTACAAGAGTTCGCGTTGAATTTGGAGTGTTTAGCCACCACTTATACCCATTTTGTCCCGAAACAGGCTAAAACCGAGAAAACATTGATTCTAAGCAGTAAACAGCGTTGTTACACTTTCTAGGGTCGGAATGTGTGACATTCCAATGCATTTGACAAATTGTAAGAGTTCGGGATGAATTTGGAGTGTTTAGACAACAGTTGAACCCGTTTTATCCCAAAATAGGCTTAAACCGAGTAAACATGCTAAAACCGAGAGAAAACATAGATTCGAAGAAGTAAACAGATATGTTACTCTTTCTTGGGTAAAATATGCATTTGACTAATTACAAGAGTTCGCGTTGAATTTGGAGTGTTTAGCCACCACTTATACCCATTTTGTCCCGAAACAGGCTAAAACCGAGAAAACATTTATTCTAAGCAGTAAACAGCGTTGTTACACTTTCTAGGGTCGGAATGTGTGACATTCCAATGGATTTGAGTAATTGTAAGAGTTCGGGATGAATTTGGAGTGTTTAGACAACAGTTGAACCCGTTTTATCCCAAAACAGGCTTAAACCGAGAAAACATGCTAAAACCGAGAGAAAACATTGGTTCGAAGCAGTAAACAGCGATGTTACTCTTTCTAGGGTAAAAAAGTAACAATCCAATGCATTTGACTAATTACAAGATTTCGCGTTGAATTTGGAGTGTTTAGCCACCACTTATACCCATTTTGTCCCGAAAGAGGCTAAAACCGAAAAAACATTGATTCTAAGCATTAAACAGCGTTGTTACTGTTTCTAGGGTCAGAATGTGTGACATTCCAATGGATTTGACAAATTGTAAGAGTTCGCGATGAATTTGGAGTGTTTAGACAACAGTTGAACCCGTTTTATCCCAAAACAGGCTTAAACCGAGTAAACATGCTAAAACCGAGAGAAAACATTGATTCGAAGAAGTAAACAGCTATGTTACTCTTTCTTGGGTAAAATATGGAACAATCCAATGCATTTGACTAATTACAAGAGTTCGCGTTGAATTTGGAGTGTTTAGCCACCACTTATACCCATTTTGTCCCGAAACAGGCTAAAACCGAGAAAACATTGATTCTAAGCAGTAAACAGCGTTGTTACACTTTCTAGGGTTGGAATGTGTGACATTCCAATGCATTTGACAAATTGTAAGAGTTCGCGATGAATTTGGAGTGTTTAGACAACAATTGAACCTGTTTTATCCCAAAACAGGCTTAAACCGAGAAAACATGCTAAAACCGAGAGACAACATTGATTCAAAGCAGTAAAGAGCTATGTTACTCTTTCTATGGTCAAATATGCAACAATCCAATGCATTTGACTAATTACAAGAGTTCGCGTTGAATTTGAAGTGTTTAGCCACCAGTTATACCCATTTTGTCCCGAAACAGGCTAAATCCGAGAAAACATTGATTCTAAGCATTAAACAGCGTTGTTCCTGTTTCTAGGGTCAGAATGTGTGACATTCCAATGGATTTGACTAATTGTAAGAGTTCGGGATGAATTTGGAGTGTTTAGACAACAGTTGAACCCGTTTTATCCCAAAATAGGCTTAAACCGAGTAAACATGCTAAAACCGAGAGAAAACATAGATTCGAAGAAGTAAACAGCTATTTTACTATTTCTTGGGTAAAATATGCAACAATCCAATGCATTTGACTAATTACAAGAGTTCGCGTTGAATTTGGAGTGTTTAGCCACCACTTATACCCATTTTGTCCCGAAACAGGCTAAAACCGAGAAAACGTTGATTCTAAGCAGTAAACAGCGTTGTTACTGTTTCTAGGGTCAGAATGTGTGACATTCCAATGGATTTGACTAATTGTAAGAGTTCGGGATGAATTTGGAGTGTTTAGACAATAGTTGAACCCGTTTTATCCCAAAAGAGGCTTAAACCGAGAAAACATGCTAAAACCGAGAGAAAACATTGATTCGAAGAAGTAAACAGCTATGTTACTCTTTCTAGGGTCAAATATGCATCAATTCAATGCTTTTGACTAATTACAAGAGTTCGCGTTGAATTTGGAGTGTTTAGCCACCACTTATACCCATTTTGTCCCGAAACAGGCTAAATCCGAGAAAACTTTGATTCTAAGCATTAAACAGCATTGTTACTGTTTCTAGGGTCAGAATGTGTGACATTCCTACGGATTTGACTAATTGTAAGACTTCGGGATGAATTTGGAGTGTTTAGACAACAGTTGAATCCGTTTTATCCCAAAACAGGCTTAAACCGAGTAAACATGCTAAAACCGAGAGAAAACATTGATTCAAGGAAGTAAACAGCTATGTTACTCTTTCTTGGGTAAAATATGCAACAATCCAATGCATTTGACTAATTACAAGAGTTCGCGTTGAATTTGGAGTGTTTAGCCACCACTTGTACCCATTTTGTCCCGAAACAGGCTAAAACCGAGAAAACATTGATTCTAAGCAGTAAACAGCGTTGTTACACTTTCTAGGGTCGGAATGTGTGACATTCCAATGCATTTGACAAATTGTAAGAGTTCGGGATGAATTTGGAGTGTTTAGACAACAATTGAACCCGTTTTATCCCAAAACAGGCTTAAACCGAGAAAACATGCTAAAACCGAGAGACAACATTGATTCAAAGCAGTAAACAGCTATGTTACTCTTTCTATGGTCAAATATGTAACAATCCAATGCATTTGACTAATTACAAGATTTCGCGTTGAATTTGGAGTGTTTAGCCACCAGTTATACCCATTTTGTCCCGAAAGAGGCTAAAACCGAAAAAACATTGATTCTAAGCATTAAACAGCGTTGTTACTGTTTCTAGGGTCAGAATGTGTGACATTCCAATGGATTTGACTAGTTGTAAGAGTTCGGGATGAATTTCTAGTGTTTAGACAACAGTTGAACTCGTTTTATCCCAAAACAGGCTTAAACCGAGAAAACATGCTAAAACCGAGAGAAACCATTGGTTCGAAGCAGTAAACAGCGATGTTACTCTTTCTAGGGTAAAATATGTAACAATCCAATGCATTTGACTAATTACAAGATTTCGCGTTGAATTTGGAGTGTTTAGCCACCACATATACCCATTTTGTCCCGAAACAGGCTAAATCCGAGAAAACATTGATTCTAAGCATTAAACAGCGTTGTTTCTGTTTCTAGGGTTAGAATGTGTGACATTCCAATGGATTTGACTAATTGTAAGAGTTCGGGATGAATTTGGAGTGTTTAGACAACAGTTGAACCCGTTTTATCCCAAAACAGGCTTAAACCGAGAAAACATGCTAAAACCGAGAGAAAACATTGGTTCGAAGCAGTAAACAGCGATGTTACTCTTTCTAGGGTAAAATATGTAACAATCCAATGCATTTGACTAATTACAAGATTTCGAGTTGAATTTGGAGTGTTTAGCCACCACTTATACCCATTTTGTCCCGAAACAGGCTAAATCCGAGAAAACTTTGATTCTAAGCATCAAACAGCGTTGTTCCTGTTTCTAGGGTCAGAATGTGTGACATTCCAATGGATTTGACTAATTGTAAGAGTTCGGGATGAATTTGGAGTGTTTAGACAACAGTTGAACCCGTTTTATCCCAAAATAGGCTTAAACCGAGTAAACATGCTAAAACCGAGAGAAAACATAGATTCGAAGAAGTAAACAACTATTTTACTATTTCTTGGGTAAAATATGCAACAATCCAATGCATTTGACTAATTACAAGAGTTCGCGTTGAATTTGGAGTGTTTAGCCACCACTTATACCCATTTTGTCCCGAAACAGGCTAAAACCGAGAAAACGTTGATTCTAAGCAGTAAACAGCGTTGTTACTGTTTCTAGGGTCAGAATGTGTGACATTCCAATGGATTTGACTAATTGTAAGAGTTCGGGATGAATTTGGAGTGTTTAGACAATAGTTGAACCCGTTTTATCCCAAAAGAGGCTTAAACCGAGAAAACATGCTAAAACCGAGAGAAAACATTGATTCGAAGAAGTAAACAGCTATGTTACTCTTTCTAGGGTCAAATATGCATCAATCCAATGCTTTTGACTAATTACAAGAGTTCGCGTTGAATTTGGAGTGTTTAGCCACCACTTATACCCATTTTGTCCCGAAACAGGCTAAATCCGAGAAAACTTTGATTCTAAGCATTAAACAGCATTGTTACTGTTTCTAGGGTCAGAATGTGTGACATTCCTACGGATTTGACTAATTGTAAGAGTTCGGGATGAATTTGGAGTGTTTAGACAACAGTTGAATCCGTTTTATCCCAAAACAGGCTTAAACCGAGTAAACATGCTAAAACCGAGAGAAAACATTGATTCGAAGAAGTAAACAGCTATGTTACTCTTTCTTGGGTAAAATATGCAACAATCCAATGCATTTGACTAATTACAAGAGTTCGTGTTGAATTTGGAGTGTTTAGCCACCACTTATACCCATTTTGTCCCGAAACAGGCTAAAACCGAGAAAACATTGATTCTAAGCAGTAAACAGCGTTGTTACACTTTCTAGGGTCGGAATGTGTGACATTCCAATGCATTTGACAAATTGTAAGAGTTCGGGATGAATTTGGAGTGTTTAGACAACAATTGAACCCGTTTTATCCCAAAACAGGCTTAAACCGAGAAAACATGCTAAAACCGAGAGACAACATTGATTCAAAGCAGTAAACAGCTATGTTACTCTTTCTATGGTCAAATATGTAACAATCCAATGCATTTGACTAATTACAAGATTTCGCGTTGAATTTGGAGTGTTTAGCCACCAGTTATACCCATTTTGTCCCGAAAGAGGCTAAAACCGAAAAAACATTGATTCTAAGCATTAAACAGCGTTGTTACTGTTTCTAGGGTCAGAATGTGTGACATTCCAATGGATTTGACTAGTTGTAAGAGTTCGGGATGAATTTGGAGTGTTTAGACAACAGTTGAACTCGTTTTATCCCAAAACAGGCTTAAACCGAGAAAACATGCTAAAACCGAGAGAAACCATTGGTTCGAAGCAGTAAACAGCGATGTTACTCTTTCTAGGGTAAAATATGTAACAATCCAATGCATTTGACTAATTACAAGATTTCGCGTTGAATTTGGAGTGTTTAGCCACCATTTGTCCCGAAACAGGCTAAATCCGAGAAAACATTGATTCTAAGCATTAAACAGCTTTGTTACTGTTTCTAGGGTAAGAATGTGTGACATTCCAATGGATTTGACTAATTGTAAGAGTTCGCGATGAATTTGGAGTGTTTAAACAACAGTTGAACCCGTTTTATCCCAAAACAGGCTTAAACCGAGTAAACATGCTAAAACCGAGAGAAAACATTGATTCGAAGAAGTAAACAGCTATGTTACTCTTTCTTGGGTAAAATATGCAACAATCCAATGCATTTGACTAATTACAAGAGTTCGCGTTGAATTTGGAGTGTTTAGCCACCACTTATACCCATTTTGTCCCGAAACAGGCTAAAACCGAGAAAACATTGATTCTAAGCAGTAAACAGTGTTGTTACACTTTTTAGGGTTGGAATGTGTGACATTCTTACGGACTTGACTAATTGTAAGAGTTCGGGATGAATTTGGAGTGTTTAGACAACAGTTGAACCCGTTTTATCCCAAAACAGGCTTAAACCGAGTAAACATGCTAAAACCGAGAGAAAACATTGATTCGAAGAAGTAAACAGCTAGTTTACTATTTCTTGGGTAAAATATGCAACAATCCAATGCATTTGACTAATTACAAGAGTTCGCGTTGAATTTGGAGTGTTTAGCCACCACTTATACCCATTTTGTCCCGAAACAGGCTAAAACCGAGAAAACGTTGATTCTAAGCAGTAAACAGCGTTGTTACTGTTTCTAGGGTCAGAATGTGTGACATTCCAATGGATTTGACTAATTGTAAGAGTTCGGGATGAATTTGGAGTGTTTAGACAACAGTTGAATCCGTTTTATCCCAAAACAGGCTTAAACCGAGAAAATATGCTAAAACCGAGAGAAAACATTGGTTCGAAGCAGTAAACAGCGATGTTACTCTTTCTAGGGTAAAATATGTAACAATCCAATGCATTTGACTAATTACAAGATTTCGCGTTGAATTTGGAGTGTTTAGCCACCACTTATACCCATTTTGTCCCGAAACAGACTAAATCCGAGAAAACATTGATTCTAAGCATTAAACAGCGTTGTTCCTGTTTCTAGGGTCAGAATGTGTGACATTCCAATGGATTTGACTAATTGTAAGAGTTCGGGATGAATTTGGAGTGTTTAGACAACAGTTGAATCCGTTTTATCCCAAAACAGGCTTAAACCGAGAAAACATGCTAAAACCGAGAGAAACCATTGGTTCGAAGCAGTAAACAGCGATGTTACTCTTTCTAGGGTAAAATATGTAACAATCCAATGCATATGACTAATTACAAGATTTCGCGTTGAATTTGGAGTGTTTAGCCACCACATATACCCATTTTGTCCCGAAACAGGCTAAATCCGAGAAAACATTGATTCTAAGCATTAAACAGCTTTGTTACTGTTTCTAGGGTAAGAATGTGTGACATTCCAATGGATTTGACTAATTGTAAGAGTTCGCGATGAATTTGGAGTGTTTAAACAACAGTTGAACCCGTTTTATCCCAAAACAGGCTTAAACCGAGTAAACATGCTAAAACCGAGAGAAAACATTGATTCGAAGAAGTAAACAGCTATGTTACTCTTTCTTGGGTAAAATATGCAACAATCCAATGTATTTGACTAATTACAAGAGTTCGCGTTGAATTTGGAGTGTTTAGCCACCACTTATACCCATTTTGTCCCGAAACAGGCTAAAACCGAGAAAACATTGATTCTAAGCAGTAAACAGTGTTGTTACACTTTTTAGGGTTGGAATGTGTGACATTCTTACGGACTTGACTAATTGTAAGAGTTCGGGATGAATTTGGAGTGTTTAGACAACAGTTGAACCCGTTTTATCCCAAAACAGGCTTAAACCGAGTAAACATGCTAAAACCGAGAGAAAACATTGATTCGAAGAAGTAAACAGCTAGTTTACTATTTCTTGGGTAAAATATGCAACAATCCAATGCATTTGACTAATTACAAGAGTTCGCGTTGAATTTGGAGTGTTTAGCCACCACTTATTCCCATTTTGTCCCGAAACAGGCTAAAACCGAGAAAACGTTGATTCTAAGCAGTAAACAGCGTTGTTACTGTTTCTAGGGTCAGAATGTGTGACATTCCAATGGATTTGACTAATTGTAAGAGTTCGGGATGAATTTGGAGTGTTTAGACAACAGTTGAATCCGTTTTATCCCAAAACAGGCTTAAACCGAGAAAATATGCTAAAACCGAGAGAAAACATTGGTTCGAAGCAGTAAACAGCGATGTTACTCTTTCTAGGGTAAAATATGTAACAATCCAATGCATTTGACTAATTACAAGATTTCGCGTTGAATTTGGAGTGTTTAGCCACCAGTTATACCCATTTTGTCCCGAAACAGGCTAAATCCGAGAAAACATTGATTCTAAGCATTAAACAGCGTTGTTCCTGTTTCTAGGGTCAGAATGTGTGACATTCCAATGGATTTGACTAATTGTAAGAGTTCGGGATGAATTTGGAGTGTTTAGACAACAGTTGAACCCGTTTTATCCCAAAATAGGCTTAAACCGAGTAAACATGCTAAAACCGAGAGAAAACATAGATTCGAAGAAGTAAACAGCTATTTTACTATTTCTTGGGTAAAATATGCAACAATCCAATGCATTTGACTAATTACAAGAGTTCGCGTTGAATTTGGAGTGTTTAGCCACCACATATACCCATTTTGTCCCGAAACAGGCTAAAACCGAGAAAACGTTGATTCTAAGCAGTAAACAGCGTTGTTACTGTTTCTAGGGTCAGAATGTGTGACATTCCAATGGATTTGACTAATTGTAAGAGTTCGGGATGAATTTGGAGTGTTTAGACAATAGTTGAACCCGTTTTATCCCAAAAGAGGCTTAAACCGAGAAAACATGCTAAAACCGAGAGAAAACATTGATTCGAAGAAGTAAACAGCTATGTTACTCTTTCTAGGGTCAAATATGCATCAATTCAATGCTTTTGACTAATTACAAGAGTTCGCGTTGAATTTGGAGTGTTTAGCCACCACTTATACCCATTTTGTCCCGAAACAGGCTAAATCCGAGAAAACTTTGATTCTAAGCATTAAACAGCATTGTTACTGTTTCTAGGGTCAGAATGTGTGACATTCCTACGGATTTGACTAATTGTAAGACTTCGGGATGAATTTGGAGTGTTTAGACAACAGTTGAATCCGTTTTATCCCAAAACAGGCTTAAACCGAGTAAACATGCTAAAACCGAGAGAAAACATTGATTCGAAGAAGTAAACAGCTATGTTACTCTTTCTTGGGTAAAATATGCAACAATCCAATGCATTTGACTAATTACAAGAGTTCGCGTTGAATTTGGAGTGTTTAGCCACCACTTGTACCCATTTTGTCCCGAAACAGGCTAAAACCGAGAAAACATTGATTCTAAGCAGTAAACAGCGTTGTTACACTTTCTAGGGTCGGAATGTGTGACATTCCAATGCATTTGACAAATTGTAAGAGTTCGGGATGAATTTGGAGTGTTTAGACAACAATTGAACCCGTTTTATCCCAAAACAGGCTTAAACCGAGAAAACATGCTAAAACCGAGAGACAACATTGATTCAAAGCAGTAAACAGCTATGTTACTCTTTCTATGGTCAAATATGTAACAATCCAATGCATTTGACTAATTACAAGATTTCGCGTTGAATTTGGAGTGTTTAGCCACCAGTTATACCCATTTTGTCCCGAAAGAGGCTAAAACCGAAAAAACATTGATTCTAAGCATTAAACAGCGTTGTTACTGTTTCTAGGGTCAGAATGTGTGACATTCCAATGGATTTGACTAGTTGTAAGAGTTCGGGATGAATTTCTAGTGTTTAGACAACAGTTGAACTCGTTTTATCCCAAAACAGGCTTAAACCGAGAAAACATGCTAAAACCGAGAGAAACCATTGGTTCGAAGCAGTAAACAGCGATGTTACTCTTTCTAGGGTAAAATATGTAACAATCCAATGCATTTGACTAATTACAAGATTTCGCGTTGAATTTGGAGTGTTTAGCCACCACATATACCCATTTTGTCCCGAAACAGGCTAAATCCGAGAAAACATTGATTCTAAGCATTAAACAGCTTTGTTACTGTTTCTAGGGTAAGAATGTGTGACATTCCAATGGATTTGACTAATTGTAAGAGTTCGCGATGAATTTGGAGTGTTTAAACAACAGTTGAACCCGTTTTATCCCAAAACAGGCTTAAACCGAGTAAACATGCTAAAACCGAGAGAAAAGATTGATTCGAAGAAGTAAACAGCTATGTTACTCTTTCTTGGGTAAAATATGCAACAATCCAATGCATTTGACTAATTACAAGAATTCGCGTTGAATTTGGAGTGTTTAGCCACCACTTATACCCATTTTGTCCCGAAACAGGCTAAAACCGAGAAAACGTTGATTCTAAGCAGTAAACAGCGTTGTTACTGTTTCTAGGGTCAGAATGTGTGACATTCCAATGGATTTGACTAATTGTAAGAGTTCGGGATGAATTTGGAGTGTTTAGACAACAGTTGAATCCGTTTTATCCCAAAACAGGCTTAAACCGAGAAAATATGCTAAAACCGAGAGAAAACATTGGTTCGAAGCAGTAAACAGCGATGTTACTCTTTCTAGGGTAAAATATGTAACAATCCAATGCATTTGACTAATTACAAGATTTCGCGTTGAATTTGGAGTGTTTAGCCACCAGTTATACCCATTTTGTCCCGAAACAGGCTAAATCCGAGAAAACATTGATTCTAAGCATTAAACAGCGTTGTTCCTGTTTCTAGGGTCAGAATGTGTGACATTCCAATGGATTTGACTAATTGTAAGAGTTCGGGATGAATTTGGAGTGTTTAGACAACAGTTGAACCCGTTTTATCCCAAAATAGGCTTAAACCGAGTAAACATGCTAAAACCGAGAGAAAACATAGATTCGAAGAAGTAAACAGCTATTTTACTATTTCTTGGGTAAAATATGCAACAATCCAATGCATTTGACTAATTACAAGAGTTCGCGTTGAATTTGGAGTGTTTAGCCACCACTTATACCCATTTTGTCCCGAAACAGGCTAAAACCGAGAAAACGTTGATTCTAAGCAGTAAACAGCGTTGTTACTGTTTCTAGGGTCAGAATGTGTGACATTCCAATGGATTTGACTAATTGTAAGAGTTCGGGATGAATTTGGAGTGTTTAGACAATAGTTGAACCCGTTTTATCCCAAAAGAGGCTTAAACCGAGAAAACATGCTAAAACCGAGAGAAAACATTGATTCGAAGAAGTAAACAGCTATGTTACTCTTTCTAGGGTCAAATATGCATCAATTCAATGCTTTTGACTAATTACAAGAGTTCGCGTTGAATTTGGAGTGTTTAGCCACCACTTATACCCATTTTGTCCCGAAACAGGCTAAATCCGAGAAAACTTTGATTCTAAGCATTAAACAGCATTGTTACTGTTTCTAGGGTCAGAATGTGTGACATTCCTACGGATTTGACTAATTGTAAGACTTCGGGATGAATTTGGAGTGTTTAGACAACAGTTGAATCCGTTTTATCCCAAAACAGGCTTAAACCGAGTAAACATGCTAAAACCGAGAGAAAACATTGATTCGAAGAAGTAAACAGCTATGTTACTCTTTCTTGGGTAAAATATGCAACAATCCAATGCATTTGACTAATTACAAGAGTTCGCGTTGAATTTGGAGTGTTTAGCCACCACTTGTACCCATTTTGTCCCGAAACAGGCTAAAACCGAGAAAACATTGATTCTAAGCAGTAAACAGCGTTGTTACACTTTCTAGGGTCGGAATGTGTGACATTCCAATGCATTTGACAAATTGTAAGAGTTCGGGATGAATTTGGAGTGTTTAGACAACAATTGAACCCGTTTTATCCCAAAACAGGCTTAAACCGAGAAAACATGCTAAAACCGAGAGACAACATTGATTCAAAGCAGTAAACAGCTATGTTACTCTTTCTATGGTCAAATATGTAACAATCCAATGCATTTGACTAATTACAAGATTTCGCGTTGAATTTGGAGTGTTTAGCCACCAGTTATACCCATTTTGTCCCGAAAGAGGCTAAAACCGAAAAAACATTGATTCTAAGCATTAAACAGCGTTGTTACTGTTTCTAGGGTCAGAATGTGTGACATTCCAATGGATTTGACTAGTTGTAAGAGTTCGGGATGAATTTCTAGTGTTTAGACAACAGTTGAACTCGTTTTATCCCAAAACAGGCTTAAACCGAGAAAACATGCTAAAACCGAGAGAAACCATTGGTTCGAAGCAGTAAACAGCGATGTTACTCTTTCTAGGGTAAAATATGTAACAATCCAATGCATTTGACTAATTACAAGATTTCGCGTTGAATTTGGAGTGTTTAGCCACCACATATACCCATTTTGTCCCGAAACAGGCTAAATCCGAGAAAACATTGATTCTAAGCATTAAACAGCTTTGTTACTGTTTCTAGGGTAAGAATGTGTGACATTCCAATGGATTTGACTAATTGTAAGAGTTCGCGATGAATTTGGAGTGTTTAAACAACAGTTGAACCCGTTTTATCCCAAAACAGGCTTAAACCGAGTAAACATGCTAAAACCGAGAGAAAAGATTGATTCGAAGAAGTAAACAGCTATGTTACTCTTTCTTGGGTAAAATATGCAACAATCCAATGCATTTGACTAATTACAAGAATTCGCGTTGAATTTGGAGTGTTTAGCCACCACTTATACCCATTTTGTCCCGAAACAGGCTAAAACCGAGAAAACATTGATTCTAAGCAGTAAACAGTGTTGTTACACTTTTTAGGGTTGGAATGTGTGACATTCTTACGGACTTGACTAATTGTAAGAGTTCGGGATGAATTTGGAGTGTTTAGACAACAATTGAACCCGTTTTATCCCAAAACAGGCTTAAACCGAGTAAACATGCTAAAACCGAGAGAAAACATTGATTCGAAGAAGTAAACAGCTAGTTTACTATTTCTTGGGTAAAATATGCAACAATCCAATGCATTTGACTAATTACAAGAGTTCGCGTTGAATTTGGAGTGTTTAGCCACCACTTATACCCATTTTGTCCCGAAACAGGCTAAAACCGAGAAAACGTTGATTCTAAGCAGTAAACAGCGTTGTTACTGTTTCTAGGGTCAGAATGTGTGACATTCCAATGGATTTGACTAATTGTAAGAGTTCGGGATGAATTTGGAGTGTTTAGACAACAGTTGAACTCGTTTTATCCCAAAACAGGCTTAAACCGAGAAAACATGCTAAAACCGAGAGAAACCATTGGTTCGAAGCAGTAAACAGCGATGTTACTCTTTCTAGGGTAAAATATGTAACAATCCAATGCATTTGACTAATTACAAGATTTCGCGTTGAATTTGGAGTGTTTAGCCACCACATATACCCATTTTGTCCCGAAACAGGCTAAATCCGAGAAAACATTGATTCTAAGCATTAAACAGCTTTGTTACTGTTTCTAGGGTAAGAATGTGTGACATTCTAATGGATTTGACTAATTGTAAGAGTTCGCGATGAATTTGGAGTGTTTAAACAACAGTTGAACCCGTTTTATCCCAAAACAGGCTTAAACCGAGTAAACATGCTAAAACCGAGAGAAAACATTGATTCGAAGAAGTAAACAGCTATGTTACTCTTTCTTGGGTAAAATATGCAACAATCCAATGCATTTGACTAATTACAAGAGTTCGCGTTGAATTTGGAGTGTTTAGCCACCACTTATACCCATTTTGTCCCGAAACAGGCTAAATCCGAGAAAACATTGATTCTAAGCAGTAAACAGTGTTGTCACACTTTTTAGGGTTGGAATGTGTGACATTCTTACGGACTTGACTAATTGTAAGAGTTCGGGATGAATTTGGAGTGTTTAGACAACAGTTGAACCCGTTTTATCCCAAAACAGGCTTAAACCGAGTAAACATGCTAAAACCGAGAGAAAACATTGATTCGAAGAAGTAAACAGCTAGTTTACTATTTCTTGGGTAAAATATGCAACAATCCAATGTATTTGACTACTTACAAGAGTTCGCGTTGAATTTGGAGTGTTTAGCCACCACTTATACCCATTTTGTCCCGAAACAGGCTAAAACCGAGAAAACGTTGATTCTAAGCAGTAAACAGCGTTGTTACTGTTTCTAGGGTCAGAATGTGTGACATTCCAATGGATTTGACTAATTGTAAGAGTTCGGGATGAATTTGGAGTGTTTAGACAACAGTTGAATCCGTTTTATCCCAAAACAGGCTTAAACCGAGAAAATATGCTAAAACCAAGAGAAAACATTGGTTCGAAGCAGTAAACAGCGATGTTACTCTTTCTAGGGTAAAATATGTAACAATCCAATGCATTTGACTAATTACAAGATTTCGCGTTGAATTTGGAGTGTTTAGCCACCACTTATACCCATTTTGTCCCGGAACAGGCTAAATCCGAGAAAACATTGATTCTAAGCATTAAACAGCGTTGTTCCTGTTTCTAGGGTCAGAATGTGTGACATTCCAATGGATTTGACTAATTGTAAGAGTTCGGGATGAATTTGGAGTGTTTAGACAACAGTTGAATCCGTTTTATCCCAAAACAGGCTTAAACCGAGAAAACATGCTAAAACCGAGAGAAACCATTGGTTCGAAGCAGTAAACAGCGATGTTACTCTTTCTAGGGTAAAATATGTAACAATCCAATGCATTTGACTAATTACAAGATTTCGCGTTGAATTTGGAGTGTTTAGCCACCACATATACCCATTTTGTCCCGAAACAGGCTAAATCCGAGAAAACATTGATTCTAAGCATTAAACAGCTTTGTTACTGTTTCTAGGGTAAGAATGTGTGACATTCCAATGGATTTGACTAATTGTAAGAGTTCGCGATGAATTTGGAGTGTTTAAACAACAGTTGAACCCGTTTTATCCCAAAACAGGCTTAAACCGAGTAAACATGCTAAAACCGAGAGAAAACATTGATTCGAAGAAGTAAACAGCTATGTTACTCTTTCTTGGGTAAAATATGCAACAATCCAATGTATTTGACTAATTACAAGAGTTCGCGTTGAATTTGGAGTGTTTAGCCACCACTTATACCCATTTTGTCCCGAAACAGGCTAAAACCGAGAAAACATTGATTCTAAGCAGTAAACAGTGTTGTTACACTTTTTAGGGTTGGAATGTGTGACATTCTTACGGACTTGACTAATTGTAAGAGTTCGGGATGAATTTGGAGTGTTTAGACAACAGTTGAACCCGTTTTATCCCAAAACAGGCTTAAACCGAGTAAACATGCTAAAACCGAGAGAAAACATTGATTCGAAGAAGTAAACAGCTAGTTTACTATTTCTTGGGTAAAATATGCAACAATCCAATGCATTTGACTAATTACAAGAGTTCGCGTTGAATTTGGAGTGTTTAGCCACCACTTATTCCCATTTTGTCCCGAAACAGGCTAAAACCGAGAAAACGTTGATTCTAAGCAGTAAACAGCGTTGTTACTGTTTCTAGGGTCAGAATGTGTGACATTCCAATGGATTTGACTAATTGTAAGAGTTCGGGATGAATTTGGAGTGTTTAGACAACAGTTGAATCCGTTTTATCCCAAAACAGGCTTAAACCGAGAAAATATGCTAAAACCGAGAGAAAACATTGGTTCGAAGCAGTAAACAGCGATGTTACTCTTTCTAGGGTAAAATATGTAACAATCCAATGCATTTGACTAATTACAAGATTTCGCGTTGAATTTGGAGTGTTTAGCCACCACTTATACCCATTTTGTCCCGAAACAGGCTAAATCCGAGAAAACATTGATTCTAAGCATTAAACAGCGTTGTTACTGTTTCTAGGGTCAGAATGTGTGACATTCCTACGGATTTGACTAATTGTAAGAGTTCGGGATGAATTTGGAGTGTTTAGACAACAGTTGAATCCGTTTTATCCCAAAACAGGCTTAAACCGAGTAAACATGCTAAAACCGAGAGAAAACATTGATTCGAAGAAGTAAACAGCTATGTTACTCTTTCTTGGGTAAAATATGCAACAATCCAATGCATTTGACTAATTACAAGAGTTCGCGTTGAATTTGGAGTGTTTAGCCACCACTTATACCCATTTTGTCCCGAAACAGGCTAAAACCGAGAAAACATTGATTCTAAGCAGTAAACAGCGTTGTTACACTTTCTAGGGTCGGAATGTGTGACATTCCAATGCATTTGACAAATTGTAAGAGTTCGGGATGAATTTGGAGTGTTTAGACAACAATTGAACCCGTTTTATCCCAAAACAGGCTTCAACCGAGAAAACATGCTAAAACCGAGAGACAACATTGATTCAAAGTAGTAAACAGCTATGTTACTCTTTCTATGGTCAAATATGTAACAATCCAATGCATTTGACTAATTACAAGAGTTCGCGTTGAATTTGGAGTGTTTAGCCACCACATATACCCATTTTGTCCCGAAACAGGCTAAATCCGAGAAAACATTGATTCTAAGCATTAAACAGTGTTGTTACTGTTTCTAGGGTCAGAATGTGTGACATTCCTACGGATTGGACTAATTGTAAGAGTTCGGGATGAATTTGGAGTGTTTAGACAACAGTTGAACCCGTTTTATCCCAAAACAGGCTTAAACCGAGTAAACATGCTAAAACCGAGAGAAAACATTGATTCGAAGAAGTAAACAGGTATAATACTATTTCTTGGGTAACATATGCAACAATCCAATGCATTTGACTAATTACAAGAGTTCGCATTGAATTTGGAGTGTTTAGCCACCACTTATACCCATTTTGTCCCGAAACAGGCTAAAACCGAGAAAACGTTGATTCTAAGCAGTAAACAGCGTTGTTACTGTTTCTAGGGTCAGAATGTGTGACATTCCAATGGATTTGACTAATTGTAAGAGTTCGGGATGAATTTGGAGTGTTTAGACAATAGTTGAACCCGTTTTATCCCAAAAGAGGCTTAAACCGAGAAAACATGCTAAAACCGAGAGAAAACATTGATTCGAAGAAGTAAACAGCTATGTTACTCTTTCTAGGGTCAAATATGCTTCAATCCAATGCTTTTGACTAATTACAAGAGTTCGCGTTGAATTTGGAGTGTTTAGCCACCACTTATACCCATTTTGTCCCGAAAAAGGCTAAATCCGAGAAAACTTTGATTCTAAGCATTAAACAGCGTTGTTACTGTTTCTAGGGTCAGAATGTGTGACATTCCAATGGATTTGACTAATTGTAAGAGTTCGGGATGAATTTGGAGTGTTTAAACAACAGTTGAACCCGTTTTATCCCAAAACAGGCTAAAACCAAGAAAACATGCTAAAACCGAGAGAAAACATTGGTTCGAAGAAGTAAACAGCGATGTTACTCTTTCTAGGGTAAAATATGTAACAATCCAATGCATTTTACTAATTACAAGATTTCGCGTTGAATTTGGAGTGTTTAGCCACCACTTATACCCATTTTGTCCCGAAAGAGGCTAAAACCGAAAAAACATTGATTCTAAGCATTAATAAGAGTTGTTAGTGTTTCTAGGGTCAGAATGTGTGACATTCCAATGGATTTGACTAATTGTAAGAGTTCGGGATGAATTTGGAGTGTTTCAACAACAGTTGAACCCGTTTTATCCCAAAACAGGCTTAAACCAAGAAAACATGCTAAAACCGAGAGAAAACATTGGTTCGAAGAAGTAAACAGCGATGTTACTCTTTCTAGGGTAAAATTTGTAACAATCCAATGCATTTTACTAATTACAAGATTTCACGTTGAATTTGGAGTGTTTAGCCACCACTTATACCCATTTTGTCCCGAAAGAGGCTAAAACCGAAAAAACATTGATTCTAAGCATTAATAAGAGTTGTTAGTGTTTCTAGGGTCAGAATGTGTGACATTCCAATGGATTTGACTAATTGTAAGAGTTCGGGATGAATTTGGAGTGTTTAGACAACAGTTGAACCCGTTTTATCCCAAAACAGGCTTAAACCGAGAAAACATGCTAAAACCAAGAGAAAACATTGATTCGAAGCAGTACACAGTTATGTTACTCTTTCTAGGGTCAAATATGTAACAATCCAATGCATTTAACTAATTACAAGAGTTCAGGTTGAATTTGGAGTGTTTAGCCACCACTTATACCCATTTTGTCCCGAAACAGGCTAAATCCGAGAAAACATTGATTTTAAGCATTAAACAGTGTTGTTACTGTTTCTAGGGTCAGAATGTGTGACATTCAAATGGATTTGAGTAATTGTAAGAGTTCGGGATGAATTTGGAGTGTTTAGACAACAGTTGAACCCGTTTTATCCCAAAACAGGCTTAAACCGAGAAAACATGCTAAAACCGAGAGAAAACATTGATTCGAAGAAGTAAACAGCTATGTTACTCTTTCTAGGGTAAAATATGCAACAATCCAATGCATTTGACTAATTACAAGAGTTCGCGTTGAATTTAGAGTGTTTAGCCACCAGTTATACCCATTTTGTCCCGAAACAGACTAAAACCGAAAAAACGTTGATTCTAAGCAAAAAACAGCGTTGTTACTGTTTCTAGGGTCAGAACATGTGACATTCCAATGCATTTTACTAATTGTCAAAGTTCAGGATAAATTTGGAGTGTTTAGACAACAGTTAAACCCGTTTTATCCCAAAACAGGCTGAAACCGAGAAAACAGGCTAAAACCGAGAGAAAACATTGGTTCGAAGCAGTAAACAGCGATGTTACTCTTTCTAGGGATAAATATGTAACAATCCAATGCATTTGACTAATTACAAGAGTTCGCGTTGAATTTGGAGTGTTTAGCCACCACTTATACCCATTTTGTCCCGAAACAGGCTAAAACCGAGAAAACATTGATTCTAAGCAGTAAACAGCGTTGTTACACTTTCTAGGGTCGGAATGTGTGACATTCCAATGCATTTGACAAATTGTAAGAGTTCGGGATGAATTTGGAGTGTTTAGACAACAATTGAACCCGTTTTATCCCAAAACAGGCTTCAACCGAGAAAACATGCTAAAACCGAGAGACAACATTGATTCAAAGCAGTAAACAGCTATGTTACTCTTTCTATGGTCAAATATGTAACAATCCAATGCATTTGACTAATTACAAGAGTTCGCGTTGAATTTGGAGTGTTTAGCCACCACATATACCCATTTTGTCCCGAAACAGGCTAAATCCGAGAAAACATTGATTCTAAGCATTAAACAGTGTTGTTACTGTTTCTAGGGTCAGAATGTGTGACATTCCTACGGATTGGACTAATTGTAAGAGTTCGGGATGAATTTGGAGTGTTTAGACAACAGTTGAACCTGTTTTATCCCAAAACAGGCTTAAACCGAGTAAACATGCTAAAACCGAGAGAAAACATTGATTCGAAGAAGTAAACAGCTATATTACTATTTCTTGGGTAACATATGCAACAATCCAATGCATTTGACTAATTACAAGAGTTCGCGTTGAATTTGGAGTGTTTAGCCACCACTTATACCCATTTTGTCCCGGAAGAGGCTAAAACCGAGAAAACGTTGATTCTAAGCAGTAAACAGCGTTGTTACTGTTTCTAGGGTCAGAATGTGTGACATTCCAATGGATTTGACTAATTGTAAGAGTTCGGGATGAATTTGGAGTGTTTAGACAACAATTGAACCCGTTTTATCCCAAAACAGGCTTCAACCGAGAAAACATGCTAAAACCGAGAGACAACATTGATTCAAAGCAGTAAACAGCTATGTTACTCTTTCTATGGTCAAATATGTAACAATCCAATGCATTTGACTAATTACAAGAGTTCGCGTTGAATTTGGAGTGTTTAGCCACCACATATACCCATTTTGTCCCGAAACAGGCTAAATCCGAGAAAACATTGATTCTAAGCATTAAACAGTGTTGTTACTGTTTCTAGGGTCAGAATGTGTGACATTCCTACGGATTGGACTAATTGTAAGAGTTCGGGATGAATTTGGAGTGTTTAGACAACAGTTGAACCCGTTTTATCCCAAAACAGGCTTAAACCGAGTAAACATGCTAAAACCGAGAGAAAACATTGATTCGAAGAAGTAAACAGCTATATTACTATTTCTTGGGTAACATATGCAACAATCCAATGCATTTGACTAATTACAAGAGTTCGCGTTGAATTTGGAGTGTTTAGCCACCACTTATACCCATTTTGTCCCGAAACAGGCTAAAACCGAGAAAACGTTGATTCTAAGCAGTAAACAGCGTTGTTACTGTTTCTAGGGTCAGAATGTGTGACATTCCAATGGATTTGACTAATTGTAAGAGTTCGGGATGAATTTGGAGTGTTTAGACAATAGTTGAACCCGTTTTATCCCAAAAGAGGCTTAAACCGAGAAAACATGCTAAAACCGAGAGAAAACATTGATTCGAAGAAGTAAACAGCTATGTTACTCTTTCTAGGGTCAAATATGCTTCAATCCAATGCTTTTGACTAATTACAAGAGTTCGCGTTGAATTTGGAGTGTTTAGCCACCACTTATACCCATTTTGTCCCGAAAAAGGCTAAATCCGAGAAAACTTTGATTCTAAGCATTAAACAGCGTTGTTACTGTTTCTAGGGTCAGAATGTGTGACATTCCAATGGATTTGACTAATTGTAAGATTTTGGGATGAATTTGGAGTGTTTAAACAACAGTTGAACCCGTTTTATCCCAAAACAGGCTTAAACCAAGAAAACATGCTAAAACCGAGAGAAAACATTGGTTCGAAGAAGTAAACAGCGATGTTACTCTTTCTAGGGTAAAATATGTAACAATCCAATGCATTTTACTAATTACAAGATTTCGCGTTGAATTTGGAGTGTTTAGCCACCACTTATACCCATTTTGTCCCGAAAGAGGCTAAAACCGAAAAAACATTGATTCTAAGCATTAATAAGAGTTGTTAGTGTTTCTAGGGTCAGAATGTGTGACATTCCAATGGATTTGACTAATTGTAAGAGTTCGGGATGAATTTGGAGTGTTTAGACAACAGTTGAACCCGTTTTATCCCAAAACAGGCTTAAACCGAGAAAACATGCTAAAACCAAGAGAAAACATTGATTCGAAGCAGTACACAGTTATGTTACTCTTTCTAGGGTCAAATATGTAACAATCCAATGCATTTAACTAATTACAAGAGTTCAGGTTGAATTTGGAGTGTTTAGCCACCACTTATACCCATTTTGTCCCGAAACAGGCTAAATCCGAGAAAACATTGATTTTAAGCATTAAACAGTGTTGTTACTGTTTCTAGGGTCAGAATGTGTGACATTCAAATGGATTTGAGTAATTGTAAGAGTTCGGGATGAATTTGGAGTGTTTAGACAACAGTTGAACCCGTTTTATCCCAAAACAGGCTTAAACCGAGAAAACATGCTAAAACCGAGAGAAAACATTGATTCGAAGAAGTAAACAGCTATGTTACTCTTTCTAGGGTAAAATATGCAACAATCCAATGCATTTGACTAATTACAAGAGTTCGCGTTGAATTTAGAGTGTTTAGCCACCAGTTATACCCATTTTGTCCCGAAACAGACTAAAACCGAGAAAACGTTGATTCTAAGCAGTAAACAGCGTTGTTACTGTTTCTAGGGTCAGAACATGTGACATTCCAATGCATTTTACTAATTGTCAAAGTTCAGGATGAATTTGGAGTGTTTAGACAATAGTTAAACCCGTTTTATCCCAAAACAGGCTGAAACCGAGAAAACAGGCTAAAACCGAGAGAAAACATTGGTTCGAAGCAGTAAACAGCGATGTTACTCTTTCTAGGGTAAAATATGTAACAATCCAATGCATTTGACTAATTACAAGATTTCGCGTTGAATTTGGAGTCTTTAGCCACCACTTATACCCATTTTGTCCCGAAACAGGCTAAATCCGAGAAAACATTGATTCTAAGCATTAAACAGTGTTGTTACTGTTTCTAGGGTCAGAATGTGTGACATTCCTACGGATTGGACTAATTGTAAGAGTTCGGGATGAATTTGGAGTGTTTAGACAACAGTTGAACCCGTTTTATCCCAAAACAGGCTTAAACCGAGTAAACATGCTAAAACCGAGAGAAAACATTGATTCGAAGAAGTAAACAGGTATAATACTATTTCTTGGGTAACATATGCAACAATCCAATGCATTTGACTAATTACAAGAGTTCGCATTGAATTTGGAGTGTTTAGCCACCACTTATACCCATTTTGTCCCGAAACAGGCTAAAACCGAGAAAACGTTGATTCTAAGCAGTAAACAGCGTTGTTACTGTTTCTAGGGTCAGAATGTGTGACATTCCAATGGATTTGACTAATTGTAAGAGTTCGGGATGAATTTGGAGTGTTTAGACAATAGTTGAACCCGTTTTATCCCAAAAGAGGCTTAAACCGAGAAAACATGCTAAAACCGAGAGAAAACATTGATTCGAAGAAGTAAACAGCTATGTTACTCTTTCTAGGGTCAAATATGCTTCAATCCAATGCTTTTGACTAATTACAAGAGTTCGCGTTGAATTTGGAGTGTTTAGCCACCACTTATACCCATTTTGTCCCGAAAAAGGCTAAATCCGAGAAAACTTTGATTCTAAGCATTAAACAGCGTTGTTACTGTTTCTAGGGTCAGAATGTGTGACATTCCAATGGATTTGACTAATTGTAAGATTTTGGGATGAATTTGGAGTGTTTAAACAACAGTTGAACCCGTTTTATCCCAAAACAGGCTTAAACCAAGAAAACATGCTAAAACCGAGAGAAAACATTGGTTCGAAGAAGTAAACAGCGATGTTACTCTTTCTAGGGTAAAATATGTAACAATCCAATGCATTTTACTAATTACAAGATTTCGCGTTGAATTTGGAGTGTTTAGCCACCACTTATACCCATTTTGTCCCGAAAGAGGCTAAAACCGAAAAAACATTGATTCTAAGCATTAATAAGAGTTGTTAGTGTTTCTAGGGTCAGAATGTGTGACATTCCAATGGATTTGACTAATTGTAAGAGTTCGGGATGAATTTGGAGTGTTTAGACAACAGTTGAACCCGTTTTATCCCAAAACAGGCTTAAACCGAGAAAACATGCTAAAACCAAGAGAAAACATTGATTCGAAGCAGTACACAGTTATGTTACTCTTTCTAGGGTCAAATATGTAACAATCCAATGCATTTAACTAATTACAAGAGTTCAGGTTGAATTTGGAGTGTTTAGCCACCACTTATACCCATTTTGTCCCGAAACAGGCTAAATCCGAGAAAACATTGATTTTAAGCATTAAACAGTGTTGTTACTGTTTCTAGGGTCAGAATGTGTGACATTCAAATGGATTTGAGTAATTGTAAGAGTTCGGGATGAATTTGGAGTGTTTAGACAACAGTTGAACCCGTTTTATCCCAAAACAGGCTTAAACCGAGAAAACATGCTAAAACCGAGAGAAAACATTGATTCGAAGAAGTAAACAGCTATGTTACTCTTTCTAGGGTAAAATATGCAACAATCCAATGCATTTGACTAATTACAAGAGTTCGCGTTGAATTTAGAGTGTTTAGCCACCAGTTATACCCATTTTGTCCCGAAACAGACTAAAACCGAGAAAACGTTGATTCTAAGCAGTAAACAGCGTTGTTACTGTTTCTAGGGTCAGAACATGTGACATTCCAATGCATTTTACTAATTGTCAAAGTTCAGGATGAATTTGGAGTGTTTAGACAATAGTTAAACCCGTTTTATCCCAAAACAGGCTGAAACCGAGAAAACAGGCTAAAACCGAGAGAAAACATTGGTTCGAAGCAGTAAACAGCGATGTTACTCTTTCTAGGGTAAAATATGTAACAATCCAATGCATTTGACTAATTACAAGATTTCGCGTTGAATTTGGAGTCTTTAGCCACCACTTATACCCATTTTGTCCCGAAAGAGGCTAAAACCGAAAAAACATTGATTCTAAGCATTAAACAGCGTTTTTACTGTTTTTAGGGTCAGAATGTGTGACATTCCAATGGATTTGACTAATTGTAAGAGTTCGGGATGAATTTGGAGTGTTTAGACAACGGTTGAACCCGTTTTATCCCAAAACAGGCTGACACCGAGAAAACATGCTAAAACCGAGAGAAAACATTGATCCGAAGAAGTGAACAGCTATGTTACTCTTTCTAGGGTAAAATATGCAACAATCCAATGCATTTGACTAATTACAAGAGTTCACGTTGGATTTGGAGTGCTTAGCCACCACTTATACCTCTTTTGTCCCGAAACAGGCTAAAACCAAGAAAACGTTGATTCTAAGCAGTAAACAGCGTTGTTACTGTTTCTAGGGTCATAATGTGTGATATTCCAATGCATTTGACTAATTGTAAGAGTTCGGGATGAATTTGGAGTGTTTAGACAACAGTTGAACCCGTTTTATCCCAAAACAGGCTTAAACCGAGAAAACATTGTTTCGAAGCAGTAAACAGCTATGTTACTCTTTCTATGTCAAAATATGTTACAATCCAATGCATTTGACTAACTACAAAAGTTTGGGTTGAATTCGGAGTGTTTAGACACCACTTTTACCCATTTTGTCCCGAAACAGGCTAAAACCGAGAAAGCATTGATTTGAAGCAGTAAACATCTCTGTTATTATGTCTAGGGTCAGAATATGTGACAGTCCAATGCATTGTACTAATTGTAAGAGTTCGGGATGAATTTGGAGTGTTTAGACAATCGTTAAACCCGTTTTATCCCAAAACAGGCTTAAACCGAGAAAACAGGCTAAAACCGAGAGAAACCATTGGTTCGAAGCAGTAAACAGCGATGTTACTCTTTCTAGGGTAAAATATGCAACAATCCAATGTATTTGACTAATTACAAGAGTTCGCGTTGAATTTAGAGTGTTTGCCACCACTTATACCCATTTTGTCCCGAAAGAGGCTAAAACCGAAAAAACATTGATTCTAAGCATTACACAGCGTTTTTACTGTTTTTAGGGTCAGAATGTGTGACATTCCAATGGATTTGACTAATTGTAAGAGTTCGGGATGAATTTGGAGTGTTTAGACAACGGTTGAACCCGTTTTATCCCAAAACAGGCTGACACCAAGAAAACATGCTAAAACCGAGAGAAAACATTGATCTGAAGAAGTGAACAGCTATGTTACTCTTTCTAGGGTAAAATATGCAACAATCCAATGCATTTGACTAATTACAAGAGTTCACGTTGGATTTGGAGTGCTTAGCCACCACTATACCTATTTTGTCCCGAAACAGGCTAAAACCAAGAAAACGTTGATTCTAAGCAGTAAACAGCGTTGTTACTGTTTCTAGGGTCAGAATGTGTTATATTCCAATGCATTTGACTAATTGTAAGAGTTCGGGATGAATTTGGAGTGTTTAGACAATCGTTAAACCCGTTTTATCCCAAAACAGGCTTAAACCGAGAAAACAGGCTAAAACCGAGAGAAACCATTGGTTCGAAGCAGTAAACAGCGATGTTACTCTTTCTAGGGTAAAATATGCAACAATCCAATGCATTTGACTAATTACAAGAGTTCGCGTTGAATTTAGAGTGTTTAGCCACCACTTATACCCATTTTGTCCCGAAAGAGGCTAAAACCGAAAAAACATTGATTCTAAGCATTAAACAGCGTTTTTACTGTTTTTAGGGTCAGAATGTGTGACATTCCAATGGATTTGACTAATTGTAAGAGTTCGGAATGAATTTGGAGTGTTTAGACAACAGTTGAATCCGTTTTATCCCAAAACAGGCTTAAACCGAGTAAACATGCTAAAACCGAGAGAAAACATTGATTCGAAGAAGTAAACAGCTATGTTACTCTTTCTTGGGTAAAATATGCAACAATCCAATGCATTTGACTAATTACAAGAGTTCGCGTTGAATTTGGAGTGTTTAGCCACCACTTATACCCATTTTGTCCCGAAACAGGCTAAAACCGAGAAAACGTTGATTCTAAGAATTAAACAGCATTGTTACTGTTTCTAGGGTCAGAATGTGTGACATTCCTACGGATTTGACTAATTGTAAGAGTTCAGGATGAATTTGGAGTGTTTAGACAACAGTTGAACCCGTTTTATCCCAAAACAGGCTTAAACCGAGTAAACATGCTAAAACCGAGAGAAAACATTGATTCGAAGAAGTAAACAGCTATTTTACTATTTCTTGGGTACAATATGCAACAATCCAATGCATTTGACTAATTACAAGAGTTCGCGTTGAATTTGGAGTGTTTAGCCACCACTTATACCCATTTTGTCCCGAAAGAGGCTAAAACCGAGAAAACGTTGATTCTAAGCAGTAAACAGCGTTGTTACTGTTTCTAGGGTCAGAATGTGTGACATTCCAATGGATTTGACTAATTGTAAGAGTTCGAGATGAATTTGGAGTGTTTAGACAACAGTTGAACCCGTTTTATCCCAAAAGAGGCTTAAACCGAGAAAACATGCTAAAACCGAGAGAAAACATTGATTCGAAGAAGTAAACAGCTATGTTACTCTTTCTAGGGTCAAATATGCAATAATCCAATGCATTTGACTAATTACAAGAGTTCGCGTTAAATTTGGAGTGTTTAGCCACCACTTATACCCATTTTCTCCCGAAATAGGCTAAATCCGAGAAAACATTGATTCTAAGCATTAAACAGTGTTGTTACTGTTTCTAGGGTCAGAATGTGTGACATTCCAATGGATTTGACTAATTGTAAGAGTTCGGGATGAATTTGGAGTGTTTAGACAACAGTTGAATCCGTTTTATCCCAAAACAGGCTTAAACCGAGAAAATATGCTAAAACCGAGAGAAAAATTGATTCGAAGAAGTAAACACCTATGTTACTCTTTCTAGGGTAAAATATGCAAAAATCCAATTCATTTGACTAATTACAAGAGTTCGCATTAAATTTGGAGTGTTTAGCCACCAGTTATACCCTTTTTGTCCCGAAACAGGCTGAAACTGAGAGAACGTTGATTCTAAGCAGTAAACAGCGTTGTTACTAATTCTAGGGTCAGAATGTGTGACATTCCAATGAATTTGACTAATTGTAAGAGTTCGGGATGAATTTGGAGTGTTTAGACAACAGTTGAACCCGTTTTATCCCAAAACAGGTTTAAACCGAGAAAACAGGCTAAAACCGAAAGAAAACATTGGTTCGAAGCAGTAAACAGCGATGTTACTCTTTCTTGGGTAAAATATGTAACAATCCAATGCATTTGACTAATTCCAAGATTTCGCGTTGAATTTGGAGTGTTTAGCCACCACTTATACCCATTTTGTCCCGAAAGAGGCTAAAACCGAAAAAACATTGATTCTAAGCATTAAACAGCGTTGTTACTGTTTCAAGGGTCAGAATGTGTGACATTCCAATGGATTTGACTAATTGTAAGAGTTCGGGATGAATTTGGAGTGTTTAGACAATAGTTGAACCCGTTTTATCCCAAAACAGGCTTAAACCGAGAAAATATGCTAAAACCGAGAGAAAACATTGATTCGAAGAAGTAAACAGCTATGTTACTCTTTCTAGGGTAAAATATGCAACAATCCAATGCATTTGACTAATTACAAGAGTTCGCGTTGAATTTGGAGTGTTTAGCCACCAGTTATACCCATTTTGTCCCGAAACAGACTAAAACCGAGAAAACTTTGATTCTAAGCAGTAAACAGCGTTGTTACTGTTTCTAGGGTCAGAATATGTGAAATTCCAATGCATTTTACTAATTGTCAAAGTTCGGGATGAATTTGGAGTGTTTAGACAACAGTTGAATCCGTTTTATCCCAAAACAGGCTTAAACCGAGTAAACATGCTAAAACCGAGAGAAAACATTGATTCGAAGAAGTAAACAGCTATGTTACTCTTTCTTGGGTAAAATATGCAACAATCCAATGCATTTGACTAATTACAAGAGTTCGCGTTGAATTTGGAGTGTTTAGCCACCACTTATACCCATTTTGTCCCGAAACAGGCTAAAACCGAGAAAACGTTGATTCTAAGCATTAAACAGCATTGTTACTGTTTCTAGGGTCAGAATGTGTGACATTCCTACGGATTTGACTAATTGTAAGAGTTCAGGATGAATTTGGAGTGTTTAGACAACAGTTGAACCCGTTTTATCCCAAAACAGGCTTAAACCGAGTAAACATGCTAAAACCGAGAGAAAACATTGATTCGAAGAAGTAAACAGCTATTTTACTATTTCTTGGGTAAAATATGCAACAATCCAATGCATTTGACTAATTACAAGAGTTCGCGTTGAATTTGGAGTGTTTAGCCACCACTTATACCCATTTTGTCCCGAAACAGGCTAAAACCGAGAAAACGTTGATTCTAAGCAGTAAACAGCGTTGTTACTGTTTCTAGGGTCAGAATGTGTGACATTCCAATGGATTTGACTAATTGTAAGAGTTCGAGATGAATTTGGAGTGTTTAGACAACAGTTGAACCCGTTTTATCCCAAAAGAGGCTTAAACCGAGAAAACATGCTAAAACCGAGAGAAAACATTGATTCGAAGAAGTAAACAGCTATGTTACTCTTTCTAGGGTCAAATATGCAATAATCCAATGCATTTGACTAATTACAAGAGTTCGCGTTAAATTTGGAGTGTTTAGCCACCACTTATACCCATTTTCTCCTGAAACAGGCTAAATCCGAGAAAACATTGATTCTAAGCATTAAACAGTGTTGTTACTGTTTCTAGGGTCAGAATGTGTGACATTCCAATGGATTTGACTAATTGTAAGAGTTCGGGATGAATTTGGAGTGTTTAGACAACAGTTGAATCCGTTTTATCCCAAAACAGGCTTAAACCGAGAAAATATGCTAAAACCGAGAGAAAAATTGATTCGAAGAAGTAAACACCTATGTTACTCTTTCTAGGGTAAAATATGCAAAAATCCAATGCATTTGACTAATTACAAGAGTTCGCATTAAATTTGGAGTGTTTAGCCACCAGTTATACCCTTTTTGTCCCGAAACAGGCTGAAACCGAGAGAACGTTGATTCTAAGCAGTAAACAGCGTTGTTACTAATTCTAGGGTCAGAAAGTGTGACATTCCAATGAATTTGACTAATTGTAAGAGTTCGGGATGAATTTGGAGTGTTTAGACAACAGTTGAACCCGTTTTATCCCAAAACAGGTTTAAACCGAGAAAACAGGCTAAAACCGAAAGAAAACATTGGTTCGTAGCAGTAAACAGCGATGTTACTCTTTCTTGGGTAAAATATGTAACAATCCAATGCATTTGACTAATTCCAAGATTTCGCGTTGAATTTGGAGTGTTTAGCCACCACTTATACCCATTTTGTCCCGAAAGAGGCTAAAACCGAAAAAACATTGATTCTAAGCATTAAACAGCGTTGTTAATGTTTCAAGGGTCAGAATGTGTGACATTCCAATGGATTTGACTAATAGTAAGAGTTCGGGATGAATTTGGAGTGTTTAGACAACAGTTGAACCCGTTTTATCCCAAAACAGGCTTAAACCGAGAAAACATGCTAAAACCGAGAGAAAACATTGATTCGAAGAAGTAAACAGCTATGTTACTCTTTCTAGGGTAAAATATGCAACAATCCAATGCATTTGACTAATTACAAGAGTTCGCGTTGAATTTGGAGTGTTTAGCCACCACTTATACCCATTTTGTCCCGAAACAGGCTAAAACCGAGAAAACGTTGATTCTAAGCAGTAAACAGCGTTGTTACTGTTTCTAGGGTCAGAATGTGTGACATTCCAATGGATTTGACTAATTGTAAGAGTTCGGGATGAATTTGGAGTGTTTAGACTATAGTTGAACCCGTTTTATCCCAAAAGAGGCTTAAACCAAGAAAACATGCTAAAACCGAGAGAAAACATTGATTCGAAGAAGTAAACAGCTATGTTACTCTTTCTAGGGTCAAATATGCATCCATCCAATGCTTTTGACTAATTACAAGAGTTCGCGTTGAATTTGGAGTGTTTAGCCACCACTTATACCCATTTTGTCCCGAAACAGGCTAAATCCGAGAAAACTTTGATTCTAAGCATCAAACAGCATTGTTACTGTTTCTAGGGTCAGAATGTGTGACATTCCTACGGATTTGACTAATTGTAAGAGTTCGGGATGAATTTGGAGTGTTTAGACAACAGTTGAACCCGTTTTATCCCAAAACAGGCTTAAACCGAGTAAACATGCTAAAACCGAGAGAAAACATTGATTCGAAGAAGTAAACAGCTATTTTACTATTTCTTGGGTAAAATATGCAACAATCCAATGCATTTGACTAATTACAAGAGTTCGCGTTGAATTTGGAGTGTTTAGCCACCACTTATACCCATTTTGTCCCGAAACAGGCTAAAACCGAGAAAACGTTGATTCTAAGCAGTAAACAGCGTTGTTACTGTTTCTAGGGTCAGAATGTGTGACATTCCAATGGATTTGACTAATTGTGAGAGTTTGGGATGAACTTGGAGTGTTTAGACAATAGTTGAACCCGTTTTATCCCAAAAGAGGCTTAAACCGAGAAAACATGCTAAAACTGAGAGAAAACATTGATTCGAAGAAGTAAACAGCTATGTTACTCTTTCTAGGGTCAAATATGCATCAATCCAATGCTTTTGACTAATTACAAGAGTTCGCGTTGAATTTGGAGTGTTTAGCCACCACTTATACCCATTTTGTCCCGAAACAGGCTAAATCCGAGAAAACATTGATTCTAAGCATTAAACAGCGTTGTTACTGTTTCTAGGGTCAGAATGTGTGACATTCCAATGGATTTGACTATTTGTAAGAGTTCGAGATGAATTTGGAGTGTTTAGACAACAGTTGAACCCGTTTTATCCCAAAAGAGGCTTAAACCGAGAAAACATGCTAAAACCGAGAGAAAACATTGATTCGAAGAAGTAAACAGCTATGTTACTCTTTCTAGGGTCAAATATGCAATAATCCAATGCATTTGACTAATTACAAGAGTTCGCGTTAAATTTGGAGTGTTTAGCCACCACTTATACCCATTTTCTCCCGAAATAGGCTAAATCCGAGAAAACATTGATTCTAAGCATTAAACAGTGTTGTTACTGTTTCTAGGGTCAGAATGTGTGACATTCCAATGGATTTGACTAATTGTAAGAGTTCGGGATGAATTTGGAGTGTTTAGACAACAGTTGAATCCGTTTTATCCCAAAACAGGCTTAAACCGAGAAAACATGCTAAAACCGAGAGAAAACATTGATTCGAAGAAGTAAACAGCTATGTTACTCTTTCTAGGGTCAAATATGCATCAATCCAATGCTTTTGACTAATTACAAGAGTTCGCGTTGAATTTGGAGTGTTTAGCCACCACTTATACCCATTTTGTCCCAAAACAGGCTAAATCCGAGAAAACTTTGATTCTAAGCATCAAACAGCATTGTTACTGTTTCTAGGGTCAGAATGTGTGACATTCCTACGGATTTGACTAATTGTAAGAGTTCGGGATGAATTTGGAGTGTTTAGACAACAGTTGAACCCGTTTTATCCCAAAACAGGCTTAAACCGAGTAAACATGCTAAAACCGAGAGAAAACATTGATTCGAAGAAGTAAACACCTATTTTACAATTTCTTGGGTAAAATATGCAACAATCCAATGCATTTGACTAATTACAAGAGTTCGCGTTGAATTTGGAGTGTTTAGCCACCACTTATACCCATTTTGTCCCGAAACAGGCTAAAACCGAGAAAACGTTGATTCTAAGCAGTAAACAGCGTTGTTACTGTTTCTAGGGTCAGAATATGTGAAATTCCAATGCATTTTACTAATTGTCAAAGTTCGGGATGAATTTGGAGTGTTTAGACAACAGTTGAATCAGTTTTATCCCAAAACAGGCTTAAACCGAGAAAACAGGCTAAAACAGAGAGAAACCATTGGTTCGAAGCAGTAAACAGCGATGTTACTCTTTCTAGGGTAAAATATGTAACAATCCAATGCATTTGACTAATTACAAGATTTCGCGTTGAATTTGGAGTGTTTAGCCACCACTTATACCCATTTTGTCCCGAAAGAGGCTAAAACAGAAAAAACATTGATTCTAAGCATTAAACAGCGTTTTTACTGTTTTTAGGGTCAGAATGTGTGACATTCCAATGGATTTGACTAATTGTAAGAGTTCGGGATGAATTTGGAGTGTTTAGACAACAGTTGAACCCGTTTTATCCCAAAACAGGCTGACACCGAGAAAACATGCTAAAACCGAGAGAAAGCATTGATCCGAAGAAGTGAACAGCTATGTTACTCTTTCTTGGGTAAAATATGCAACAATCCAATGCATTTGACTAATTACAAGAGTTCGCGTTGAATTTGGAGTGTTTAGCCACCACTTATACCCATTTTGTCCCGAAACAGGCTAAAACCGAGAAAACGTTGATTCTAAGCAGTAAACAGCGTTGTTACTGTTTCTAGGGTCAGAATGTGTGACATTCCAATGGATTTGACTAATTGTAAGAGTTCGGGATGAATTTGGAGTGTTTAGACTATAGTTGAACCCGTTTTATCCCAAAAGAGGCTTAAACCAAGAAAACATGCTAAAACCGAGAGAAAACATTGATTCGAAGAAGTAAACAGCTATGTTACTATTTCTAGGGTCAAATATGCATCCATCCAATGCTTTTGACTAATTACAAGAGTTCGCGTTGAATTTGGAGTGTTTAGCCACCACTTATACCCATTTTGCCCCGAAACAGGCTAAATCCGAGAAAACTTTGATTCTAAGCATCAAACAGCATTGTTACTGTTTCTAGGGTCAGAATGTGTGACATTCCTACGGATTTGACTAATTGTAAGAGTTCGGGATGAATTTGGAGTGTTTAGACAACAGTTGAACCCGTTTTATCCCAAAACAGGCTTAAACCGAGTAAACATGCTAAAACCGAGAGAAAACATTGATTCGAAGAAGTAAACAGCTATTTTACTATTTCTTGGGTAAAATATGCAACAATCCAATGCATTTGACTAATTACAAGAGTTCGCGTTGAATTTGGAGTGTTTAGCCACCACTTATACCCATTTTGTCCCGAAACAGGCTAAAACCGAGAAAACGTTGATTCTAAGCAGTAAACAGCGTTGTTACTGTTTCTAGGGTCAGAATGTGTGACATTCCAATGGATTTGACTAATTGTGAGAGTTTGGGATGAACTTGGAGTGTTTAGACAATAGTTGAACCCGTTTTATCCCAAAAGAGGCTTAAACCGAGAAAACATGCTAAAACCGAGAGAAAACATTGATTCGAAGAAGTAAACAGCTATGTTACTCTTTCTAGGGTCAAATATGCATCAATCCAATGCTTTTGACTAATTACAAGAGTTCGCGTTGAATTTGGAGTGTTTAGCCACCACTTATACCCATTTTGTCCCGAAACAGGCTAAATCCGAGAAAACTTTGATTCTAAGCATCAAACAGCATTGTTACTGTTTCTAGGGTCAGAATGTGTGACATTCCTACGGATTTGACTAATTGTAAGAGTTCGGGATGAATTTGGAGTGTTTAGACAACAGTTGAACCCGTTTTATCCCAAAACAGGCTTAAACCGAGTAAACATGCTAAAACCGAGAGAAAACATTGATTCGAAGAAGTAAACACCTATTTTACAATTTCTTGGGTAAAATATGCAACAATCCAATGCATTTGACTAATTACAAGAGTTCGCGTTGAATTTGGAGTGTTTAGCCACCACTTATACCCATTTTGTCCCGAAACAGGCTAAAACCGAGAAAACGTTGATTCTAAGCAGTAAACAGCGTTGTTACTGTTTCTAGGTTCAGAATGTGTGACATTCCATTGGATTTGACTAATTGTAAGAGTTCGAGATGAATTTGGAGTGTTTAGACAATAGTTGAACCCGTTTTATCCCAAAAGAGGCTTAAACCGAGAAAACATGCTAAAACCGAGAGAAAACATTGATTCGAAGAAGTAAACAGCTATGTTACTCTTTCTAGGGTCAAATATGCATCAACCCAATGCTTTTGACTAATTACAAGAGTTCGCGTTGAATTTGGAGTGTTTAGCCACCACTTATACCCATTTTGTCCCGAAACAGGCTAAATCCGAGAAAACTTTGATTCTATGCATTAAACAGCGTTGTTACTGTTTCTAGGGTCAGAATGTGTGACATTCCAATGGATTTGACTAATTGTAAGAGTTCGGGATGAATTTGGAGTGTTTAAACAACAGTTGAACCCGTTTTATCCCAAAACAGGTTTAAACCGAGAAAACATGCTAAAACCGAGAGAAAACATTGGTTCGAAGAAGTAAACAGCGATGTTACTCTTTCTAGGGTAAAATATGTAACAATCCAATGCATTTTACTAATTACAAGATTTCGCGTTGAATGTGGAGTGTTTAGCCACCACTTATACCCATTTTGTCCCGAAAGAGGCTAAAACCGAAAAAACATTGATTCTAAGCATTAATAAGAGTTGTTAGTGTTTCTAGGGTCAGAATGTGTGACATTCCTACGGATTTGACTAATTGTAAGAGTTCGGGATGAATTTGGAGTGTTTAGACAACAGTTGAACCCGTTTTATCCCAAAACAGGCTTAAACCGAGTAAACATGCTAAAACCGAGAGAAAACATTGATTCGAAGAAGTAAACAGCTATTTTACTATTTCTTGGGTAAAATATGCAACAATCCAATGCATTTGACTAATTACAAGAGTTCGCGTTGAATTTGGAGTGTTTAGCCACCACTTATACCCATTTTGTCCCGAAACAGGCTAAAACCGAGAAAACGTTGATTCTAAGCAGTAAACAGCGTTGTTACTGTTTCTAGGGTCAGAATGTGTGACATTCCAATGGATTTGACTAATTGTGAGAGTTTGGGATGAACTTGGAGTGTTTAGACAATAGTTGAACCCGTTTTATCCCAAAAGAGGCTTAAACCGAGAAAACATGCTAAAACCGAGAGAAAACATTGATTCGAAGAAGTAAACAGCTATGTTACTCTTTCTAGGGTCAAATATGCATCAATCCAATGCTTTTGACTAATTACAAGAGTTCGCGTTGAATTTGGAGTGTTTAGCCACCACTTATACCCATTTTGTCCCGAAACAGGCTAAATCCGAGAAAACTTTGATTCTAAGCATCAAACAGCATTGTTACTGTTTCTAGGGTCAGAATGTGTGACATTCCTACGGATTTGACTAATTGTAAGAGTTCGGGATGAATTTGGAGTGTTTAGACAACAGTTGAACCCGTTTTATCCCAAAACAGGCTTAAACCGAGTAAACATGCTAAAACCGAGAGAAAACATTGATTCGAAGAAGTAAACACCTATTTTACAATTTCTTGGGTAAAATATGTAACAATCCAATGCATTTAACTAATTACAAGAGTTCGCGTTGAATTTGGAGTGTTTAGCCACCACTTATACTCATTTTGTCCCGAAACAGGCTAAATCCGAGAAAACGTTGATTCTAAGCAGTAAACAGCGTTGTTACTGTTTCTAGGGTCAGAATGTGTGACATTCAAATGGATTTGAGTAATTGTAAGAGTTCGGGATGAATTTGGAGTGTTTAGACAACAGTTGAACCCGTTTTATCCCAAAACAGGCTTAAACCGAGTAAACATGCTAAAACCGAGAGAAAACATTGATTCGAAGAAGTAAACACCTATTTTACAATTTCTTGGGTAAAATATGCAACAATCCAATGCATTTGACTAATTACAAGAGTTCGCGTTGAATTTGGAGTGTTTAGCCACCACTTATACCCATTTTGTCCCGAAACAGGCTAAAACCGAGAAAACGTTGATTCTAAGCAGTAAACAGCGTTGTTACTGTTTCTAGGTTCAGAATGTGTGACATTCCATTGGATTTGACTAATTGTAAGAGTTCGAGATGAATTTGGAGTGTTTAGACAATAGTTGAACCCGTTTTATCCCAAAAGAGGCTTAAACCGAGAAAACATGCTAAAACCGAGAGAAAACATTGATTCGAAGAAGTAAACAGCTATGTTACTCTTTCTAGGGTCAAATATGCATCAACCCAATGCTTTTGACTAATTACAAGAGTTCGCGTTGAATTTGGAGTGTTTAGCCACCACTTATACCCATTTTGTCCCGAAACAGGCTAAATCCGAGAAAACTTTGATTCTATGCATTAAACAGCGTTGTTACTGTTTCTAGGGTCAGAATGTGTGACATTCCAATGGATTTGACTAATTGTAAGAGTTCGGGATGAATTTGGAGTGTTTAAACAACAGTTGAACCCGTTTTATCCCAAAACAGGTTTAAACCGAGAAAACATGCTAAAACCGAGAGAAAACATTGGTTCGAAGAAGTAAACAGCGATGTTACTCTTTCTAGGGTAAAATATGTAACAATCCAATGCATTTTACTAATTACAAGATTTCGCGTTGAATTTGGAGTGTTTAGCCACCACTTATACCCATTTTGTCCCGAAAGAGGCTAAAACCGAAAAAACATTGATTCTAAGCATTAATAAGAGTTGTTACTGTTTCTAGGGTCAGAATGTGTGACATTCCTACGGATTTGACTAATTGTAAGAGTTCGGGATGAATTTGGAGTGTTTAGACAACAGTTGAACCCGTTTTATCCCAAAACAGGCTTAAACCGAGTAAACATGCTAAAACCGAGAGAAAACATTGATTCGAAGAAGTAAACAGCTATTTTACTCTTTCTTGGGTAAAATATGCAACAATCCAATGCATTTGACTAATTACAAGAGTTCGCGTTGAATTTGGAGTGTTTAGCCACCACTTATACCCATTTTGTCCCGAAAGAGGCTAAAACCGAGAAAACGTTGATTCTAAGCAGTAAACAGCGTTGTTACTGTTTCTAGGGTCAGAATGTGTGACATTCCAATGGATTTGACTAATTGTAAGAGTTCGGGATGAATTTGGAGTGTTTAGACAATAGTTGAACCCGTTTTATCCCAAAAGAGGCTTAAACCGAGAAAACATGCTAAAACCGAGAGAAAACGTTGATTCGAAGAAGTAAACAGCTATGTTACTCTTTCTAGGGTCAAATATGCATCAATCCAATGCTTTTGATTAATTACAAGAGTTCGCGTTGAATTTGGAGTGTTTAGCCACCACTTATACCCATTTTGTCCCGAAACAGGCTAAATCCGAGAAAACTTTGATTCTAAGCATCAAACAGCATTGTTACTGTTTCTAGGGTCAGAATGTGTGACATTCCTACGGATTTGACTAATTGTAAGAGTTCGGGATGAATTTGGAGTGTTTAGACAACAGTTGAACCCGTTTTATCCCAAAACAGGCTTAAACCGAGTAAACATGCTAAAACCGAGAGAAAACATTGATTCGAAGAAGTAAACAGCTATTTTACTATTTCTTGGGTAAAATATGTAACAATCCAATGCATTTAACTAATTACAAGAGTTCGGGTTGAATTTGGAGTGTTTAGCCACCACTTATACTCATTTTGTCCCGAAACAGGCTAAATCCGAGAAAACATTGATTTTAAGCATTAAACAGTGTTGTTACTGTTTCTAGGGTCAGAATGTGTGACATTCAAATGGATTTGAGTAATTGTAAGAGTTCGGGATGAATTTGGAGTGTTTAGACAACAGTTGAACCCGTTTTATCCTAAAACAGGCTTAAACCGAGAAAACATGCTAAAACCGAGAGAAAACATTGGTTCGAAGCAGTAAACAGCGATGTTACTCCTTCTAGGGTAAAATATGTAGCAATCCAATGTATTTGACTAATTACAAGATTTCGCGTTGAATTTGGAGTGTTTAGCCACCACTTATACCCATTTTGTCCCGAAAGAGGCTAAAACTGAAAAAACATTGATTCTAAGCATTAAACAGCATTGTTACTGTTTCTAGGGTCAGAATGTGTGACATTCCTACGGATTTGACTAATTGTAAGAGTTCGGGATGAATTTGGAGTGTTTAGACAACAGTTGAACCCGTTTTATCCCAAAACAGGCTTAAACCGAGTAAACATGCTAAAACCGAGAGAAAACATTGATTCGAAGAAGTAAACAGCTATTTTACTCTTTCTTGGGTAAAATATGCAACAATCCAATGCATTTGACTAATTACAAGAGTTCGCGTTGAATTTGGAGTGTTTAGCCACCACTTATACCCATTTTGTCCCGAAAGAGGCTAAAACCGAGAAAACGTTGATTCTAAGCAGTAAACAGCGTTGTTACTGTTTCTAGGGTCAGAATGTGTGACATTCCAATGGATTTGACTAATTGTAAGTGTTCGGGATGAATTTGGAGTGTTTAGACAATAGTTGAACCCGTTTTATCCCAAAAGAGGCTTAAACCGAGAAAACATTCTAAAACCGAGAGAAAACATTGATTCGAAGAAGTAAACACCTATTTTACAATTTCTTGGGTAAAATATGCAACAATCCAATGCATTTGACTAATTACAAGAGTTCGCGTTGAATTTGGAGTGTTTAGCCACCACTTATACCCATTTTGTCCCGAAACAGGCTAAAACCGAGAAAACGTTGATTCTAAGCAGTAAACAGCGTTGTTACTGTTTCTAGGGTCAGAATGTGTGACATTCCAATGGATTTGACTAATTGTAAGAGTTCGGGATGAATTTGGAGTGTTTAGACAATAGTTGAACCCGTTTTATCCCAAAAGAGGCTTTAACCGAGAAAACATGCTAAAACCGAGAGAAAACATTGATTCGAAGAAGTAAACAGCTATGTTACTCTTTCTAGGGTCAAATATGCATCAATCCAATGCTTTTGACTAATTACAAGAGTTCGCGTTGAATTTGGAGTGTTTAGCCACCACTTATACCTATTTTGTCCCGAAACAGGCTAAATCCGAGAAAACTTTGATTCTAAGCATTAAACAGCGTTGTTACTGTTTCTAGGGTCAGAATGTGTGACATTCCAATGGATTTGACTAATTGTAAGAGTTCGGGATGAATTTGGAGTGTTTAAACAACAGTTGAACCCGTTTTATCCCAAAACAGGCTTAAACCGAGAAAACATGCTAAAACCGAGAGAAAACATTGGTTCGAAGAAGTAAACAGCGATGTTACTCTTTCTAGGGTAAAATATGTAACAATCCAATGCATTTTACTAATTACAAGATTTCGCGTTGAATTTGGAGTGTTTAGCCACCACTTATACCCATTTTGTCCCGAAAGAGGCTAAAACCGAAAAAACATTGATTCTAAGCATTAATAAGAGTTGTTAGTGTTTCTAGGGTCAGAATGTGTGACATTCCAATGGATTTGACTAATTGTAAGAGTTCGGGATGAATTTGGAGTGTTTAGACAACGGTTGAACCCGTTTTATCCCAAAACAGGCTTAAACCGAGAAAACATGCTAAAACCGAGAGAAAACATTGATTCGAAGCAGTACACAGTTATGTTACTCTTTCTAGGGTCAAATATGTAACAATCCAATGCATTTAACTAATTACAAGAGTTCGGGTTGAATTTGGAGTGTTTAGCCACCACTTATACTCATTTTGTCCCGAAACAGGCTAAATCCGAGAAAACATTGATTTTAAGCATTAAACAGTGTTGTTACTGTTTCTAGGGTCAGAATGTGTGACATTCAAATGGATTTGAGTAATTGTAAGAGTTCGGGATGAATTTGGAGTGTTTAGACAACAGTTGAACCCGTTTTATCCTAAAACAGGCTTATACCGAGAAAACATGCTAAAACCGAGAGAAAACATTGGTTCGAAGCAGTAAACAGCGATGTTACTCCTTCTAGGGTAAAATATGTAGCAATCCAATGCATTTGACTAATTACAAGATTTCGCGTTGAATTTGGAGTGTTTAGCCACCACTTATACCCATTTTGTCCCGAAAGAGGCTAAAACCGAAAAAACATTGATTCTAAGCATTAAACAGCATTGTTACTGTTTCTAGGGTCAGAATGTGTGACATTCCTACGGATTTGACTAATTGTAAGAGTTCGGGATGAATTTGGAGTGTTTAGACAACAGTTGAACCCGTTTTATCCCAAAACAGGCTTAAACCGAGTAAACATGCTAAAACCGAGAGAAAACATTGATTCGAAGAAGTAAACAGCTATTTTACTCTTTCTTGGGTAAAATATGCAACAATCCAATGCATTTGACTAATTACAAGAGTTCGCGTTGAATTTGGAGTGTTTAGCCACCACTTATACCCATTTTGTCCCGAAAGAGGCTAAAACCTAGAAAACGTTGATTCTAAGCAGTAAACAGCGTTGTTACTGTTTCTAGGGTCAGAATGTGTGACATTCCAATGGATTTGACTAATTGTAAGAGTTCGGGATGAATTTGGAGTGTTTAGACAATAGTTGAACCCGTTTTATCCCAAAAGAGGCTTAAACCGAGAAAACATTCTAAAACCGAGAGAAAACATTGATTCGAAGAAGTAAACACCTATTTTACAATTTCTTGGGTAAAATATGCAACAATCCAATGCATTTGACTAATTACAAGAGTTCGCGTTGAATTTGGAGTGTTTAGCCACCACTTATACCCATTTTGTCCCGAAACAGGCTAAAACCGAGAAAACGTTGATTCTAAGCAGTAAACAGCGTTGTTACTGTTTCTAGGGTCAGAATGTGTGACATTCCAATGGATTTGACTAATTGTAAGAGTTCGGGATGAATTTGGAGTGTTTAGACAATAGTTGAACCCGTTTTATCCCAAAAGAGGCTTAAACCGAGAAAACATGCTAAAACCGAGAGAAAACATTGATTCGAAGAAGTAAACAGCTATGTTACTCTTTCTAGGGTCAAATATGCATCAATCCAATGCTTTTGACTAATTACAAGAGTTCGCGTTGAATTTGGAGTGTTTAGCCACCACTTATACCTATTTTGTCCCGAAACAGGCTAAATCCGAGAAAACTTTGATTCTAAGCATTAAACAGCGTTGTTACTGTTTCTAGGGTCAGAATGTGTGACATTCCAATGGATTTGACTAATTGTAAGAGTTCGGGATGAATTTGGAGTGTTTAAACAACAGTTGAACCCGTTTTATCCCAAAACAGGCTTAAACCGAGAAAACATGCTAAAACCGAGAGAAAACATTGGTTCGAAGAAGTAAACAGCGATGTTACTCTTTCTAGGGTAAAATATGTAACAATCCAATGCATTTTACTAATTACAAGATTTCGCGTTGAATTTGGAGTGTTTAGCCACCACTTATACCCATTTTGTCCCGAAAGAGGCTAAAACCGAAAAAACATTGATTCTAAGCATTAATAAGAGTTGTTAGTGTTTCTAGGGTCAGAATGTGTGACATTCCAATGGATTTGACTAATTGTAAGAGTTCGGGATGAATTTGGAGTGTTTAGACAACGGTTGAACCCGTTTTATCCCAAAACAGGCTTAAACCGAGAAAACATGCTAAAACCGAGAGAAAACATTGATTCGAAGCAGTACACAGTTATGTTACTCTTTCTAGGGTCAAATATGTAACAATCCAATGCATTTAACTAATTACAAGAGTTCGGGTTGAATTTGGAGTGTTTAGCCACCACTTATACTCATTTTGTCCCGAAACAGGCTAAATCCGAGAAAACATTGATTTTAAGCATTAAACAGTGTTGTTACTGTTTCTAGGGTCAGAATGTGTGACATTCAAATGGATTTGAGTAATTGTAAGAGTTCGGGATGAATTTGGAGTGTTTAGACAACAGTTGAACCCGTTTTATCCTAAAACAGGCTTATACCGAGAAAACATGCTAAAACCGAGAGAAAACATTGGTTCGAAGCAGTAAACAGCGATGTTACTCCTTCTAGGGTAAAATATGTAGCAATCCAATGCATTTGACTAATTACAAGATTTCGCGTTGAATTTGGAGTGTTTAGCCACCACTTATACCCATTTTGTCCCGAAAGAGGCTAAAACCGAAAAAACATTGATTCTAAGCATTAAACAGCATTGTTACTGTTTCTAGGGTCAGAATGTGTGACATTCCTACGGATTTGACTAATTGTAAGAGTTCGGGATGAATTTGGAGTGTTTAGACAACAGTTGAACCCGTTTTATCCCAAAACAGGCTTAAACCGAGTAAACATGCTAAAACCGAGAGAAAACATTGATTCGAAGAAGTAAACAGCTATTTTACTCTTTCTTGGGTAAAATATGCAACAATCCAATGCATTTGACTAATTACAAGAGTTCGCGTTGAATTTGGAGTGTTTAGCCACCACTTATACCCATTTTGTCCCGAAAGAGGCTAAAACCTAGAAAACGTTGATTCTAAGCAGTAAACAGCGTTGTTACTGTTTCTAGGGTCAGAATGTGTGACATTCCAATGGATTTGACTAATTGTAAGAGTTCGGGATGAATTTGGAGTGTTTAGACAATAGTTGAACCCGTTTTATCCCAAAAGAGGCTTAAACCGAGAAAACATGCTAAAACCGAGAGAAAACATTGATTCGAAGAAGTAAACAGCTATGTTACTCTTTCTAGGGTCAAATATGCATCAATCCAATGCTTTTGATTAATTACAAGAGTTCGCGTTGAATTCGGAGTCTTTAGCCACCACTTATACCCATTTTGTCCCGAAACAGGCTAAATCCGAGAAAACTTTGATTCTAAGCATCAAACAGCATTGTTACTGTTTCTAGGGTCAGAATGTGTGACATTCCTACGGATTTGACTAATTGTAAGAGTTCGGGATGAATTTGGAGTGTTTAGACAACAGTTGAACCCGTTTTATCCCAAAACAGGCTTAAACCGAGTAAACATGCTAAAACCGAGAGAAAACATTGATTCGAAGAAGTAAACAGCTATTTTACTATTTCTTGGGTAAAATATGCAACAATCCAATGCATTTGACTAATTACAAGAGTTCGCGTTGAATTTGGAGTGTTTAGCCACCACTAATACCCATTTTGTCCCGAAACAGGCTAAAACCGAGAAAACGTTGATTCTAAGCAGTAAACAGCGTTGTTACTGTTTCTAGGGTCAGAATGTGTGACATTCCAATGGATTTGACTAATTGTAAGAGTTCGGGATGAATTTGGAGTGTTTAGACAATAGTTGAACCCGTTTTATCCCAAAAGAGGCTTAAACCGAGAAAACATGCTAAAACCAAGAGAAAACATTGATTCGAAGAAGTAAACAGCTATGTTACTCTTTCTAGGGTCAAATATGCATCAATCCAATGCTTTTGACTAATTACAAGAGTTCGCGTTGAATTTGGAGTGTTTAGCCACCACTTATACCCATTTTGTCCCGAAACAGGCTAAATCCGAGAAAACTTTGATTCTAAGCATTAAACAGCATTGTTACTGTTTCTAGGGTCAGAATGTGTGACATTCCTACGGATTTGACTAATTGTAAGAGTTCGGGATGAATTTGGAGTGTTTAGACAACAGTTGAACCCGTTTTATCCCAAAACAGGCTTAAACCGAGTAAACATGCTAAAACCGAGAGAAAACATTGATTCGAAGAAGTAAACAGCTATTTTACTCTTTCTTGGGTAAAATATGCAACAATCCAATGCATTTGACTAATTACAAGAGTTCGCGTTGAATTTGGAGTGTTTAGCCACCACTTATACCCATTTTGTCCCGAAAGAGGCTAAAACCGAGAAAACGTTGATTCTAAGCAGTAAACAGCGTTGTTACTGTTTCTAGGGTCAGAATGTGTGACATTCCAATGGATTTGACTAATTGTAAGAGTTCGGGATGAATTTGGAGTGTTTAGACAATAGTTGAACCCGTTTTATCCCAAAAGAGGCTTAAACCGAGAAAACATGCTAAAACCGAGAGAAAACATTGATTCGAAGAAGTAAACAGCTATGTTACTCTTTCTAGGGTCAAATATGCATCAATCCAATGCTTTTGATTAATTACAAGAGTTCGCGTTGAATTTGGAGTGTTTAGCCACCACTTATACCTATTTTGTCCCGAAACATGCTAAATCCGAGAAAACTTTGATTCTAAGCATCAAACAGCATTGTTACTGTTTCTAGGGTCAGAATGTGTGACATTCCTACGGATTTGACTAATTGTAAGAGTTCGGGATGAATTTGGAGTGTTTAGACAACAGTTGAACCCGTTTTATCCCAAAACAGGCTTAAACCGAGTAAACATGCTAAAACCGAGAGAAAACATTGATTCGAAGAAGTAAACAGCTATTTTACTCTTTCTTGGGTAAAATATGCAACAATCCAATGCATTTGACTAATTACAAGAGTTCGCGTTGAATTTGGAGTGTTTAGCCACCACTTATACCCATTTTGTCCCGAAAGAGGCTAAAACCGAGAAAACGTTGATTCTAAGCAGTAAACAGCGTTGTTACTGTTTCTAGGGTCAGAATGTGTGACATTCCAATGGATTTGACTAATTGTAAGTGTTCGGGATGAATTTGGAGTGTTTAGACAATAGTTGAACCCGTTTTATCCCAAAAGAGGCTTAAACCGAGAAAACATTCTAAAACCGAGAGAAAACATTGATTCGAAGAAGTAAACACCTATTTTACAATTTCTTGGGTAAAATATGCAACAATCCAATGCATTTGACTAATTACAAGAGTTCGCGTTGAATTTGGAGTGTTTAGCCACCACTTATACCCATTTTGTCCCGAAACAGGCTAAAACGGAGAAAACGTTGATTCTAAGCATTAAACAGCATTGTTACTGTTTCTAGGGTCAGAATGTGTGACATTCCTACGGATTTGACTAATTGTAAGAGTTCGGGATGAATTTGGAGTGTTTAGACAACAGTTGAACCCGTTTTATCCCAAAACAGGCTTAAACCGAGTAAACATGCTAAAACCGAGAGAAAACATTGATTCGAAGCAGTAAACAGCTATTTTACTATTTCTTGTGTAAAATATGCAACAATCCAATGCATTTGACTAATTACAAGAGTTCGCGTTGAATTTGGAGTGTTTAGCCACCACTTATACTCATTTTGTCCCGAAACAGGCTAAAACCGAGAAAACGTTGATTCTAAGCAGTAAACAACGTTGTTACTGTTTCTAGGTTCAGAATGTGTGACATTCCATTGGATTTGACTAATTGTAAGAGTTCGGGATGAATTTGGAGTGTTTAGACAACAGTTGAACCCGTTTTATCCAAAAACAGGCTTAAACCGAGAAAACATTGATTCGAAGCAGTAAACAGCTATGTTACTCTTTCTATGTCAAAATATGTTACAATCCAATGCATTTGACTAATTACAAAAGTTTGGGTTGAATTTGGAGTGTTTAGACACCACTTTTACCCATTTTGTCCCGAAACAGGCTAAAACCGAGAAAGCATTGATTTGAAGCAGTAAACATCTCTGTTATTATGTCTAGGGTCAGAATATGTGACAGTCCAATGCATTTGACTAATTGTAAGAGTTCGGGATGAATTTGGAGTGTTTAGACAACAGTTGAACCCGTTTTATCCCAAAACAGGCTTAAACCGAGTAAACATGCTAAAACCGAGAGAAAACATTGGTTCGAAGCAGTAAACAGCGATGTTACTCTTTCTAGGGTAAAATATTTAACAATCCAATGCATTTGACTAATTACAAGATTTCGCGTTGAATTTGGAGTGTTTAGCCACCACTTATACCCATTTTGTCCCGAAAGAGGCTAAACCGAAAAAACATTGATTCTAAGCATTAAACAGCGTTGTTACTGTTTCTAGGATCAGAATGTGTGACATTCCAATGGATTTAACTAATTGTAAGAGTTCGGGATGAATTTGGAGTGTTTAGACAACTGTTGAACCTGTTTTATCCCAAAACAAGCTTAAACCGAGAAAACATGCTAAAACCGAGAGAAAACATTGATTCGAAGAAGTAAACAGCTATTTTACTATTTCTTGTGTAAAATATGCAACAATCCAATGCATTTGACTAATTACAAGAGTTCGCGTTGAATTTGGAGTGTTTAGCCACCACTTATACCCATTTTGTCCTGAAACAGGCTAAAACCGAGAAAACGTTGATTCTAAGCATTAAACAGCATTGTTACTTTTTCTAGGGTCAGAATGTATGACATTCCTACGGATTTGACTAATTGTAAGAGTTCGCGATGAATTTGGAGTGTTTAGACAACAGTTGAACCCGTTTTATCCCAAAACAGGCTTAAACCGAGTAAACATGCTAAAACCGAGAGAAAACATTGATTCGAAGAAGTAAACAGCTATTTTACTATTTCTTGGGTAAAATATGCAACAATCCAATGCATTTGACTAATTACAAGAGTTCGCGTTGAATTTGGAGTGTTTAGCCACCACTTATACCCATTTTGTCCCGAAACAGGCTAAAACGGAGAAAACGTTGATTCTAAGCAGTAAACAGCGTTGTTACTGTTTCTAGGGTCAGAATGTGTGACATTCCAATGGATTTGACTAATTGTAAGAGTTCGGGATGAATTTGGAGTGTTTAGACAACAGTTGAACCCGTTTTATCCCAAAAGAGGCTTAAACCGAGAAAACATGCTAAAACCGAGAGAAAACATTGATTCGAAGCAGTAAACAGCTATTTTACTATTTCTTGTGTAAAATATGCATCAATCCAATGCATTTGACTAATTACAAGAGTTCGCGTTGAATTTGGAGTGTTTAGCCACCACTTATACCCATTTTGTCCCGAAACAGGCTAAAACCGAGAAAACGTTGATTCTAGGCATTAAACAGCATTGTTACTGTTTCTAGGGTCAGAATGTCTGACATTCCAATGGATTTGACTATTTGTAAGAGTTCGGGATGAATTTGGAGTGTTTAGACAACAGTTGAACCCGTTTTATCCCAAAACAGGCTTAAACCGAGAAAACATGCTAAAACCGAGAGAAAACATTGATTCGAAGCAGTAAACAGCTATTTTACTATTTCTTGTGTAAAATATGCAACAATCCAATGCATTTGACTAATTACAAGAGTTCGCGTTGAATTTGGAGTGTTTAGCCACCACTAATACCCATTTTGTCCCGAAACAGGCTAAAACCGAGAAAACGTTGATTCTAAGCAGTAAACAGCGTTGTTACTGTTTCTAGGGTCAGAATGTGTGACATTCCTACGGATTTGACTAATTGTAAGAGTTCGGGATGAATTTGGAGTGTTTAGACAATAGTTGAACCCGTTTTATCCCAAAAGAGGCTTAAACCGAGAAAACATGCTAAAACCAAGAGAAAACATCGATTCGAAGAAGTAAACAGCTATGTTACTCTTTCTAGGGTCAAATATGCATCAATCCAATGCTTTTGACTAATTACAAGAGTTCGCGTTGAATTTGGAGTGTTTAGCCACCACTTATACCCATTTTGTCCCGAAACAGGCTAAATCCGAGAAAACTTTGATTCTAAGCATTAAACAGCATTGTTACTGTTTCTAGGGTCAGAATGTGTGACATTCCTACGGATTTGACTAATTGTAAGAGTTCGGGATGAATTTGGAGTGTTTAGACAACAGTTGAACCCGTTTTATCCCAAAACAGGCTTAAACCGAGTAAACATGCTAAAACCGAGAGAAAACATTGATTCGAAGAAGTAAACAGCTATTTTACTATTTCTTGGGTAAAATATGCAACAATCCAATGCATTTGACTAATTACAAGAGTTCGCGTTGAATTTGGAGTGTTTAGCCACCACTTATACTCATTTTGTCCCGAAACAGGCTAAAACCGAGAAAACGTTGATTCTAAGCAGTAAACAACGTTGTTACTGTTTCTAGGTTCAGAATGTGTGACATTCCATTGGATTTGACTAATTGTAAGAGTTCGGGATGAATTTGGAGTGTTTAGACAACAGTTGAACCCGTTTTATCCAAAAACAGGCTTAAACCGAGAAAACATTGATTCGAAGCAGTAAACAGCTATGTTACTCTTTCTATGTCAAAATATGTTACAATCCAATGCATTTGACTAATTACAAAAGTTTGGGTTGAATTTGGAGTGTTTAGACACCACTTTTACCCATTTTGTCCCGAAACAGGCTAAAACCGAGAAAGCATTGATTTGAAGCAGTAAACATCTCTGTTATTATGTCTAGGGTCAGAATATGTGACAGTCCAATGCATTTGACTAATTGTAAGAGTTCGGGATGAATTTGGAGTGTTTAGACAACAGTTGAACCCGTTTTATCCCAAAACAGGCTTAAACCGAGTAAACATGCTAAAACCGAGAGAAAACATTGGTTCGAAGCAGTAAACAGCGATGTTACTCTTTCTAGGGTAAAATATTTAACAATCCAATGCATTTGACTAATTACAAGATTTCGCGTTGAATTTGGAGTGTTTAGCCACCACTTATACCCATTTTGTCCCGAAAGAGGCTAAACCGAAAAAACATTGATTCTAAGCATTAAACAGCGTTGTTACTGTTTCTAGGATCAGAATGTGTGACATTCCAATGGATTTAACTAATTGTAAGAGTTCGGGATGAATTTGGAGTGTTTAGACAACTGTTGAACCTGTTTTATCCCAAAACAAGCTTAAACCGAGAAAACATGCTAAAACCGAGAGAAAACATTGATTCGAAGAAGTAAACAGCTATTTTACTATTTCTTGTGTAAAATATGCAACAATCCAATGCATTTGACTAATTACAAGAGTTCGCGTTGAATTTGGAGTGTTTAGCCACCACTTATACCCATTTTGTCCTGAAACAGGCTAAAACCGAGAAAACGTTGATTCTAAGCATTAAACAGCATTGTTACTTTTTCTAGGGTCAGAATGTATGACATTCCTACGGATTTGACTAATTGTAAGAGTTCGCGATGAATTTGGAGTGTTTAGACAACAGTTGAACCCGTTTTATCCCAAAACAGGCTTAAACCGAGTAAACATGCTAAAACCGAGAGAAAACATTGATTCGAAGAAGTAAACAGCTATTTTACTATTTCTTGGGTAAAATATGCAACAATCCAATGCATTTGACTAATTACAAGAGTTCGCGTTGAATTTGGAGTGTTTAGCCACCACTTATACCCATTTTGTCCCGAAACAGGCTAAAACGGAGAAAACGTTGATTCTAAGCAGTAAACAGCGTTGTTACTGTTTCTAGGGTCAGAATGTGTGACATTCCAATGGATTTGACTAATTGTAAGAGTTCGGGATGAATTTGGAGTGTTTAGACAACAGTTGAACCCGTTTTATCCCAAAAGAGGCTTAAACCGAGAAAACATGCTAAAACCGAGAGAAAACATTGATTCGAAGCAGTAAACAGCTATTTTACTATTTCTTGTGTAAAATATGCAACAATCCAATGCATTTGACTAATTACAAGAGTTCGCGTTGAATTTGGAGTGTTTAGCCACCACTTATACCCATTTTGTCCCGAAACAGGCTAAAACCGAGAAAACGTTGATGCTAGGCATTAAACAGCATTGTTACTGTTTCTAGGGTCAGAATGTCTGACATTCCAATGGATTTGACTAATTGTAAGAGTTCGGGATGAATTTGGAGTGTTTAGACAACAGTTGAACCCGTTTTATCCCAAAACAGGCTTAAACCGAGTAAACATGCTAAAACCGAGAGAAAACATTGGTTCGAAGCAGTAAACAGCGATGTTACTCTTTCTAGGGTAAAATATTTAACAATCCAATGCATTTGACTAATTACAAGATTTCGCGTTGAATTTGGAGTGTTTAGCCACCACTTATACCCATTTTGTCCCGAAAGAGGCTAAACCGAAAAAACATTGATTCTAAGCATTAAACAGCGTTGTTACTGTTTCTAGGATCAGAATGTGTGACATTCCAATGGATTTAACTAATTGTAAGAGTTCGGGATGAATTTGGAGTGTTTAGACAACTGTTGAACCTGTTTTATCCCAAAACAAGCTTAAACCGAGAAAACATGCTAAAACCGAGAGAAAACATTGATTCGAAGAAGTAAACAGCTATTTTACTATTTCTTGTGTAAAATATGCAACAATCCAATGCATTTGACTAATTACAAGAGTTCGCGTTGAATTTGGAGTGTTTAGCCACCACTTATACCCATTTTGTCCTGAAACAGGCTAAAACCGAGAAAACGTTGATTCTAAGCATTAAACAGCATTGTTACTTTTTCTAGGGTCAGAATGTATGACATTCCTACGGATTTGACTAATTGTAAGAGTTCGCGATGAATTTGGAGTGTTTAGACAACAGTTGAACCCGTTTTATCCCAAAACAGGCTTAAACCGAGTAAACATGCTAAAACCGAGAGAAAACATTGATTCGAAGAAGTAAACAGCTATTTTACTATTTCTTGGGTAAAATATGCAACAATCCAATGCATTTGACTAATTACAAGAGTTCGCGTTGAATTTGGAGTGTTTAGCCACCACTTATACCCATTTTGTCCCGAAACAGGCTAAAACGGAGAAAACGTTGATTCTAAGCAGTAAACAGCGTTGTTACTGTTTCTAGGGTCAGAATGTGTGACATTCCAATGGATTTGACTAATTGTAAGAGTTCGGGATGAATTTGGAGTGTTTAGACAACAGTTGAACCCGTTTTATCCCAAAAGAGGCTTAAACCGAGAAAACATGCTAAAACCGAGAGAAAACATTGATTCGAAGCAGTAAACAGCTATTTTACTATTTCTTGTGTAAAATATGCATCAATCCAATGCATTTGACTAATTACAAGAGTTCGCGTTGAATTTGGAGTGTTTAGCCACCACTTATACCCATTTTGTCCCGAAACAGGCTAAAACCGAGAAAACGTTGATTCTAGGCATTAAACAGCATTGTTACTGTTTCTAGGGTCAGAATGTCTGACATTCCAATGGATTTGACTATTTGTAAGAGTTCGGGATGAATTTGGAGTGTTTAGACAACAGTTGAACCCGTTTTATCCCAAAACAGGCTTAAACCGAGAAAACATGCTAAAACCGAGAGAAAACATTGATTCGAAGCAGTAAACAGCTATTTTACTATTTCTTGTGTAAAATATGCAACAATCCAATGCATTTGACTAATTACAAGAGTTCGCGTTGAATTTGGAGTGTTTAGCCACCACTAATACCCATTTTGTCCCGAAACAGGCTAAAACCGAGAAAACGTTGATTCTAAGCAGTAAACAGCGTTGTTACTGTTTCTAGGGTCAGAATGTGTGACATTCCTACGGATTTGACTAATTGTAAGAGTTCGGGATGAATTTGGAGTGTTTAGACAATAGTTGAACCCGTTTTATCCCAAAAGAGGCTTAAACCGAGAAAACATGCTAAAACCAAGAGAAAACATCGATTCGAAGAAGTAAACAGCTATGTTACTCTTTCTAGGGTCAAATATGCATCAATCCAATGCTTTTGACTAATTACAAGAGTTCGCGTTGAATTTGGAGTGTTTAGCCACCACTTATACCCATTTTGTCCCGAAACAGGCTAAATCCGAGAAAACTTTGATTCTAAGCATTAAACAGCATTGTTACTGTTTCTAGGGTCAGAATGTGTGACATTCCTACGGATTTGACTAATTGTAAGAGTTCGGGATGAATTTGGAGTGTTTAGACAACAGTTGAACCCGTTTTATCCCAAAACAGGCTTAAACCGAGTAAACATGCTAAAACCGAGAGAAAACATTGATTCGAAGAAGTAAACAGCTATTTTACTATTTCTTGGGTAAAATATGCAACAATCCAATGCATTTGACTAATTACAAGAGTTCGCGTTGAATTTGGAGTGTTTAGCCACCACTTATACTCATTTTGTCCCGAAACAGGCTAAAACCGAGAAAACGTTGATTCTAAGCAGTAAACAACGTTGTTACTGTTTCTAGGTTCAGAATGTGTGACATTCCATTGGATTTGACTAATTGTAAGAGTTCGGGATGAATTTGGAGTGTTTAGACAACAGTTGAACCCGTTTTATCCAAAAACAGGCTTAAACCGAGAAAACATTGATTCGAAGCAGTAAACAGCTATGTTACTCTTTCTATGTCAAAATATGTTACAATCCAATGCATTTGACTAATTACAAAAGTTTGGGTTGAATTTGGAGTGTTTAGACACCACTTTTACCCATTTTGTCCCGAAACAGGCTAAAACCGAGAAAGCATTGATTTGAAGCAGTAAACATCTCTGTTATTATGTCTAGGGTCAGAATATGTGACAGTCCAATGCATTTGACTAATTGTAAGAGTTCGGGATGAATTTGGAGTGTTTAGACAACAGTTGAACCCGTTTTATCCCAAAACAGGCTTAAACCGAGTAAACATGCTAAAACCGAGAGAAAACATTGGTTCGAAGCAGTAAACAGCGATGTTACTCTTTCTAGGGTAAAATATTTAACAATCCAATGCATTTGACTAATTACAAGATTTCGCGTTGAATTTGGAGTGTTTAGCCACCACTTATACCCATTTTGTCCCGAAAGAGGCTAAACCGAAAAAACATTGATTCTAAGCATTAAACAGCGTTGTTACTGTTTCTAGGATCAGAATGTGTGACATTCCAATGGATTTAACTAATTGTAAGAGTTCGGGATGAATTTGGAGTGTTTAGACAACTGTTGAACCTGTTTTATCCCAAAACAAGCTTAAACCGAGAAAACATGCTAAAACCGAGAGAAAACATTGATTCGAAGAAGTAAACAGCTATTTTACTATTTCTTGTGTAAAATATGCAACAATCCAATGCATTTGACTAATTACAAGAGTTCGCGTTGAATTTGGAGTGTTTAGCCACCACTTATACCCATTTTGTCCTGAAACAGGCTAAAACCGAGAAAACGTTGATTCTAAGCATTAAACAGCATTGTTACTTTTTCTAGGGTCAGAATGTATGACATTCCTACGGATTTGACTAATTGTAAGAGTTCGCGATGAATTTGGAGTGTTTAGACAACAGTTGAACCCGTTTTATCCCAAAACAGGCTTAAACCGAGTAAACATGCTAAAACCGAGAGAAAACATTGATTCGAAGAAGTAAACAGCTATTTTACTATTTCTTGGGTAAAATATGCAACAATCCAATGCATTTGACTAATTACAAGAGTTCGCGTTGAATTTGGAGTGTTTAGCCACCACTTATACCCATTTTGTCCCGAAACAGGCTAAAACGGAGAAAACGTTGATTCTAAGCAGTAAACAGCGTTGTTACTGTTTCTAGGGTCAGAATGTGTGACATTCCAATGGATTTGACTAATTGTAAGAGTTCGGGATGAATTTGGAGTGTTTAGACAACAGTTGAACCCGTTTTATCCCAAAAGAGGCTTAAACCGAGAAAACATGCTAAAACCGAGAGAAAACATTGATTCGAAGCAGTAAACAGCTATTTTACTATTTCTTGTGTAAAATATGCATCAATCCAATGCATTTGACTAATTACAAGAGTTCGCGTTGAATTTGGAGTGTTTAGCCACCACTTATACCCATTTTGTCCCGAAACAGGCTAAAACCGAGAAAACGTTGATTCTAGGCATTAAACAGCATTGTTACTGTTTCTAGGGTCAGAATGTCTGACATTCCAATGGATTTGACTATTTGTAAGAGTTCGGGATGAATTTGGAGTGTTTAGACAACAGTTGAACCCGTTTTATCCCAAAACAGGCTTAAACCGAGAAAACATGCTAAAACCGAGAGAAAACATTGATTCGAAGCAGTAAACAGCTATTTTACTATTTCTTGTGTAAAATATGCAACAATCCAATGCATTTGACTAATTACAAGAGTTCGCGTTGAATTTGGAGTGTTTAGCCACCACTAATACCCATTTTGTCCCGAAACAGGCTAAAACCGAGAAAACGTTGATTCTAAGCAGTAAACAGCGTTGTTACTGTTTCTAGGGTCAGAATGTGTGACATTCCTACGGATTTGACTAATTGTAAGAGTTCGGGATGAATTTGGAGTGTTTAGACAATAGTTGAACCCGTTTTATCCCAAAAGAGGCTTAAACCGAGAAAACATGCTAAAACCAAGAGAAAACATCGATTCGAAGAAGTAAACAGCTATGTTACTCTTTCTAGGGTCAAATATGCATCAATCCAATGCTTTTGACTAATTACAAGAGTTCGCGTTGAATTTGGAGTGTTTAGCCACCACTTATACCCATTTTGTCCCGAAACAGGCTAAATCCGAGAAAACTTTGATTCTAAGCATTAAACAGCATTGTTACTGTTTCTAGGGTCAGAATGTGTGACATTCCTACGGATTTGACTAATTGTAAGAGTTCGGGATGAATTTGGAGTGTTTAGACAACAGTTGAACCCGTTTTATCCCAAAACAGGCTTAAACCGAGTAAACATGCTAAAACCGAGAGAAAACATTGATTCGAAGAAGTAAACAGCTATTTTACTATTTCTTGGGTAAAATATGCAACAATCCAATGCATTTGACTAATTACAAGAGTTCGCGTTGAATTTGGAGTGTTTAGCCACCACTTATACTCATTTTGTCCCGAAACAGGCTAAAACCGAGAAAACGTTGATTCTAAGCAGTAAACAACGTTGTTACTGTTTCTAGGTTCAGAATGTGTGACATTCCATTGGATTTGACTAATTGTAAGAGTTCGGGATGAATTTGGAGTGTTTAGACAACAGTTGAACCCGTTTTATCCAAAAACAGGCTTAAACCGAGAAAACATTGATTCGAAGCAGTAAACGGCTATGTTACTCTTTCTATGTCAAAATATGTTACAATCCAATGCATTTGACTAATTACAAAAGTTTGGGTTGAATTTGGAGTGTTTAGACACCACTTTTACCCATTTTGTCCCGAAACAGGCTAAAACCGAGAAAGCATTGATTTGAAGCAGTAAACATCTCTGTTATTATGTCTAGGGTCAGAATATGTGACAGTCCAATGCATTTGACTAATTGTAAGAGTTCGGGATGAATTTGGAGTGTTTAGACAACAGTTGAACCCGTTTTATCCCAAAACAGGCTTAAACCGAGTAAACATGCTAAAACCGAGAGAAAACATTGGTTCGAAGCAGTAAACAGCGATGTTACTCTTTCTAGGGTAAAATATTTAACAATCCAATGCATTTGACTAATTACAAGATTTCGCGTTGAATTTGGAGTGTTTAGCCACCACTTATACCCATTTTGTCCCGAAAGAGGCTAAACCGAAAAAACATTGATTCTAAGCATTAAACAGCGTTGTTACTGTTTCTAGGATCAGAATGTGTGACATTCCAATGGATTTAACTAATTGTAAGAGTTCGGGATGAATTTGGAGTGTTTAGACAACTGTTGAACCTGTTTTATCCCAAAACAAGCTTAAACCGAGAAAACATGCTAAAACCGAGAGAAAACATTGATTCGAAGAAGTAAACAGCTATTTTACTATTTCTTGTGTAAAATATGCAACAATCCAATGCATTTGACTAATTACAAGAGTTCGCGTTGAATTTGGAGTGTTTAGCCACCACTTATACCCATTTTGTCCTGAAACAGGCTAAAACCGAGAAAACGTTGATTCTAAGCATTAAACAGCATTGTTACTTTTTCTAGGGTCAGAATGTATGACATTCCTACGGATTTGACTAATTGTAAGAGTTCGCGATGAATTTGGAGTGTTTAGACAACAGTTGAACCCGTTTTATCCCAAAACAGGCTTAAACCGAGTAAACATGCTAAAACCGAGAGAAAACATTGATTCGAAGAAGTAAACAGCTATTTTACTATTTCTTGGGTAAAATATGCAACAATCCAATGCATTTGACTAATTACAAGAGTTCGCGTTGAATTTGGAGTGTTTAGCCACCACTTATACCCATTTTGTCCCGAAACAGGCTAAAACGGAGAAAACGTTGATTCTAAGCAGTAAACAGCGTTGTTACTGTTTCTAGGGTCAGAATGTGTGACATTCCAATGGATTTGACTAATTGTAAGAGTTCGGGATGAATTTGGAGTGTTTAGACAACAGTTGAACCCGTTTTATCCCAAAAGAGGCTTAAACCGAGAAAACATGCTAAAACCGAGAGAAAACATTGATTCGAAGCAGTAAACAGCTATTTTACTATTTCTTGTGTAAAATATGCAACAATCCAATGCATTTGACTAATTACAAGAGTTCGCGTTGAATTTGGAGTGTTTAGCCACCACTTATACCCATTTTGTCCCGAAACAGGCTAAAACCGAGAAAACGTTGATTCTAGGCATTAAACAGCATTGTTACTGTTTCTAGGGTCAGAATGTCTGACATTCCAATGGATTTGACTAATTGTAAGAGTTCGGGATGAATTTGGAGTGTTTAGACAACAGTTGAACCCGTTTTATCCCAAAACAGGCTTAAACCGAGAAAACATGCTAAAGCCGAGAGAAAACATTGATTCGAAGCAGTAAACAGCTATTTTACTATTTCTTGTGTAAAATATGCAACAATCCAATGCATTTGACTAATTACAAGAGTTCGCGTTGAATTTGGAGTGTTTAGCCACCACTTATACCCATTTTGTCCCGAAACAGGCTAAAACCGAGAAAATGTTGATTCTAAGTAGTGATAAGCGTTGTTACTGTTTCTAGGGTCAGAATGTGTGACATTCCTACGGATTTGACTAATTGTAAGAGTTCGGGATGAATTTGGAGTGTTTAGACAACAGTTGAACCCGTTTTATCCCAAAACAGGCTTAAACCAAGTAAACATGCTAAAACCGAGAGAAAACATTGATTCGAAGAAGTAAACAGCTATTTTACTATTTCTTGGGTAAAATATGCAACAATCCAATGCATTTGACTAATTACAAGAGTTCGCGTTGAATTTGGAGTGTTTAGCCACTACTTATACCCATTTTGTCCCGAAACAGGCTAAAACCGAAAAAATGTTGATTCTAAGCATTAAACAGCATTGTTACTGTTTCTAGGGTCAGAATGTGTGACATTCCTATGGATTTGACTAATTGTAAGAGTTCGGGATGAATTTGGAGTGTTTAGACAACAGTTGAACCCGTTTTATCCCAAAACAGGCTTAAACCAAGTAAACATGCTAAAACCGAGAGAAAACATTGATTCGAAGAAGTAAACAGCTATTTTACTATTTCTTGGGTAAAATATGCAACAATCCAATGCATTTGACTAATTACAAGAGTTCGCGTTGAATTTGGAGTGTTTAGCCACCACTTATACCCATTTTGTCCTGAAACAGGCTAAAACCGAGAAAACGTTGATTCTAAGCAGTAAACAGCGTTGTTACTGTTTCTAGGGTCAGAATGTGTGACATTCCAATGGATTTGACTAATTGTAAGAGTTCGGGATGAATTTGGAGTGTTTAGACAACAGTTGAACCCGTTTTATCCGAAAAGAGGCTTAAACCGAGAAAACATGCTAAAACCGAGAGAAAACATTGATTCGAAGAAGTAAACAGCTAGGTTACTCTTTCTAGGGTCAAATATGCAACAATCCAATGCATTTGACTAATTACAAGAGTTCGCGTTAAATTTAGAGTGTTTAGCCACCACTTATACCCATTTTGTCCCGAAACAGGCTAAAACCGAGAGAAAACATTGGTTCGAAGCAGTAAACAGCGATGTTACTGTTTCTAGGGTCAGAATGTGTGACATTCCAATGAATTTGACTAATTGTAAGAGTTCAGGATGAATTTGGAGTGTTTAGACAACAGTTGAACCCGTTTTATCCCAAAACAGGTTTAAACCGAGAAAACATGCTAAAACCGAGAGAAAACATTGGTTCCAAGCAGTAAACAGCGATGTTAGTCTTTCTAGGGTAAAATATGTAACAATCCAATGCATTTGACTAATTACAAGAGTTCGCGTTGAATTTGGAGTGTTTAGCCACCACTTATACCCATTTTGTCCCGAAACAGGCTAAAACCGAGAAAACGTTGATTCTAAGCAGTAAACAGCGTTGTTACTGTTTCTAGGGTCAGAATGTGTGACATTCCAATGGATTTGACTAATTGTAACAGTTCGGGATGAATTGGGAGTGTTTAGACAACAGTTGAACCCGTTTTATCCCAAAACAGGCTTAAACCGAGTAAACATGCTAAAACCGAGAGAAAACATTGATTCGAAGAAGTAAACAGCTATGTTACTCTTTCTTGGGTAAATTATGCAACAATCCAATGCATTTGACTAATTACAAGAGTTCGCGTTTAATTTGGAGTGTTTAGCCACCACTTATACCCATTTTGTCCCGAAACAGGCTAAATCCGAGAAAACATTGATTCTAAGCATTAAACAGTGTTGTTACTGTTTCTAGGGTCAGAATGTGTGACATTCCAATGAATTTGACTAATTGTAAGAGTTCGGGATGAATTTGGAGTGTTTAGACAACAGTTGAACCCGTTTTATCCCAAAAGAGGTTTAAACCAAGAAAACAGGCTAAAACAGAGAGAAAACATTGGTTCCAAGCAGTAAACAGCGATGTTACTCTTTCTAGGGTAAAATATGTAACAATGCAATGCATTTGACTAATTACAAGATTTCGCGTTGAATTTGGAGTGTTTAGCCACCACTTATACCCATTTTGTCCTGAAACAGGCTAAAACCGAAAAAACATTGATTCTAAGCATTAAACAGCGTTGTTACTGTTTCTAGGGTCAGAATGTGTGACATTCCAATGGATTTGACTAATTGTAAGAGTTCGGGATGAATTTGGAGTGTTTAGACAACAGTTGAACCCGTTTTATCCCAAAACAGGCTTAAACCGAGAAAACATGCTAAAACCGAGAGAAAACATTGATTCGAAGCAGTAAACAGCTATTTTACTATTTCTTGTGTAAAATATGCAACAATCCAATGCATTTGACTAATTACAAGAGTTCGCGTTGAATTTGGAGTGTTTAGCCACCACTTATACCCATTTTGTCCCGAAACAGGCTAAAACCGAGAAAATGTTGATTCTAAGCATTAAACAGCATTGTTACTGTTTCTAGGGTCAGAATGTGTGACATTCCTACGGATTTGACTAATTGTAAGAGTTCGGGATGAATTTGGAGTGTTTAGACAACAGTTGAACCCGTTTTATCCCAAAACAGGCTTAAACCAAGTAAACATGCTAAAACCGAGAGAAAACATTGATTCGAAGAAGTAAACAGCTATTTTACTATTTCTTGGGTAAAATATGCAACAATCCAATGCATTTGACTAATTACAAGAGTTCGCGTTGAATTTGGAGTGTTTAGCCACCACTTATACCCATTTTGTCCTGAAACAGGCTAAAACCGAGAAAACGTTGATTCTAAGCAGTAAACAGCGTTGTTACTGTTTCTAGGGTCAGAATGTGTGACATTCCAATGGATTTGACTAATTGTAAGAGTTCGGGATGAATTTGGAGTGTTTAGACAACAGTTGAACCCGTTTTATCCGAAAAGAGGCTTAAACCGAGAAAACATGCTAAAACCGAGAGAAAACATTGATTCGAAGAAGTAAACAGCTAGGTTACTCTTTCTAGGGTCAAATATGCAACAATCCAATGCATTTGACTAATTACAAGAGTTCGCGTTAAATTTAGAGTGTTTAGCCACCACTTATACCCATTTTGTCCCGAAACAGGCTAAAACCGAGAGAAAACATTGGTTCGAAGCAGTAAACAGCGATGTTACTGTTTCTAGGGTCAGAATGTGTGACATTCCAATGAATTTGACTAATTGTAAGAGTTCAGGATGAATTTGGAGTGTTTAGACAACAGTTGAACCCGTTTTATCCCAAAACAGGTTTAAACCGAGAAAACATGCTAAAACCGAGAGAAAACATTGGTTCCAAGCAGTAAACAGCGATGTTAGTCTTTCTAGGGTAAAATATGTAACAATCCAATGCATTTGACTAATTACAAGAGTTCGCGTTGAATTTGGAGTGTTTAGCCACCACTTATACCCATTTTGTCCCGAAACAGGCTAAAACCGAGAAAACGTTGATTCTAAGCAGTAAACAGCGTTGTTACTGTTTCTAGGGTCAGAATGTGTGACATTCCAATGGATTTGACTAATTGTAACAGTTCGGGATGAATTGGGAGTGTTTAGACAACAGTTGAACCCGTTTTATCCCAAAACAGGCTTAAACCGAGTAAACATGCTAAAACCGAGAGAAAACATTGATTCGAAGAAGTAAACAGCTATGTTACTCTTTCTTGGGTAAATTATGCAACAATCCAATGCATTTGACTAATTACAAGAGTTCGCGTTTAATTTGGAGTGTTTAGCCACCACTTATACCCATTTTGTCCCGAAACAGGCTAAATCCGAGAAAACATTGATTCTAAGCATTAAACAGTGTTGTTACTGTTTCTAGGGTCAGAATGTGTGACATTCCAATGAATTTGACTAATTGTAAGAGTTCGGGATGAATTTGGAGTGTTTAGACAACAGTTGAACCCGTTTTATCCCAAAAGAGGTTTAAACCAAGAAAACAGGCTAAAACAGAGAGAAAACATTGGTTCCAAGCAGTAAACAGCGATGTTACTCTTTCTAGGGTAAAATATGTAACAATGCAATGCATTTGACTAATTACAAGATTTCGCGTTGAATTTGGAGTGTTTAGCCACCACTTATACCCATTTTGTCCTGAAACAGGCTAAAACCGAAAAAACATTGATTCTAAGCATTAAACAGCGTTGTTACTGTTTCTAGGGTCAGAATGTGTGACATTCCAATGGATTTGACTAATTGTAAGAGTTCGGGATGAATTTGGAGTGTTTAGACAACAGTTGAACCCGTTTTATCCCAAAACAGGCTTAAACCGAGAAAACATGCTAAAACCGAGAGAAAACATTGATTCGAAGCAGTAAACAGCTATTTTACTATTTCTTGTGTAAAATATGCAACAATCCAATGCATTTGACTAATTACAAGAGTTCGCGTTGAATTTGGAGTGTTTAGCCACCACTTATACCCATTTTGTCCCGAAACAGGCTAAAACCGAGAAAATGTTGATTCTAAGCATTAAACAGCATTGTTACTGTTTCTAGGGTCAGAATGTGTGACATTCCTACGGATTTGACTAATTGTAAGAGTTCGGGATGAATTTGGAGTGTTTAGACAACAGTTGAACCCGTTTTATCCCAAAACAGGCTTAAACCAAGTAAACATGCTAAAACCGAGAGAAAACATTGATTCGAAGAAGTAAACAGCTATTTTACTATTTCTTGGGTAAAATATGCAACAATCCAATGCATTTGACTAATTACAAGAGTTCGCGTTGAATTTGGAGTGTTTAGCCACCACTTATACCCATTTTGTCCCGAAACAGGCTAAAACCGAGAAAACGTTGATTCTAAGCAGTAAACAGCGTTGTTACTGTTTCTAGGGTCAGAATGTGTGACATTCCAATGGATTTGACTAATTGTAAGAGTTCGGGATGAATTTGGAGTGTTTAGACAACAGTTGAACCCGTTTTATCCCAAAAGAGGCTTAAACCGAGAAAACATGCTAAAACCGAGAGAAAACATTGATTCGAAGAAGTAAACAGCTAGGTTACTCTTTCTAGGGTCAAATATGCAACAATCCAATGCATTTGACTAATTACAAGAGTTCGCGTTAAATTTAGAGTGTTTAGCCACCACTTATACCCATTTTGTCCCGAAACAGGCTAAAACCGAGAGAAAACATTGGTTCGAAGCAGTAAACAGCGATGTTACTGTTTCTAGGGTCAGAATGTGTGACATTCCAATGAATTTGACTAATTGTAAGAGTTCAGGATGAATTTGGAGTGTTTAGACAACAGTTGAACCCGTTTTATCCCAAAACAGGTTTAAACCGAGAAAACATGCTAACACCGAGAGAAAACATTGGTTCCAAGCAGTAAACAGCGATGTTACTCTTTCTAGGGTAAAATATGTAACAATCCAATGCATTTGACTAATTACAAGAGTTCGCGTTGAATTTGGAGTGTTTAGCCACCACTTATACCCATTTTGTCCCGAAACAGGCTAAAACCGAGAAAACGTTGATTCTAAGCAGTAAACAGCGTTGTTACTGTTTCTAGGGTCAGAATGTGTGACATTCCAATGGATTTGACTAATTGTAACAGTTCGGGATGAATTGGGAGTGTTTAGACAACAGTTGAACCCGTTTTATCCCAAAACAGGCTTAAACCGAGTAAACATGCTAAAACCGAGAGAAAACATTGATTCGAAGAAGTAAACAGCTATGTTACTCTTTCTTGGGTAAATTATGCAACAATCCAATGCATTTGACTAATTACAAGAGTTCGCGTTTAATTTGGAGTGTTTAGCCACCACTTATACCCATTTTGTCCCGAAACAGGCTAAATCCGAGAAAACATTGATTCTAAGCATTAAACAGTGTTGTTACTGTTTCTAGGGTCAGAATGTGTGACATTCCAATGAATTTGACTAATTGTTAGAGTTCGGGATGAATTTGGAGTGTTTAGACAACAGTTGAACCCGTTTTATCCCAAAAGAGGTTTAAACCAAGAAAACAGGCTAAAACCGAGAGAAAACATTGGTTCCAAGCAGTAAACAGCGATGTTACTCTTTCTAGGGTAAAATATGTAACAATCCAATGCATTTGACTAATTACAAGATTTCGCGTTGAATTTGGAGTGTTTAGCCACCACTTATACCCATTTTGTCCCGAAAGAGGCTAAAACCGAAAAAACATTGATTCTAAGCATTAAACAGCATTGTTACTGTTTCTAGGGTCAGAATGTGTGACATTCCAATGGATTTGACTAATTGTAAGAGTTCGGGATGAATTTGGAGTGTTTAGACAACAGTTGAACCCGTTTTATCCCAAAACAGGCTTAAACCGAGAAAACATGCTAAAACCGAGAGAAAACATTGATTCGAAGCAGTAAACAGCTATTTTACTATTTCTTGTGTAAAATATGCAACAATCCAATGCATTTGACTAATTACAAGAGTTCGCGTTGAATTTGGAGTGTTTAGCCACCACTTATACCCATTTTGTCCCGAAACAGGCTAAAACCGAGAAAATGTTGATTCTAAGCATTAAACAGCATTGTTACTGTTTCTAGGGTCAGAATGTGTGACATTCCTACGGATTTGACTAATTGTAAGAGTTCGGGATGAATTTGGAGTGTTTAGACAACAGTTGAACCCGTTTTATCCCAAAACAGGCTTAAACCGAGAAAACATGCTAAAACCGAGAGAAAACATTGATTCGAAGAAGTAAACAGCTATGTTACTCTTTCTAGGGTAAAATATGTAACAATCCAATGCATTTGACTAATTACAGGATTTCGCGTTGAATTTGGAGTGTTTAGCCACCACTTATACCCATTTTGTCCCGAAACAGGCTAAAACCGAGAAAACGTTGATTCTAAGCATTAAACAGCGTTGTTACTGTTTGTAGGGTCATAATGTGTGACATTCTAATGCATTTGACTAATTGTAAGAGTTCGGGATGAATTTGGAGTGTTTAGACAACAGTTGAACCCGTTTTATCCCAAAAGAGGCTTAAACCGAGAAAACATGCTAAAACCGAGAGAAAACATTGATTCGAAGAAGTAAACAGCTAGGTTACTCTTTCTAGGGTCAAATATGAAACAATCCAATGCATTTGACTAATTACAAGAGTTCGCGTTAAATTTAGAGTGTTTAGCCACCACTTATACCCATTTTGTCCCGAAACAGGCTAAAACCGAGAGAAAACATTGGTTCGAAGCAGTAAACAGCGATGTTACTGTTTCTAGGGTCAGAATGTGTGACATTCCAATGAATTTGACTAATTGTAAGAGTTCAGGATGAATTTGGAGTGTTTAGACAACAGTTGAACCCGTTTTATCCCAAAACAGGTTTAAACCGAGAAAACATGCTAAAACCGAGAGAAAACATTGATTCGAAGAAGTAAACAGCTATTTTACTATTTCTAGGGTCAAATGTGCAACAATCCAATGCATTTGACTAATTACAAGAGTTCGCGTTGAATTTGGAGTGTTTAGCCACCACTTATACCCATTTTGTCCTGAAACAGGCTAAATCCGAGAAAACATTGATTCTAAGCAGTAAACAGCGTTGTTACACTTTCTAGGGTTGGAATGTGTGACATTCCAATGCATTTGACAAATTGTAAGAGTTCGGGATGAATTTGGAGTGTTTAGACAACAATTGAACCCGTTTTAGCCCAAAACAGGCTTAAACCGAGAAAACATGCTAAAACCGAGAGACAACATTGATTCAAAGTAGTAAACAGCTATGTTACTCTTTCTATGGTCAAATATGCAACAATATAATGCATTTGACTAATTACAAGAGTTCGCGTTGAATTTGGAGTGTTTAGCCACCACATATACCCATTTTGTCCCGAAACAGGCTAAATCCGAGAAAACATTGATTCTAAGCATTAAACAGTGTTGTTACTGTTTCTAGGGTCAGAATGTGTGACATTCAAATGGATTTGAGTAATTGTAAGAGTTCGGGATGAATTTGGAGTGTTTAGACAACAGTTGAACCCGTTTTATCCCAAAACAGGCTTAAACCGAGAAAATATGCTAAAACTGAGAGAAAACATTGATTCGAAGAAGTAAACAGATATGTTACTCTTTCTAGGGTAAAATATGAAAAAATCCAATGCATTTGACTAATTACAAGAGTTCGCGTTGAATTTGGAGTGTTTAGCCACCAGTTATACCCACTGTCCCGAAACAGACTAAAACCGAGAAAACGTTGATTCTAAGCAGTAAACAGCGTTGTTACTGTTTCTAGGGTCAGAATGTGTGACATTTCAATGAATTTGACTAATTGTAAGAGTTCAGGATGAATTTGGAGTGTTTAGACAACAGTTGAACCCGTTTTATCCCAAAACAGGTTTAAACCGAGAAAACAGGCTAAAACCGAGAGAAAACATTGGTTCGAAGCAGTAAACAGCGATGTTACTGTTTCTAGGGTCAGAATGTGTGACATTCCAATGAATTTGACTAATTGTAAGAGTACAGGATGAATTTGGAGTGTTTAGACAACAGTTGAACCCGTTTTATCCCAAAACAGGTTTAAACCGAGAAAACATGCTAAAACCGAGAGAAAACATTGGTTCCAAGCAGTAAACAGCGATGTTACTTTTTCTAGGGTAAAATATGTAACAATCCAATGCATTTGACTAATTACAAGAGTTCGCGTTGAATTTGGAGTGTTTAGCCACCACTTATACCCATTTTGTCCCGAAACAGGCTAAAACCGAGAAAACGTTGATTCTAAGCAGTAAACAGCGTTGTTACTGTTTCTAGGGTCTGAATGTGTGACATTCCTATGGATTTGACTAATTGTAACAGTTCGGGATGAATTGGGAGTGTTTAGACAACAGTTGAACCCGTTTTATCCCAAAACAGGCTTAAACCGAGTAAACATGCTAAAACCGAGAGAAAACATTGATTCGAAGAAGTAAACAGCTATGTTACTCTTTCTTGGGTAAATTATGCAACAATCCAATGCATTTGACTAATTACAAGAGTTCGCGTTTAATTTGGAGTGTTTAGCCACCACTTATACCCATTTTGTCCCGAAACAGGCTAAAACCGAGAAAACATTGATTCTAAGCAGTAAACAGCGTTGTTACACTTTCTAGGGTCGGAATGTGTGACATTCCAATGCATTTGACAAATTGTAAGAGTTCGGGATGAATTTGGAGTGTTTAGACAACAGTTGAACCCGTTTTATCCCAAAAGAGGCTTACACCAAGAAAACATGCTAAAACCGAGAGAAAACATTGATTCGAAGAAGTAAACAGCTATTTTACTCTTTCTAGGGTCAAATGTGCAACAATCCAATGCATTTGACTAATTACAAGAGTTCGCGTTGAATTTGGAGTGTTTAGCCACCACTTATACCCATTTTGTCCTGAAACAGGCTAAATCCAAGAAAACATTGATTCTAAGCATTAAACAGTGTTGTTACTGTTTCTAGGGTCAAAATGTGTGACATTCAAATGGATTTGAGTAATTGTAAGAGTTCAGGATGAATTTGGAGTGTTTAGACAACAGTTGAACCCGTTTTATCCCAAAACAGGCTTAAACCGAGAAAATATGCTAAAACCGAGAGAAAACATTGATTCGAAGAAGTAAACAGCTATGTTACTCTTTCTAGGGTAAAATATGCAACAATCCAATGCATTTGACTAATTACAAGAGTTCGCGTTGAATTTGGAGTGTTTAGCCACCACTTATACCCACTTTGTCCCGAAACAGGCTAAAACCGAGAAAACGTTGATTCTAAGCAGTAAACAGTGTTGTTACTGTTTCTAGGGTCAGAATATGTGACATTCCAATGCATTTTACTAATTTTAAGAGTTCGGGATGAATTTCGAGTGTTTAGACAATAGTTAAACCCGTTTTATCCCAAAACAGGCTTAAACCGAGAAAAAATGCTAAAACCGAGAGAAAACATTGATTCGAAGAAGTAAACAGCTATGTTACTCTTTCTAGGGTAAAATATGCAACAATCCAATGCATTTGACTAATTACAAGAGTTCGCGTTGAATTTGGAGTGTTTAGCCACCAGTTATACCCACTTTGTCCCGAAACAGACTAAAACCGAGAAAACGTTGATTCTAAGCAGTAAACAGCGTTGTTACTGTTTCTAGGGTCAGAATATGTGACATTCCAATGCATTTTACTAATTGTAAGAGTTCGGGATGAATTTGGAGTGTTTAGACAACAGTTGAACCCGTTTTATCCCAAAACAGGCTTAAACCAAGAAAATATGCTAAAACCGAGAGAAAACATTGATTCGAAGAAGTAAACAGATATGTTACTCTTTCTAGGGTAAAATATGAAAAAATCCAATGCATTTGACTAATTACAAGAGTTCGCGTTGAATTTGGAGTGTTTAGCCACCAGTTATACCCACTGTCCCGAAACAGACTAAAACCGAGAAAACGTTGATTCTAAGCAGTAAACAGCGTTGTTACTGTTTCTAGGGTCAGAATGTGTGACATTTCAATGAATTTGACTAATTGTAAGAGTTCAGGATGAATTTGGAGTGTTTAGACAACAGTTGAACCCGTTTTATCCCAAAACAGGTTTAAACCGAGAAAACAGGCTAAAACCGAGAGAAAACATTGGTTCGAAGCAGTAAACAGCGATGTTACTGTTTCTAGGGTCAGAATGTGTGACATTCCAATGAATTTGACTAATTGTAAGAGTACAGGATGAATTTGGAGTGTTTAGACAACAGTTGAACCCGTTTTATCCCAAAACAGGTTTAAACCGAGAAAACATGCTAAAACCGAGAGAAAACATTGGTTCCAAGCAGTAAACAGCGATGTTACTCTTTATAGGGTAAAATATGTAACAATCCAATGCATTTGACTAATTACAAGAGTTCGCGTTGAATTTGGAGTGTTTAGCCACCACTTATACCCATTTTGTCCCGAAACAGGCTAAAACCGAGAAAACATTGATTCTAAGCAGTAAACAGCGTTGTTACACTTTCTAGGGTCGGAATGTGTGACATTCCAATTCATTTGACAAATTGTAAGAGTTCGGGATGAATTTGGAGTGTTTAGACAACAGTTGAACCCGTTTTATCCCAAAAGAGGCTTACACCAAGAAAACATGCTAAAACCGAGAGAAAACATTGATTCGAAGAAGTAAACAGCTATTTCACTCTTTCTAGGGTCAAATGTGCAACAATCCAATGCATTTGACTAATTACAAGAGTTCGCGTTGAATTTGGAGTGTTTAGCCACCACTTATACCCATTTTGTCCTGAAACAGGCTAAATCCGAGAAAACATTGATTCTAAGCATTAAACAGTGTTGTTACTGTTTCTAGGGTCAAAATGTGTGACATTCAAATGGATTTGAGTAATTGTAAGAGTTCGGGATGAATTTGGAGTGTTTAGACAACAGTTGAACCCGTTTTATCCCAAAACAGGCTTAAACCGAGAAAATATGCTAAAACCGAGAGAAAACATTGATTCGAAGAAGTAAACAGCTATGTTACTCTTTCTAGGGTAAAATATGCAACAATCCAATGCATTTGACTAATTACAAGAGTTCGCGTTGAATTTGGAGTGTTTAGCCACCACTTATACCCACTTTGTCCCGAAACAGGCTAAAACCGAGAAAACGTTGATTCTAAGCAGTAAACAGTGTTGTTACTGTTTCTAGGGTCAGAATATGTGACATTCCAATGCATTTTACTAATTGTAAGAGTTCGGGATGAATTTCGAGTGTTTAGACAATAGTTAAACCCGTTTTATCCCAAAACAGGCTTAAACCGAGAAAAAATGCTAAAACCGAGAGAAAACATTGATTCGAAGAAGTAAACAGCTATGTTACTCTTTCTAGGGTAAAATATGCAACAATCCAATGCATTTGACTAATTACAAGAGTTCGCGTTGAATTTGGAGTGTTTAGCCACCAGTTATACCCACTTTGTCCCGAAACAGACTAAAACCGAGAAAACGTTGATTCTAAGCAGTAAACAGCGTTGTTACTGTTTCTAGGGTCAGAATATGTGACATTCCAATGCATTTTACTAATTGTAAGAGTTCGGGATGAATTTGGAGTGTTTAGACAACAGTTGAACCCGTTTTATCCCAAAACAGGCTTAAACCAAGAAAATATGCTAAAACCGAGAGAAAACATTGATTCGAAGAAGTAAACAGATATGTTACTCTTTCTAGGGTAAAATATGAAAAAATCCAATGCATTTGACTAATTACAAGAGTTCGCGTTGAATTTGGAGTGTTTAGCCACCAGTTATACCCACTGTCCCGAAACAGACTAAAACCGAGAAAACGTTGATTCTAAGCAGTAAACAGCGTTGTTACTGTTTCTAGGGTCAGAATGTGTGACATTTCAATGAATTTGACTAATTGTAAGAGTTCAGGATGAATTTGGAGTGTTTAGACAACAGTTGAACCCGTTTTATCCCAAAACAGGTTTAAACCGAGAAAACAGGCTAAAACCGAGAGAAAACATTGGTTCGAAGCAGTAAACAGCGATGTTACTGTTTCTAGGGTCAGAATGTGTGACATTCCAATGAATTTGACTAATTGTAAGAGTACAGGATGAATTTGGAGTGTTTAGACAACAGTTGAACCCGTTTTATCCCAAAACAGGTTTAAACCGAGAAAACATGCTAAAACCGAGAGAAAACATTGGTTCCAAGCAGTAAACAGCGATGTTACTCTTTCTAGGGTAAAATATGTAACAATCCAATGCATTTGACTAATTACAAGAGTTCGCGTTGAATTTGGAGTGTTTAGCCACCACTTATACCCATTTTGTCCCGAAACAGGCTAAAACCGAGAAAACATTGATTCTAAGCAGTAAACAGCGTTGTTACACTTTCTAGGGTCGGAATGTGTGACATTCCAATGCATTTGACAAATTGTAAGAGTTCGGGATGAATTTGGAGTGTTTAGACAACAGTTGAACCCGTTTTATCCCAAAAGAGGCTTACACCAAGAAAACATGCTAAAACCGAGAGAAAACATTGATTCGAAGAAGTAAACAGCTATTTCACTCTTTCTAGGGTCAAATGTGCAACAATCCAATGCATTTGACTAATTACAAGAGTTCGCGTTGAATTTGGAGTGTTTAGCCACCACTTATACCCATTTTGTCCTGAAACAGGCTAAATCCAAGAAAACATTGATTCTAAGCATTAAACAGTGTTGTTACTGTTTCTAGGGTCAAAATGTGTGACATTCAAATGGATTTGAGTAATTGTAAGAGTTCGGGATGAATTTGGAGTGTTTAGACAACAGTTGAACCCGTTTTATCCCAAAACAGGCTTAAACCGAGAAAATATGCTAAAACCGAGAGAAAACATTGATTCGAAGAAGTAAACAGCTATGTTACTCTTTCTAGGGTAAAATATGCAACAATCCAATGCATTTGACTAATTACAAGAGTTCGCGTTGAATTTGGAGTGTTTAGCCACCACTTATACCCACTTTGTCCCGAAACAGGCTAAAACCGAGAAAACGTTGATTCTAAGCAGTAAACAGTGTTGTTACTGTTTCTAGGGTCAGAATATGTGACATTCCAATGCATTTTACTAATTGTAAGAGTTCGGGATGAATTTCGAGTGTTTAGACAATAGTTAAACCCGTTTTATCCCAAAACAGGCTTAAACCGAGAAAAAATGCTAAAACCGAGAGAAAACATTGATTCGAAGAAGTAAACAGCTATGTTACTCTTTCTAGGGTAAAATATGCAACAATCCAATGCATTTGACTAATTACAAGAGTTCGCGTTGAATTTGGAGTGTTTAGCCACCAGTTATACCCACTTTGTCCCGAAACAGACTAAAACCGAGAAAACGTTGATTCTAAGCAGTAAACAGCGTTGTTACTGTTTCTAGGGTCAGAATATGTGACATTCCAATGCATTTTACTAATTGTAAGAGTTCGGGATGAATTTGGAGTGTTTAGACAACAGTTGAACCCGTTTTATCCCAAAACAGGCTTAAACCAAGAAAATATGCTAAAACCGAGAGAAAACATTGATTCGAAGAAGTAAACAGATATGTTACTCTTTCTAGGGTAAAATATGAAAAAATCCAATGCATTTGACTAATTACAAGAGTTCGCGTTGAATTTGGAGTGTTTAGCCACCAGTTATACCCACTGTCCCGAAACAGACTAAAACCGAGAAAACGTTGATTCTAAGCAGTAAACAGCGTTGTTACTGTTTCTAGGGTCAGAATGTGTGACATTTCAATGAATTTGACTAATTGTAAGAGTTCAGGATGAATTTGGAGTGTTTAGACAACAGTTGAACCCGTTTTATCCCAAAACAGGTTTAAACCGAGAAAACAGGCTAAAACCGAGAGAAAACATTGGTTCGAAGCAGTAAACAGCGATGTTACTGTTTCTAGGGTCAGAATGTGTGACATTCCAATGAATTTGACTAATTGTAAGAGTACAGGATGAATTTGGAGTGTTTAGACAACAGTTGAACCCGTTTTATCCCAAAACAGGTTTAAACCGAGAAAACATGCTAAAACCGAGAGAAAACATTGGTTCCAAGCAGTAAACAGCGATGTTACTCTTTCTAGGGTAAAATATGTAACAATCCAATGCATTTGACTAATTACAAGAGTTCGCGTTGAATTTGGAGTGTTTAGCCACCACTTATACCCATTTTGTCCCGAAACAGGCTAAAACCGAGAAAACATTGATTCTAAGCAGTAAACAGCGTTGTTACACTTTCTAGGGTCGGAATGTGTGACATTCCAATGCATTTGACAAATTGTAAGAGTTCGGGATGAATTTGGAGTGTTTAGACAACAGTTGAACCCGTTTTATCCCAAAAGAGGCTTACACCAAGAAAACATGCTAAAACCGAGAGAAAACATTGATTCGAAGAAGTAAACAGCTATTTCACTCTTTCTAGGGTCAAATGTGCAACAATCCAATGCATTTGACTAATTACAAGAGTTCGCGTTGAATTTGGAGTGTTTAGCCACCACTTATACCCATTTTGTCCTGAAACAGGCTAAATCCGAGAAAACATTGATTCTAAGCATTAAACAGTGTTGTTACTGTTTCTAGGGTCAAAATGTGTGACATTCAAATGGATTTGAGTAATTGTAAGAGTTCGGGATGAATTTGGAGTGTTTAGACAACAGTTGAACCCGTTTTATCCCAAAACAGGCTTAAACCGAGAAAATATGCTAAAACCGAGAGAAAACATTGATTCGAAGAAGTAAACAGCTATGTTACTCTTTCTAGGGTAAAATATGCAACAATCCAATGCATTTGACTAATTACAAGAGTTCGCGTTGAATTTGGAGTGTTTAGCCACCACTTATACCCACTTTGTCCCGAAACAGGCTAAAACCGAGAAAACGTTGATTCTAAGCAGTAAACAGTGTTGTTACTGTTTCTAGGGTCAGAATATGTGACATTCCAATGCATTTTACTAATTGTAAGAGTTCGGGATGAATTTCGAGTGTTTAGACAATAGTTAAACCCGTTTTATCCCAAAACAGGCTTAAACCGAGAAAAAATGCTAAAACCGAGAGAAAACATTGATTCGAAGAAGTAAACAGCTATGTTACTCTTTCTAGGGTAAAATATGCAACAATCCAATGCATTTGACTAATTACAAGAGTTCGCGTTGAATTTGGAGTGTTTAGCCACCAGTTATACCCACTTTGTCCCGAAACAGACTAAAACCGAGAAAACGTTGATTCTAAGCAGTAAACAGCGTTGTTACTGTTTCTAGGGTCAGAATATGTGACATTCCAATGCATTTTACTAATTGTAAGAGTTCGGGATGAATTTGGAGTGTTTAGACAACAGTTGAACCCGTTTTATCCCAAAACAGGCTTAAACCAAGAAAATATGCTAAAACCGAGAGAAAACATTGATTCGAAGAAGTAAACAGATATGTTACTCTTTCTAGGGTAAAATATGAAAAAATCCAATGCATTTGACTAATTACAAGAGTTCGCGTTGAATTTGGAGTGTTTAGCCACCAGTTATACCCACTGTCCCGAAACAGACTAAAACCGAGAAAACGTTGATTCTAAGCAGTAAACAGCGTTGTTACTGTTTCTAGGGTCAGAATGTGTGACATTTCAATGAATTTGACTAATTGTAAGAGTTCAGGATGAATTTGGAGTGTTTAGACAACAGTTGAACCCGTTTTATCCCAAAACAGGTTTAAACCGAGAAAACAGGCTAAAACCGAGAGAAAACATTGGTTCGAAGCAGTAAACAGCGATGTTACTGTTTCTAGGGTCAGAATGTGTGACATTCCAATGAATTTGACTAATTGTAAGAGTACAGGATGAATTTGGAGTGTTTAGACAACAGTTGAACCCGTTTTATCCCAAAACAGGTTTAAACCGAGAAAACATGCTAAAACCGAGAGAAAACATTGGTTCCAAGCAGTAAACAGCGATGTTACTCTTTCTAGGGTAAAATATGTAACAATCCAATGCATTTGACTAATTACAAGAGTTCGCGTTGAATTTGGAGTGTTTAGCCACCACTTATACCCATTTTGTCCCGAAACAGGCTAAAACCGAGAAAACATTGATTCTAAGCAGTAAACAGCGTTGTTACACTTTCTAGGGTCGGAATGTGTGACATTCCAATGCATTTGACAAATTGTAAGAGTTCGGGATGAATTTGGAGTGTTTAGACAACAGTTGAACCCGTTTTATCCCAAAAGAGGCTTACACCAAGAAAACATGCTAAAACCGAGAGAAAACATTGATTCGAAGAAGTAAACAGCTATTTCACTCTTTCTAGGGTCAAATGTGCAACAATCCAATGCATTTGACTAATTACAAGAGTTCGCGTTGAATTTGGAGTGTTTAGCCACCACTTATACCCATTTTGTCCTGAAACAGGCTAAATCCAAGAAAACATTGATTCTAAGCATTAAACAGTGTTGTTACTGTTTCTAGGGTCAAAATGTGTGACATTCAAATGGATTTGAGTAATTGTAAGAGTTCGGGATGAATTTGGAGTGTTTAGACAACAGTTGAACCCGTTTTATCCCAAAACAGGCTTAAACCGAGAAAATATGCTAAAACCGAGAGAAAACATTGATTCGAAGAAGTAAACAGCTATGTTACTCTTTCTAGGGTAAAATATGCAACAATCCAATGCATTTGACTAATTACAAGAGTTCGCGTTGAATTTGGAGTGTTTAGCCACCACTTATACCCACTTTGTCCCGAAACAGGCTAAAACCGAGAAAACGTTGATTCTAAGCAGTAAACAGTGTTGTTACTGTTTCTAGGGTCAGAATATGTGACATTCCAATGCATTTTACTAATTGTAAGAGTTCGGGATGAATTTCGAGTGTTTAGACAATAGTTAAACCCGTTTTATCCCAAAACAGGCTTAAACCGAGAAAAAATGCTAAAACCGAGAGAAAACATTGATTCGAAGAAGTAAACAGCTATGTTACTCTTTCTAGGGTAAAATATGCAACAATCCAATGCATTTGACTAATTACAAGAGTTCGCGTTGAATTTGGAGTGTTTAGCCACCAGTTATACCCACTTTGTCCCGAAACAGACTAAAACCGAGAAAACGTTGATTCTAAGCAGTAAACAGCGTTGTTACTGTTTCTAGGGTCAGAATATGTGACATTCCAATGCATTTTACTAATTGTAAGAGTTCGGGATGAATTTGGAGTGTTTAGACAACAGTTGAACCCGTTTTATCCCAAAACAGGCTTAAACCAAGAAAATATGCTAAAACCGAGAGAAAACATTGATTCGAAGAAGTAAACAGATATGTTACTCTTTCTAGGGTAAAATATGAAAAAATCCAATGCATTTGACTAATTACAAGAGTTCGCGTTGAATTTGGAGTGTTTAGCCACCAGTTATACCCACTGTCCCGAAACAGACTAAAACCGAGAAAACGTTGATTCTAAGCAGTAAACAGCGTTGTTACTGTTTCTAGGGTCAGAATGTGTGACATTTCAATGAATTTGACTAATTGTAAGAGTTCAGGATGAATTTGGAGTGTTTAGACAACAGTTGAACCCGTTTTATCCCAAAACAGGTTTAAACCGAGAAAACAGGCTAAAACCGAGAGAAAACATTGGTTCGAAGCAGTAAACAGCGATGTTACTGTTTCTAGGGTCAGAATGTGTGACATTCCAATGAATTTGACTAATTGTAAGAGTACAGGATGAATTTGGAGTGTTTAGACAACAGTTGAACCCGTTTTATCCCAAAACAGGTTTAAACCGAGAAAACATGCTAAAACCGAGAGAAAACATTGGTTCCAAGCAGTAAACAGCGATGTTACTCTTTCTAGGGTAAAATATGTAACAATCCAATGCATTTGACTAATTACAAGAGTTCGCGTTGAATTTGGAGTGTTTAGCCACCACTTATACCCATTTTGTCCCGAAACAGGCTAAAACCGAGAAAACATTGATTCTAAGCAGTAAACAGCGTTGTTACACTTTCTAGGGTCGGAATGTGTGACATTCCAATGCATTTGACAAATTGTAAGAGTTCGGGATGAATTTGGAGTGTTTAGACAACAGTTGAACCCGTTTTATCCCAAAAGAGGCTTACACCAAGAAAACATGCTAAAACCGAGAGAAAACATTGATTCGAAGAAGTAAACAGCTATTTCACTCTTTCTAGGGTCAAATGTGCAACAATCCAATGCATTTGACTAATTACAAGAGTTCGCGTTGAATTTGGAGTGTTTAGCCACCACTTATACCCATTTTGTCCTGAAACAGGCTAAATCCAAGAAAACATTGATTCTAAGCATTAAACAGTGTTGTTACTGTTTCTAGGGTCAAAATGTGTGACATTCAAATGGATTTGAGTAATTGTAAGAGTTCGGGATGAATTTGGAGTGTTTAGACAACAGTTGAACCCGTTTTATCCCAAAACAGGCTTAAACCGAGAAAATATGCTAAAACCGAGAGAAAACATTGATTCGAAGAAGTAAACAGCTATGTTACTCTTTCTAGGGTAAAATATGCAACAATCCAATGCATTTGACTAATTACAAGAGTTCGCGTTGAATTTGGAGTGTTTAGCCACCACTTATACCCACTTTGTCCCGAAACAGGCTAAAACCGAGAAAACGTTGATTCTAAGCAGTAAACAGTGTTGTTACTGTTTCTAGGGTCAGAATATGTGACATTCCAATGCATTTTACTAATTGTAAGAGTTCGGGATGAATTTGGAGTGTTTAGACAATAGTTAAACCCGTTTTATCCCAAAACAGGCTTAAACCGAGAAAAAATGCTAAAACCGAGAGAAAACATTGATTCGAAGAAGTAAACAGCTATGTTACTCTTTCTAGGGTAAAATATGCAACAATCCAATGCATTTGACTAATTACAAGAGTTCGCGTTGAATTTGGAGTGTTTAGCCACCAGTTATACCCACTTTGTCCCGAAACAGACTAAAACCGAGAAAACGTTGATTCTAAGCAGTAAACAGCGTTGTTACTGTTTCTAGGGTCAGAATATGTGACATTCCAATGCATTTTACTAATTGTAAGAGTTCGGGATGAATTTGGAGTGTTTAGACAACAGTTGAACCCGTTTTATCCCAAAACAGGCTTAAACCGAGAAAATATGCTAAAACCGAGAGAAAACATTGATTCGAAGAAGTAAACAGCTATGTTACTCTTTCTAGGGTAAAATATGCAACAATCCAATGCATTTGACTAATTACAAGAGTTCGCGTTGAATTTGGAGTGTTTAGCCACCAGTTATACCCACTTTGTCCCGAAAGAGACTAAAACCGAGAAAACGTTGATTCTAAGCAGTAAACAGCGTTGTTACTGTTTCTAGGGTCAGAATATGTGACATTCCAATGCATTTTACTAATTGTAAGAGTTCGGGATGAATTTGGAGTGTTTAGACAATAGTTAAACCCGTTTTATCCCAAAACAGGCTTAAACCGAGAAAAAATGCTAAAACCGAGAGAAAACATTAATTCGAAGAAGTAAACAGCTATTTTACTATTTCTTGGGTAAAATATGCAACAATCTAATGCATTTGACTAATTACAAGAGTTCGCGTTGAATTTGGAGTGTTTAGCCACCACTTATACCCATTTTGTCCCGAAACAGGTTAAAACCGAGAAAACGTTGATTCTAAGCAGTAAACAGCGTTGTTACTGTTTCTAGGGTCAGAATGTGTGACATTCCAATGGATTTGACTAATTGTAAGAGTTCGGGATGAATTTGGAGTGTTTAGACAACAGTTGAACTCGTTTTATCCCAAAACAGGCTTAAACCAAGAAAACATGCTAAAACCGAGAGAAAACATTGATTCGAAGCAGTAAACATCGATGTTACTCTTTCTAGGGTAAAATATGTAACAATCCAATGCATTTGACTAATTACAAGATTTCGCGTTGAATTTGGAGTGTTTAGCCACCACTTATACCCATTTTGTCCCGAAAGAGGCTAAAACCGAAAAAACATTGATTCTAAGCATTAAACAGCGTTGTTACTGTTTCTAGGGTCAGAATGTGTGACATTCCTATGGATTTGACTAATTGTAAGAGTTCAGGATGAATTGAGAGTGTTTAGACAACAGTTGAACCCGTTTTATCCCTAAACAGGTTTAAACCGAGAAAACATGCTAAAACCGAGAGAAAACATTGGTTCCAAGCAGTAAACAGCGATGTTACTCTTTCTAGGGTAAAATATGTAACAATCCAATGCATTTGACTAATTACAAGAGTTCGCGTTGAATTTGGAGTGTTTAGCCACCACTTATACCCATTTTGTCCCGAAACAGGCTAAAACCGAGAAAACGTTGATTCTAAGCAGTAAACAGCGTTGTTACTGTTTCTAGGGTCAGAATGTGTGACATTCCTATGGATTTGACTAATTGTAACAGTTCGGGATGAATTGGGAGTGTTTAGACAACAGTTGAACCCGTTTTATCCCAAAACAGGCTTAAACCGAGTAAACATGCTAAAACCGAGAGAAAACATTGATTCGAAGAAGTAAACAGCTATGTTACTCTTTCTTGGGTAAATTATGCAACAATCCAATGCATTTGACTAATTACAAGAGTTCGCGTTTAATTTGGAGTGTTTAGCCACCACTTATACCCATTTTGTCCCGAAACAGGCTAAAACCAAGAAAACATTGATTCTAAGCAGTAAACAGCGTTGTTACACTTTCTAGGGTCGGAATGTGTGACATTCCAATGCATTTGACAAATTGTAAGAGTTCGGGATGAATTTGGAGTGTTTAGACAACAGTTTAACCCGTTTTATCCCAAAAGAGGCTTATACCAAGAAAACATGCTAAAACCGAGAGAAAACATTGATTCGAAGAAGTAAACAGCTATTTTACTCTTTCTAGTGTCAAATGTGCAACAATCCAATGCATTTGACTAATTACAAGAGTTCGCGTTGAATTTGGAGTGTTTAGCCACCACTTATACCCATTTTGTCCTGAAACAGGCTAAATCCGAGAAAACATTGATTCTAAGCATTAAACAGTGTTGTTACTGTTTCTAGGGTCAAAATGTGTGACATTCAAATGGATTTGAGTAATTGTAAGAGTTCGGGATGAATTTGGAGTGTTTAGACAACAGTTGAACCCGTTTTATCCCAAAACAGGCTTAAACCGAGAAAATATGCTAAAACCGAGAGAAAACATTGATTCGAAGAAGTAAACAGCTATGTTACTCTTTCTAGGTTCAGAATGTGTGACATTCCAATGAATTTGACTAATTGTAAGAGTTCAGGATGAATTTGGAGTGTTTAGACAACAGTTGAACCCGTTTTATCCCAAAACAGGTTTAAACCGAGAAAACATGCTAAAACCGAGAGAAAACATTGGTTCCAAGCAGTAAACAGCGATGTTATTCTTTCTAGGGTAAAATATGTAACAATCCAATGCATTTGACTAATTACAAGAGTTCGCGTTGAATTTGGAGTGTTTAGCCACCACTTATACCCATTTTGTCCCGAAACAGGCTAAAACCGAGAAAACGTTGATTCTAAGCAGTAAACAGCGTTGTTACTGTTTCTAGGGTCAGAATGTGTGACATTCCTATGGATTTGACTAATTGTAACAGTTCGGGATGAATTGGGAGTGTTTAGACAACAGTTGAACCCGTTTTATCCCAAAACAGGCTTAAACCGAGTAAACATGCTAAAACCGAGAGAAAACATTGATTCGAAGAAGTAAACAGCTATGTTACTCTTTCTTGGGTAAATTATGCAACAATCCAATGCATTTGACTAATTACAAGAGTTCGCGTTTAATTTGGAGTGTTTAGCCACCACTTATACCCATTTTGTCCCGAAACAGGCTAAAACCGAGAAAACATTGATTCTAAGCAGTAAACAGCGTTGTTACACTTTCTAGGGTCGGAATGTGTGACATTCCAATGCATTTGACAAATTGTAAGAGTTCGGGATGAATTTGGAGTGTTTAGACAACAGTTGAACCCGTTTTATCCCAAAAGAGGCTTACACCGAGAAAACATGCTAAAACCGAGAGAAAACATTGATTCGAAGAAGTAAACAGCTATTTGACTCTTTCTAGGGTCAAATGTGCAACAATCCAATGCATTTGACTAATTACAAGAGTTCGCGTTGAATTTGGAGTGTTTAGCCACCACTTATACCCATTTTGTCCTGAAACAGGCTAAATCCGAGAAAACATTGATTCTAAGCATTAAACAGTGTTGTTACTGTTTCTAGGGTCAGAATGTGTGACATTCAAATGGATTTGAGTAATTGTAAGAGTTCGGGATGAATTTGGAGTGTTTAGACAACAGTTGAACCCGTTTTATCCCAAAACAGGCTTAAACCGAGAAAATATGCTAAAACCGAGAGAAAACATTGATTCGAAGAAGTAAACAGCTATGTTACTCTTTCTAGGGTAAAATATGCAACAATCCAATGCATTTGACTAATTACAAGAGTTCGCGTTGAATTTGGAGTGTTTAGCCACCAGTTATACCCACTTTGTCCCGAAACAGACTAAAACCGAGAAAACGTTGATTCTAAGCAGTAAACAGCGTTGTTACTGTTTCTAGGGTCAGAATATGTGATATTCCAATGCATTTTACTAATTGTAAGAGTTCGGGATGAATTTGGAGTGTTTAGACAATAGTTAAACCCGTTTTATCCCAAAAGAGGCTTAAACCGAGAAAAAATGCTAAAACCGAGAGAAAACATTGATTCGAAGAAGTAAACAGCTATTTTACTATTTCTTGGGTAAAATATGCAACAATCCAATGCATTTCACTAATTACACGAGTTCGCGTTGAATCTGGAGTGTTTAGCCACCACTTATACCCATTTTGTCCCGAAACAGGTTAAAACCGAGAAAACGTTGATTCTAAGCAGTAAACAGCGTTGTTACTGTTTCTAGGGTCAGAATGTGTGACATTCCAATGGATTTGACTAATTGTAAGAGTTCGGGATGAATTTGGAGTGTTTAGACAACAGTTGAACCCGTTTTATCCCAAAACAGGCTTAAACCGAGAAAACATGCTAAAACCGAGAGAAAACATTGATTCGAAGCAGTAAACATCGATGTTACTCTTTCTAGGGTAAAATATGTAACAATCCAATGCATTTGACTAATTACAAGATTTCGCTTTGAATTTGGAGTGTTTAGCCACCACTTATACCCATTTTGTCCCGAAAGAGGCTAAAACCGAAAAAACATTGATTCTAAGCATTAAACAGCGTTGTTACTGTTTCTAGGGTCAGAATGTGTGACATTCCTATGGATTTGACTAATTGTAAGAGTTCAGGATGAATTGAGAGTGTTTAGACAACAGTTGAACCCGTTTTATCCCAAAACAGGCTTAAACCGAGTAAACATGCTAAAACCGAGAGAAAACATTGATTCGAAGAAGTAAACAGCTATGTTACTCTTTCTTGGGTAAAATATGCAACAATCCAATGCATTTGACTAATTACAAGAGTTCGCGTTTAATTTGGAGTGTTTAGCCACCACTTATACCCATTTTGTCCCGAAACAGGCTAAAACCGAGAAAACATTGATTCTAAGCAGTAAACAGCGTTGTTACACTTTCTAGGGTCGGAATGTGTGACATTCCAATGCATTTGACAAATTGTAAGAGTTCGGGATGAATTTGGAGTGTTTAGACAACAGTTGAACCCGTTTTATCCCAAAACAGGCTTAAACCGAGAAAACATGCTAAAACCGAGAGACAACATTGATTCAAAGTAGTAAACAGCTATGTTACTCTTTCTATGGTCAAATATGCAAAAATCCAATGCATTTGACTAATTACAAGAGTTCGCGTTGAATTTGGAGTGTTTAGCCACCACTTATACCCACTTTGTCCCGAAACAGACTAAAACCGAGAAAACGTTGATTCTAAGCAGTAAACAGCGTTGTTACTGTTTCTAGGGTCAGAATGTGTGACATTCCAATGAATTTGACTAATTGTAAGAGTTCAGGATGAATTTGGAGTGTTTAGACAACAGTTGAACCCGTTTTATCCCAAAACAGGTTTAAACCGAGAAAACAGGCTAAAACCGAGAGAAAACATTGGTTCGAAGCAGTAAACAGCGATGTTACTGTTTCTAGGGTCAGAATGTGTGACATTCCAATGAATTTGACTAATTGTAAGAGTTCAGGATGAATTTGGAGTGTTTAGACAACAGTTGAACCCGTTTTATCCCAAAACAGGTTTAAACCGAGAAAACATGCTAAAACCGAGAGAAAACATTGGTTCCAAGCAGTAAACAGCGATGTTACTCTTTCTAGGGTAAAATATGTAACAATCCAATGCATTTGACTAATTACAAGAGTTCGCGTTGAATTTGGAGTGTTTAGCCACCACTTATACCCATTTTGTCCCGAAACAGGCTAAAACCGAGAAAACGTTGATTCTAAGCAGTAAACAGCGTTGTTACTGTTTCTAGGGTCAGAATGTAAGACATTCCAATGAATTTGACTAATTGTAAGAGTTCAGGATGAATTTGGAGTGTTTAGACAACAGTTGAACCCGTTTTATCCCAAAACAGGTTTAAACCGAGAAAACAGGCTAAAACCGAGAGACAACATTGATTCAAAGTAGTAAACAGCTATGTTACTCTTTCTATGGTCAAATATGCAACAATCCAATGCATTTGACTAATTACAAGAGTTCGCGTTGAATTTGGAGTGTTTAGCCACCACATATACCCATTTTGTCCCGAAACAGGCTAAATCCGAGAAAACATTGATTCTAAGCATTAAACAGTGTTGTTACTGTTTCTAGGGTCAGAATGTGTGATATTCAAATGGATTTGAGTAATTGTAAGAGTTCGGGATGAATTTGGAGTGTTTAGACAACAATTGAACCCGTTTTATCCCAAAACAGGCTTAAACCGAGAAAATATGCTAAAACCGAGAGAAAACATTGATTCGAAGAAGTAAACAGATATGTTACTCTTTCTAGGGTAAAATATGCAAAAATCCAATGCATTTGACTAATTACAAGAGTTCGCGTTGAATTTGGAGTGTTTAGCCACCAGTTATACCCACTTTGTCCCGAAACAGACTAAAACCGAGAAAACGTTGATTCTAAGCAGTAAACAGCGTTGTTACTGTTTCTAGGGTCAGAATGTGTGACATTCCAATGAATTTGACTAATTGTAAGAGTTCAGGATGAATTTGGAGTGTTTAGACAACAGTTGAACCCGTTTTATCCCAAAACAGGTTTAAACCGAGAAAACAGGCTAAAACCGAGAGAAAACATTGGTTCGAAGCAGTAAACAGCGATGTTACTTTTTCTAGGGTCAGAATGTGTGATATTCAAATGGATTTGAGTAATTGTAAGAGTTCGGGATGAATTTGGAGTGTTTAGACAACAGTTGAACCCGTTTTATCCCAAAACAGGCTTAAACCGAGAAAATATGCTAAAACCGAGAGAAAACATTGATTCGAAGAAGTAAACAGATATGTTACTCTTTATAGGGTAAAATATGCAAAAATCCAATGCATTTGACTAATTACAAGAGTTCGCGTTGAATTTGGAGTGTTTAGCCACCACTTATACCCACTTTGTCCCGAAACAGACTAAAACCGAGAAAACGTTGATTCTAAGCAGTAAACAGCGTTGTTACTGTTTCTAGGGTCAGAATGTGTGACATTCCAATGAATTTGACTAATTGTAAGAGTTCAGGATGAATTTGGAGTGTTTAGACAACAGTTGAACCCGTTTTATCCCAAAACAGGTTTAAACCGAGAAAACAGGCTAAAACCGAGAGAAAACATTGGTTCGAAGCAGTAAACAGCGATGTTACTGTTTCTAGGGTCAGAATGTGTGACATTCCAATGAATTTGACTAATTGTAAGAGTTCAGGATGAATTTGGAGTGTTTAGACAACAGTTGAACCCGTTTTATCCCAAAACAGGTTTAAACCGAGAAAACATGCTAAAACCGAGAGAAAACATTGGTTCCAAGCAGTAAACAGCGATGTTACTCTTTCTAGGGTAAAATATGTAACAATCCAATGCATTTGACTAATTACAAGAGTTCGCGTTGAATTTGGAGTGTTTAGCCACCACTTATACCCATTTTGTCCCGAAACAGGCTAAAACCGAGAAAACGTTGATTCTAAGCAGTAAACAGCGTTGTTACTGTTTCTAGGGTCAGAATGTGTGACATTCCAATGAATTTGACTAATTGTAAGAGTTCAGGATGAATTTGGAGTGTTTAGACAACAGTTGAACCCGTTTTATCCCAAAACAGGTTTAAACCGAGAAAACAGGCTAAAACCGAGAGACAACATTGATTCAAAGTAGTAAACAGCTATGTTACTCTTTCTATGGTCAAATATGCAACAATCCAATGCATTTGACTAATTACAAGAGTTCGCGTTGAATTTGGAGTGTTTAGCCACCACATATACCCATTTTGTCCCGAAACAGGCTAAATCCGAGAAAACATTGATTCTAAGCATTAAACAGTGTTGTTACTGTTTCTAGGGTCAGAATGTGTGATATTCAAATGGATTTGAGTAATTGTAAGAGTTCGGGATGAATTTGGAGTGTTTAGACAACAATTGAACCCGTTTTATCCCAAAACAGGCTTAAACCGAGAAAATATGCTAAAACCGAGAGAAAACATTGATTCGAAGAAGTAAACAGATATGTTACTCTTTCTAGGGTAAAATATGCAAAAATCCAATGCATTTGACTAATTACAAGAGTTCGCGTTGAATTTGGAGTGTTTAGCCACCAGTTATACCCACTTTGTCCCGAAACAGACTAAAACCGAGAAAACGTTGATTCTAAGCAGTAAACAGCGTTGTTACTGTTTCTAGGGTCAGAATGTGTGACATTCCAATGAATTTGACTAATTGTAAGAGTTCAGCATGAATTTGGAGTGTTTAGACAACAGCTGAACCCGTTTTATCCCAAAACAGGTTTAAACCGAGAAAACAGGCTAAAACCGAGAGAAAACATTGGTTCGAAGCAGTAAACAGCGATGTTACTGTTTCTAGGGTCAGAATGTGTGACATTCCAATGAATTTGACTAATTGTAAGAGTTCAGGATGAATTTGGAGTGTTTAGACAACAGTTGAACCCGTTTTATCCCAAAACAGGCTTAAACCGAGAAAATATGCTAAAACCGAGAGAAAACATTGATTCGAAGAAGTAAACAGATATGTTACTCTTTATAGGGTAAAATATGCAAAAATCCAATGCATTTGACTAATTACAAGAGTTCGCGTTGAATTTGGAGTGTTTAGCCACCACTTATACCCACTTTGTCCCGAAACAGACTAAAACCGAGAAAACGTTGATTCTAAGCAGTAAACAGCGTTGTTACTGTTTCTAGGGTCAGAATGTGTGACATTCCAATGAATTTGACTAATTGTAAGAGTTCAGGATGAATTTGGAGTGTTTAGACAACAGTTGAACCCGTTTTATCCCAAAACAGGTTTAAACCGAGAAAACATGCTAAAACCGAGAGAAAACATTGGTTCCAAGCAGTAAACAGCGATGTTACTCTTTCTAGGGTAAAATATGTAACAATCCAATGCATTTGACTAATTACAAGAGTTCGCGTTGAATTTGGAGTGTTTAGCAACCACTTATACCCATTTTGTCCCGAAACAGGCTAAAACCGAGAAAACGTTGATTCTAAGCAGTAAACAGCGTTGTTACTGTTTCTAGGGTCAGAATGTGTGACATTCCAATGAATTTGACTAATTGTAAGAGTTCAGGATGAATTTGGAGTGTTTAGACAACAGTTGAACCCGTTTTATCCCAAAACAGGTTTAAACCGAGAAAACAGGCTAAAACCGAGAGACAACATTGATTCAAAGTAGTAAACAGCTATGTTACTCTTTCTATGGTCAAATATGCAACAATCCAATGCATTTGACTAATTACAAGAGTTCGCGTTGAATTTGGAGTGTTTAGCCACCACATATACCCATTTTGTCCCGAAACAGGCTAAATCCGAGAAAACATTGATTCTAAGCATTAAACAGTGTTGTTACTGTTTCTAGGGTCAGAATGTGTGATATTCAAATGGATTTGAGTAATTGTAAGAGTTCGGGATGAATTTGGAGTGTTTAGACAACAATTGAACCCGTTTTATCCCAAAACAGGCTTAAACCGAGAAAATATGCTAAAACCGAGAGAAAACATTGATTCGAAGAAGTAAACAGATATGTTACTCTTTCTAGGGTAAAATATGCAAAAATCCAATGCATTTGACTAATTACAAGAGTTCGCGTTGAATTTGGAGTGTTTAGCCACCAGTTATACCCACTTTGTCCCGAAACAGACTAAAACCGAGAAAACGTTGATTCTAAGCAGTAAACAGCGTTGTTACTGTTTCTAGGGTCAGAATGTGTGACATTCCAATGAATTTGACTAATTGTAAGAGTTCAGGATGAATTTGGAGTGTTTAGACAACAGTTGAACCCGTTTTATCCCAAAACAGGTTTAAACCGAGAAAACAGGCTAAAACCGAGAGAAAACATTGGTTCGAAGCAGTAAACAGCGATGTTACTTTTTCTAGGGTCAGAATGTGTGATATTCAAATGGATTTGAGTAATTGTAAGAGTTCGGGATGAATTTGGAGTGTTTAGACAACAGTTGAACCCGTTTTATCCCAAAACAGGCTTAAACCGAGAAAATATGCTAAAACCGAGAGAAAACATTGATTCGAAGAAGTAAACAGATATGTTACTCTTTATAGGGTAAAATATGCAAAAATCCAATGCATTTGACTAATTACAAGAGTTCGCGTTGAATTTGGAGTGTTTAGCCACCACTTATACCCACTTTGTCCCGAAACAGACTAAAACCGAGAAAACGTTGATTCTAAGCAGTAAACAGCGTTGTTACTGTTTCTAGGGTCAGAATGTGTGACATTCCAATGAATTTGACTAATTGTAAGAGTTCAGGATGAATTTGGAGTGTTTAGACAACAGTTGAACCCGTTTTATCCCAAAACAGGTTTAAACCGAGAAAACAGGCTAAAACCGAGAGAAAACATTGGTTCGAAGCAGTAAACAGCGATGTTACTGTTTCTAGGGTCAGAATGTGTGACATTCCAATGAATTTGACTAATTGTAAGAGTTCAGGATGAATTTGGAGTGTTTAGACAACAGTTGAACCCGTTTTATCCCAAAACAGGTTTAAACCGAGAAAACATGCTAAAACCGAGAGAAAACATTGGTTCCAAGCAGTAAACAGCGATGTTACTCTTTCTAGGGTAAAATATGTAACAATCCAATGCATTTGACTAATTACAAGAGTTCGCGTTGAATTTGGAGTGTTTAGCCACCACTTATACCCATTTTGTCCCGAAACAGGCTAAAACCGAGAAAACGTTGATTCTAAGCAGTAAACAGCGTTGTTACTGTTTCTAGGGTCAGAATGTGTGACATTCCAATGAATTTGACTAATTGTAAGAGTTCAGGATGAATTTGGAGTGTTTAGACAACAGTTGAACCCGTTTTATCCCAAAACAGGTTTAAACCGAGAAAACAGGCTAAAACCGAGAGACAACATTGATTCAAAGTAGTAAACAGCTATGTTACTCTTTCTATGGTCAAATATGCAACAATCCAATGCATTTGACTAATTACAAGAGTTCGCGTTGAATTTGGAGTGTTTAGCCACCACATATACCCATTTTGTCCCGAAACAGGCTAAATCCGAGAAAACATTGATTCTAAGCATTAAACAGTGTTGTTACTGTTTCTAGGGTCAGAATGTGTGATATTCAAATGGATTTGAGTAATTGTAAGAGTTCGGGATGAATTTGGAGTGTTTAGACAACAATTGAACCCGTTTTATCCCAAAACAGGCTTAAACCGAGAAAATATGCTAAAACCGAGAGAAAACATTGATTCGAAGAAGTAAACAGATATGTTACTCTTTCTAGGGTAAAATATGCAAAAATCCAATGCATTTGACTAATTACAAGAGTTCGCGTTGAATTTGGAGTGTTTAGCCACCAGTTATACCCACTTTGTCCCGAAACAGACTAAAACCGAGAAAACGTTGATTCTAAGCAGTAAACAGCGTTGTTACTGTTTCTAGGGTCAGAATGTGTGACATTCCAATGAATTTGACTAATTGTAAGAGTTCAGCATGAATTTGGAGTGTTTAGACAACAGCTGAACCCGTTTTATCCCAAAACAGGTTTAAACCGAGAAAACAGGCTAAAACCGAGAGAAAACATTGGTTCGAAGCAGTAAACAGCGATGTTACTGTTTCTAGGGTCAGAATGTGTGACATTCCAATGAATTTGACTAATTGTAAGAGTTCAGGATGAATTTGGAGTGTTTAGACAACAGTTGAACCCGTTTTATCCCAAAACAGGCTTAAACCGAGAAAATATGCTAAAACCGAGAGAAAACATTGATTCGAAGAAGTAAACAGATATGTTACTCTTTATAGGGTAAAATATGCAAAAATCCAATGCATTTGACTAATTACAAGAGTTCGCGTTGAATTTGGAGTGTTTAGCCACCACTTATACCCACTTTGTCCCGAAACAGACTAAAACCGAGAAAACGTTGATTCTAAGCAGTAAACAGCGTTGTTACTGTTTCTAGGGTCAGAATGTGTGACATTCCAATGAATTTGACTAATTGTAAGAGTTCAGGATGAATTTGGAGTGTTTAGACAACAGTTGAACCCGTTTTATCCCAAAACAGGTTTAAACCGAGAAAACAGGCTAAAACCGAGAGAAAACATTGGTTCGAAGCAGTAAACAGCGATGTTACTGTTTCTAGGGTCAGAATGTGTGACATTCCAATGAATTTGACTAATTGTAAGAGTTCAGGATGAATTTGGAGTGTTTAGACAACAGTTGAACCCGTTTTATCCCAAAACAGGTTTAAACCGAGAAAACATGCTAAAACCGAGAGAAAACATTGGTTCCAAGCAGTAAACAGCGATGTTACTCTTTCTAGGGTAAAATATGTAACAATCCAATGCATTTGACTAATTACAAGAGTTCGCGTTGAATTTGGAGTGTTTAGCCACCACTTATACCCATTTTGTCCCGAAACAGGCTAAAACCGAGAAAACGTTGATTCTAAGCAGTAAACAGCGTTGTTACTGTTTCTAGGGTCAGAATGTGTGACATTCCAATGAATTTGACTAATTGTAAGAGTTCAGGATGAATTTGGAGTGTTTAGACAACAGTTGAACCCGTTTTATCCCAAAACAGGTTTAAACCGAGAAAACAGGCTAAAACCGAGAGACAACATTGATTCAAAGTAGTAAACAGCTATGTTACTCTTTCTATGGTCAAATATGCAACAATCCAATGCATTTGACTAATTACAAGAGTTCGCGTTGAATTTGGAGTGTTTAGCCACCACATATACCCATTTTGTCCCGAAACAGGCTAAATCCGAGAAAACATTGATTCTAAGCATTAAACAGTGTTGTTACTGTTTCTAGGGTCAGAATGTGTGATATTCAAATGGATTTGAGTAATTGTAAGAGTTCGGGATGAATTTTGAGTGTTTAGACAACAATTGAACCCGTTTTATCCCAAAACAGGCTTAAACCGAGAAAATATGCTAAAACCGAGAGAAAACATTGATTCGAAGAAGTAAACAGATATGTTACTCTTTCTAGGGTAAAATATGCAAAAATCCAATGCATTTGACTAATTACAAGAGTTCGCGTTGAATTTGGAGTGTTTAGCCACCAGTTATACCCACTTTGTCCCGAAACAGACTAAAACCGAGAAAACGTTGATTCTAAGCAGTAAACAGCGTTGTTACTGTTTCTAGGGTCAGAATGTGTGACATTCCAATGAATTTGACTAATTGTAAGAGTTCAGCATGAATTTGGAGTGTTTAGACAACAGCTGAACCCGTTTTATCCCAAAACAGGTTTAAACCGAGAAAACAGGCTAAAACCGAGAGAAAACATTGGTTCGAAGCAGTAAACAGCGATGTTACTGTTTCTAGGGTCAGAATGTGTGACATTCCAATGAATTTGACTAATTGTAAGAGTTCAGGATGAATTTGGAGTGTTTAGACAACAGTTGAACCCGTTTTATCCCAAAACAGGTTTAAACCGAGAAAACATGCTAAAACCGAGAGAAAACATTGATTCGAAGAAGTAAACAGCTATGTTACTCTTTCTTGGGTAAAATATGCAACAATCCAATGCATTTGACTAATTACAAGAGTTCGCGTTTAATTTGGAGTGTTTAGCCACCACTTATACCCATTTTGTCCCGAAACAGGCTAAAACCGAGAAAACGTTGATTCTAAGCAGTAAACAGCGTTGTTACACTTTCTAGGGTCGGAATGTGTGACATTCCAATGCATTTGACAAATTGTAAGAGTTCGGGATGAATTTGGAGTGTTTAGACAACAATTGAACCCGTTTTATCCCAAAACAGGCTTAAACCGAGAAAACATGCTAAAACCGAGAGACAACATTGATTCAAAGTAGTAAACAGCTATGTTACTCTTTCTATGGTCAAATATGCAACAATCCAATGCATTTGACTAATTACAAGAGTTCGCGTTGAATTTGGAGTGTTTAGCCACCACATATACCCATTTTGTCCCGAAACAGGCTAAATCCGAGAAAACATTGATTCTAAGCATTAAACAGTGTTGTTACTGTTTCTAGGGTCAGAATGTGTGATATTCAAATGGATTTGAGTAATTGTAAGAGTTTGGGATGAATTTGGAGTGTTTAGACAACAGTTGAACCCGTTTTATCCTAAAACAGGCTTAAACCGAGAAAATATGCTAAAACCGAGAGAAAACATTGATTCGAAGAAGTAAACAGATATGTTACTCTTTCTAGGGTAAAATATGCAAAAATCCAATGCATTTGACTAATTACAAGAGTTCGCGTTGAATTTGGAGTGTTTAGCCACCAGTTATACCCACTTTGTCCCGAAACAGACTAAAACCGAGAAAACGTTGATTCTAAGCAGTAAACAGCGTTGTTACTGTTTCTAGGGTCAGAATGTGTGACATTCCAATGAATTTGACTAATTGTAAGAGTTCAGGATGAATTTGGAGTGTTTAGACAACAGTTGAACCCGTTTTATCCCAAAACAGGTTTAAACCGAGAAAACAGGCTAAAACCGAGAGAAAACATTGGTTCGAAGCAGTAAACAGCGATGTTACTGTTTCTAGGGTCAGAATGTGTGACATTCCAATGAATTTGACTAATTGTAAGAGTTCAGGATGAATTTGGAGTGTTTAGACAACAGTTGAACCCGTTTTATCCCAAAACAGGTTTAAACCGAGAAAACATGCTAAAACCGAGAGAAAACATTGGTTCCAAGCAGTAAACAGCGATGTTACTCTTTCTAGGGTAAAATATGTAACAATCCAATGCATTTGACTAATTACAAGAGTTCGCGTTGAATTTGGAGTGTTTAGCCACCACTTATACCCATTTTGTCCCGAAACAGGCTAAAACCGAGAAAACGTTGATTCTAAGCAGTAAACAGCGTTGTTACTGTTTCTAGGGTCAGAATGTGTGACATTCCTATGGATTTGACTAATTGTAACAGTTCGGGATGAATTGGGAGTGTTTACACAACAGTTGAACCCGTTTTATCCCAAAACAGGCTTAAACCGAGTAAACATGCTAAAACCGAGAGAAAACATTGATTCGAAGAAGTAAACAGCTATGTTACTCTTTCTTGGGTAAATTATGCAACAATCCAGTGCATTTGACTAATTACAAGAGTTCGCGTTTAATTTGGAGTGTTTAGCCACCACTTATACCCATTTTGTCCCGAAACAGGCTAAAACCGAGAAAACATTGATTCTAAGCAGTAAACAGCGTTGTTACACTTTCTAGGGTCAGAATGTGTGACATTCCAATGCATTTGACAAATTGTAAGAGTTCGGGATGAATTTGGAGTGTTTAGACAACAGTTGAACCCGTTTTATCCTAAAAGAGGCTGACACCGAGAAAACATGCTAAAACCGAGAGAAAACATTGATTCGAAGAAGTAAACAGCTATTTTACTCTTTCTAGGGTCAAATGTGCAACAATCCAATGCATTTGACTAATTACAAGAGTTCGCGTTGAATTTGGAGTGTTTAGCCACCACTTATACCCATTTTGTCCTGAAACAGGCTAAATCCGAGAAAACATTGATTCTAAGCATTAAACAGTGTTGTTACTGTTTCTAGGGTCAGAATGTGTGACATTCAAATGGATTTGAGTATTTGTAAGAGTTCGGGATGAATTTGGAGTGTTTAGACAACAGTTGAACCCGTTTTATCCCAAAACAGGCTTAAACCGAGAAAATATGCTAAAACCGAGAGAAAACATTGATTCGAAGAAGTAAACAGCTATGTTACTCTTTCTAGGGTAAAATATGCAACAATCCAATGCATTTGACTAATTACAAGAGTTCGCGTTGAATTTGGAGTGTTTAGCGACCAGTTATACCCACTTTGTCCCGAAACAGACTAAAACCGAGAAAACGTTGATTCTAAGCAGTAAACAGCGTTGTTACTGTTTCTAGGGTCAGAATGTGTGACATTCCAATGAATTTGACTAATTGTAAGAGTTCAGGATGAATTTGGAGTGTTTAGACAACAGTTGAACCCGTTTTATCCCAAAACAGGTTTAAACCGAGAAAACAGGCTAAAACCGAGAGAAAACATTGGTTCGAAGCAGTAAACAGCGATGTTACTTTTTCTAGGGTCAGAATGTGTGATATTCAAATGGATTTGAGTAATTGTAAGAGTTCGGGATGAATTTGGAGTGTTTAGACAACAGTTGAACCCGTTTTATCCCAAAACAGGCTTAAACCGAGAAAATATGCTAAAACCGAGAGAAAACATTGATTCGAAGAAGTAAACAGATATGTTACTCTTTATAGGGTAAAATATGCAAAAATCCAATGCATTTGACTAATTACAAGAGTTCGCGTTGAATTTGGAGTGTTTAGCCACCACTTATACCCACTTTGTCCCGAAACAGACTAAAACCGAGAAAACGTTGATTCTAAGCAGTAAACAGCGTTGTTACTGTTTCTAGGGTCAGAATGTGTGACATTCCAATGAATTTGACTAATTGTAAGAGTTCAGGATGAATTTGGAGTGTTTAGACAACAGTTGAACCCGTTTTATCCCAAAACAGGTTTAAACCGAGAAAACAGGCTAAAACCGAGAGACAACATTGATTCAAAGTAGTAAACAGCTATGTTACTCTTTCTATGGTCAAATATGCAACAATCCAATGCATTTGACTAATTACAAGAGTTCGCGTTGAATTTGGAGTGTTTAGCCACCACATATACCCATTTTGTCCCGAAACAGGCTAAATCCGAGAAAACATTGATTCTAAGCATTAAACAGTGTTGTTACTGTTTCTAGGGTCAGAATGTGTGATATTCAAATGGATTTGAGTAATTGTAAGAGTTCGGGATGAATTTGGAGTGTTTAGACAACAATTGAACCCGTTTTATCCCAAAACAGGCTTAAACCGAGAAAATATGCTAAAACCGAGAGAAAACATTGATTCGAAGAAGTAAACAGATATGTTACTCTTTCTAGGGTAAAATATGCAAAAATCCAATGCATTTGACTAATTACAAGAGTTCGCGTTGAATTTGGAGTGTTTAGCCACCAGTTATACCCACTTTGTCCCGAAACAGACTAAAACCGAGAAAACGTTGATTCTAAGCAGTAAACAGCGTTGTTACTGTTTCTAGGGTCAGAATGTGTGACATTCCAATGAATTTGACTAATTGTAAGAGTTCAGCATGAATTTGGAGTGTTTAGACAACAGCTGAACCCGTTTTATCCCAAAACAGGTTTAAACCGAGAAAACAGGCTAAAACCGAGAGAAAACATTGGTTCGAAGCAGTAAACAGCGATGTTACTGTTTCTAGGGTCAGAATGTGTGACATTCCAATGAATTTGACTAATTGTAAGAGTTCAGGATGAATTTGGAGTGTTTAGACAACAGTTGAACCCGTTTTATCCCAAAACAGGCTTAAACCGAGAAAATATGCTAAAACCGAGAGAAAACATTGATTCGAAGAAGTAAACAGATATGTTACTCTTTATAGGGTAAAATATGCAAAAATCCAATGCATTTGACTAATTACAAGAGTTCGCGTTGAATTTGGAGTGTTTAGCCACCACTTATACCCACTTTGTCCCGAAACAGACTAAAACCGAGAAAACGTTGATTCTAAGCAGTAAACAGCGTTGTTACTGTTTCTAGGGTCAGAATGTGTGACATTCCAATGAATTTGACTAATTGTAAGAGTTCAGGATGAATTTGGAGTGTTTAGACAACAGTTGAACCCGTTTTATCCCAAAACAGGTTTAAACCGAGAAAACAGGCTAAAACCGAGAGAAAACATTGGTTCGAAGCAGTAAACAGCGATGTTACTGTTTCTAGGGTCAGAATGTGTGACATTCCTATGGATTTGAGTAATTGTAAGAGTTCGGGATGAATTTGGAGTGTTTAGACAACAGTTGAACCCGTTTTATCCCAAAACAGGCTTAAACCGAGAAAATATGCTAAAACCGAGAGAAAACATTGATTCGAAGAAGTAAACAGATATGTTACTCTTTATAGGGTAAAATATGCAAAAATCCAATGCATTTGACTAATTACAAGAGTTCGCGTTGAATTTGGAGTGTTTAGCCACCACTTATACCCACTTTGTCCCGAAACAGACTAAAACCGAGAAAACGTTGATTCTAAGCAGTAAACAGCGTTGTTACTGTTTCTAGGGTCAGAATGTGTGACATTCCAATGAATTTGACTAATTGTAAGAGTTCAGGATGAATTTGGAGTGTTTAGACAACAGTTGAACCCGTTTTATCCCAAAACAGGTTTAAACCGAGAAAACAGGCTAAAACCGAGAGACAACATTGATTCAAAGTAGTAAACAGCTATGTTACTCTTTCTATGGTCAAATATGCAACAATCCAATGCATTTGACTAATTACAAGAGTTCGCGTTGAATTTGGAGTGTTTAGCCACCACATATACCCATTTTGTCCCGAAACAGGCTAAATCCGAGAAAACATTGATTCTAAGCATTAAACAGTGTTGTTACTGTTTCTAGGGTCAGAATGTGTGATATTCAAATGGATTTGAGTAATTGTAAGAGTTCGGGATGAATTTGGAGTGTTTAGACAACAATTGAACCCGTTTTATCCCAAAACAGGCTTAAACCGAGAAAATATGCTAAAACCGAGAGAAAACATTGATTCGAAGAAGTAAACAGATATGTTACTCTTTCTAGGGTAAAATATGCAAAAATCCAATGCATTTGACTAATTACAAGAGTTCGCGTTGAATTTGGAGTGTTTAGCCACCAGTTATACCCACTTTGTCCCGAAACAGACTAAAACCGAGAAAACGTTGATTCTAAGCAGTAAACAGCGTTGTTACTGTTTCTAGGGTCAGAATGTGTGACATTCCAATGAATTTGACTAATTGTAAGAGTTCAGCATGAATTTGGAGTGTTTAGACAACAGCTGAACCCGTTTTATCCCAAAACAGGTTTAAACCGAGAAAACAGGCTAAAACCGAGAGAAAACATTGGTTCGAAGCAGTAAACAGCGATGTTACTGTTTCTAGGGTCAGAATGTGTGACATTCCAATGAATTTGACTAATTGTAAGAGTTCAGGATGAATTTGGAGTGTTTAGACAACAGTTGAACCCGTTTTATCCCAAAACAGGCTTAAACCGAGAAAATATGCTAAAACCGAGAGAAAACATTGATTCGAAGAAGTAAACAGATATGTTACTCTTTATAGGGTAAAATATGCAAAAATCCAATGCATTTGACTAATTACAAGAGTTCGCGTTGAATTTGGAGTGTTTAGCCACCACTTATACCCACTTTGTCCCGAAACAGACTAAAACCGAGAAAACGTTGATTCTAAGCAGTAAACAGCGTTGTTACTGTTTCTAGGGTCAGAATGTGTGACATTCCAATGAATTTGACTAATTGTAAGAGTTCAGGATGAATTTGGAGTGTTTAGACAACAGTTGAACCCGTTTTATCCCAAAACAGGTTTAAACCGAGAAAACAGGCTAAAACCGAGAGAAAACATTGGTTCGAAGCAGTAAACAGCGATGTTACTGTTTCTAGGGTCAGAATGTGTGACATTCCAATGAATTTGACTAATTGTAAGAGTTCAGGATGAATTTGGAGTGTTTAGACAACAGTTGAACCCGTTTTATCCCAAAACAGGTTTAAACCGAGAAAACATGCTAAAACCGAGAGAAAACATTGGTTCCAAGCAGTAAACAGCGATGTTACTCTTTCTAGGGTAAAATATGTAACAATCCAATGCATTTGACTAATTACAAGAGTTCGCGTTGAATTTGGAGTGTTTAGCCACCACTTATACCCATTTTGTCCCGAAACAGGCTAAAACCGAGAAAACGTTGATTCTAAGCAGTAAACAGCGTTGTTACTGTTTCTAGGGTCAGAATGTGTGACATTCCAATGAATTTGACTAATTGTAAGAGTTCAGGATGAATTTGGAGTGTTTAGACAACAGTTGAACCCGTTTTATCCCAAAACAGGTTTAAACCGAGAAAACAGGCTAAAACCGAGAGACAACATTGATTCAAAGTAGTAAACAGCTATGTTACTCTTTCTATGGTCAAATATGCAACAATCCAATGCATTTGACTAATTACAAGAGTTCGCGTTGAATTTGGAGTGTTTAGCCACCACATATACCCATTTTGTCCCGAAACAGGCTAAATCCGAGAAAACATTGATTCTAAGCATTAAACAGTGTTGTTACTGTTTCTAGGGTCAGAATGTGTGATATTCAAATGGATTTGAGTAATTGTAAGAGTTCGGGATGAATTTGGAGTGTTTAGACAACAATTGAACCCGTTTTATCCCAAAACAGGCTTAAACCGAGAAAATATGCTAAAACCGAGAGAAAACATTGATTCGAAGAAGTAAACAGATATGTTACTCTTTCTAGGGTAAAATATGCAAAAATCCAATGCATTTGACTAATTACAAGAGTTCGCGTTGAATTTGGAGTGTTTAGCCACCAGTTATACCCACTTTGTCCCGAAACAGACTAAAACCGAGAAAACGTTGATTCTAAGCAGTAAACAGCGTTGTTACTGTTTCTAGGGTCAGAATGTGTGACATTCCAATGAATTTGACTAATTGTAAGAGTTCAGCATGAATTTGGAGTGTTTAGACAACAGCTGAACCCGTTTTATCCCAAAACAGGTTTAAACCGAGAAAACAGGCTAAAACCGAGAGAAAACATTGGTTCGAAGCAGTAAACAGCGATGTTACTGTTTCTAGGGTCAGAATGTGTGACATTCCAATGAATTTGACTAATTGTAAGAGTTCAGGATGAATTTGGAGTGTTTAGACAACAGTTGAACCCGTTTTATCCCAAAACAGGTTTAAACCGAGAAAACATGCTAAAACCGAGAGAAAACATTGATTCGAAGAAGTAAACAGCTATGTTACTCTTTCTTGGGTAAAATATGCAACAATCCAATGCATTTGACTAATTACAAGAGTTCGCGTTTAATTTGGAGTGTTTAGCCACCACTTATACCCATTTTGTCCCGAAACAGGCTAAAACCGAGAAAACGTTGATTCTAAGCAGTAAACAGCGTTGTTACACTTTCTAGGGTCGGAATGTGTGACATTCCAATGCATTTGACAAATTGTAAGAGTTCGGGATGAATTTGGAGTGTTTAGACAACAATTGAACCCGTTTTATCCCAAAACAGGCTTAAACCGAGAAAACATGCTAAAACCGAGAGACAACATTGATTCAAAGTAGTAAACAGCTATGTTACTCTTTCTATGGTCAAATATGCAACAATCCAATGCATTTGACTAATTACAAGAGTTCGCGTTGAATTTGGAGTGTTTAGCCACCACATATACCCATTTTGTCCCGAAACAGGCTAAATCCGAGAAAACATTGATTCTAAGCATTAAACAGTGTTGTTACTGTTTCTAGGGTCAGAATGTGTGATATTCAAATGGATTTGAGTAATTGTAAGAGTTTGGGATGAATTTGGAGTGTTTAGACAACAGTTGAACCCGTTTTATCCTAAAACAGGCTTAAACCGAGAAAATATGCTAAAACCGAGAGAAAACATTGATTCGAAGAAGTAAACAGATATGTTACTCTTTCTAGGGTAAAATATGCAAAAATCCAATGCATTTGACTAATTACAAGAGTTCGCGTTGAATTTGGAGTGTTTAGCCACCAGTTATACCCACTTTGTCCCGAAACAGACTAAAACCGAGAAAACGTTGATTCTAAGCAGTAAACAGCGTTGTTACTGTTTCTAGGGTCAGAATGTGTGACATTCCAATGAATTTGACTAATTGTAAGAGTTCAGGATGAATTTGGAGTGTTTAGACAACAGTTGAACCCGTTTTATCCCAAAACAGGTTTAAACCGAGAAAACAGGCTAAAACCGAGAGAAAACATTGGTTCGAAGCAGTAAACAGCGATGTTACTGTTTCTAGGGTCAGAATGTGTGACATTCCAATGAATTTGACTAATTGTAAGAGTTCAGGATGAATTTGGAGTGTTTAGACAACAGTTGAACCCGTTTTATCCCAAAACAGGTTTAAACCGAGAAAACATGCTAAAACCGAGAGAAAACATTGGTTCCAAGCAGTAAACAGCGATGTTACTCTTTCTAGGGTAAAATATGTAACAATCCAATGCATTTGACTAATTACAAGAGTTCGCGTTGAATTTGGAGTGTTTAGCCACCACTTATACCCATTTTGTCCCGAAACAGGCTAAAACCGAGAAAACGTTGATTCTAAGCAGTAAACAGCGTTGTTACTGTTTCTAGGGTCAGAATGTGTGACATTCCTATGGATTTGACTAATTGTAACAGTTCGGGATGAATTGGGAGTGTTTACACAACAGTTGAACCCGTTTTATCCCAAAACAGGCTTAAACCGAGTAAACATGCTAAAACCGAGAGAAAACATTGATTCGAAGAAGTAAACAGCTATGTTACTCTTTCTTGGGTAAATTATGCAACAATCCAGTGCATTTGACTAATTACAAGAGTTCGCGTTTAATTTGGAGTGTTTAGCCACCACTTATACCCATTTTGTCCCGAAACAGGCTAAAACCGAGAAAACATTGATTCTAAGCAGTAAACAGCGTTGTTACACTTTCTAGGGTCAGAATGTGTGACATTCCAATGCATTTGACAAATTGTAAGAGTTCGGGATGAATTTGGAGTGTTTAGACAACAGTTGAACCCGTTTTATCCCAAAAGAGGCAGACACTATGAAAACATGCTAAAACCGAGAGAAAACATTGATTCGAAGAAGTAAACAGCTATTTTACTCTTTCTAGGGTCAAATGTGCAACAATCCAATGCATTTGACTAATTACAAGAGTTCGCGTTGAATTTGGAGTGTTTAGCCACCACTTATACCCATTTTGTCCTGAAACAGGCTAAATCCGAGAAAACATTGATTCTAAGCATTAAACAGTGTTGTTACTGTTTCTAGGGTCAGAATGTGTGACATTCAAATGGATTTGAGTATTTGTAAGAGTTCAGGATGAATTTGGAGTGTTTAGACAACAGTTGAACCCGTTTTATCCCAAAACAGGCTTAAACCGAGAAAATATGCTAAAACCGAGAGAAAACATTGATTCGAAGAAGTAAACAGCTATGTTACTCTTTCTAGGGTAAAATATGCAACAATCCAATGCATTTGACTAATTACAAGAGTTCGCGTTGAATTTGGAGTGTTTAGCGACCAGTTATACCCACTTTGTCCCGAAACAGACTAAAACCGAGAAAACGTTGATTCTAAGCAGTAAACAGCGTTGTTACTGTTTCTAGGGTCAGAATATGTGACATTCCAATGCATTTTACTAATTGTAAGAGTTCGGGATGAATTTGGAGTGTTTAGACAATAGTTAAACCCGTTTTATCCCAAAACAGGCTTAAACCGAGAAAAAATGCTAAAACCGAGAGAAAACATTGATTCGAAGAAGTAAACAGCTATTTTACTATTTCTTGGGTAAAATATGCAACAATCCAATGCATTTGACTAATTACAAGAGTTCGCGTTGAATTTGGAGTATTTAGCCACCACTTATACCCATTTTGTCCCGAAACAGGCTATAACCGAGAAAACGTTGATTCTAAGCAGTAAACAGCGTTGTTACTGTTTCTAGGGTCAGAATGTGTGACATTCCAATGGATTTGACTAATTGTAAGAGTTCGGGATGAATTTGGAGTGTTTAGACAATAGTTAAACCCGTTTTATCCCAAAACAGGCTTAAACCGAGAAAAAATGCTAAAACCGAGAGAAAACATTGATTCGAAGAAGTAAACAGCTATTTTACTATTTCTTGGGTAAAATATGCAACAATCCAATGCATTTGACTAATTACAAGAGTTCGCGTTGAATTTGGAGTGTTTAGCCACCACTTATACCCATTTTGTCCCGAAACAGGCTAAAACCGAGAAAACGTTGATTCTAAGCAGTAAACAGCGTTGTTACTGTTTCTAGGGTCAGAATGTGTGACATTCCAATGGATTTGACTAATTGTAAGAGTTCGGGATGAATTTGGAGTGTTTAGACAACAGTTGAACCCGTTTTATCCCAAAACAGGCTTAAACCGAGAAAATATGCTAAAACCGAGAGAAAACATTGATTCGAAGCAGTAAAAATCGATGTTACTCTTTCTAGGGTAAAATATGTAACAATCCAATGCATTTGACTAATTACAAGATTTCGCGTTGAATTTGAAGTGTTTAGCCACCAGTTATACCCACTTTGTCCCGAAACAGACTAAAACCGAGAAAACGTTGATTCTAAGCAGTAAACAGCGTTGTTACTGTTTCTAGGGTCAGAATGTGTGACATTCCAATGAATTTGACTAATTGTAAGAGTTCAGGATGAATTTGGAGTGTTTAGACAACAGTTGAACCCGTTTTATCCCAAAACAGGTTTAAACCGAGAAAACAGGCTAAAACCGAGAGAAAACATTGGTTCGAAGCAGTAAACAGCGATGTTACTGTTTCTAGGGTCAGAATGTGTGACATTCCAATGAATTTGACTAATTGTAAGAGTTCAGGATGAATTTGGAGTGTTTAGACAACAGTTGAACCCGTTTTATCCCAAAACAGGTTTAAACCGAGAAAACATGCTAAAACCGAGAGAAAACATTGGTTCCAAGCAGTAAACAGCGATGTTACTCTTTCTAGGGTAAAATATGTAACAATCCAATGCATTTGACTAATTACAAGAGTTCGCGTTGAATTTGGAGTGTTTAGCCACCACTTATACCCATTTTGTCCCGAAACAGGCTAAAACCGAGAAAACGTTGATTCTAAGCAGTAAACAGCGTTGTTACTGTTTCTAGGGTCAGAATGTGTGACATTCCTATGGATTTGACTAATTGTAACAGTTCGGGATGAATTGGGAGTGTTTAGACAACAGTTGAACCCGTTTTATCCCAAAACAGGCTTAAACTGAGTAAACATGCTAAAACCAAGAGAAAACATTGATTCGAAGAAGTAAACAGCTATGTTACTCTTTCTTGGGTAAATTATGCAACAATCCAATGCATTTGACTAATTACAAGAGTTCGCGTTTAATTTGGAGTGTTTAGCCACCACTTATACCCATTTTGTCCCGAAACAGGCTAAAACCGAGAAAACGTTGATTCTAAGCAGTAAACAGCGTTGTTACTGTTTCTAGGGTCAGAATGTGTGACATTCCAATGGATTTGACTAATTGTAAGAGTTCGGGATGAATTTGGAGTGTTTAGACAACAGTTGAACCCGTTTTATCCCAAAACAGGCTTAAACCGAGAAAATATGCTAAAACCGAGAGAAAACATTGATTCGAAGCAGTAAACATCGATGTTACTCTTTCTAGGGTAAAATATGTAACAATCCAATGCATTTGACTAATTACAAGATTTCGCGTTGAATTTGAAGTGTTTAGCCACCAGTTATACCCACTTTGTCCCGAAACAGACTAAAACCGAGAAAACGTTGATTCTAAGCAGTAAACAGCGTTGTTACTGTTTCTAGGGTCAGAATGTGTGACATTCCAATGAATTTGACTAATTGTAAGAGTTCAGGATGAATTTGGAGTGTTTAGACAACAGTTGAACCCGTTTTATCCCAAAACAGGTTTAAACCGAGAAAACAGGCTAAAACCGAGAGAAAACATTGGTTCGAAGCAGTAAACAGCGATGTTACTGTTTCTAGGGTCATAATGTGTGACATTCCAATGAATTTGACTAATTGTAAGAGTTCAGGATGAATTTGGAGTGTTTAGACAACAGTTGAACCCGTTTTATCCCAAAACAGGCTTAAACCGAGAAAATATGCTAAAACCGAGAGAAAACATTGATTCGAAGCAGTAAACATCGATGTTACTCTTTCTAGGGTAAAATATGTAACAATCCAATGCATTTGACTAATTACAAGATTTCGCGTTGAATTTGAAGTGTTTAGCCACCAGTTATACCCACTTTGTCCCGAAACAGACTAAAACCGAGAAAACGTTGATTCTAAGCAGTAAACAGCGTTGTTACTGTTTCTAGGGTCAGAATGTGTGACATTCCAATGAATTTGACTAATTGTAAGAGTTCAGGATGAATTTGGAGTGTTTAGACAACAGTTGAACCCGTTTTATCCCAAAACAGGTTTAAACCGAGAAAACAGGCTAAAACCGAGAGAAAACATTGGTTCGAAGCAGTAAACAGCGATGTTACTGTTTCTAGGGTCAGAATGTGTGACATTCCAATGAATTTGACTAATTGTAAGAGTTCAGGATGAATTTGGAGTGTTTAGACAACAGTTGAACCCGTTTTATCCCAAAACAGGTTTAAACCGAGAAAACATGCTAAAACCGAGAGAAAACATTGGTTCCAAGCAGTAAACAGCGATGTTACTCTTTCTAGGGTAAAATATGTAACAATCCAATGCATTTGACTAATTACAAGAGTTCGCGTTGAATTTGGAGTGTTTAGCCACCACTTATACCCATTTTGTCCCGAAACAGGCTAAAACCGAGAAAACGTTGATTCTAAGCAGTAAACAGCGTTGTTACTGTTTCTAGGGTCAGAATGTGTGACATTCCAATGGATTTGACTAATTGTAAGAGTTCGGGATGAATTTGGAGTGTTTAGACAACAATTGAACCCGTTTTATCCCAAAACAGGCTTAAACCGAGAAAATATGCTAAAACCGAGAGAAAACATTGATTCGAAGCAGTAAACATCGATGTTACTCTTTCTAGGGTAAAATATGTAACAATCCAATGCATTTGACTAATTACAAGATTTCGCGTTGAATTTGAAGTGTTTAGCCACCAGTTATACCCACTTTGTCCCGAAACAGGCTAAAACCGAGAAAACATTGATTCTAAGCAGTAAACAGCGTTGTTACACTTTCTAGGGTCAGAATGTGTGACATTCCAATGCATTTGACAAATTGTAAGAGTTCGGGATGAATTTGGAGTGTTTAGACAACAGTTGAACCCGTTTTATCCCAAAAGAGGCTGACACCGAGAAAACATGCTAAAACCGAGAGAAAACATTGATTCGAAGAAGTAAACAGCTATTTTACTCTTTCTAGGGTAAAATATGCAACAATCCAATGCATTTGACTAATTACAAGAGTTCGCGTTGAATTTGGAGTGTTTAGCGACCAGTTATACCCACTTTGTCCCGAAACAGACTAAAACCGAGAAAACGTTGATTCTAAGCAGTAAACAGCATTGTTACTGTTTCTAGGGTCAGAATATGTGACATTCCAATGCATTTTACTAATTGTAAGAGTTCGGGATGAATTTGGAGTGTTTAGACAATAGTTAAACCCGTTTTATCCCAAAACAGGCTTAAACCGAGAAAAAATGCTAAAACCGAGAGAAAACATTGATTCGAAGAAGTAAACAGCTATTTTACTATTTCTTGGGTAAAATATGCAACAATCCAATGCATTTGACTAATTACAAGAGTTCGCGTTGAATTTGGAGTATTTAGCCACCACTTATACCCATTTTGTCCCGAAACAGGCTATAACCGAGAAAACGTTGATTCTAAGCAGTAAACAGCGTTGTTACTGTTTCTAGGGTCAGAATGTGTGACATTCCAATGGATTTGACTAATTGTAAGAGTTCGGGATGAATTTGGAGTGTTTAGACAATAGTTAAACCCGTTTTATCCCAAAACAGGCTTAAACCGAGAAAAAATGCTAAAACCGAGAGAAAACATTGATTCGAAGAAGTAAACAGCTATTTTACTATTTCTTGGGTAAAATATGCAACAATCCAATGCATTTGACTAATTACAAGAGTTCGCGTTGAATTTGGAGTGTTTAGCCACCACTTATACCCATTTTGTCCCGAAACAGGCTAAAACCGAGAAAACGTTGATTCTAAGCAGTAAACAGCGTTGTTACTGTTTCTAGGGTCAGAATGTGTGACATTCCAATGGATTTGACTAATTGTAAGAGTTCGGGATGAATTTGGAGTGTTTAGACAACAGTTGAACCCGTTTTATCCCAAAACAGGCTTAAACCGAGAAAATATGCTAAAACCGAGAGAAAACATTGATTCGAAGCAGTAAAAATCGATGTTACTCTTTCTAGGGTAAAATATGTAACAATCCAATGCATTTGACTAATTACAAGATTTCGCGTTGAATTTGAAGTGTTTAGCCACCAGTTATACCCACTTTGTCCCGAAACAGACTAAAACCGAGAAAACGTTGATTCTAAGCAGTAAACAGCGTTGTTACTGTTTCTAGGGTCAGAATGTGTGACATTCCAATGAATTTGACTAATTGTAAGAGTTCAGGATGAATTTGGAGTGTTTAGACAACAGTTGAACCCGTTTTATCCCAAAACAGGTTTAAACCGAGAAAACAGGCTAAAACCGAGAGAAAACATTGGTTCGAAGCAGTAAACAGCGATGTTACTGTTTCTAGGGTCAGAATGTGTGACATTCCAATGAATTTGACTAATTGTAAGAGTTCAGGATGAATTTGGAGTGTTTAGACAACAGTTGAACCCGTTTTATCCCAAAACAGGTTTAAACCGAGAAAACATGCTAAAACCGAGAGAAAACATTGGTTCCAAGCAGTAAACAGTGATGTTACTCTTTCTAGGGTAAAATATGTAACAATCCAATGCATTTGACTAATTACAAGAGTTCGCGTTGAATTTGGAGTGTTTAGCCACCACTTATACCCATTTTGTCCCGAAACAGGCTAAAAGCGAGAAAACGTTGATTCTAAGCAGTAAACAGCGTTGTTACTGTTTCTAGGGTCAGAATGTGTGACATTCCTATGGATTTGACTAATTGTAACAGTTCGGGATGAATTGGGAGTGTTTAGACAACAGTTGAACCCGTTTTATCCCAAAACAGGCTTAAACTGAGTAAACATGCTAAAACCGAGAGAAAACATTGATTCGAAGAAGTAAACAGCTATGTTACTCTTTCTTGGGTAAATTATGCAACAATCCAATGCATTTGACTAATTACAAGAGTTCGCGTTTAATTTGGAGTGTTTAGCCACCACTTATACCCATTTTGTCCTGAAACAGGCTAAAACCAAGAAAACATTGATTCTAAGCATTAAACAGTGTTGTTACTGTTTCTAGGGTCAGAATGTGTGACATTCCAATGCATTTGACAAATTGTATGAGTTCGGGATGAATTTGGAGTGTTTAGACAACAGTTGAACCCGTTTTATCCCAAAAGAGGCTTACACCGAGAAAACATGCTAAAACCGAGAGAAAACATTGATTCGAAGAAGTAAACAGCTATTTTACTCTTTCTAGGGTCAAATGTGCAACAATCCAATGCATTTGACTAATTACAAGAGTTCGCGTTGAATTTGGAGTGTTTAGCCACCACTTATACCCATTTTGTCCCCAAACAGGCTAAATCCGAGAAAACATTGATTCTAAGCATTAAACAGTGTTGTTACTGTTTCTAGGGTCAGAATGTGTGACATTCAAATGGATTTGAGTAATTGTAAGAGTTCGGGATGAATTTGGAGTGTTTAGACAACAGTTGAACCCGTTTTATCCCAAAACAGGCTTAAACCGAGAAAATATGCTAAAACCGAGAGAAAACATTGATTCGAAGAAGTAAACAGCTATGTTACTCTTTCTAGGGTAAAATATGCAACAATCCAATGCATTTGACTAATTACAAGAGTTCGGGTTGAATTTGGAGTGTTTAGCCACCACTTATACCCATTTTGTCCCAAAACAGGCTAAAACCGAGAAAACGTTGATTCTAAGCAGTAAACAGCATTGTTACTGTTTCTAGGGTCAGAATGTGTGACATTCCAATGGATTTGACTAATTGTAAGAGTTCGGGATGAATTTGGAGTGTTTAGACAATAGTTAAACCCGTTTTATCCCAAAACAGGCTTAAACCGAGAAAAAATGCTAAAACCGAGAGAAAACATTGATTCGAAGAAGTAAACAGCTATTTTACTATTTCTTGGGTAAAATATGCAACAATCCAATGCATTTGACTAATTACAAGAGTTCGCGTTGAATTTGGAGTGTTTAGCCACCACTTATACCCATTTTGTCCCGAAACAGGCTAAAACCGAGAAAACGTTGATTCTAAGCAGTAAACAGCGTTGTTACTGTTTCTAGGGTCAGAATGTGTGACATTCCAATGGATTTGACTAACTGTAAGAGTTCGGGATGAATTTGGAGTGTTTAGACAACAGTTGAACCCGTTTTATCCCAAAACAGGCTTAAACCGAGAAAATATGCTAAAACCGAGAGAAAACATTGATTCGAAGCAGTAAACATCGATGTTACTCTTTCTAGGGTAAAATATGTAACAATCCAATGCATTTGACTAATTACAAGATTTCGCGTTGAATTTGAAGTGTTTAGCCACCAGTTATACCCACTTTGTCCCGAAACAGACTAAAACCGAGAAAACGTTGATTCTAAGCAGTAAACAGCGTTGTTACTGTTTCTAGGGTCAGAATGTGTGACATTCCAATGAATTTGACTAATTGTAAGAGTTCAGGATGAATTTGGAGTGTTTAGACAACAGTTGAACCCGTTTTATCCCAAAACAGGTTTAAACCGAGAAAACAGGCTAAAACCGAGAGAAAACATTGGTTCGAAGCAGTAAACAGCGATGTTACTGTTTCTAGGGTCAGAATGTGTGACATTCCAATGAATTTGACTAATTGTAAGAGTTCAGGATGAATTTGGAGTGTTTAGACAACAGTTGAACCCGTTTTATCCCAAAACAGGCTTAAACCGAGAAAAAATGCTAAAACCGAGAGAAAACATTGATTCGAAGAAGTAAACAGCTATTTTACTATTTCTTGGGTAAAATATGCAACAATCCAATGCATTTGACTAATTACAAGAGTTCGCGTTGAATTTGGAGTGTTTAGCCACCACTTATACCCATTTTGTCCCGAAACAGGCTAAAACCGAGAAAACGTTGATTCTAAGCAGTAAACAGCGTTGTTACTGTTTCTAGGGTCAGAATGTGTGACATTCCAATGGATTTGACTAATTGTAAGAGTTCGGGATGAATTTGGAGTGTTTAGACAACAGTTGAACCCGTTTTATCCCAAAACAGGCTTAAACCGAGAAAATATGCTAAAACCGAGAGAAAACATTGATTCGAAGCAGTAAAAATCGATGTTACTCTTTCTAGGGTAAAATATGTAACAATCCAATGCATTTGACTAATTACAAGATTTCGCGTTGAATTTGAAGTGTTTAGCCACCAGTTATACCCACTTTGTCCCGAAACAGACTAAAACCGAGAAAACGTTGATTCTAAGCAGTAAACAGCGTTGTTACTGTTTCTAGGGTCAGAATGTGTGACATTCCAATGAATTTGACTAATTGTAAGAGTTCAGGATGAATTTGGAGTGTTTAGACAACAGTTGAACCCGTTTTATCCCAAAACAGGTTTAAACCGAGAAAACAGGCTAAAACCGAGAGAAAACATTGGTTCGAAGCAGTAAACAGCGATGTTACTGTTTCTAGGGTCAGAATGTGTGACATTCCAATGAATTTGACTAATTGTAAGAGTTCAGGATGAATTTGGAGTGTTTAGACAACAGTTGAACCCGTTTTATCCCAAAACAGGTTTAAACCGAGAAAACATGCTAAAACCGAGAGAAAACATTGGTTCCAAGCAGTAAACAGTGATGTTACTCTTTCTAGGGTAAAATATGTAACAATCCAATGCATTTGACTAATTACAAGAGTTCGCGTTGAATTTGGAGTGTTTAGCCACCACTTATACCCATTTTGTCCCGAAACAGGCTAAAAGCGAGAAAACGTTGATTCTAAGCAGTAAACAGCGTTGTTACTGTTTCTAGGGTCAGAATGTGTGACATTCCTATGGATTTGACTAATTGTAACAGTTCGGGATGAATTGGGAGTGTTTAGACAACAGTTGAACCCGTTTTATCCCAAAACAGGCTTAAACTGAGTAAACATGCTAAAACCGAGAGAAAACATTGATTCGAAGAAGTAAACAGCTATGTTACTCTTTCTTGGGTAAATTATGCAACAATCCAATGCATTTGACTAATTACAAGAGTTCGCGTTTAATTTGGAGTGTTTAGCCACCACTTATACCCATTTTGTCCTGAAACAGGCTAAAACCAAGAAAACATTGATTCTAAGCATTAAACAGTGTTGTTACTGTTTCTAGGGTCAGAATGTGTGACATTCCAATGCATTTGACAAATTGTATGAGTTCGGGATGAATTTGGAGTGTTTAGACAACAGTTGAACCCGTTTTATCCCAAAAGAGGCTTACACCGAGAAAACATGCTAAAACCGAGAGAAAACATTGATTCGAAGAAGTAAACAGCTATTTTACTCTTTCTAGGGTCAAATGTGCAACAATCCAATGCATTTGACTAATTACAAGAGTTCGCGTTGAATTTGGAGTGTTTAGCCACCACTTATACCCATTTTGTCCCCAAACAGGCTAAATCCGAGAAAACATTGATTCTAAGCATTAAACAGTGTTGTTACTGTTTCTAGGGTCAGAATGTGTGACATTCAAATGGATTTGAGTAATTGTAAGAGTTCGGGATGAATTTGGAGTGTTTAGACAACAGTTGAACCCGTTTTATCCCAAAACAGGCTTAAACCGAGAAAATATGCTAAAACCGAGAGAAAACATTGATTCGAAGAAGTAAACAGCTATGTTACTCTTTCTAGGGTAAAATATGCAACAATCCAATGCATTTGACTAATTACAAGAGTTCGGGTTGAATTTGGAGTGTTTAGCCACCACTTATACCCATTTTGTCCCAAAACAGGCTAAAACCGAGAAAACGTTGATTCTAAGCAGTAAACAGCATTGTTACTGTTTCTAGGGTCAGAATGTGTGACATTCCAATGGATTTGACTAATTGTAAGAGTTCGGGATGAATTTGGAGTGTTTAGACAATAGTTAAACCCGTTTTATCCCAAAACAGGCTTAAACCGAGAAAAAATGCTAAAACCGAGAGAAAACATTGATTCGAAGAAGTAAACAGCTATTTTACTATTTCTTGGGTAAAATATGCAACAATCCAATGCATTTGACTAATTACAAGAGTTCGCGTTGAATTTGGAGTGTTTAGCCACCACTTATACCCATTTTGTCCCGAAACAGGCTAAAACCGAGAAAACGTTGATTCTAAGCAGTAAACAGCGTTGTTACTGTTTCTAGGGTCAGAATGTGTGACATTCCAATGGATTTGACTAACTGTAAGAGTTCGGGATGAATTTGGAGTGTTTAGACAACAGTTGAACCCGTTTTATCCCAAAACAGGCTTAAACCGAGAAAATATGCTAAAACCGAGAGAAAACATTGATTCGAAGCAGTAAACATCGATGTTACTCTTTCTAGGGTAAAATATGTAACAATCCAATGCATTTGACTAATTACAAGATTTCGCGTTGAATTTGAAGTGTTTAGCCACCAGTTATACCCACTTTGTCCCGAAACAGACTAAAACCGAGAAAACGTTGATTCTAAGCAGTAAACAGCGTTGTTACTGTTTCTAGGGTCAGAATGTGTGACATTCCAATGAATTTGACTAATTGTAAGAGTTCAGGATGAATTTGGAGTGTTTAGACAACAGTTGAACCCGTTTTATCCCAAAACAGGTTTAAACCGAGAAAACAGGCTAAAACCGAGAGAAAACATTGGTTCGAAGCAGTAAACAGCGATGTTACTGTTTCTAGGGTCAGAATGTGTGACATTCCAATGAATTTGACTAATTGTAAGAGTTCAGGATGAATTTGGAGTGTTTAGACAACAGTTGAACCCGTTTTATCCCAAAACAGGTTTAAACCGAAAAAACATGCTAAAACCGAGAGAAAACATTGGTTCCAAGCAGTAAACAGCGATGTTACTCTTTCTAGGGTAAAATATGTAACAATCCAATGCATTTGACTAATTACAAGAGTTCGCGTTGAATTTGGAGTGTTTAGCCACCACTTATACCCATTTTGTCCCGAAACAGGCTAAAACCGAGAAAACGTTGATTCTAAGCAGTAAACAGCGTTGTTACTGTTTCTAGGGTCAGAATGTGTGACATTCCTATGGATTTGACTAATTGTAACAGTTCGGGATGAATTGGGAGTGTTTAGACAACAGTTGAACCCGTTTTATCCCAAAACAGGCTTAAACTGAGTAAACATGCTAAAACCGAGAGAAAACATTGATTCGAAGAAGTAAACAGCTATGTTACTCTTTTTTGGGTAAATTATGCAACAATCCAATGCATTTGACTAATTACAAGAGTTCGCGTTTAATTTGGAGTGTTTAGCCACCACTTATACCCATTTTGTCCCGAAACAGGCTAAAACCAAGAAAACATTGATTCTAAGCAGTAAACAGCGTTGTTACACTTTCTAGGGTCAGAATGTGTGACATTCCAATGCATTTGACAAATTGTAAGAGTTCGGGATGAATTTGGAGTGTTTAGACAACAGTTGAACCCGTTTTATCCCAAAAGAGGCTTACACCGAGAAAACATGCTAAAACCGAGAGAAAACATTGATTCGAAGAAGTAAACAGCTATTTTACTCTTTCTAGGGTCAAATGTGCAACAATCCAATGCATTTGACTAATTACAAGAGTTCGCGTTGAATTTGGAGTGTTTAGCCACCACTTATACCCATTTTGTCCCGAAACAGGCTAAATCCAAGAAAACATTGATTCTAAGCATTAAACAGTGTTGTTACTGTTTCTAGGGTCAGAATGTGTGACATTCAAATGGATTTGAGTAATTGCAAGAGTTCGGGATTAATTTGGAGTGTTTAGACAACAGTTGAACCCGTTTTATCCCAAAACAGGCTTAAACCGAGAAAATATGCTAAAACCGAGAGAAAACATTGATTCGAAGAAGTAAACAGCTATGTTACTATTTCTAGGGTAAAATATGCAACAATCCAATGCATTTGACTAATTACAAGAGTTCGGGTTGAATTTGGAGTGTTTAGCCACCACTTATACCCATTTTGTCCCGAAACAGGCTAAAACCGAGAAAACGTTGATTCTAAGCAGTAAACAGTGTTGGTACTGTTTCTAGGGTCAGAATGTGTGACATTCCAATGGATTTGACTAATTGTAAGAGTTCGGGATGAATTTGGAGTGTTTAGACAATAGTTAAACCCGTTTTATCCCAAAACAGGCTTAAACCGAGAAAAAATGCTAAAACCGAGAGAAAACATTGATTCGAAGAAGTAAACAGCTATTTTACTATTTCTTGGGTAAAATATGCAACAATCCAATGCATTTGACTAATTACAAGAGTTCGCGTTGAATTTGGAGTGTTTAGCCACCACTTATACCCATTTTGTCCCGAAACAGGCTAAAACCGAGAAAACGTTGATTCTAAGCAGTAAACAGCGTTGTTACTGTTTCTAGGGTCAGAATGTGTGACATTCCAATGGATTTGACTAATTGTAAGAGTTCGGGATGAATTTGGAGTGTTTAGACAACAGTTGAACCCGTTTTATCCCAAAACAGGCTTAAACCGAGAAAATATGCTAAAACCGAGAGAAAACATTGATTCGAAGCAGTAAACATCGATGTTACTCTTTCTAGGGTAAAATATGTAACAATCCAATGCATTTGACTAATTACAAGATTTCGCGTTGAATTTGGAGTGTTTAGCCACCAGTTATACCCACTTTGTCCCGAAACAGACTAAAACCGAGAAAACGTTGATTCTAAGCAGTAAACAGCGTTGTTACTGTTTCTAGGGTCAGAATGTGTGACATTCCAATGAATTTGACTAATTGTAAGAGTTCAGGATGAATTTGGAGTGTTTAGACAACAGTTGAACCCGTTTTATCCCAAAACAGGTTTAAACCGAGAAAACAGGCTAAAACCGAGAGAAAACATTGGTTCGAAGCAGTAAACAGCGATGTTACTGTTTCTAGGGTCAGAATGTGTGACATTCCAATGAATTTGACTACTTGTAAGAGTTCAGGATGAATTTGGAGTGTTTAGACAACAGTTGAACCCGTTTTATCCCAAAACAGGTTTAAACCGAGAAAACATGCTAAAACCGAGAGAAAACATTGGTTCCAAGCAGTAAACAGCGATGTTACTCTTTCTAGGGTAAAATATATAACAATCCAATGCATTTGACTAATTACAAGAGTTCGCGTTGAATTTGGAGTGTTTAGCCACCACTTATACCCATTTTGTCCCGAAACAGGCTAAAACCGAGAAAACGTTGATTCTAAGCAGTAAACAGCGTTGTTACTGTTTCTAGGCTCAGAATGTGTGAAATTCCTATGGATTTGACTAATTTTAACAGTTCGGGATGAATTGGGAGTGTTTAGACAACAGTTGAACCCGTTTTATCCCAAAACAGGCTTAAACTGAGTAAACATGCTAAAACCGAGAGAAAACATTGATTCGAAGAAGTAAACAGCTATGTTACTCTTTCTTGGGTAAATTATGCAACAATCCAATGCATTTGACTAATTAAAAGAGTTCGCGTTTAATTTGGAGTGTTTAGCCACCACTTATACCCATTTTGTCCCGAAACAGGCTAAAACCGAGAAAACATTGATTCTAAGCAGTAAACAGCGTTGTTACACTTTCTAGGGTCGGAATGTGTGACATTCCAATGCATTTGACTAATTGTAAGAGTTCGGGATGAATTTGGAGTGTTTAGACAACAGTTGAACCCGTTTTATCCCAAAACAGGCTTAAACCGAGAAAATATGCTAAAACCGAGAGAAAACATTGATTCGAAGCAGTAAACATCGATGTTACTCTTTCTAGGGTAAAATATGTAACAATCCAATGCATTTGACTAATTACAAGATTTCGCGTTGAATTTGGAGTGTTTAGCCACCAGTTATACCCACTTTGTCCCGAAACAGACTAAAACCGAGAAAACGTTGATTCTAAGCAGTAAACAGCGTTGTTACTGTTTCTAGGGTCAGAATGTGTGACATTCCAATGAATTTGACTAATTGTAAGAGTTCAGGATGAATTTAGAGTGTTTAGACAACAGTTGAACCCGTTTTATCCCAAAACAGGTTTAAACCGAGAAAACAGGCTAAAACCGAGAGAAAACATTGGTTCGAAGCAGTAAACAGCGATGTTACTGTTTCTAGGGTCAGAATGTGTGACATTCCAATGAATGTGACTAATTGTAAGAGTTCAGGATGAATTTGGAGTGTTTAGACAACAGTTGAACCCGTTTTATCCCAAAACAGGTTTAAACCGAGAAAACATGCTAAAACCGAGAGAAAACATTGGTTCCAAGCAGTAAACAGCGATGTTACTCTTTCGAGGGTAAAATATGTAACAATCCAATGCATTTGACTAATTACAAGAGTTCGCGTTGAATTTGGAGTGTTTAGCCACCACTTATACCCATTTTGTCCCGAAACAGGCTAAAACCGAGAAAACGTTGATTCTAAGCAGTAAACAGCGTTGTTACTGTTTCTAGGGTCAGAATGTGTGACATTCCTATGGATTTGACTAATTGTAACAGTTCGGGATGAATTGGGAGTGTTTAGACAACAGTTGAACCCGTTTTATCCCAAAACAGGCTTAAACTGAGTAAACATGCTAAAACCGAGAGAAAACATTGATTCGAAGAAGTAAAAAGCTATGTTACTTTTTCTTGGGTAAATTATGCAACAATCCAATGCATTTGACTAATTACAAGAGTTCGCGTTTAATTTGGAGTGTTTAGCCACCACTTATACCCATTTTGTCCCGAAACAGGCTAAAACCGAGAAAACATTGATTCTAAGCAGTAAACAGCGTTGTTACACTTTCTAGGGTCGAAATGTGTGACATTCCAATGCATTTGACAAATTGTAAGAGTTCGGGATGAATTTGGAGTGTTTAGACAACAGTTGAACCCGTTTTATCCCAAAAGAGGCTTACACCGAGAAAACATGCTAAAACCGAGAGAAAACATTGATTCGAAGAAGTAAACAGCTATTTTACTCTTTCTAGGGTCAAATGTGCAACAATCCAATGCATTTGACTAATTACAAGATTTCGCGTTGAATTTGGAGTGTTTAGCCACCAGTTATACCCACTTTGTCCCGAAACAGACTAAAACCGAGAAAACGTTGATTCTAAGCAGTAAACAGCGTTGTTACTGTTTCTAGGGTCAGAATGTGTGACATTCCAATGAATTTGACTGATTGTAAGAGTTCAGGATGAATTTGGAGTGTTTAGACAACAGTTGAACCCGTTTTATCCCAAAACAGGTTTAAACCGAGAAAACAGGCTAAAACCGAGAGAAAACATTGGTTCGAAGCAGTAAACAGCGATGTTACTGTTTCTAGGGTCAGAATGTGTGACATTCCAATGAATTTGACTAATTGTAAGAGTTCAGGATGAATTTGGAGTGTTTAGACAACAGTTGAACCCGTTTTATCCCAAAACAGGTTTAAACCGAGAAAACATGCTAAAACCGAGAGAAAACATTGGTTCCAAGCAGTAAACAGCGATGTTACTCTTTCTAGGGTAAAATATGTAACAATCCAATGCATTTGACTAATTACAAGAGTTCGCGTTGAATTTGGAGTGTTTAGCCACCACTTATACCCATTTTGTCCCGAAACAGGCTAAAACCGAGAAAACGTTGATTCTAAGCAGTAAACAGCGTTGTTACTGTTTCTAGGGTCGGAATGTGTGACATTCCAATGCATTTGACTAATTGTAAGAGTTCGGGATGAATTTGGAGTGTTTAGACAACAGTTGAACCCGTTTTATCCCAAAACAGGCTTAAACCGAGAAAATATGCTAAAACCGAGAGAAAACATTGATTCGAAGCAGTAAACATCGATGTTACTCTTTCTAGGGTAAAATATGTAACAATCCAATGCATTTGACTAATTACAAGATTTCGCGTTGAATTTGGAGTGTTTAGCCACCAGTTATACCCACTTTGTCCCGAAACAGACTAAAACCGAGAAAACGTTGATTCTAAGCAGTAAACAGCGTTGTTACTGTTTCTAGGGTCAGAATGTGTGACATTCCAATGAATTTGACTAATTGTAAGAGTTCAGGATGAATTTAGAGTGTTTAGACAACAGTTGAACCCGTTTTATCCCAAAACAGGTTTAAACCGAGAAAACAGGCTAAAACCGAGAGAAAACATTGGTTCGAAGCAGTAAACAGCAATGTTACTGTTTCTAGGGTCAGAATGTGTGACATTCCAATGAATGTGACTAATTGTAAGAGTTCAGGATGAATTTGGAGTGTTTAGACAACAGTTGAACCCGTTTTATCCCAAAACAGGTTTAAACCGAGAAAACATGCTAAAACCGAGAGAAAACATTGGTTCCAAGCAGTAAACAGCGATGTTACTCTTTCGAGGGTAAAATATGTAACAATCCAATGCATTTGACTAATTACAAGAGTTCGCGTTGAATTTGGAGTGTTTAGCCACCACTTATACCCATTTTGTCCCGAAACAGGCTAAAACCGAGAAAACGTTGATTCTAAGCAGTAAACAGCGTTGTTACACTTTCTAGGGTCGGAATGTGTGACATTCCAATGCATTTGACTAATTGTAAGAGTTCGGGATGAATTTGGAGTGTTTAGACAACAGTTGAACCCGTTTTATCCCAAAACAGGCTTAAACCGAGAAAATATGCTAAAACCGAGAGAAAACATTGATTCGAAGCAGTAAACATCGATGTTACTCTTTCTAGGGTAAAATATGTAACAATCCAATGCATTTGACTAATTACAAGATTTCGCGTTGAATTTGGAGTGTTTAGCCACCAGTTATACCCACTTTGTCCCGAAACAGACTAAAACCGAGAAAACGTTGATTCTAAGCAGTAAACAGCGTTGTTACTGTTTCTAGGGTCAGAATGTGTGACATTCCAATGAATTTGACTAATTGTAAGAGTTCAGGATGAATTTAGAGTGTTTAGACAACAGTTGAACCCGTTTTATCCCAAAACAGGTTTAAACCGAGAAAACAGGCTAAAACCGAGAGAAAACATTGGTTCGAAGCAGTAAACAGCGATGTTACTGTTTCTAGGGTCAGAATGTGTGACATTCCAATGAATGTGACTAATTGTAAGAGTTCAGGATGAATTTGGAGTGTTTAGACAACAGTTGAACCCGTTTTATCCCAAAACAGGTTTAAACCGAGAAAACATGCTAAAACCGAGAGAAAACATTGGTTCCAAGCAGTAAACAGCGATGTTACTCTTTCGAGGGTAAAATATGTAACAATCCAATGCATTTGACTAATTACAAGAGTTCGCGTTGAATTTGGAGTGTTTAGCCACCACTTATACCCATTTTGTCCCGAAACAGGCTAAAACCGAGAAAACGTTGATTCTAAGCAGTAAACAGCGTTGTTACTGTTTCTAGGGTCAGAATGTGTGACATTCCTATGGATTTGACTAATTGTAACAGTTCGGGATGAATTGGGAGTGTTTAGACAACAGTTGAACCCGTTTTATCCCAAAACAGGCTTAAACTGAGTAAACATGCTAAAACCGAGAGAAAACATTGATTCGAAGAAGTAAAAAGCTATGTTACTTTTTCTTGGGTAAATTATGCAACAATCCAATGCATTTGACTAATTACAAGAGTTCGCGTTTAATTTGGAGTGTTTAGCCACCACTTATACCCATTTTGTCCCGAAACAGGCTAAAACCGAGAAAACATTGATTCTAAGCAGTAAACAGCGTTGTTACACTTTCTAGGGTCGAAATGTGTGACATTCCAATGCATTTGACAAATTGTAAGAGTTCGGGATGAATTTGGAGTGTTTAGACAACAGTTGAACCCGTTTTATCCCAAAAGAGGCTTACACCGAGAAAACATGCTAAAACCGAGAGAAAACATTGATTCGAAGAAGTAAACAGCTATTTTACTCTTTCTAGGGTCAAATGTGCAACAATCCAATGCATTTGACTAATTACAAGATTTCGCGTTGAATTTGGAGTGTTTAGCCACCAGTTATACCCACTTTGTCCCGAAACAGACTAAAACCGAGAAAACGTTGATTCTAAGCAGTAAACAGCGTTGTTACTGTTTCTAGGGTCAGAATGTGTGACATTCCAATGAATTTGACTGATTGTAAGAGTTCAGGATGAATTTGGAGTGTTTAGACAACAGTTGAACCCGTTTTATCCCAAAACAGGTTTAAACCGAGAAAACAGGCTAAAACCGAGAGAAAACATTGGTTCGAAGCAGTAAACAGCGATGTTACTGTTTCTAGGGTCAGAATGTGTGACATTCCAATGAATTTGACTAATTGTAAGAGTTCAGGATGAATTTGGAGTGTTTAGACAACAGTTGAACCCGTTTTATCCCAAAACAGGTTTAAACCGAGAAAACATGCTAAAACCGAGAGAAAACATTGGTTCCAAGCAGTAAACAGCGATGTTACTCTTTCTAGGGTAAAATATGTAACAATCCAATGCATTTGACTAATTACAAGAGTTCGCGTTGAATTTGGAGTGTTTAGCCACCACTTATACCCATTTTGTCCCGAAACAGGCTAAAACCGAGAAAACGTTGATTCTAAGCAGTAAACAGCGTTGTTACTGTTTCTAGGGTCAGAATGTGTGACATTCCTATGTATTTGACTAATTGTAACAGTTCGGGATGAATTGGGAGTGTTTAGACAACAGTTGAACCCGTTTTATCCCAAAACAGGCTTAAACTGAGTAAACATGCTAAAACCGAGAGAAAACATTGATTCGAAGAAGTAAACAGCTATGTTACTCTTTCTTGGGTAAATTATGCAACAATCCAATGCATTTGACTAATTAAAAGAGTTTGCGTTTAATTTGGAGTGTTTAGCCACCACTTATACCCATTTTGTCCCGAAACAGGCTAAAACCGAGAAAACATTGATTCTAAGCAGTAAACAGCGTTGTTACACTTTCTAGGGTCGGAATGTGTGACATTCCAATGCATTTGACTAATTGTAAGAGTTCGGGATGAATTTGGAGTGTTTAGACAACAGTTGAACCCGTTTTAACCCAAAACAGGCTTAAACCGAGAAAATATGCTAAAACCGAGAGAAAACATTGATTCGAAGCAGTAAACATCGATGTTACTCTTTCTAGGGTAAAATATGTAACAATCCAATGCATTTGACTAATTACAAGATTTCGCGTTGAATTTGGAGTGTTTAGCCACCAGTTATACCCACTTTGTCCCGAAACAGACTAAAACCGAGAAAACGTTGATTCTAAGCAGTAAACAGCGTTGTTACTGTTTCTAGGGTCAGAATGTGTGACATTCCAATGAATTTGACTAATTGTAAGAGTTCAGGATGAATTTGGAGTGTTTAGACAACAGTTGAACCCGTTTTATCCCAAAACAGGTTTAAACCGAGAAAACATGCTAAAACCGAGAGAAAACATTGGTTCCAAGCAGTAAACAGCGATGTTACTCTTTCTAGGGTAAAATATGTAACAATCCAATGCATTTGACTAATTACAAGAGTTCGCGTTGAATTTGGAGTGTTTAGCCACCACTTATACCCATTTTGTCCCGAAACAGGCTAAAACCGAGAAAATGTTGATTCTAAGCAGTAAACAGCGTTGTTACTGTTTCTAGGGTCAGAATGTGTGACATTCCTATGGATTTGACTAATTGTAACAGTTCGGGATGAATTGGGAGTGTTTAGACAACAGTTGAACCCGTTTTATCCCAAAACAGGCTTAAACTGAGTAAACATGCTAAAACCGAGAGAAAACATTGATTCGAAGAAGTAAACAGCTATGTTACTCTTTCTAGGGTCAAATGTGCAACAATCCAATGCATTTGACTAATTACAAGAGTTCGCGTTTAATTTGGAGTGTTTAGCCACCACTTATACCCATTTTGTCCCGAAACAGGCTAAATCCGAGAAAACATTGATTCTAAGCATTAAACAGTGTTGTTAATGTTTCTAGGGTCAGAATGTGTGACATTCAAATGGATTTGAGTAATTGTAAGAGTTCGGGATGAATTTGGAGTGTTTAGACAACAGTTGAACCCGTTTTATCCCAAAACAGGCTTAAACCGAGAAAATATGCTAAAACCGAGAGAAAACATTGATTCGAAGAAGTAAACAGCTATGTTACTCTTTCTCGGGTAAAATATGCAACAATCCAATGCATTTGACTAATTACAAGAGTTCGCGTTGAATTTGGAGTGTTTAGCCACCAGTTATACCCACTTTGTCCCGAAACAGACTAAAACCGAGAAAACGTTGATTCTAAGCAGTAAACAGCGTTGTTACTGTTTCTAGGGTCAGAATATGTGACATTCCAATGCATTTTACTAATTGTAAGAGTTCGGGATGAATTTGGAGTGTTTAGACAATAGTTAAACCCGTTTTATCCCAAAACAGGCTTAAACAGAGAAAACATGCTAAAACCGAGAGAAAACATTGATTCGAAGAAGTAAACAGCTATTTTACTATTTCTTGGGTAAAATATGCAAGAATCCAATGCATTTGACTAATTACAAGAGTTCGCGTTGAATTTGGAGTGTTTAGCCACCACTTATACCCATTTTGTCCCGAAACAGGCTAAAACCGAGAAAACGTTGATTCTAAGCAGTAAACAGCGTTGTTACTGTTTCTAGGGTCAGAATGTGTGACATTCCAATGGATTTGACTAATTGTAAGAGTTCGGGATGAATTTGGAGTGTTTAGACAACAGTTGAATCCGTTTTATCCCAAAACAGGCTTAAACCAAGAAAACATGCTAAAACCGAGAGAAAACATTGGTTCGAAGCAGTAAACATCGATGTTACTCTTTCTAGGGTAAAATATGGAACAATCCAATACATTTGACTAATTACAAGATTTCGCGTTGAATTTGGAGTGTTTAGCCACCACTTATACCCATTTTGTCCCGAAAGAGGCTAAAACCGAAAAAACATTGATTCTAAGCATTAAACAGCGTTGTTACTGTTTCTAGGGTTAGAATGTGTGACATTCCTATGGATTTGACTAATTGTAAGAGTTCAGGATGAATTGGGAGTGTTTAGACAATAGTTGAACCCGTTTTATCCCAAAACAGGCTTAAACCGAGTAAACATGCTAAAACCGAGAGAAAACATTGATTCGAAGAAGTAAACAGCTATGTTACTCTTTCTTGGGTAAAATATGCAACAATCCAATGCATTTGACTAATTACAAGAGTTCGCGTTTAATTTGGAGTGTTTAGCCACCACTTATACCCATTTTGTCCCGAAACAGGCTAAAACCGAGAAAACATTGATTGTAAGCAGTAAACAGCGTTGTTACACTTTCTAGGGTCGGAATGTGTGACATTCCAATGCATTTGACAAATTGTAAGAGTTCGGGATGAATTTGGAGTGTTTAGACAACAATTAAACCCGTTTTATCCCAAAACAGGCTTAAACCGAGTAAACATGCTAAAACCGAGAGAAAACATTGATTCGAAGAAGTAAACAGCTATGTTACTCTTTCTTGGGTAAATTATGCAACAATCCAATGCATTTGACTAATTACAAGAGTTCGCGTTTAAATTGGAGTGTTTAGCCACCACTTATACCCATTTTGTCCCGAAACAGGCTAAAACCGAGAAAACATTGATTCTATGCAGTAAACAGCGTTTTTACACTTTCTAGGGTCGGAATGTGTGACATTCCAATGCATTTGACAAATTGTAAGAGTTCGGGATGAATTTGGAGTGTTTAGACAACAGTTGAACCCGTTTTATCCCAAAAGAGGCTTACACCAAGAAAACATGCTAAAACCGAGAGAAAACATTGGTTCGAAGAAGTAAACAGCAATTTTACTCTTTCTAGGGTAAAATGTGCAACAATCCAATGCATTTGACTAATTACAAGAGTTCGCGTTGAATTTGGAGTGTTTAGCCACCACTTATACCCATTTTGTCCCGAAACAGGCTAAATCCGAGAAAACATTGATTCTAAGCATTAAACAGTGTTGTTACTGTTTCTAGGGTCAGAATGTGTGACATTCAAATGGATTTGAGTAATTGTAAGAGTTCGGGATGAATTTGGAGTGTTTAGACAACAGTTGAACCCGTTTTATCCCAAAACAGGCTTAAACCGAGAAAATATGCTAAAACCGAGAGAAAACATTGATTCGAAGAAGTAAACAGCTATGTTACTCTTTCTAGGGTAAAATATGCTACAATCCAATGCATTTGACTAATTACAAGAGTTCGCGTTGAATTTGGAGTGTTTAGCCACCAGTTATACCCACTTTGTCCCGAAACAGACTAAAACCGAGAAAACGTTGATTCTAAGCAGTAAACAGCGTTGTTACTGTTTCTAGGGTCAGAATATGTGACATTCCAATGCATTTTACTAATTGTAAGAGTTCGGGATGAATTTGGAGTGTTGAGACAATAGTTAAACCCGTTTTATCCCAAAACAGGCTTAAACCGAGAAAACATGCTAAAACCGAGAGAAAACATTGATTCGAAGAAGTAAACAGCTATTTTACTATTTCTTGGGTAAAATATGCAACAATCCAATGCATTTGACTAATTACAAGAGTTCGCGTTGAATTTGGAGTGTTTAGCCACCACTTATACCCATTTTGTCCCGAAACAGGCTAAAACCGAGAAAACGTTGATTCTAAGCAGTAAACAGCGTTGTTACTGTTTTTAGGGTCAGAATGTGTGACATTCCAATGGATTTGACTAATTGTAAGAGTTCGGGATGAATTTGGAGTGTTTAGACAACAGCTGAACCCGTTTTATCCCAAAACAGGCTTAAACCGAGAAAACATGCTAAAACCGAGAGAAAACATTGATTCGAAGAAGTAAACAGCTATGTTACTCTTTCTAGGGTAAAATATGCTACAATCCAATGCATTTGACTAATTACAAGAGTTCGCGTTGAATTTGGAGTGTTTAGCCACCAGTTATACCCACTTTGTCCCGAAACAGACTAAAACCGAGAAAACGTTGATTCTAAGCAGTAAACAGCGTTGTTACTGTTTCTAGGGTCAGAATATGTGACATCCAATGCATTTTACTAATTGTAAGAGTTCGGGATGAATTTGGAGTGTTTAGACAATAGTTAAACCCGTTTTATCGCAAAACAGGCTTAAACAGAGAAAACATGCTAAAACCGAGAGAAAACATTGATTCGAAGAAGTAAACAGCTATTTTACTATTTCTTGGGTAAAATATGCAACAATCCAATGCATTTGACTAATTACAAGAGTTCGCGTTGAATTTGGAGTGTTTAGCCACCACTTATACCCATTTTGTCCCGAAACAGGCTAAAACCGAGAAAACGTTGATTCTAAGCAGTAAACAGCGTTGTTACTGTTTCTAGGGTCAGAATGTGTGACATTCCAATGGATTTGACTAATTGTAAGAGTTCGGGATGAATTTGGAGTGTTTAGACAACAGTTGCATCCGTTTTATCCCAAAACAGGCTTAAACCGAGAAAACATGCTAAAACCGAGAGAAAACATTGGTTCGAAGCAGTAAACATCGATGTTACTCTTTCTTGGGTAAAATATGGAACAATCCAATACATTTGACTAATTACAAGATTTCGCGTTGAATTTGGAGTGTTTAGCCACCACTTATACCCATTTTGTCCCGAAAGAGGCTAAAACCGAAAAAACATTGATTCTAAGCATTAAACAGCGTTGTTACTGTTTCTAGGGTTAGAATGTGTGACATTCCTATGGATTTGACTAATTGTAAGAGTTCAGGATGAATTGCGAGTGTTTAGACAATAGTTGAACCCGTTTTATCCCAAAACAGGCTTAAACCGAGTAAACATGCTAAAACCGAGAGAAAACATTGATTCGAAGAAGTAAACAGCTATGTTACTCTTTCTTGGGTAAAATATGCAACAATCCAATGCATTTGACTAATTACAAGAGTTCGCGTTTAATTTGGAGTGTTTAGCCACCACTTATACCCATTTTGTCCCGAAACAGGCTAAAACCGAGAAAACATTGATTGTAAGCAGTAAACAGCGTTGTTACACTTTCTAGGGTCGGAATGTGTGACATTCCAATGCATTTGACAAATTGTAAGAGTTCGGGATGAATTTGGAGTGTTTAGACAACAATTGAACCCGTTTTATCCCAAAACAGGCTTAAACCGAGTAAACATGCTAAAACCGAGAGAAAACATTGATTCGAAGAAGTAAACAGCTATGTTACTCTTTCTTGGGTAAATTATGCAACAATCCAATGCATTTGACTAATTACAAGAGTTCGCGTTTAAATTGGAGTGTTTAGCCACCACTTATACCCATTTTGTCCCGAAACAGGCTAAAACCGAGAAAACATTGATTCTATGCAGTAAACAGCGTTGTTACACTTTCTAGGGTCGGAATGTGTGACATTCCAATGCATTTGACAAATTGTAAGAGTTCGGGATGAATTTGGAGTGTTTAGACAACAGTTGAACCCGTTTTATCCCAAAAGAGGCTTACACCAAGAAAACATGCTAAAACCGAGAGAAAACATTGGTTCGAAGAAGTAAACAGCAATTTTACTCTTTCTAGGGTAAAATGTGCAACAATCCAATGCATTTGACTAATTACAAGAGTTCGCGTTGAATTTGGAGTGTTTAGCCACCACTTATACCCATTTTGTCCCGAAACAGGCTAAATCCGAGAAAACATTGATTCTAAGCATTAAACAGTGTTGTTACTGTTTCTAGGGTCAGAATGTGTGACATTCAAATGGATTTGAGTAATTGTAAGAGTTCGGGATGAATTTGGAGTGTTTAGACAACAGTTGAACCCGTTTATCCCAAAACAGGCTTAAACCGAGAAAATATGCTAAAACCGAGAGAAAACATTGATTCGAAGAAGTAAACAGCTATGTTACTCTTTCTAGGGTAAAATATGCTACAATCCAATGCATTTGACTAATTACAAGAGTTCGCGTTGAATTTGGAGTGTTTAGCCACCAGTTATACCCACTTTGTCCCGAAACAGACTAAAACCGAGAAAACGTTGATTCTAAGCAGTAAACAGCGTTGTTACTGTTTCTAGGGTCAGAATATGTGACATTCCAATGCATTTTACTAATTGTAAGAGTTCGGGATGAATTTGGAGTGTTGAGACAATAGTTAAACCCGTTTTATCCCAAAACAGGCTTAAACCGAGAAAACATGCTAAAACCGAGAGAAAACATTGATTCGAAGAAGTAAACAGCTATTTTACTATTTCTTGGGTAAAATATGCAACAATCCAATGCATTTGACTAATTACAAGAGTTCGCGTTGAATTTGGAGTGTTTAGCCACCACTTATACCCATTTTGTCCCGAAACAGGCTAAAACCGAGAAAACGTTGATTCTAAGCAGTAAACAGCGTTGTTACTGTTTTTAGGGTCAGAATGTGTGACATTCCAATGGATTTGACTAATTGTAAGAGTTCAGGATGAATTTGGAGTGTTTAGACAACAGCTGAACCCGTTTTATCCCAAAACAGGCTTAAACCGAGAAAACATGCTAAAACCGAGAGAAAACATTGATTCGAAGAAGTAAACAGCTATGTTACTCTTTCTAGGGTAAAATATGCTACAATCCAATGCATTTGACTAATTACAAGAGTTCGCGTTGAATTTGGAGTGTTTAGCCACCAGTTATACCCACTTTGTCCCGAAACAGACTAAAACCGAGAAAACGTTGATTCTAAGCAGTAAACAGCGTTGTTACTGTTTCTAGGGTCAGAATATGTGACATTCCAATGCATTTTACTAATTGTAAGAGTTCGGGATGAATTTGGAGTGTTTAGACAATAGTTAAACCCGTTTTATCGCAAAACAGGCTTAAACAGAGAAAACATGCTAAAACCGAGAGAAAACATTGATTCGAAGAAGTAAACAGCTATTTTACTATTTCTTGGGTAAAATATGCAACAATCCAATGCATTTGACTAATTACAAGAGTTCGCGTTGAATTTGGAGTGTTTAGCCACCACTTATACCCATTTTGTCCCGAAACAGGCTAAAACCGAGAAAACGTTGATTCTAAGCAGTAAACAGCGTTGTTACTGTTTCTAGGGTCAGAATGTGTGACATTCCAATGGATTTGACTAATTGTAAGAGTTCGGGATGAATTTGGAGTGTTTAGACAACAGTTGAATCCGTTTTATCCCAAAACAGGCTTAAACCGAGAAAACATGCTAAAACCGAGAGAAAACATTGGTTCGAAGCAGTAAACATCGATGTTACTCTTTCTAGGGTAAAATATGGAACAATCCAATACATTTGACTAATTACAAGATTTCGCGTTGAATTTGGAGTGTTTAGCCACCACTTATACCCATTTTGTCCCGAAAGAGGCTAAAACCGAAAATACATTGATTCTAAGCACTAAACAGCGTTGTTACTGTTTCTAGGGTCAGAATGTGTGACATTCCTATGGATTTGACTAATTGTAAGAGTTCAGGATGAATTGGAGTGTTTAGACAATAGTTGAACCCGTTTTATCCCAAAACAGGCTTAAACCGAGTAAACATGCTAAAACCGAGAGAAAACATTGATTCGAAGAAGTAAACAGCTATGTTACTCTTTCTTGGGTAAAATATGCAACAATCCAATGCATTTGACTAATTACAAGAGTTCGCGTTTAATTTGGAGTGTTTAGCCACCACTTATACCCATTTTGTCCCGAAACAGGCTAAAACCGAGAAAACATTGATTGTAAGCAGTAAACAGCGTTGTTACACTTTCTAGGGTCGGAATGTGTGACATTCCAATGCATTTGACAAATTGTAAGAGTTCGGGATGAATTTGGAGTGTTTAGACAACAATTGAACCCGTTTTATCCCAAAACAGGCTTAAACCGAGTAAACATGCTAAAACCGAGAGAAAACATTGATTCGAAGAAGTAAACAGCTATGTTACTCTTTCTTGGGTAAATTATGCAACAATCCAATGCATTTGACTAATTACAAGAGTTCGCGTTTAAATTGGAGTGTTTAGCCACCACTTATACCCATTTTGTCCCGAAACAGGCTAAAACCGAGAAAACATTGATTCTATGCAGTAAACAGCGTTGTTACACTTTCTAGGGTCGGAATGTGTGACATTCCAATGCATTTGACAAATTGTAAGAGTTCGGGATGAATTTGGAGTGTTTAGACAACAGTTGAACCCGTTTTATCCCAAAAGAGGCTTACACCAAGAAAACATGCTAAAACCGAGAGAAAACATTGGTTCGAAGAAGTAAACAGCAATTTTACTCTTTCTAGGGTAAAATGTGCAACAATCCAATGCATTTGACTAATTACAAGAGTTCGCGTTGAATTTGGAGTGTTTAGCCACCACTTATACCCATTTTGTCCCGAAACAGGCTAAATCCGAGAAAACATTGATTCTAAGCATTAAACAGTGTTGTTACTGTTTCTAGGGTCAGAATGTGTGACATTCAAATGGATTTGAGTAATTGTAAGAGTTCGGGATGAATTTGGAGTGTTTAGACAACAGTTGAACCCGTTTTATCCCAAAACAGACTTAAACCGAGAAAATATGCTAAAACCGAGAGAAAACATTGATTTGAAGAAGTAAACAGCTATGTTACTCTTTCTAGGGTAAAATATGCTACAATCCAATGCATTTGACTAATTATAAGAGTTCGCGTTGAATTTGGAGTGTTTAGCCACCAGTTATACCCACTTTGTCCCGAAACAGACTAAAACCGAGAAAACGTTGATTCTAAGCAGTAAACAGCGTTGTTACTGTTTCTAGGGTCAGAATATGTGACATTCCAATGCATTTTACTAATTGTAAGAGTTCGGGATGAATTTGGAGTGTTGAGACAATAGTTAAACCCGTTTTATCCCAAAACAGGCTTAAACCGAGAAAACATGCTAAAACCGAGAGAAAACATTGATTCGAAGAAGTAAACAGCTATTTTACTATTTCTTGGGTAAAATATGCAACAATCCAATGCATTTGACTAATTACAAGAGTTCGCGTTGAATTTGGAGTGTTTAGCCACCACTTATACCCATTTTGTCCCGAAACAGGCTAAAACCGAGAAAACGTTGATTCTAAGCAGTAAACAGCGTTGTTACTGTTTTTAGGGTCAGAATGTGTGACATTCCAATGGATTTGACTAATTTTAAGAGTTCGGGATGAATTTGGAGTGTTTAGACAACAGCTGAACCCGTTTTATCCCAAAACAGGCTTAAACCGAGAAAACATGCTAAAACCGAGAGAAAACATTGATTCGAAGAAGTAAACAGCTATGTTACTCTTTCTAGGGTAAAATATGCTACAATCCAATGCATTTGACTAATTACAAGAGTTCGCGTTGAATTTGGAGTGTTTAGCCACCAGTTATACCCACTTTGTCCCGAAACAGACTAAAACCGAGAAAACGTTGATTCTAAGCAGTAAACAGCGTTGTTACTGTTTCTAGGGTCAGAATATGTGACATTCCAATGCATTTTACTAATTGTAAGAGTTCGGGATGAATTTGGAGTGTTGAGACAATAGTTAAACCCGTTTTATCCCAAAACAGGCTTAAACCGAGAAAACATGCTAAAACCGAGAGAAAACATTGATTCGAAGAAGTAAACAGCTATTTTACTATTTCTTGGGTAAAATATGCAACAATCCAATGCATTAGACTAATTACAAGAGTTCGCGTTGAATTTGGAGTGTTTAGCCACCACTTATACCCATTTTGTCCCGAAACAGGCTAAAACCGAGAAAACGTTGATTCTAAGCATTAAACAGCATTGTTACTGTTTCTAGGGTCAGAATGTGTGACATTCCAATGGATTTGACTAATTGTAAGAGTTCGGGATGAATTTGGAGTGTTTAAACAACAGTTGAACCCGTTTTATCCCAAAACAGGCTTAAACCGAGAAAACATGCTAAAACCGAGAGAAAACATTGATTCGAAGAAGTAAACAGCTATGTTACTCTTTCTAGGGTCAAATATGCAACAATCCAATGCATTTGACTAATTACAAGAGTTCGCGTTGAATTTGGAGTGTTTAGCCACCACTTATACCCATTTTGTCCCGAAACAGGCTAAATCCGAGAAAACATTGATTCTAAGCATTAAACAGTGTTGTTACTGTTTCTAGGGTCAGAATGTGTGACATTCAAATGGATTTGAGTAATTGTAAGAGTTCGGGATGAATTTGGAGTGTTTAGACAACAGTTGAACCCGTTTTATCCCAAAACAGGCTTAAACCGAGAAAATATGCTAAAACCGAGAGAAAACATTGATTCGAAGAAGTAAACAGATATGTTACTCTTTCTAGGGTAAAATATGCAAAAATCCAATGCATTTGACTAATTACAAGAGTTCGCGTTGAATTTGGAGTGTTTAGCCACCAGTTATACCCACTTTGTCCCGAAACAGACTAAAACCGAGAAAACGTTGATTCTAAGCAGTAAACAGTGTTGTTACTGTTTCTAGGGTCAGAATGTGTGACATTCCAATGAATTTGACTAATTGTAAGAGTTCAGGATGAATTTGGAGTGTTTAGACAACAGTTGAACCCGTTTTATCCCAAAACAGGTTTAAACCGAGAAAACAGGCTAAAACCGAGAGAAAACATTGGTTCGAAGCAGTAAACAGCGATGTTACTGTTTCTAGGGTCAGAATGTGTGACATTCCTATGGATTTGACTAATTGTAAGAGTTCAGGATGAATTGGTAGTGTTTAGACAACAGTTGAACCCGTTTTATCCCAAAACAGGCTTAAACCGAGTAAACATGCTAAAACCGGGAGAAAACATTGATTCGAAGAAGTAAACAGCTATGTTACTCTTTCTTGGGTAAAATATGCAACAATCCAATGCATTTGACTAATTACAATAGTTCGCGTTTAATTTGGAGTGTTTAGCCACCACTTATACCCATTTTGTCCTGAAACAGGCTAAAACCGAGAAAACATTGATTCTAAGCAGTAAACAGCGTTGTTACACTTTCTAGGGTCAGAATGCGTGACATTCCAATGCATTTGACAAATTGTAAAAGTTCGGGATGAATTTGGAGTATTTAGACAACAATTGAACCCGTTTTATCCCAAAACAGGCTTAAACCGAGAAAACATGCTAAAACCGAGAGAAAACATTGGTTCGAAGCAGTAAACAGCGATGTTACTCTTTCTTGGGTAAAATATGCAACAATCCAATGCATTTGACTAATTACAAGAGTTCGCGTTTAATTTGGAGTGTTTAGCCACCACTTATACCCATTTTTGTCCCGAAACAGGCTAAATCCGAGAAAACATTGATTCTAAGCATTAAACAGTGTTGTTACTGTTTCTAGGGTCAGAATGTGTGACATTCAAATGGATTTGAGTAATTGTAAGAGTTCGGGATAAATTTGGAGTGTTTAGACAACAGTTGAACCCGTTTTATCCCAAAACAGGCTTAAACCGAGAAAATATGCTAAAACCGAGAGAAAACATTGATTCGAAGAAGTAAACAGATATGTTACTCTTTCTAGGGTAAAATATGCAAAAATCCAATGCATTTGACTAATTACAAGAGTTCGCGTTGAATTTGGTGTGTTTAGCCACCAGTTATACCCACTTTGTCCCGAAACAGACTAAAACCAAGAAAACGTTGATTCTAAGCAGTAAACAGCGTTGTTACTGTTTCTAGGGTCAGAATGTGTGACATTCCAATGAATTTGACTAATTGTAAGAGTTCAGGATGAATTTGGAGTGTTTAGACAACAGTTGAACCCGTTTTATCCCAAAACAGGTTTAAACCGAGAAAACAGGCTAAAACCGAGAGAAAACATTGGTTCGAAGCAGTAAACAGTGATGTTACTGTTTCTAGGGTCAGAATGTGTGACATTCCTATGGATTTGACTAATTGTAAGAGTTCAGGATGAATTGGGAGTGTTTAGACAACAGTTGAACCCGTTTTATCCCAAAACAGGCTTAAACCGAGTAAACATGCTAAAACCGGGAGAAAACATTGATTCGACGAAGTAAACAGCTATGTTACTCTTTCTTGGGTAAAATATGCAACAATCCAATGCATTTGACTAATTACAAGAGTTCGCGTTGAATTTGGAGTGTTTAGCCACCACTTATACCCATTTTGTCCCGAAACAGGCTAAAACCGAGAAAACGTTGATTCTAAGCAGTAAACAGCGTTGTTACTGTTTTTAGGGTCCGAATGTGTGACATTCCAATGGATTTGACTAATTGTAAGAGTTCGGGATGAATTTGGAGTGTTTAGACAACAGCTGAACCCGTTTTATCCCAAAACAGGCTTAAACCGAGAAAACATGCTAAAACCGAGAGAAAACATTGATTCGAAGAAGTAAACAGCTATGTTACTCTTTCTAGGGTAAAATATGCTACAATCCAATGCATTTGACTAATTACAAGAGTTCGCGTTGAATTTGGAGTGTTTAGCCACCAGTTATACCCACTTTGTCCCGAAATAGACTAAAACCGAGAAAACGTTGATTTTAAGCAGTAAACAGCGTTGTTACTGTTTCTAGGGTCAGAATTTGTGACATTCCAATGCATTTTACTAATTGTAAGAGTTCGGGATGAATTTGGAGTGTTGAGACAATAGTTAAACCCGTTTTATCCCAAAACAGGCTTAAACCGAGAAAACATGCTAAAACCGAGAGAAAACATTGATTCGAAGAAGTAAACAGCTATTTTACTATTTCTTGGGTAAAATATGCAACAATCCAATGCATTTGACTAATTACAAGAGTTCGCGTTGAATTTGGAGTGTTTAGCCACCACTTATACCCATTTTGTCCCGAAACAGGCTAAAACCGAGAAAACGTTGATTCTAAGCAGTAAACAGCGTTGTTACTGTTTTTAGGGTCAGAATGTGTGATATTCCAATGGATTTGACTAATTGTAAGAGTTCGGGATGAATTTGGAGTGTTTAGACAACAGTTGAACCCGTTTTATCCCAAAACAGGCTTAAACCGAGAAAACATGCTAAAACCGAGAGAAAACATTGATTCGAAGAAGTAAACAGCTTTGTTACTCTTTCTAGGGTCAAATATGCAACAATCCAATGCATTTGACTAATTACAAGAGTTCGCGTTGAATTTGGAGTGTTTAGCCACCACTTATACCCATTTTGTCCCGAAACAGGCTAAATCCGAGAAAACATTGATTCTAAGCATTAAACAGTGTTGTTACTGTTTCTAGGGTCAGAATGCGTGACATTCAAATGGATTTGAGTAATTGTAAGAGTTCGGGATGAATTTGGAGTGTTTAGACAACAGTTGAACCCGTTTTATCCCAAAACAGGCTTAAACCGAGAAAATATGCTAAAACCGAGAGAAAACATTGATTCGAAGAAGTAAACAGATATGTTACTCTTTCTAGGGTAAAATATGCAAAAATCCAATGCATTTGACTAATTACAAGAGTTCGCGTTGAATTTGGAGTGTTTAGCCACCAGTTATACCCACTTTGTCCCGAAACAGACTAAAACCGAGAAAACGTAGATTCTAAGCAGTAAACAGCGTTATTACTGTTTCTAGGGTCAGAATGTGTGACATTCCAATGAATTTGACTAATTGTAAGAGTTCAGGATGAATTTGGAGTGTTTAGACAACAGTTGAACCCGTTTTATCCCAAAACAGGTTTAAACCGAGAAAACAGGCTAAAACCGAGAGAAAACATTGGTTCGAAGCAGTAAACAGCGATGTTACTGTTTCTAGGGTCAGAATGTGTGACATTCCTATGGATTTGACTAATTGTAAGAGTTCAGGATGAATTGGGAGTGTTTAGACAACAGTTGAACCCGTTTTATCCCAAAACAGGCTTAAACCGAGTAAACATGCTAAAACCGAGAGAAAACATTGATTCGAAGAAGTAAACAGCTATGTTACTCTTTCTTGGGTAAAATATGCAACAATCCAATGCATTTGACTAATCACAAGAGTTCGCGTTTAATTTGGAGTGTTTAGCCACCACTTATACCCATTTTGTCCTGAAACAGGCTAAAACCGAGAAAACATTGATTCTAAGCAGTAAACAGCGTTGTTACACTTTGTAGGGTCGGAATGTGTGACATTCCAATGCATTTGACAAATTGTAAGAGTTCGGGATGAATTTGGAGTGTTTAGACAACAATTGAACCCGTTTTATCCCAAAACAGGCTTAAACCGAGAAAACATGCTAAAACCGAGAGAAAACATTGGTTCGAAGCAGTAAACAGCGATGTTACTCTTTCTTGGGTAAAATATGCAACAATCCAATGCATTTGACTAATTACAAGAGTTCGCGTTTAATTTGGAGTGTTTAGCCACCACTTATACCCATTTTGTCCTGAAACAGGCTAAAACCGAGAAAACATTGATTGTAAGCAGTAAACAGCGTTGTTAAACTTTCTAGGGTTGGAATGTGTGACATTTCAATGCATTTGACAAATTGTAAGAGTTCGGGATGAATTTGGAGTGTTTAGACAACAGTTGAACCCGTTTTATCCCAAAACAGGCTTAAACCGAGAAAACATGCTAAAACCGAGAGACAACATTGATTCAAAGCAGTAAACAGCTATGTTACTCTTTCTTGGGTAAAATATGTAACAATCCAATGCATTTGACTAATTACAAGAGTTCGCGTTGAATTTGGAGTGTTTAGCCACCACTTATACCCATTTTGTCCCGAAACAGGCTAAAACCGAGAAAACGTTGATTCTGAGCAGTAAACAGCGTTGTTACTGTTTTTAGGGTCAGAATGTGTGACATTCCAATGGATTTGACTAATTGTAAGAGTTCGGGATGAATTTGCAGTGTTTAGACAATAGTTAAACCCGTTTTATCCCAAAACAGGCTTAAACCGAGAAAACATGCTAAAACCGAGAGAAAACATTGATTCGAAGAAGTAAACAGCTATGTTACTCTTTCTAGGGTAAAATATGCTACAATCCAATGCATTTGACTAATTACAAGAGTTCGCGTTGAATTTGGAGTGTTTAGCCACCAGTTATACCCACTTTGTCCCGAAACAGACTAAAACCGAGAAAACGTTGATTCTAAGCAGTAAACAGCGTTGTTACTGTTTCTAGGGTCAGAATATGTGACATTCCAATGCATTTTACTAATTGTAAGAGTTCGGGATGAATTTGGAGTGTTGAGACAATAGTTAAACCCGTTTTATCCCAAAACAGGCTTAAACTGAGTAAACATGCTAAAACCGAGAGAAAACATTGATTCGAAGAAGTAAACAGCTATTTTACTATTTCTTGGGTAAAATATGCAACAATCCAATGCATTTGACTAATTACAAGAGTTCGCGTTGAATTTGGAGTGTTTAGCCACCACTTATACCCATTTTGTCCCGAAACAGGCTAAAACCGAGAAAACGTTGATTCTAAGCAGTAAACAGCGTTGTTACTGTTTTTAGGGTCAGAATATGTGACATTCCAATGCATTTTACTAATTGTAAGAGTTCGGGATGAATTTGGAGTGTTTAGACAATAGTTAAACCCGTTTTATCCCAAAATAGGCTTAAACCGAGAAAAAATGCTAAAACCGAGAGAAAACATTGATTCGAAGAAGTAAACAGCTATTTTACTATTTCTTGGGTAAAATATGCAACAATCCAATGCATTTGACTAATTACAAGAGTTCGCATTGAATTTGGAGTGTTTAGCCACCACTTATACCCATTTTGTCCCCAAACAGGCTAAAACCGAGAAAACGTTGATTCTAAGCAGTAAACAGCGTTGTTACTGTTTCTAGGGTCAGAATGTGTGACATTCCAAAGGATTTGACTAATTGTAAGAGTTCGGGATGAATTTGGAGTGTTTAGACAACAGTTGAACCCGTTTTATCCCAAAACAGGCTTAAACCGAGAAAACATGCTAAAACCGAGAGAAAACATTGGTTCGAAGCAGTAAACATCGATGTTACTCTTTCTAGGGTAAAATATGTAACAATCCAATGCATTTGACTAATTACAAGATTTCGCGTTGAATTTGGAGTGTTTAGCCACCACTTATACCCATTTTGTCCCGAAATAGGCTAAAACCGAAAAATCATTGATTCTAAGCATTAAACAGCGTTGTTACTGTTTCTAGGGTCAGAATGTGTGACATTCCTATGGATTTGACTAATTGTAAGAGTTCGGGATGAATTGGGAGTGTTTAGACAACAGTTGAACCCGTTTTATCCCAAAACAGGCTTAAACTGAGTAAACATGCTAAAACCGAGAGAAAACATTGATTCGAAGAAGTAAACAGCTATTTTACTATTTCTTGGGTAAAATATGCAACAATCCAATGCATTTGACTAATTACAAGAGTTCGCGTTGAATTTGGAGTGTTTAGCCACCACTTATACCCATTTTGTCCCGAAACAGGCTAAAACCGAGAAAACGTTGATTCTAAGCAGTAAACAGCGTTGTTACTGTTTTTAGGGTCAGAATGTGTGACATTCCAATGGATTTGACTAATTGTAAGAGTTCGGGATGAATTTGGAGTGTTTAGACAACAGTTGAACCCGTTTTATCCCAAAACAGGCTTAAACCGAGAAAACATGCTAAAACCGAGAGAAAACATTGATTCGAAGAAGTAAACAGCTTTGTTACTCTTTCTAGGGTCAAATATGCAACAATCCAATGCATTTGACTAATTACAAGAGTTCGCGTTGAATTTGGAGTGTTTAGCCACCACTTATACCCATTTTGTCCCGAAACAGGCTAAATCCGAGAAAACATTGATTCTAAGCATTAAACAGTGTTGTTACTGTTTCTAGGGTCAGAATGCGTGACATTCAAATGGATTTGAGTAATTGTAAGAGTTCGGGATGAATTTGGAGTGTTTAGACAACAGTTGAACCCGTTTTATCCCAAAACAGGCTTAAACCGAGAAAATATGCTAAAACCGAGAGAAAACATTGATTCGAAGAAGTAAACAGATATGTTACTCTTTCTAGGGTAAAATATGCAAAAATCCAATGCATTTGACTAATTACAAGAGTTCGCGTTGAATTTGGAGTGTTTAGCCACCAGTTATACCCACTTTGTCCCGAAACAGACTAAAACCGAGAAAACGTAGATTCTAAGCAGTAAACAGCGTTATTACTGTTTCTAGGGTCAGAATGTGTGACATTCCAATGAATTTGACTAATTGTAAGAGTTCAGGATGAATTTGGAGTGTTTAGACAACAGTTGAACCCGTTTTATCCCAAAACAGGTTTAAACCGAGAAAACAGGCTAAAACCGAGAGAAAACATTGGTTCGAAGCAGTAAACAGCGATGTTACTGTTTCTAGGGTCAGAATGTGTGACATTCCTATGGATTTGACTAATTGTAAGAGTTCAGGATGAATTGGGAGTGTTTAGACAACAGTTGAACCCGTTTTATCCCAAAACAGGCTTAAACCGAGTAAACATGCTAAAACCGAGAGAAAACATTGATTCGAAGAAGTAAACAGCTATGTTACTCTTTCTTGGGTAAAATATGCAACAATCCAATGCATTTGACTAATCACAAGAGTTCGCGTTTAATTTGGAGTGTTTAGCCACCACTTATACCCATTTTGTCCTGAAACAGGCTAAAACCGAGAAAACATTGATTCTAAGCAGTAAACAGCGTTGTTACACTTTGTAGGGTCGGAATGTGTGACATTCCAATGCATTTGACAAATTGTAAGAGTTCGGGATGAATTTGGAGTGTTTAGACAACAATTGAACCCGTTTTATCCCAAAACAGGCTTAAACCGAGAAAACATGCTAAAACCGAGAGAAAACATTGGTTCGAAGCAGTAAACAGCGATGTTACTCTTTCTTGGGTAAAATATGCAACAATCCAATGCATTTGACTAATTACAAGAGTTCGCGTTTAATTTGGAGTGTTTAGCCACCACTTATACCCATTTTGTCCTGAAACAGGCTAAAACCGAGAAAACATTGATTGTAAGCAGTAAACAGCGTTGTTAAACTTTCTAGGGTTGGAATGTGTGACATTTCAATGCATTTGACAAATTGTAAGAGTTCGGGATGAATTTGGAGTGTTTAGACAACAGTTGAACCCGTTTTATCCCAAAACAGGCTTAAACCGAGAAAACATGCTAAAACCGAGAGACAACATTGATTCAAAGCAGTAAACAGCTATGTTACTCTTTCTTGGGTAAAATATGTAACAATCCAATGCATTTGACTAATTACAAGAGTTCGCGTTGAATTTGGAGTGTTTAGCCACCACTTATACCCATTTTGTCCCGAAACAGGCTAAAACCGAGAAAACGTTGATTCTGAGCAGTAAACAGCGTTGTTACTGTTTTTAGGGTCAGAATGTGTGACATTCCAATGGATTTGACTAATTGTAAGAGTTCGGGATGAATTTGCAGTGTTTAGACAATAGTTAAACCCGTTTTATCCCAAAACAGGCTTAAACCGAGAAAACATGCTAAAACCGAGAGAAAACATTGATTCGAAGAAGTAAACAGCTATGTTACTCTTTCTAGGGTAAAATATGCTACAATCCAATGCATTTGACTAATTACAAGAGTTCGCGTTGAATTTGGAGTGTTTAGCCACCAGTTATACCCACTTTGTCCCGAAACAGACTAAAACCGAGAAAACGTTGATTCTAAGCAGTAAACAGCGTTGTTACTGTTTCTAGGGTCAGAATATGTGACATTCCAATGCATTTTACTAATTGTAAGAGTTCGGGATGAATTTGGAGTGTTGAGACAATAGTTAAACCCGTTTTATCCCAAAACAGGCTTAAACTGAGTAAACATGCTAAAACCGAGAGAAAACATTGATTCGAAGAAGTAAACAGCTATTTTACTATTTCTTGGGTAAAATATGCAACAATCCAATGCATTTGACTAATTACAAGAGTTCGCGTTGAATTTGGAGTGTTTAGCCACCACTTATACCCATTTTGTCCCGAAACAGGCTAAAACCGAGAAAACGTTGATTCTAAGCAGTAAACAGCGTTGTTACTGTTTTTAGGGTCAGAATATGTGACATTCCAATGCATTTTACTAATTGTAAGAGTTCGGGATGAATTTGGAGTGTTTAGACAATAGTTAAACCCGTTTTATCCCAAAATAGGCTTAAACCGAGAAAAAATGCTAAAACCGAGAGAAAACATTGATTCGAAGAAGTAAACAGCTATTTTACTATTTCTTGGGTAAAATATGCAACAATCCAATGCATTTGACTAATTACAAGAGTTCGCATTGAATTTGGAGTGTTTAGCCACCACTTATACCCATTTTGTCCCCAAACAGGCTAAAACCGAGAAAACGTTGATTCTAAGCAGTAAACAGCGTTGTTACTGTTTCTAGGGTCAGAATGTGTGACATTCCAAAGGATTTGACTAATTGTAAGAGTTCGGGATGAATTTGGAGTGTTTAGACAACAGTTGAACCCGTTTTATCCCAAAACAGGCTTAAACCGAGAAAACATGCTAAAACCGAGAGAAAACATTGGTTCGAAGCAGTAAACATCGATGTTACTCTTTCTAGGGTAAAATATGTAACAATCCAATGCATTTGACTAATTACAAGATTTCGCGTTGAATTTGGAGTGTTTAGCCACCACTTATACCCATTTTGTCCCGAAATAGGCTAAAACCGAAAAATCATTGATTCTAAGCATTAAACAGCGTTGTTACTGTTTCTAGGGTCAGAATGTGTGACATTCCTATGGATTTGACTAATTGTAAGAGTTCGGGATGAATTGGGAGTGTTTAGACAACAGTTGAACCCGTTTTATCCCAAAACAGGCTTAAACCGAGTAAACATGCTAAAACCGAGAGAAAACATTGATTCGAAGAAGTAAACAGCTATGTTACTCTTTCTTGGGTAAAATATGCAACAATCCAATGCATTTGACTAATTACAAGAGTTCGCGTTTAATTTGGAGTGTTTAGCCACCACTTATACCCATTTTGTCCCGAAACAGGCTAAAACCGAGAAAACATTGATTCTAAGCAGTAAACAGCGTTGTTACACTTTCTAGGGTCGGAATGTGTGACATTCCAATGCATTTGACAAATTGTAAGAGTTCGGGATGAATTTGGAGTGTTTAGACAACAATTGAACCCGTTTTATCCCAAAACAGGCTTAAACCAAAAAAACATGCTAAAACCGAGAGACAACATTGATTCAAAGTAGTAAACAGCTATGTTACTCTTTCTATGGTCAAATATGCAACAATCCAATGCATTTGACTAATTACAAGAGTTCGCGTTGAATTTGGAGTGTTTAGCCACCACTTATACCCATTTTGTCCCGAAACAGGCTAAATCCGAGAAAACATTGATTCTAAGCATTAAACAGTGTTGTTACTGTTTCTAGGGTCAGAATGTGTGACATTCAAATGGATTTGAGTAATTGTAAGAGTTCGGCATGAATTTGGAGTGTTTAGACAACAGTTGAACCTGTTTTATCCCAAAACAGGCTTAAACCGAAAAAATATGCTAAAACCGAGAGAAAACATTGATTCGAAGAAGTAAACAGATATGTTACTCTTTCTAGGGTAAAATATGCAAAAATCCAATGCATTTGACTAATTACAAGAGTTTGCGTTGAATTTGGAGTGTTTAGCCACCAGTTATACCCACTTTGTCCCGAAACAGACTAAAACCGAGAAAACGTTGATTCTAAGCAGTAAACAGCGTTGTTACTGTTTCTAGGGTCAGAATGTGTGACATTCCAATGAATTTGACTAATTGTAAGAGTTCAGGATGAATTTGGAGTGTTTAGACAACAGTTGAACCCGTTTTATCCCAAAACAGGTTTAAACCGAGAAAACAGGCTAAAACCGAGAGAAAACATTGGTTCGAAGCAGTAAACAGCGATGTTACTGTTTCTAGGGTCAGAATGTATGACATTCCAATGAATTTGACTAATTGTAAGAGTTCAAGATGAATTTGGAGTGTTTAGACAACAGTTGAACCCGTTTTATCCCAAAACAGGTTTAAACCGAGAAAACATGCTAAAACCGAGAGAAAACATTGGTTCCAAGCAGTAAACAGCGATGTTACTCTTTCTAGGGTAAAATATGTAACAATCCAATGCATTTGACTAATTACAAGAGTTCGCGTTGAATTTGGAGTGTTTAGCCACCACTTATACCCATTTTGTCCCGAAACAGGCTAAAACCGAGAAAACGTTGATTCTGAGCAGTAAACAGCGTTGTTACTGTTTTTAGGGTCAGAATGTGTGACATTCCAATGGATTTGACTAATTTTAAGAGTTCGGGATGAATTTGGAGTGTTTAGACAACAGCTGAATCCGTTTTATCCCAAAACAGGTTTAAACCGAGAAAACATGCTAAAACCGAGAGAAAACATTGGTTCCAAGCAGTAAACAGCGATGTTACTCTTTCTAGGGTAAAATATGTAACAATCCAATGCATTTGACTAATTACAAGATCGCGTTGAATTTGGAGTGTTTAGCCACCACTTATACCCATTTTGTCCCGAAACAGGCTAAAACCGAGAAAACGTTGATTCTGAGCAGTAAACAGCGTTGTTACTGTTTTTAGGGTCAGAATGTGTGACATTCCAATGGATTTGACTAATTGTAAGAGTTCGGGATGAATTTGGAGTGTTTAGACAACAGCTGAACCCGTTTTATCCCAAAACAGGCTTAAACCGAGAAAACATGCTAAAACCGAGAGAAAACATTGATTCGAAGAAGTAAACAGCTATGTTACTCTTTCTAGGGTAAAATATGCTACAATCCAATGCATTTGACTAATTACAAGAGTTCGCATTGAATTTGGAGTGTTTAGCCACCACTTATACCCATTTTGTCCCGAAACAGGCTAAATCCGAGAAAACATTGATTCTAAGCATTAAACAGTGTTGTTACTGTTTCTAGGGTCAGAATGTGTGACATTCAAATGGATTTGAGTAATTGTAAGAGTTCGGCATGAATTTGGAGTGTTTAGACAACAGTTGAACCCGTTTTATCCCAAAACAGGCTTAAACCGAGAAAATATGCTAAAACCGAGAGAAAACATTGATTCGAAGAAGTAAACAGATATGTTACTCTTTCTAGGGTAAAATATGCAAAAATCCAATGCATTTGACTAATTACAAGAGTTCGCGTTGAATTTGGAGTGTTTAGCCACCAGTTATACCCACTTTGTCCCGAAACAGACTAAAACCGAGAAAACGTTGATTCTAAGCAGTAAACAGCGTTGTTACTGTTTCTAGGGTCAGAATGTGTGACATTCCAATGAATTTGACTAATTGTAAGAGTTCAGGATGAATTTGGAGTGTTTAGACAACAGTTGAACCTGTTTTATCCCAAAACAGGTTTAAACCGGGAAAACAGGCTAAAACCGAGAGAAAACATTGGTTCGAAGCAGTAAACAGCGATGTTACTGTTTCTAGGGTCCGAATGTGTGACATTCCAATGAATTTGACTAATTGTAAGAGTTCAAGATGAATTTGGAGTGTTTAGACAATAGTTGAACCCGTTTTATCCCAAAACAGGCTTAAACCGAGAAAACATGCTAAAACCGAGAGACAACATTGATTCAAAGCAGTAAACAGCTATGTTACTCTTTCTTGGGTAAAATATGTAACAATCCAATGCATTTGACTAATTACAAGAGTTCGCGTTGAATTTGGAGTGTTTAGCCACCACTTATACCCATTTTGTCCCGAAACAGGCTAAAACCGAGAAAACGTTGATTCTGAGCAGTAAACAGCGTTGTTACTGTTTTTAGGGTCAGAATGTGTGACATTCCAATGGATTTGACTAATTGTAAGAGTTCGGGATGAATTTGCAGTGTTTAGACAATAGTTAAACCCGTTTTATCCCAAAACAGGCTTAAACCGAGAAAACATGCTAAAACCGAGAGAAAACATTGATTCGAAGAAGTAAACAGCTATGTTACTCTTTCTAGGGTAAAATATGCTACAATCCAATGCATTTGACTAATTACAAGAGTTCGCGTTGAATTTGGAGTGTTTAGCCACCAGTTATACCCACTTTGTCCCGAAACAGACTAAAACCGAGAAAACGTTGATTCTAAGCAGTAAACAGCGTTGTTACTGTTTCTAGGGTCAGAATATGTGACATTCCAATGCATTTTACTAATTGTAAGAGTTCGGGATGAATTTGGAGTGTTGAGACAATAGTTAAACCCGTTTTATCCCAAAACAGGCTTAAACCGAGTAAACATGCTAAAACCGAGAGAAAACATTGATTCGAAGAAGTAAACAGCTATTTTACTATTTCTTGGGTAAAATATGCAACAATCCAATGCATTTGACTAATTACAAGAGTTCGCGTTGAATTTGGAGTGTTTAGCCACCACTTATACCCATTTTGTCCCGAAACAGGCTAAAACCGAGAAAACGTTGATTCTAAGCAGTAAACAGCGTTGTTACTGTTTTTAGGGTCATAATGTGTGACATTCCAATGGATTTGACTAATTGTAAGAGTTCGGGATGAATTTGGAGTGTTTAGACAACAGTTGAACCCGTTTTATCCCAAAACAGGCTTAAACCGAGAAAACATGCTAAAACCGAGAGAAAACATTGATTCGAAGAAGTAAACAGCTATGTTACTCTTTCTAGGGTCAGAATGTGTGACATTCCAATGAATTTGACTAATTGTAAGAGTTCAGGATGAATTTGGAGTGTTTAGACAACAGTTGAACCCGTTTTATCCCAAAACAGGTTTAAACCAAGAAAACATGCTAAAACCGAGAGAAAACATTGGTTCCAAGCAGTAAACAGCGATGTTACTCTTTCTAGGGTAAAATATGGAACAATCCAATGCATTTGACTAATTACAAGATTTCGCGTTGAATTTGGAGTGTTTAGCCACCACTTATACCCATTTTGTCCCGAAAGAGGCTAAAACCGAAAAAACATTGATTCTAAGCATTAAACAGCGTTGTTACTGTTTCTAGGGTCAGAATGTGTGACATTCCTATGGATTTGACTAATTGTAAGAGTTCAGGATGAATTGGGAGTGTTTAGACAACAGTTGAACCCGTTTTATCCCAAAACAGGCTTAAACCGAGTAAACATGCTAAAACCGAGAGAAAACATTGATTCGAAGAAGTAAACAGCTATGTTACTCTTTCTTGGGTAAAATATGCAACAATCCAATGCATTTGACTAATTACAAGAGTTCGCGTTTAATTTGGAGTGTTTAGCCACCACTTATACCCATTTTGTCCTGAAACAGGCTAAAACCGAGAAAACATTGATTCTAAGCAGTAAACAGCGTTGTTAAACTTTCTAGGGTCGGAATGTGTGACATTCCAATGCATTTGACAAATTGTAAGAGTTCGGGATGAATTTGGAGTGTTTAGACAATAGTTGAACCCGTTTTATCCCAAAACAGGCTTAAACCGAGAAAACATGCTAAAACCGAGAGACAACATTGATTCAAAGAAGTAAACAGCTATGTTACTCTTTCTAGGGTCAAATATGCAACAATCCAATGCATTTGACTAATTACAAGAGTTCGCGTTGAATTTGGAGTGTTTAGCCACCACTTATACCCATTTTGTCCCGAAACAGGCTAAAACCGAGAAAACGTTGATTCTAAGCAGTACACAGCGTTGTTACTGTTTCTAGGGTCAGAATGTGTGACATTCCAATGGATTTGACTAATTGTAAGAGTTCGGGATGAATTTGGAGTGTTTAGACAACAATTGATCCCGTTTTATCCCAAAACAGGCTTAAACCGAGAAAACATGCTAAAACCGAGAGACAACATTGATTCAAAGCAGTAAACAGCTATGTTACTCATTCTAGGGTAAAATATGCAACAATCCAATGCATTTGACTAATTACAAGAGTTCGCGTTGAATTTGGAGTGTTTAGCCACCAGTTATACCCACTTTGTCCCGAAACAGACTAAAACCGAGAAAACGTTGATTCTAAGCAGTAAACAGCGTTGTTACTGTTTCTAGGGTCAGAATATGTGACATTCCAATGCATTTTACTAATTGTAAGAGTTCGGGATGAATTTGGAGTGTTTAGACAATAGTTAAACCCGTTTTATCCCAAAATAGGCTTAAACCGAGAAAAAATGCTAAAACCGAGAGAAAACATTGATTCGAAGAAGTAAACAGCTATTTTACTATTTCTTGGGTAAAATGTGCAACAATCCAATGCATTTGACTAATTACAAGAGTTCGCATTGAATTTGGAGTGTTTAGCCACCACTTATACCCATTTTGTCCCGAAACAGGCTAAAACCGAGAAAACGTTGATTCTAAGCAGTAAACAGCGTTGTTACTGTTTTTAGGGTCAGAATGTGTGACATTCCAAAGGATTTGACTAATTGTAAGAGTTCGGGATGAATTTGGAGTGTTTAGACAACAGTTGAACCCGTTTTATCCCAAAACAGGCTTAAACCGAGAAAACATGCTAAAACCGAGAGAAAACATTGGTTCGAAGCAGTAAACATCGATGTTACTCTTTCTAGGGTAAAATATGTAACAATCCAATGCATTTGACTAATTACAAGATTTCGCGTTGAATTTGGAGTGTTTAGCCACCACTTATACCCATTTTGTCCCGAAAGAGGCTAAAACCGAAAAATCATTGATTCTAAGCATTAAACAGCGTTGTTACTGTTTCTAGGATCAGAATGTGTGACATTCCTATGGATTTGACTAATTGTAAGAGTTCAGGATGAATTGGGAGTGTTTAGACAACAGTTGAACCCGTTTTATCCCAAAACAGGCTTAAACCGAGTAAACATGCTAAAACCGAGAGAAAACATTGATTCGAAGAAGTAAACAGCTATGTTACTCTTTCTTGGGTAAAATATGCAACAATCCAATGCATTTGACTAATTACAAGAGTTCGCGTTTAATTTGGCGTGTTTAGCCACCACTTATACCCATTTTGTCCCGAAACAGGCTAAAACCGAGAAAACATTGATTCTAAGCAGTAAACAGCGTTGTTGCACTTTCTAGGGTCGGAATGTGTGACATTCCAATGCATTTGACAAATTGTAAGAGTTCGGGATGAATTTGGAGTGTTTAGACAACAATTGAACCCGTTTTATCCCAAAACAGGCTTAAACCAAGAAAACATGCTAAAACCGAGAGACAACATTGATTCAAAGTAGTAAACAGCTATGTTACTCTTTCTATGGTCAAATATGCAATAACCCAATGCATTTGACTAATTACAAGAGTTCGCGTTGAATTTGGAGTGTTTAGCCACCACTTATACCCATTTTGTCCCGAAACAGGCTAAATCTGAGAAAACATTGATTCTAAGCATTAAACAGTGTTGTTACTGTTTCTAGGGTCAGAATGTGTGACATTCAAATGGATTTGAGTAATTGTAAGAGTTCGGCATGAATTTGGAGTGTTTAGACAACAGTTGAACCCGTTTTATCCCAAAACAGGCTTAAACCGAGAAAATATGCTAAAACCGAGAGAAAACATTGATTCGAAGAAGTAAACAGATATGTTACTCTTTCTAGGGTAAAGTATGCAAAAATCCAATGCATTTGACTAATTACAAGAGTTCGCGTTGAATTTGGAGTGTTTAGCCACCAGTTATACCCACTTTGTCCCGAAACAGACTAAAACCGAGAAAACGTTGATTCTAAGCAGTAAACAGCGTTGTTACTGTTTCTAGGGTCAGAATGTGTGACATTCCAATGAATTTGACTAATTGTAAGAGTTCAGGATGAATTTGGAGTGTTTAGACAACAGTTGAACCCGTTTTATCCCAAAACAGGTTTAAACCGAGAAAACAGGCTAAAACCGAGAGAAAACATTGGTTCGAAGCAGTAAACAGCGATGTTACTGTTTCTAGGGTCCGAATGTGTGACATTCCAATGAATTTGACTAATTGTAAGAGTTCAAGATGAATTTGGAGTGTTTAGACAACAGTTGAACCCGTTTTATCCCAAAACAGGTTTAAACCGAGAAAACATGCTAAAACCGAGAGAAAACATTGGTTCCAAGCAGTAAACAGCGATGTTACTCTTTCTAGGGTAAAATATGTAACAATCCAATGCATTTGACTAATTACAAGAGTTCGCGTTGAATTTGGAGTGTTTAGCCACCACTTATACCCATTTTGTCCCGAAACAGGCTAAAACCGAGAAAACGTTGATTCTAAGCAGTAAACAGTGTTGTTACTGTTTCTAGGGTCAGAATGTGTAACATTCCTATGGATTTGACTAATTGTAACAGTTCGGGATGAATTGGGAGTGTTTAGACAACAGTTGAACCAGTTTTATCCCAAAACAGGCTTAAACCGAGTAAACATGCTAAAACCGAGAGAAAACATTGGTTCCAAGTAGTAAACAGCGATGTTACTCTTTCTAGGGTAAAATATGTAACAATCCAATGCATTTGACTAATTACAAGAGTTCGCGTTGAATTTGGAGTGTTTAGCCACCACTTATACCCATTTTGTCCCGAAACAGGCTAAATCCGAGAAAACATTGATTCTAAGCAGTAAACAGCGTTGTTAAACTTTCTAGGGTCGGAATGTGTGACATTCCAATGCATTTGACAAATTGTAAGAGTTCGGGATGAATTTGGAGTGTTTAGACAATAGTTGAACCCGTTTTATCCCAAAACAGGCTTAAACCGAGAAAACATGCTAAAACCGAGAGACAACATTGATTCAAAGAAGTAAACAGCTATGTTACTCTTTCTAGGGTCAAATATGCAACAATCCAATGCATCTGACTAATTACAAGAGTTCGCGTTGAATTTGGAGTGTTTAGCCACCACTTATACCCATTTTGTCCCGAAACAGGCTAAATCCTCGAAAACATTGATTCTAAGCATTAAACAGTGTTGTTACTGTTTCTAGGGTCAGAATGTGTGACATTCAAATGGATTTGAGTAATTGTAAGAGTTCGGGATGAATTTGGAGTGTTTAGACAACAGTTGAACCCGTTTTATCCCAACACAGGCTTAAACCGAGAAAATATGCTAAAACCGAGAGAAAACATTGATTCGAAGAAGTAAACAGCTATGTTACTCTTTCTAGGGTAAAATATGCTACAATCCAATGCATTTGACTAATTACAAGAGTTCACGTTGAATTTGGAGTGTTTAGCCACCAGTTACACCCACTTTGTCCCGAAACAGACTAAAACCGAGAAAACGTTGATTCTAAGCAGTAAACAGCGTTGTTACTGTTTCTAGGGTCAGAATATGTGACATTCCAATGCATTTTACTAATTGTAAGAGTTCGGGATGAATTTGGAGTGTTTAGACAATAGTTAAACCCGTTTTATCCCAAAACAGGTTTAAACCGAGAAAACAGGCTAAAACCGAGAGAAAACATTGGTTCGAAGCAGTAAACATCGATGTTACTCTTTCTAGGGTAAAATATGTAACAATCCAATGCATTTGACTAATTACAAGATTTCGCGTTGAATTTGGAGTGTTTAGCCACCACTTATACCCATTTTGTCCCGAAAGAGGCTAAAACCGAGAAAACGTTGATTCTAAGCAGTAAACAGCGTTGTTACTGTTTCTAGGGTCAGAATGTGTAACATTCCTATGGATTTGACTAATTGTAACAGTTCAGGATGAATTGGGAGTGTTTAGACAACAGTTGAACCAGTTTTATCCCAAAACAGGCTTAAACCGAGTAAACATGCTAAAACCGAGAGAAAACATTGGTTCCAAGTAGTAAACAGCGATGTTACTCTTTCTAGGGTAAAATATGTAACAATCCAATGCATTTGACTAATTACAAGAGTTCGCGTTGAATTTGGAGTGTTTAGCCACCACTTATACCCATTTTGTCCCGAAACAGGCTAAATCCGAGAAAACATTGATTCTAAGCAGTAAACAGCGTTGTTAAACTTTCTAGGGTCGGAATGTGTGACATTCCAATGCATTTGACAAATTGTAAGAGTTCGGGATGAATTTGGAGTGTTTAGACAATAGTTGAACCCGTTTTATCCCAAAACAGGCTTAAACCGAGAAAACATGCTAAAACCGAGAGACAACATTGATTCAAAGAAGTAAACAGCTATGTTACTCTTTCTAGGGTCAAATATGCAACAATCCAATGCATCTGACTAATTACAAGAGTTCGCGTTGAATTTGGAGTGTTTAGCCACCACTTATACCCATTTTGTCCCGAAACAGGCTAAATCCTCGAAAACATTGATTCTAAGCATTAAACAGTGTTGTTACTGTTTCTAGGGTCAGAATGTGTGACATTCAAATGGATTTGAGTAATTGTAAGAGTTCGGGATGAATTTGGAGTGTTTAGACAACAGTTGAACCCGTTTTATCCCAACACAGGCTTAAACCGAGAAAATATGCTAAAACCGAGAGAAAACATTGATTCGAAGAAGTAAACAGCTATGTTACTCTTTCTAGGGTAAAATATGCTACAATCCAATGCATTTGACTAATTACAAGAGTTCACGTTGAATTTGGAGTGTTTAGCCACCAGTTACACCCACTTTGTCCCGAAACAGACTAAAACCGAGAAAACGTTGATTCTAAGCAGTAAACAGCGTTGTTACTGTTTCTAGGGTCAGAATATGTGACATTCCAATGCATTTTACTAATTGTAAGAGTTCGGGATGAATTTGGAGTGTTTAGACAATAGTTAAACCCGTTTTATCCCAAAACAGGTTTAAACCGAGAAAACAGGCTAAAACCGAGAGAAAACATTGGTTCGAAGCAGTAAACATCGATGTTACTCTTTCTAGGGTAAAATATGTAACAATCCAATGCATTTGACTAATTACAAGATTTCGCGTTGAATTTGGAGTGTTTAGCCACCACTTATACCCATTTTGTCCCGAAAGAGGCTAAAACCGAAAAAACATTGATTCTAAGCATTAAACAGCGTTGTTACTGTTTCTAGGGTCAGAATGTGTGACATTACTATGGATTTGACTAATTGTAAGAGTTCAGGATGAATTGGGAGTGTTTAGACAACAGTTGAACCCGTTTTATCCCAAAACAGGCTTAAACCGAGTAAACATGCTAAAACCGAGAGAAAACATTGATTCGAAGAAGTAAACAGCTATGTTACTCTTTCTTGGGTAAAATATGCAACAATCCAATGCATTTGACTAATTACAAGAGTTCGCGTTTAATTTGGAGTGTTTAGCCACCACTTATACCCATTTTGTCCTGAAACAGGCTAAAACCGAAAAAAATTGATTCTAAGCAGTAAACAGCGTTGTTACACTTTCTAGGGTCGGAATGTGTGACATTCCAATGCATTTGACAAATTGTAAGAGTTCGGGATGAATTTGGAGTGTTTAGACAACAATTGAACCCGTTTTATCCCAAAACAGGCTTAAACCGAGAAAACATGCTAAACCCGAGAGACAACATTGATTCAAAGTAGTAAACAGCTATGTTACTCTTTCTATGGTCAAATACGCAACAATCCAATGCATTTGACTAATTACAAGAGTTCGCGTTGAATTTGGAGTGTTTAGCCACCACATATACCCATTTTGTCCCGAAACAGGCTAAATCCGAGAAAACATTGATTCTAAGCATTAAACAGTGTTGTTACTGTTTCTAGGGTCAGAATGTGTGACATTCAAATGGATTTGAGTAATTGTAAGAGTTCGGGATGAATTTGGAGTGTTTAGACAACAGTTGAACCCGTTTTATCCCAAAACAGGCTTAAACCGAGAAAATATGCTAAAACCGAGAGACAACATTGATTCAAAGCAGTAAACAGCTATGTTACTCTTTCTAGGGTCAAATATGTAACAATCCAATGCATTTGACTAATTACAAGATTTCGCGTTGAATTTGGAGTGTTTAGCCACCACTTATACCCATTTTGTCCCGAAAGAGGCTAAAACCGAAAAAACATTGATTCTAAGCATTAAACAGCGTTGTTACTGTTTCTAGGGTCAGAATGTGTGACATTCCTATGGATTTGACTATTTGTAAGAGTTCAGGATGAATTGGGAGTGTTTAGACAACAGTTGAACCCGTTTTATCCCAAAACAGGCTTAAACCGAGAAAACAGGTTAAAACCAAGTAGAAAACATTGATTCGAAGCAGTAAACAGCTATGTTACTCTTTCTAGGGTCAAATTTGTAACAATCCAATGCATTTGACTAATTACAAGAGTTCGGGTTGAATTTGGAGTGTTTAGCCACCACTTATACTCATTTTGTCCCGAAAGAGGCTAAAACCGAGAAAACATTGATTCAAAGCAGTAAACAGCATTGTTACTGTTTCTAGGTTCAGAATGTGTGATATTCCAATGCATATGACTAATTGTACAAGTTTGGAATGAATTTGGAGTGTTTAGACAACAGTTAAACCCGTTTTATCCCAAAACAAGCTTAAACCGATAAAACAGGTTAAAACCGAGTAGAAAACATTGATTCAAAGCAGTAAACAGCTGTGTTACTCTTTCTAGGGTCAAATTTGTAACAATCCAATGCATTTGACTAATTACAAGAGTTCGGGTTGAATTTGGAGTGTTTAGCCACCACTTATACCCATTTTGTCCCGAAAGAGGCTAAAACCGAAAAAACATTGATTCTAAGCAGTAAACAGCGTTGTTACTGTTTCTAGGTTCAGAATGTGTGACATTCCAGTGCATTTGACTAATTGTAAGAGTTCAGGATGAATTTGGAGTGTTTAGACAATACTTAAACCCGTTTTATCCCAAAACAGGCTTAAACTGAGAAAGCATGCTAAAACCGAGAGAAAACATTGATTTGAAGCAGTAAACAGCTATGTTACTCTTTCTGGGGTCAAATATGTAACAATCCAATGCATTTGACTAATTACAAGAGTTCGGGTTGAATTTGGAGTGTTTAGCCACCACTTATACCCATTTTGTCCCGAAAGAGGCTAAAAACGAACAAACATTGATTCTAAGCAGTAAACAGCATTGTTACTGTTTCTAGGTTCAGAATGTGTGACATTCCAATGCATTTGACTAATTGTATGAGTTCGGAATGAATTTGGAGTGTTTAGACAACAGTTAAACTCGTTTTATCCCAAAACAGGCTTAAACCGAGAAAACAGGTTAAAACCGAGTAGAAAATATTGATTCGAAGCAGTAAACAGCTATGTTACTCTTTCTAGGGTCAAATTTGTAACACTCCAATGCATTTGACTAATTACAAGAGTTCGGGTTGAATTTGGAGTGTTTAGCCACCACTTATACCCATTTTGTCCCGAAAGAGGCTAAAACCGAGAAACCATTGATTCAAAGCAGTAAACAGTGTTGTTACTGTTTCAAGGTTCAGAATGTGTGACATTCCAATACATTTGACTAATTGTAAGAGTTCAGGATGAATTTGGAGTGTTCAGACAATACTTAAACCCGTTTTATCCCAAAACAGGCTTAAACTGAGAAAGCATGCTAAAACCGAGAGAAAACATTGATTCGAAGCAGTAAACAGCTATGTTACTCTTTCTAGGGTCAAATATGTAACAATCCAATGCATTTGACTAATTACAAGAGTTCGGGTTGAATTTGGAGTGTTTAGCCACCACTTATACCCATTTTGTCCCGAAACAGGCTAAAACCGAGAAAACATTGATTGTAAGCAGTAAACAGCGTTGTTACACTTTCTAGGGTCGGAATGTGTGACATTTCAATGCATTTGACAAATTGTAAGAGTTCGGGATGAATTTGGAGTGTTTAGACAACAGTTGAACCCGTTTTATCCCAAAAGAGGCTTACACCGAGAAAACATGCTAAAACCGAGAGACAACATTGATTCAAAGAAGTAAACAGCTATTTTACTATTTCTAGGGTCAAATATGCAACAATCCAATGCATTTGACTAATTAAAAGAGTTCGCGTTGAATTTGGAGTGTTTAGCCACCACTTATACCCATTTTGTCCCGAAACAGGCTAAAACCGAGAAAACGTTGATTCTAAGCAGTACACAGCGTTGTTACTGTTTCTAGGGACAGAATGTGTGACATTCCAATGGATTTGACTAATTGTAAGAGTTCGGGATGAATTTGGAGTGTTTAGACAACAATTGAACCCGTTTTATCCCAAAACAGGCTTAAACCGAGAAAACATGCTAAAACCGAGAGACAACATTGATTCAAAGTAGTAAACAGCTATGTTACTCATTCTAGGGTAAAATATGCAACAATCCAATGCATTTGACTAATTACAAGAGTTCGCGTTGAATTTGGAGTGTTTAGCCACCAGTTATACCCACTTTGTCCCGAAACAGACTAAAACCGAGAAAACGTTGATTCTAAGCAGTAAACAGCGTTGTTACTGTTTCTAGGGTCAGAATATGTGACATTCCAATGCATTTTACTAATTGTAAGAGTTCGGGATGAATTTAAAGTGTTTAGACAATAGTTAAACCCGTTTTATCCCAAAACAGGCTTAAACCGAGAAAAAATGCTAAAACCGAGAGAAAACATTGATTCGAAGAAGTAAACAGCTATTTTACTATTTCTTGGGTAAAATATGCAACAATCCAATGCATTTGACTAATTACAAGAGTTCGCATTGAATTTGGAGTGCTTAGCCACCACTTATACCCATTTTGTCCGGAAACAGGCTAAAACCGAGAAAACGTTGATTCTAAGCAGTAAACAGCGTTGTTACTGTTTCTAGGGTCAGAATGTGTGACATTCCAATGGATTTGACTAATTGTAAGAGTTCGGGATGAATTTGGAGTGTTTAGACAACAGTTGAACCCGTTTTATCCCAAAACAGGCTTAAACCGAGAAAACATGCTAAAACCGAGAGAAAACATTGGTTCGAAGCAGTAAACATCGATGTTACTCTTTCTAGGGTAAAATATGTAACAATCCAATGCATTTGACTAATTACAAGATTTCGCGTTGAATTTGGAGTGTTTAGCCACCACTTATACCCATTTTGTCCCGAAAGAGGCTAAAACCGAAAAAACATTGATTCTAAGCATTAAACAGCGTTGTTACTGTTTCTAGAGTCAGAATGTGTGACATTCCTATGGATTTGACTAATTGTAAGAGTTCAGGATGAATTGGGAGTGTTTAGACAACAGTTGAACCCGTTTTATCCCAAAACAGGCTTAAACCGAGTAAACATGCTAAAACCGAGAGAAAACATTGATTCGAAGAAGTAAACAGCTATGTTACTCTTTCTTGGGTAAAATATGCAACAATCCAATGCATTTGACTAATTAGAAGAGTTCGCGTTTAATTTGGAGTGTTTAGCCACCAGTTATACCCACTTTGTCCCGAAACAGACTAAAACCGAGAAAACGTTGATTCTAAGCAGTAAACAGCGTTGTTACTGTTTCTAGGGTCAGAATATGTGACATTCCAATGCATTTTACTAATTGTAAGAGTTCAGGATGAATTTGGAGTGTTTAGACAATAGTTAAACCCGTTTTATCCCAAAACAGGCTTAAACCGAGAAAAAATGCTAAAACCGAGAGAAAACATTGATTCGAAGAAGTAAACAGCTATTTTACTATTTCTTGGGTAAAATATGCAACAATCCAATGCATTTGACTAATTACAAGAGTTCGCGTTGAATTTGGAGTGTTTAGCCACCACTTATACCCATTTTGTCCCGAAACAGGCTAAAACCGAGAAAACGTTGATTCTAAGCAGTAAACAGCGTTGTTACTGTTTCTAGGGTCAGAATGTGTGACATTCCAATGGATTTGACTAATTGTAAGAGTTCGGGATGAATTTGGAGTGTTTAGACAACAGTTGAACCCGTTTTATCCCAAAACAGGCTTAAACCAAGAAAACATGCTAAAACCGAGAGAAAACATTGGTTCGAAGCAGTAAACATCGATGTTACTCTTTCTAGGGTAAAATATGTAACAATCCAATGCATTTGACTAATTACAAGATTTCGCGTTGAATTTGGAGTGTTTAGCCACCACTTATACCCATTTTGTCCCGAAAGAGGCTAAAACCGAAAAAACATTGATTCTAAGCATTAAACAGCGTTGTTACTGTTTCTAGGGTCAGAATGTGTGACATTCCTATGGATTTGACTAATATTAAGAGTTCAGGATGAATTGGGAGTGTTTAGACAACAGTTGAACCCGTTTTATCCCAAAACAGGCTTAAACCAAGTAAACATGCTAAAACCGAGAGAAAACATTGATTCGAAGAAGTAAACAGCTATGTTACTCTTTCTTGGGTAAAATATGCAACAATCCAATGCATTTGACTAATTACAAGAGTTCGCGTTTAATTTGGAGTGTTTAGCCACCACTTATACCCATTTTATCCCGAAACAGGCTAAAACCGAGAAAACATTGATTCTAAGCAGTAAACAGCGTTGTTACTGTTTCTAGGGTCAGAATGTGTGACATTCCAATGAATTTGACTAATTGTAAGAGTTCGGGATGAATTTGGAGTGTTTAGACAACAATTGAACCCGTTTTATCCCAAAACAGGCTTAAACCGAGAAAACAGGCTAAAACCGAGAGAAAACATTGGTTCGAAGCAGTAAACATCGATGTTACTCTTTCTAGGGTAAAATATGTAACAATCCAATGCATTTGACTAATTACATGAGTTCGCGTTGAATTTGGAGTGTTTAGCCACCACTTATACCCGTTTTATCCCGAAACAGGCTAAAACCGAGAAAACGTTGATTCTAAGCAGTAAACAGCGTTGTTACTGTTTCTAGGGTCAGAATGTGTGACATTCCTATGGATTTGACTAATTGTAACAGTTCGGGATGAATTGGGAGTGTTTAGACAACAGTTGAACCCGTTTTATCCCAAAACAGGCTTAAACCGAGTAAACATGCTAAAACCGAGAGAAAACATTGATTCGAAGAAGTAAACAGCTATGTTACTCTTTCTTGGGTAAATTATGCAACAATCCAATGCATTTGACTCATTACAAGAGTTCGCGTTTAATTTGGAGTGTTTAGCAACCACTTATACCCATTTTGTCCCGAAACAAGCTAAAACCGAGAAAACATTGATTCTAAGCAGTAAACAGCGTTGTTACACTTTCTAGGGTCGGAACGTGTGACATTCCAATGCATTTGACAAATTGTAAGAGTTCGGGATGAATTTGGAGTGTTTAGACAACAGTTGAACCCGTTTTATCCCAAAAGAGGCTTACACCGAGAAAACATGCTAAAACCGAGAGAAAACATTGATTCGAAGAAGTAAACAGCTATTTTACTCTTTCTAGGGTCAAATGTGCAACAATCCAATGCATTTGACTAATTACAAGAGTTCTCGTTGAATTTGGAGTGTTTAGCCACCACTTATACCCATTTTGTCCCGAAACAGGCTAAATCCGAGAAAACGTTGATTCTAAGCATTAAACAGTGTTGTTACTGTTTCTAGGGTCAGAATGTGTGACATTCAAATGGATTTGAGTAATTGTAAGAGTTCGGGATGAATTTGGAGTGTTTAGACAACAGTTGAACCCGTTTTATCCCAAAACAGGCTTAAACCGAGAAAATATGCTAAAACCGAGAGAAAACATTGATTCGAAGAAGTAAACAGCTATGTTACTCTTTCTAGGGTAAAATATGCAACAATCCAATGCATTTGACTAATTACAAGAGTTCGCGTTGAATTTGGAGTGTTTAGCCACCAGTTATACCCACTTTGTCCCGAAACAGATTAAAACCGAGAAAACGTTGATTCTAAGCAGTAAACAGCGTTGTTACTGTTTCTAGGGTCAGAATATGTGACATTCCAATGCATTTTACTAATTGTAAGAGTTCGGGATGAATTTGGAGTGTTTAGACAATAGTTAAACCCGTTTTATCCCAAAACAGGCTTAAACCGAGAAAACATGCTAAAACCGAGAGAAAACATTGATTCGAAGAAGTAAACAGCTATTTTACTATTTCTTGGGTAAAATATGTAAAAATCCAATGCATTTGACTAATTACAAGAGTTCGCGTTGAATTTGGAGTGTTTAGCCACCACTTATACCCATTTTGTCCCGAAACAGGCTAAAACCGAGAAAACGTTGATTCTAAGCAGTAAACAGCGTTGTTACTGTTTTTAGGGTCAGAATGTGTGACATTCCAATGGATTTGACTAATTGTAAGAGTTCGGGATGAATTTGGAGTGTTTAGACAACAGTTGAACCCGTTTTATCCCAAAACAGGCTTAAACCGAGAAAACATGCTAAAACCGAGAGAAAACATTGATTCGAAGAAGTAAACAGCTATGTCACTCTTTCTAGGGTCAAATATGCAACAATCCAATGCACTTGACTAATTACAAGAGTTCGCGTTGAATTTGGAGTGTTTAGCCACCACTTATACCCATTTTGTCCCGAAACAGGCTAAATCCGAGAAAACATTAATTCTAAGCATTAAACAGTGTTGTTACTGTTTCTAGGGTCAGAATGTGTGACATTCAAATGGATTTGAGTAATTGTAAGAGTTCGGGATGAATTTGGAGTGTTTAGACAACAGTTGAACCTGTTTTATCCCAAAACAGGCTTAAACCGAGAAAACATGCTAAAACCGAGAGAAAACATTGGTTCGAAGCAGTAAACAGCGATGTTACTCTTTCTAGGGTAAAATATGTAACAATCCAATGCATTTGACTAATTACAAGGTTTCGCGTTGAATTTGGAGTGTTTAGCCACCACTTATACCCATTTTGTCCCGAAAGAGGCTAAAACCGAAAAAACATTGATTCTAAGCAGTAAACAGCGTTGTTACTGTTTCTAGGGTCAGAATGTGTGACATTCCTATGGATTTGACTAATTGTAAGAGTTCAGTATGAATTGGGAGTGTTTAGACAACAGTTGAACCCGTTTTATCCCAAAACAGGCTTAAACCGAGTAAACATGCTTAAACCGAGAGAAAACATTGATTCGAAGAAGTAAACAGCTATGTTACTATTTCTTGGGTAAAATATGCAAAAATCCAATGCATTTGACTAATTACAAGAGTTCGCGTTGAATTTGGAGTGTTTAGCTACCACTTATACCCATTTTGTCCCGAAACAGGCTGAAACCGAGAAAACGTTGATTCTAAGCAGTAAACAGCATTGTTACTGTTTTTAGGGTCAGAATGTGTGACATTCCAATGGATTTGACTAATTGTAAGAGTTCGGGATGAATTTGGAGTGTTTAGACAACCGTTGAACCCGTTTTATCCCAAAACAGGCTTAAACCGAGAAAACATGCTAAAACCGAGAGAAAACATTGATTCGAAGAAGTAAACAGCTATGTTACTCTTTCTAGGGTCAAATATGCAACAATCCAATGCATTTGACTAATTACAAGAGTTCGCGTTGAATTTGGAGTGTTTAGCCACCACTTATACCCATTTTGTCCCGAAACAGGCTAAATCCGAGAAAACATTGATTCTAAGCATTAAACAGTGTTGTTACTGTTTCTAGGGTCAGAATGTGTGACATTCAAATGGATTTGAGTAATTGTAAGAGTTTGGGATGAATTTGGAGTGTTTAGACAACAGTTGAACCTGTTTTATCCCAAAACAGGCTTAAACCGAGAAAACATGCTAAAACCGAGAGAAAACATTGGTTCGAAGCAGTAAACAGCGATGTTACTCTTTCTAGGGTAAAATATGTAACAATCCAATGCATTTGACTAATTACAAGGTTTCGCGTTGAATTTGGAGTGTTTAGCCACCACTTATACCCATTTTGTCCCGAAAGAGGCTAAAACCGAAAAAACATTGATTCTAAGCAGTAAACAGCGTTGTTACTGTTTCTAGGGTCAGAATGTGTGACATTCCTATGGATTTGACTAATTGTAAGAGTTCAGTATGAATTGGGAGTGTTTAGACAACAGTTGAACCCGTTTTATCCCAAAACAGGCTTAAACCGAGTAAACATGCTTAAACCGAGAGAAAACATTGATTCGAAGAAGTAAACAGCTATGTTACTATTTCTTGGGTAAAATATGCAAAAATCCAATGCATTTGACTAATTACAAGAGTTCGCGTTGAATTTGGAGTGTTTAGCTACCACTTATACCCATTTTGTCCCGAAACAGGCTAAAACCGAGAAAACATTGATTCTAAGCAGTAAACAGCGTTGTTACTGTTTTTAGGGTCAGAATGTGTGACATTCCAATGGATTTGACTAATTGTAAGAGTTCGGGATGAATTTGGAGTGTTTAGACAACCGTTGAACCCGTTTTATCCCAAAACAGGCTTAAACCGAGAAAACATGCTAAAACCGAGAGAAAACATTGATTCGAAGAAGTAAACAGCTATGTTACTCTTTCTAGGGTCAAATATGCAACAATCCAATGCATTTGACTAATTACAAGAGTTCGCGTTGAATTTGGAGTGTTTAGCCACCACTTATACCCATTTTGTCCCGAAACAGGCTAAATCCGAGAAAACATTGATTCTAAGCATTAAACAGTGTTGTTACTGTTTCTAGGGTCAGAATGTGTGACATTCAAATGGATTTGAGTAATTGTAAGAGTTTGGGATGAATTTGGAGTGTTTAGACAACAGTTGAACCTGTTTTATCCCAAAACAGGCTTAAACCGAGAAAACATGCTAAAACCGAGAGAAAACATTGGTTCGAAGCAGTAAACAGCGATGTTACTCTTTCTAGGGTAAAATATGTAACAATCCAATGCATTTGACTAATTACAAGGTTTCGCGTTGAATTTGGAGTGTTTAGCCACCACTTATACCCATTTTGTCCCGAAAGAGGCTAAAACCGAAAAAACATTGATTCTAAGCATTAAACAGCGTTGTTACTGTTTCTAGGGTCAGAATGTGTGACATTCCTATGGATTTGACTAATTGTAAGAGTTCAGGATGAATTGGGAGTGTTTAGACAACAGTTGAACCCGTTTTATCCCAAAACAGGCTTAAACCGAGTAAACATGCTAAAACCGAGAGAAAACATTGATTCGAAGAAGTAAACAGCTATGTTACTCTTTCTTGGGTAAAATATGCAACAATCCAATGCATTTGACTAATTACAAGAGTTCGCGTTTAATTTGGAGTGTTTAGCCACCACTTATACCCATTTTGTCCCGAAACAGGCTAAAACCGAGAAAACATTGATTCTAAGCAGTAAACAGCGTTGTTACTGTTTCTAGGGTCAGAATGTGTGACATTCCAATGGATTTGACTAATTGTAAGAGTTCGGGATGAATTTGGAGTGTTTAGACAACAATTGAACTCGTTTTATTCCAAAACAGGCTTAAACCGAGAAAACATGCTAAAACCGAGAGACAACATTGATTCAAAGCAGTAAACAGCTATGTACTCTTTCTATGGTCAAATATGCAACAATCCATTGCATTTGACTAATTACAAGAGTTCGCGTTGAATTTGGAGTGTTTAGCCACCACATATACCCATTTTGTCCCGAAACAGGCTAAATCCGAGAAAACATTGATTCTAAGCATTAAACAGCGTTGTTACACTTTCTAGGGTCGGAATGTGTGACATTCCAATGCATTTGACAAATTGTAAGAGTTCGGGATGAATTTGGAGTGTTTAGACAACAGTTGAACCCGTTTTATCCCAAAAGAGGCTTACACCGAGAAAACATGCTAAAACCGAGAGAAAAATTGATTCGAAGAAGTAAACATTTACTCTTTCTAGGGTCAAATATGCAACAATCCAATGCATTTGACTAATTACAAGAGTTCGCGTTGAATTTGGAGTGTTTAGCCACCACTTATACCCATTTTGTCCCGAAACAGGCTAAATCCGAGAAAACATTGAGTCTAAGAATTAAACAGTGTTGTTACTGTTTCTAGGGTCAGAATGTGTGACATTCAAATGGATTTGAGTAATTGTAAGAGTTCGGGATGAATTTGGAGTGTTTGGACAACAGCTGAACCTGTTTTATCCCAAAATAGGTTTAAACCGAGAAAACAGGCTAAAACCGAGAGAAAACATTGGTTCGAAGCAGTAAACAGCGATGTTACTCTTTCTAGGGTAAAATATGTAACAATCCAATGCATTTGACTAATTATAAGATTTCGCGTTGAATTTGGAGTGTTTAGCCACCACTTATACCCATTTTGTCCCGAAAGAGGCTAAAACCGAAAAAACATTGATTCTAAGCATTAAACAGCGTTGTTACTGTTTCTAGGGTCAGAATGTGTGACATTCCTATGGATTTGACTAATTGTAAGAGTTCGGGATGAATTTGGAGTGTTTAGACAACAGTTGAACCCGTTTTATCCCAAAACAGGCTTAAACCGAGTAAACATGCTAAAACCGAGAGAAAACATTGATTCGAAGAAGTAAACAGCTATGTTACTCTTTCTTGGGTAAAATATGCAACAATCCAATGCATTTGACTAATTACAAGAGTTCGCGTTTAATTTGGAGTGTTTAGCCACCACTTATATCCATATTGTCCCGAAACAGGCTAAATCCGAGAAAACATTGATTCTAAGCATTAAACAGCGTTTTTACACTTTCTAGGGTCGGAATGTGTGACATTCCAATGCATTTGACTAATTGTAAGAGTTCGGGATGAATTTGGAGTGTTTAGACAACAATTGAACCCGTTTTATCCCAAAACAGGCTTAAACCGAGAAAACATGCTAAAACCGAGAGACAACATTGATTCAAAGCAGTAAACAGCTATGTTACACTTTCTATGGTCAAATATGCAACAATCCAATGCATTTGACTAATTACAAGAGTTCGCGTTGAATTTGGAGTGTTTAGCCACCACATATACCCATTTTGTCCCGAAATAGGCTAAATCCGAGAAAACATTGATTCTAAGCATTAAACAGTGTTGTTACTGTTTCTAGGGTCAGAATGTGTGACATTCAAATGGATTTGAGTAATTGTAAGAATTCGGGATGAATTTGGAGTGTTTAGACAATAGTTGAACCCGTTTTATCCCAAAACAGGCTTAAACCGAGAAAATATGCTAATACCGAGAGAAAACATTGATTCGAAAAAGTAAACAGCTATGTTACTCTTTCTAGGGTAAAATATGCAACAATCCAATGCATTTGACTAATTACAAGAGTTCGCGTTGAATTTGGAGTGTTTAGCCACCAGTTATACCCACTTTGTCCCGAAACAGACTAAAACCGAGAAAACGTTGATTCTAAGCAGTAAACAGCGTTGTTACTGTTTCTTGGGTCAGAATGTGTGACATTCCAATGAATTTGACTAATTGTAAGAGTTCAGGATGAATTTGGAGTGTTTAGACAACAGTTGAACCCGTTTTATCCCAAAACAGGTTTAAACTGAGAAAACAGGCTAAAACCGAGAGAAAACATTGGTTCGAAGCAGTAAACAGCGATGTTACTCTTTCTAGGGTAAAATATGTAACAATCCAATGCATTTGACTAATTACAAGATTTCGCGTTGAATTTGGAGTGTTTAGCCACCACTTATACCCATTTTGTCCCGAAAGAGGCTAAAACCGAAAAAACATTGATTCTAAGCATTAAACAGCGTTGTTACTGTTTCTAGGGTCAGAATGTGTGACATTCCAATGGATTTGACTAATAGTAAGAGTTCGGGATGAATTTGGAGTGTTTAGACAAAAGTTGAACCCGTTTTATCCCAAAACAGGCTTAAACCGAGAAAATAGGCTAAAACCGAGATAAAACATTGGTTCAAAGCAGTAAACAGCGATGTTACTCTTTCTAGGTTAAAATATGTAACAATCCAATGCATTTGACTAATTACAGGATTTCGCGTTGAATTTGGAGTGTTTAGCCACCACTTATACCCATTTTGTCCCGAAAGAGGCTAAAACCGAGAAAACATTGATTCTAAGCATTAAACAGTGTTGTTATTGTTTCTAGGGTCAGAATGTGTGACATTCCAATGGATTTGACTAATTGTAAGAGTTCGGGATGAATTTGGAGTGTTTAGACAACAGTTGAACCCGTTTTATCCCAAAACAGGCTTAAACCAAGAAAACATGCTAAAACCGAGAGAAAACATTGATTCGAAGAAGTAAAAAGCTATGTTACTCTTTCTTGGGTAAAATATGCAAGAATCCAATGCATTTGACTAATTACAAGAGTTCGCGTGGAATTTGGAGTGTTTAGCCACCACTTATACCCATTTAGTCCCGAAACAGGCTAAAACCGAGAAAACATTGATTCTAAGCAGTAAACAGCGTTGTTACTGTTTCTAGGGTCAGAATGTGTGACATTCCAATGTATTTGACAAATTGTAAGAGTTTGGGATGAATTTGGAGTGTTTAGACAACAATTGAACCCGTTTTATCCCAAAACAGGCTTAAACCGAGAAAACATGCTAAAACCGAGAGACAACATTGATTCGAAGCAGTAAACAGCTATGTTACTCTTTCTAGGGTCAAATATGCAACAATACAATGCATTTGACTAATTACAAGAGTTCGCGTTGAATTTGGGGTGTTTAGCCACCACATATACCCATTTTGTCCCAAAACAGGCTAAATCCGAGAAAACATTGATTCTAAGCATTAAACAGCGTTGTTACTCTTTCTAGGGTCAGAATGTGTGACATTCCAATGGATGTGACTAATTGTAAGAGTTCGGGATGAATTTGGAGTGTTTAGACAACAGTTGAACCCGTTTTATCCCAAAATAGGCTGAAACCGAGAAAACATGCTAAAACCAAGAGAAAACATTGATCCGAAGAAGTGAACAGCTATGTTACACTTTCTAGGGTAAAATATGCAACAATCCAATGGATTTGACTAATTACAAGAGTTCACGTTGAATTTGGAGTGTTTAGCCACCTCTTATACCGATTTTGTCCCGAAATAGGCTAAAACCGAGAAAACGTTGATTCTAAGCAGTAAACAGCGTTGTTACTGTTTCTTGGGTCAGAATGTGTGACATTCCAATGAATTTGACTAATTGTAAGAGTTCAGGATGAATTTGGAGTGTTTAGACAACAGTTGAACCCGTTTTATCCCAAAACAGGTTTAAACTGAGAAAACAGGCTAAAACCGAGAGAAAACATTGGTTCGAAGCAGTAAACAGCGATGTTACTCTTTCTAGGGTAAAATATGTAACAATCCAATGCATTTGACTAATTACAAGATTTCGCGTTGAATTTGGAGTGTTTAGCCACCACTTATACCCATTTTGTCCCGAAAGAGGCTAAAACCGAAAAAACATTGATTCTAAGCATTAAACAGCGTTGTTACTGTTTCTAGGGTCAGAATGTGTGACATTCCAATGGATTTGACTAATAGTAAGAGTTCGGGATGAATTTGGAGTGTTTAGACAACAGTTGAACCCGTTTTATCCCAAAACAGGCTTAAACCGAGAAAACATGCTAAAACCGAGAGAAAACATTGGTTCGAAGCAGTAAACAGCGATGTTACTCTTTCTAGGGTAAAATATGTAACAATCCAATGCATTTGACTAATTACAAGATTTCGCGTTGAATTTGGAGTGTTTAGCCACCACTTATACCCATTTTGTCCCGAAAGAGGCTAAAACCGAAAAAACATTGATTCTAAGCATTAAACAGCGTTGTTACTGTTTCTAGGGTCAGAATGTGTGACATTCCAATGGATTTGACTAATAGTAAGAGTTCGGGATGAATTTGGAGTGTTTAGACAACAGTTGAACCCGTTTTATCCCAAAACAGGCTTAAACCGAGAAAACATGCTAAAACCGAGAGAAAACATTGGTTCGAAGCAGTAAACAGCGATGTTACTCTTTCTAGGGTAAAACATGTAACAATCCAATGCATTTGACTAATTACAAGATTTCGCGTTGAATTTGGAATGTTTAGCCACCACTTATACCCATTTTGTCCCGAAAGAGGCTAAAACCGAAAAAACATTGATTCTAAGCATTAAACAGCGTTGTTACTGTTTCTAGGGTCAGAATGTGTGACATTCCTATGGATTTGACTAATTGTAAGAGTTCGGGATGAATTTGGAGTGTTTAGACAACAGTTGAACCCGTTTTATCCCAAAACAGGCTTAAACCGAGTAAACATGCTAAAACCGAGAGAAAACATTGATTCGAAGAAGTAAACAGCTATGTTACTCTTTCTTGGGTAAAATATGCAACAATCCAATGCATTTGACTAATTACAAGAGTTTGCGTTTAATTTGGAGTGTTTAGCCACCACTTATACCCATTTTGTCCCGAAACAGGCTAAATCCGAGAAAACATTGATTCTAAGCATTAAACAGCGTTTTTACACTTTCTAGGGTCGGAATGTGTGACATTCCAATGCATTTGACTAATTGTAAGAGTTCGGGATGAATTTGGAGTGTTTAGACAACAATTGAACCCGTTTTATCCCAAAACAGGCTTAAACCGAGAAAACATGCTAAAACCGAGAGACAACATTGATTCAAAGCAGTAAACAGCTATGTTACACTTTCTATGGTCAAATATGCAACAATCCAATGCATTTGACTAATTACAAGAGTTCGCGTTGAATTTGGAGTGTTTAGCCACCACTTATACCCATTTTGTCCCGAAAGAGGCTAAAACCGAAAAAACATTGATTCTAAGCATTAAACAGCGTTGTTACTGTTTCTAGGGTCAGAATGTGTGACATTCCAATGGATTTGACTAATAGTAAGAGTTCGGGATGAATTTGGAGTGTTTAGACAACAGTTGAACCCGTTTTATCCCAAAACAGGCTTAAACCGAGAAAACATGCTAAAACCGAGAGAAAACATTGGTTCGAAGCAGTAAACAGCGATGTTACTCTTTCTAGGGTAAAATATGTGACAATCCAATGCATTTGACTAATTACAAGATTTCGCGTTGAATTTGGAGTGTTTAGCCACCACTTATACCCATTTTGTCCCGAAAGAGGCTAAAACCGAAAAAACATTGATTCTAAGCATTAAACAGCGTTGTTACTGTTTCTAGGGTCAGAATGTGTGACATTCCAATGGATTTGACTAATAGTAAGAGTTCGGGATGAATTTGGAGTGTTTAGACAACAGTTGAACCCGTTTTATCCCAAAACAGGCTTAAACCGAGAAAACATGCTAAAATCGAGAGAAAACATTGGTTCGAAGCAGTAAACAGCGATGTTACTCTTTCTAGGGTAAAATATGTAACAATCCAATGCATTTGACTAATTACAAGATTTCGCGTTGAATTTGGAGTGTTTAGCCACCACTTATACCCATTTTGTCCCGAAAGAGGCTAAAACCGAAAAAACATTGATTCTAAGCATTAAACAGCGTTGTTACTGTTTCTAGGGTCAGAATGTGTGACATTCCAATGGATTTGACTAATTGTAAGAGTTCGGGATGAATTTGGAGTGTTTAGACAACAATTGAACCCGTTTTATCCCAAAACAGGCTTAAACCGAGAAAACATGCTAAAACCGAGAGACAACATTGATTCAAAGCAGTAAACAGCTATGTTACACTTTCTATGGTCAAATATGCAACAATCCAATGCATTTGACTAATTACAAGAGTTCGCGTTGAATTTGGAGTGTTTAGCCACCACATATACTCATTTTGTCCCGAAACAGGCTAAATCCGAGAAAACATTGATTCTAAGCATTAAACAGCGTTGTTACTGTTTCTAGGGTCAGAATGTGTGACATTCAAATGGATTTGACTAATAGTAAGAGTTCGGGATGAATTTGGAGTGTTTAGACAACAGTTGAACCCGTTTTATCCCAAAACAGGCTTAAACCGAGAAAACATGCTAAAACCGAGAGAAAACATTGGTTCGAAGCAGTAAACAGCGATGTTACTCTTTCTAGGGTAAAATATGTAACAATCCAATGCATTTGACTAATTATAAGATTTCGCGTTGAATTTGGAGTGTTTAGCCACCACTTATACCCATTTTGTCCCGAAAGAGGCTAAAACCGAAAAAACATTGATTCTAAGCATTAAACAGCGTTGTTACTGTTTCTAGGGTCAGAATGTGTGACATTCCTATGGATTTGACTAATTGTAAGAGTTCGGGATGAATTTGAAATGTTTAGACAACAGTTGAACCCGTTTTATCCCAAAACAGGCTTAAACCGAGTAAACATGCTAAAACCGAGAGAAAACATTGATTCGAAGAAGTAAACAGCTATGTTACTCTTTCTTGGGTAAAATATGCAACAATCCAATGCATTTGACTAATTACAAGAGTTCGCGTTTAATTTGGAGTGTTTAGCCACCACTTATACCCATTTTGTCCCGAAACAGGCTAAATCCGAGAAAACATTGATTCTAAGCATTAAACAGCCTTTTTACACTTTCTAGGGTCGGAATGTGTGACATTCCAATGCATTTGACTAATTGTAAGAGTTCGGGATGAATTTGGAGTGTTTAGACAACAATTGAACCCGTTTTATCCCAAAACAGGCTTAAACCGAGAAAACATGCTAAAACCAAGAGACAACATTGATTCAAAGCAGTAAACAGCTATGTTACTCTTTCTTGGGTAAAATATGCAACAATCCAATGCATTTGACTAATTACAAGAGTTCGCGTTGAATTTGGAGTGTTTAGCCACCAGTTATACCCATTTTGTCCCGAAACAGACTAAAACCGAGAAAACGTTGATTCTAAGCAGTAAACAGCGTTGTTACTGTTTCTTGGGTCAGAATGTGTGACATTCCAATGAATTTGACTAATTGTAAGAGTTCAGGATGAATTTGGAGTGTTTAGACAACAGTTGAACCCGTTTTATCCCAAAACAGGTTTAAACTGAGAAAACAGGCTAAAACCGAGAGAAAACATTGGTTCGAAGCAGTAAACAGCGATGTTACTCTTTCTAGGGTAAAATATGTAACAATCCAATGCATTTGACTAATTACAAGATTTCGCGTTGAATTTGGAGTGTTTAGCCACCACTTATACCCATTTTGTCCCGAAAGAGGCTAAAACCGAAAAAACATTGATTCTAAGCATTAAACAGCGTTGTTACTGTTTCTAGGGTCAGAACGTGTGACATTCCAATGGATTTGACTAATAGTAAGAGTTCGGGATGAATTTGGAGTGTTTAGACAACAGTTGAACCCGTTTTATCCCAAAACAGGCTTAAACCGAGAAAACATGCTAAAACCGAGAGAAAACATTGGTTCGAAGCAGTAAACAGCGATGTTACTCTTTCTAGGGTAAAATATGTAACAATCCACTGCATTTGACTAATTACAAGATTTCGCGTTGAATTTGGAGTGTTTAGCCACCACTTATACCCATTTTGTCCCGAAAGAGGCTAAAACCGAAAAAACATTGATTCTAAGCATTAAACAGCGTTGTTATTGTTTCTAGGGTCAGAATGTGTGACATTCCAATGGATTTGACTAATTGTAAGAGTTCGGGATGAATTTGGAGTGTTTAGACAACAATTGAACCCGTTTTATCCCAAAACAGGCTTAAACCGAGAAAACATGCTAAAACCGAGAGACAACATTGATTCAAAGCAGTAAACAGCTATGTTACACTTTCTATGGTCAAATATGCAACAATCCAATGCATTTGACTAATTACAAGAGTTCGCGTTGAATTTGGAGTGTTTAGCCACCACATATACTCATTTTGTCCCGAAACAGGCTAAATCCGAGAAAACATTGATTCTAAGCATTAAACAGTGTTGTTACTGTTTCTAGGGTCAGAATGTGTGACATTCAAATGGATTTGAGTAATTGTAAGAGTTCGGGATGAATTTGGAGTGTTTAGACAATAGTTGAACCCGTTTTATCCCAAAACAGGCTTAAACCGAGAAAATATGCTAAAACCGAGAGAAAACATTGATTCGAAGAAGTAAACAGCTATGTTACTCTTTCTAGGGTAAAATATGCAACAATCCAATGCATTTGACTAATTACAAGATTTCGCGTTGAATTTGGAGTGTTTAGCCACCACTTATACCCATTTTGTCCCGAAAGAGGCTAAAACCGAAAAAACATTGATTCTAAGCATTAAACAGCGTTTTTACTGTTTCTAGGGTCAGAATGTGTGACATTCCAATGGATTTGACTAATAGTAAGAGTTCGGGATGAATTTGGAGTGTTTAGACAACAGTTGAACCCGTTTTATCCCAAAACAGGCTTAAACCGAGAAAACATGCTAAAACCGAGAGAAAACATTGGTTCGAAGCAGTAAACAGCGATGTTACTCTTTCTAGGGTAAAATATGTAACAATCCAATGCATTTGACTAATTACAAGATTTCGCGTTGAATTTGGAGTGTTTAGCCACCACTTATACCCATTATGTCCCGAAAGAGGCTAAAACCGAAAAAACATTGATTCTAAGCATTAAACAGCGTTGTTACTGTTTCTAGGGTCAGAATGTGTGACATTCCAATGGATTTGACTAATAGTAAGAGTTCGGGATGAATTTGGAGTGTTTAGACAACAGTTGAACCCGTTTTATCCCAAAACAGGCTTAAACCGAGAAAACATGCTAAAACCGAGAGAAAACATTGGTTCGAAGCAGTAAACAGCGATGTTACTCTTTCTAGGGTAAAATATGTAACAATCCAATGCATTTGACTAATTACAAGATTTCGCGTTGAATTTGGAGTGTTTAGCCACCACTAATACCCATTTTGTCCCGAAAGAGGCTAAAACCGAAAAAACATTGATTCTAAGCATTAAACAGCGTTGTTACTGTTTCTAGGGTCAGAATGTGTGACATTCCTATGGATTTGACTAATTGTAAGAGTTCGGGATGAATTTGAAATGTTTAGACAACAGTTGAACCCGTTTTATCCCAAAACAGGCTTAAACCGAGTAAACATGCTAAAACCGAGAGAAAACATTGATTCGAAGAAGTAAACAGCTATGTTACTCTTTCTTGGGTAAAATATGCAACAATCCAATGCATTTGACTAATTACAAGAGTTCGCGTTTAATTTGGAGTGTTTAGCCACCACTTATACCCATTTTGTCCCGAAACAGGCTAAATCCGAGAAAACATTGATTCTAAGCATTAAACAGCCTTTTTACACTTTCTAGGGTCGGAATGTGTGACATTCCAATGCATTTGACTAATTGTAAGAGTTCGGGATGAATTTGGAGTGTTTAGACAACAATTGAACCCGTTTTATCCCAAAACAGGCTTAAACCGAGAAAACATGCTAAAACCAAGAGACAACATTGATTCAAAGCAGTAAACAGCTATGTTACTCTTTCTTGGGTAAAATATGCAACAATCCAATGCATTTGACTAATTACAAGAGTTCGCGTTGAATTT